>NC_053395.1:142719479-143922364 GCF_905171765.1 Bufo bufo | reverse complement strand
CCAAATATCCCTGTAAATTCTGGCGGCTACTGGGACTTGAGGTAGTTGGTACACTAGGACGTGTGGCTGTGGCAGAACGGCCACGTCCTCTCCCAGCACCAGAGGGTCCACTAACACCACCACGACCATGTCCACGTCCGCGTCCGCGTCCCTTACTAGATGTTTTCCTCATTGTTACCGTTCACCACAATAAGAAAAATATTATTCGTGCCAATGTATTGAATTAAAATTCAGGCCT
Organism: Bufo bufo; assembly: GCF_905171765.1. NCBI lineage: Eukaryota > Metazoa > Chordata > Amphibia > Anura > Bufonidae > Bufo > Bufo bufo. Next base: position 143,922,126 of record NC_053395.1, on the reverse strand, counting down.
TTTTTTACAGACACCTAACACTGTCTGGCTATCTATTTAGGTACTGTATTACACTAATACAGGCACACCAGTAATGACAGATTTAGCTGAATATAAATGTGAGGCCTATTTTTTAGGCGCTGTGTGACAGGTATACGTTTAATCACAGAATTAGACTTGTATCTGCACTGTAGCGTGTGTGTTAAGTTTTTCAGAATGACCCTATCAGCACCTTGAATCTAATATACCCTTTTAGGGATAGATTTAAAGTAGGCCTGATACAGCAGAAACCACTAATTTTGAGAATGGCAAATTTGGGAATTGTTTTTCAACCCAGAACAAAAACTGTGCTTTTACGGTCACTGAAAATAACTTGACCAGCTAAAACAGTACTGATTTGGAGGAATATAAATGTCAGGCCTATTTTTTAGGCGCTGGGTGACAGGTATACGTTTAATCACAGAATTAGACTTGTATCTGCACTGTAGCGTGTGTGTTGAGTTTTTCAGAATGACCCTATCAGCACCTTGAATCTAATATACCCTTTTAGGGATAGATTTAAAGTAGGCCTGATACAGCAGAAACCACTAATTTTGAGAATGGCAAATTTGGGAATTGTTTTTCAACCCAGAACAAAAACTGTGCTTTTTAAAAATAACTTGACCAGCTAAAACAGTACTGATTTGGAGGAATATAAATGTGAGGCCTATTTTTTAGGCGCTGTGTGACAGACTCAACTTGCCCCTGATGTAGTATATGGCTAAAAAATAACCACACTATTGATGGTTAAATGCACTTGGCTGACACAGGCTCAGCCTGCACCTGATGTAGTATATGGCCAAAAAATAACCACACTATTGATGGTTAAATGCACTTGATGAAAGCTTGACCCTGATGTAGGATATAGCAAAAAATAACCACACTATTGATGGTTAAATGCACTTGGGTGACACAGGCTCAGCCTGCACCTGATGTAGTATATGGCCAAAAAATAACCACACTATTGATGGTTAAATGCACTTGATGAAAGCTTGACCCTGATGTAGGATATAGCAAAAAATAACCACACTATTGATGGTTAAATGCACTTGGGTGACACAGGCTCAGCCTGCACCTGATGTAGTATATGGCCAAAAAATAACCACACTATTGATGGTTAAATGCACTTGATGAAAGCTTGACCCTGATGTAGGATATAGCAAAAAATAACCACACTACAGGGAGTGCAGAATTATTAGGCAAATGAGTATTTTGACCACATCATCCTCTTTATGCATGTTGTCTTACTCCAAGCTGTATAGGCTCGAAAGCCTACTACCAATTAAGCATATTAGGTGATGTGCATCTCTGTAATGAGAAGGGGTGTGGTCTAATGACATCAACACCCTATATTAGGTGTGCATAATTATTAGGCAACTTCCTTTCCTTTGGCAAAATGGGTCAAAAGAAGGACTTGACAGGCTCAGAAAAGTCAAAAATAGTGAGATATCTTGCAGAGGGATGCAGCACTCTTAAAATTGCAAAGCTTCTGAAGCGTGATCATCGAACAATCAAGCGTTTCATTCAAAATAGTCAACAGGGTCGCAAGAAGCGTGTGGAAAAACCAAGGCGCAAAATAACTGCCCATGAACTGAGAAAAGTCAAGCGTGCAGCTGCCAAAATGCCACTTGCCACCAGTTTGGCCATATTTCAGAGCTGCAACATCACTGGGGTGCCCAAAATCACAAGGTGTGCAATACTCAGAGACATGGCCAAGGTAAGAAAGGCTGAAAGACGACCACCACTGAACAAGACACACAAGCTGAAACGTCAAGACTGGGCCAAGAAATATCTCAAGACTGATTTTTCTAAGGTTTTATGGACTGATGAAATGAGAGTGAGTCTTGATGGGCCAGATGGATGGGCCCGTGGCTGGATTGGTAAAGGGCAGAGAGCTCCAGTCCGACTCAGACGCCAGCAAGGTGGAGGTGGAGTACTGGTTTGGGCTGGTATCATCAAAGATGAGCTTGTGGGGCATTTTCGGGTTGAGGATGGAGTCAAGCTCAACTCCCAGTCCTACTGCCAGTTTCTGGAAGACACCTTCTTCAAGCAGTGGTACAGGAAGAAGTCTGCATCCTTCAAGAAAAACATGATTTTCATGCAGGACAATGCTCCATCACACGCGTCCAAGTACTCCACAGCGTGGCTGGCAAGAAAGGATATAAAAGAAGAAAATCTAATGACATGGCCTCCTTGTTCACCTGATCTGAACCCCATTGAGAACCTGTGATCCATCATCAAATGTGAGATTTACAAGGAGGGAAAACAGTACACCTCTCTGAACAGTGTCTGGGAGGCTGTGGTTGCTGCTGCACGCAATGTTGATGGTGAACAGATCAAAACACTGACAGAATCCATGGATGGCAGGCTTTTGAGTGTCCTTGCAAAGAAAGGTGGCTATATTGGTCACTGATTTGTTTTTGTTTTGTTTTTGAATGTCAGAAATGTATATTTGTGAATGTTGAGATGTTATATTGGTTTCACTGGTAAAAATAAATAATTGAAATGGGTATATATTTGTTTTTTGTTAAGTTGCCTAATAATTATGAACAGTAATAGTCACCTGCACACACAGATATACCCCTAAAATAGCTAAAACTAAAAACAAACTAAAAACTACTTCCAAAAATATTCAGCTTTGATATTAATGAGTTTTTTGGGTTCATTGAGAACATGGTTGTTGTTCAATAATAAAATTAATCCTCAAAAATACAACTTGCCTAATAATTCTGCACTCCCTGTATTGATGGTTAAATGCACTTGGTGGTAGCTTGTGCTGGCGATCCACAAGCCACAAAATGGCCGCCGATCACCCCAGAAAAAAGTGATATAAAAACGCTCTGGGCAGCCTAAAAAAAGTGAGCAATTGAATATCAGCACTTCAATGATCCACAGCTGTAGATCGATCACTGAATGAAGTCTTTTGGAGGAGTTAATCTGCCTAATCTCGCCCTAACGTCGTAGCTGCAACCTCTCCCTACGCTTGTATCAGCAGAGTGACGTGCAGCGCTACGTGACCCAAGCTTATATAGAGGCTGGGTCACATGCTGCACTGGCCAATCACAGCCATGCCAATAGTAGGCAAGGCTGTGATGGCCTCTTGGGGCAAGTAGTATGATGCTTATTGATTGGCTGCTTTGCCGAACACCGAACCCGAACTTTTACGAAAATGTTCGGGTCCGTGTCACGGACACCCCAAAATTCGGTACGAACCCGAACTATACAGTTCGGGTTCGCTCATCCCTACTGTTTACCCCACGGCCCCAACATTGGAAAAGACAGGAAGCATTCAATGCTTTCTGTGTTCACAATACGGGCACATAAAAAGAAATTGTCCACAATGGCCACAAAATAATCGTGCTAAACCAGAAAAAAATGGCAATAATAATGGTTTCAAGATAAAACCCAATTATGCCAAATCAGTGGGGTAACAGGTTGAGAAAAATCTGGAACATTCACAAGGCCAGACACCAAAATGTGTGGCCGTTGTGAATACCCCAGCCCATACAGTAGGGGGTGTGGAATCCTTGGATTCCACACCAAGTGTTCAGGTTAAGAACCCACAAGTGGCAGTATGTACCTCACAGGTACCTACTGGGAGTCTGGTAGAAATTGATTGAAGATCAGGGTTCCCTAAAGATCTGGCGTCAGTATGTCCCATCATACAGGATTCTTCAGGGAGACCCCACATAAAAGCCAGGATAAAGGACCAAGATGCTAAAATCATGCTTGACACTAGTGCGGAAATTTCCATTAGCAACATCAAACATGATTTACACCCCAACAGCCCTCAGTGTGTGGTGATCGGATTTGATCACCAAAAAGGAGGGGGGGGTGAAGGCCCACATAATTGAAGAAGTTATTGTCTAGATTACCAGATACATGACCCTTAAGATCCCAATGTGGTATTACAACGGTTCTGACAACATCATCGGAACGGATGTAATGACCCAAAATGGGTGGATCTTAGATCTAGCAAACTGCATTGTATGGAAGGGCCCCAGACAATCCAAGGTGTTTGTCATTCAACGCCAGTGTCTGGGACTACCCTTGCCAGCAATAGAAAATTCTACTGACATACTCGAACACAAATGGCCGGAGGTCTCACACAATCCAGACCTCGAGCCCATTGTGTACGAGCATCCCAATCTGTGGGCCCAGAGCAAAAATGACTGCGGCAGACTGGAGTTCAGGTGGACATACAAGGTTTCGACCCTTCATCTCAACGCCAATACCGCTTTCCGCCAGAAGCCACTCGGTCAATTCTGGACATTGTCCAGGAATTGAAGACAAGGGGTGTGGTCATAGAGGGAAATTCTAAATGCAACAATGCCCTCTGGCTAGTAAAGAAGGACACCAATGCATGGAGGCTCACCATAGATCTCCGGGTCCTTAATATGTACACCCCAATGTCCGCTCCGGTGGTGGCACAGACTCCCAACATCATGGCCAGAATAAGCAGCAAAAGTCGCGTATTCTTGAACATAGATGTTGCCATTGGGGTTTTTTCCATTGAACTTACGGAGAACTGCAGGCATTGGCAGCCGTACTGAGTGCGTTTTCACGGCCTGAATGTCTTCTACAATACATGGACGACTTGCTCTTACATACAGAAACCATTGAAGAACACTTGGTTCTGTTGAGAGAGTTGTTGGGACTCCTGGCCAGGGCAGGACTCTAGTCGAGTCCCCACAAGGGAAATTTGGCCAAAGCAGAGGTGACTTTCCTTGGGGTTTCCGAGTGGAAGCCCTGGTAAAGTTACCTAGGCCTGGCACTCTACAGGATTTGAGAAAATTCCTGGGAGTAGCCAACTTCATGAGGGAGATGCCAAAGCAAAACCTCTCTATGAACTCCTCTGAGGCGAAGAGCCTTCACTCAAAAGGTTGGTCTTATGCGCAGGAAGAGGCCTTTTCTACCTTGAAAATGGACCTCTTCTCTGCACCTGTTTGGCCATCCCCTCATCCAGAAGGGGAAATGGCCATACAGGCGCATGAAGGGATGGAGTCTATCTCAGCGGTCCTCCTACAACATATAGGGTACGAGACTAGACCGCTGGGATACTTATCCAGGCTACTTTCGCCCGTTGAACGAGGGTTCGATGAATGTGCCAAACAACTGGCAGCCATACACTAGGCCGTCAAAACTACCGAGCATATTGTAGGCTTCAGGCCCCTCGCCTTGCAGACTCCACATTCTCCTTTGGCCCTCCTGCTCCGTGATACACTTCTCGGAGTCTCCCAATAGAGATTTGGGAGGTGGATTATGGATCTTAGTGGGCGGAATCTGAAGGTGAACCACAAATCCAAGTATGTTCTGTCCCAGTTGCTGAACATGACTGGAACCGGACATGACTGGACAACCAGAGCAAATCAACGCACCACAAATGTTCAGGACCGACCGACATCCAGAAGACAGAGTAATCTTCGTTGATGGCTCTCGATTCTACAAGGAAGGGACCTATGTGATAGGTTTTGCTGTGCTGGATGAGACCACAGGTACCCAGAGTCTCGTCAGGTTGCCAGGTCACAATCCGGCACAGGGAGCAGAACTGGAGGCTGTCAAGGAAGCTCTGCTCCTTTAACCCCCAGGGAAACTAACTACAGTTGTGTTCAAAATTATTCAACCCCCAATGCTGTAAAGGGTTTTAGGGAATTTAGTGTACATTTGTAATTGTGTTCAGAATGAAATCTTACAAGGACTTTTTAAAGGACCAAATGCAACTAAAATGACATCAATTGTTTTTGTAATACAGTATTAAATGTTTTTTTTTGTGATTTCTTCATTGACACAATTATTCAACCCCTTAAAGACTACCACTCTTAAGAACAGAGGTTCATTCAAGTGTTTTCGATCAGGTATTGAAAACACCTGTTGATGTCAAGGAGCAGCAATCAAGCATAATAAGCACCAATTAGGCAGATTTAAAAGGACTGTAAAACTCAGCTCCTTCTAGACATTTACTGGTGTGTTTACAAACATGGTGAAGTCAAGAGAATGGTCCAGGAAGACAAGAGAAGAGGCAATTTCTCTTCACAGGAAGGGCAATGGCTATAAGAAGATTGCAAAGATGTTAAACATACCAAGAGACACCATAGGAAGCATCATTCGCAAATTCAAGGCAAAGGGCACTGTTGAAACGCTTCCTGGTCGTGGCAGAAAGAAGATGCTGACTTTGACTGCTGTGCGCTACCTGAAGCGCAAAGTGGAGAAAAGTCCCCGTGTGACTGCTGAGGAACTGAAAAAAGATTTTGTCAGATGTGGGTACTGAAGTTTCAGCTCAGACAATATGGCGCACACTGCGTAATGAAGGCCTCCATGCCAGAACTCCCAGGCGCACCCCCTTGCTGTCTCAGTTTTGGGATAGTGTTCTGTGGACTGATGAAACAAAATTAGAACTGTTTGGGCCCATGGATCAACGCTATGTTTGGAGGAGGAAGAACAAGGCCTATGAAGAAAAGAACACCTTGCCTACTGTGAAGCATGGCGGGGGGTCAATCATGCTTTGGGGCTGTTTTGCTTCTACAGGTACAGGGAAGCTTCAGCGTGTGCAAGGTACCATGAATTCTCTTCAGTACCAGGAGATATTGGATGAAAATGTGATGCAGTCTGTCACAAACCTGAGGCTTGGGAGACGTTGGACCTTTCAGCAGGACAATGATCCCAAGCATACCTCCAAGTCCTCTAGAGCATGGTTGCAGATTAAACATTTTGAAGTGGCCATCGCAGTCACCAGACTTAAATCCGATTGAGAACCTCTGGTGGGACTTAAAGAAAGCAGTTGCAGCGCGCAAGCCTAAGAATGTGACTGAACTGGAAGCTTTTGCCCATGAAGAATGGGCGAAGATACCCGTAGATCGCTGCAAGACACTTGTTTAAAAGCTGTCATAACTGGAAAAGGATGTTGTACTAAGTACTAAGATTGAATGTCACTTGGGGGTTGAATAAAACTGATAATGATGTGAGCATAGAAAAGACATTTGTGGTTATTTCATTATAAATGTTATGTTATATTTGTCTGACTTACAAGTGCCTCTTTGATTTAATTATAAACAAGATGACTGAAATGATCAAAATCAATGTCAAACTGGCCAAAACACTCAATTTCAGTGGGGGTTGAATAATTTTGAACACAACTGTATATATAGCGACAGTTGATATGTAGTTCGCTCCCTCACCCTGCACTTTGACACATGGAAGAGATGAGTATTTGTGGACAGCTAAAACAAACCTCTGGCTCATGTGGGGGGCGGAGCCTGCACCGGAGCTGTATGGCAGCATGAAGTGAAGCTCTGCTGTTATAGTATCCCTCACAACCTATATAAGCGGCACTTACTCCACCAAAATGGTCAAGATCGGAGGTCCCAGACCCACTGAAGCTCAAGGGCATGCCAAAGCTCCGGCAAGCGGCGAATTCATTGAGAAATTTATTTAAAAAAACGCTCAGATTCATGTGACTAAAGAAATGAAGATGGCGCCCGGAACGCCGAAAGCTGCAGGGAGTGCTCTGAAACACACAGCAGTAGCTGAGAAGGTAAGGGAGGTCTCCCTTGAGGCCGATACCCTGCCCATCTCCAGATCATTCCTGAAGGATGCCCTATTAGAGGTCCTGGAGCCCCTCAGATCAGATCTCACCTCTATTAAAGAGGACATGCGCCATATTGGGAGGAGGGTTGAAGCACTGGAGGACAACCAGACTGCCATTGTAACACACCAGAACGCGGTCTCCTCCACACTGTCCCTGCATCAAGCGCACATGAACTCCCTATACACGCTCCTGGAAGACCATGAAAACAGGAGCAGACGCAATAACTTGCGATTCAGGGGCATACCTGAGTCTGTGGGCCCTGCTGAGATACCGGAGGCCGTTATGAATATCTGCCTACAGCTACTTGGCCCTAACTCCTCTCATGAAATCAATATTGAGAGGTCACACAGAGCCCTACGCCCCAAACCTCAGCCTGCTGAACCCCCAAGGGACGTCATTTGCAAGTTTCTGCACTACCCTGTTAAAGACGCGATTCTTAATAAAGCAAGGAACTTTCAACAATTGGCCCTGGAGGACTGCCCCATTACCATATTTCAAGATCTGGCCCAGTCCACACTGAAAAAAAAGAGAGCACTTAAACCGCTTACTGATTGGCTGCGCAACAAAAAGATCTTATACAAATGGCTATTTCCCTTTGGGTTATCCTTTTTGTATGAAGGCCAGCGAATATCCATTTCTTCTTTCAATGATTTGCCCAAAGCATATGATATTCTGCAAATCAACCAACTACCCATTGAGAACTGGGACCATATTCAAAGCAATAACCCACTTCCAGACCTTCCTTCTGCTGATCCCTAGGAGACACCTCGTCCCGGCAAACCCCCAAGAACCAGAAGAGGACGTCACTCAACTCCAAGACGCCTTCCACTTCATGATTCTTGAATGACTCTAGGCCCATATTAGGATCTGTTTCATATCCTTCAAGGATTCCTTGAGCATTTATATCGTCTAAGTATCACTTAGATAGTTTTCCCTGGTTTGGGTTATAACCCTTCATAACCATATTTAAGTTTTGAGTTATGTTATGACGGTCAGGGTTATCTGTCTTATACTAAGTGCCTAGTTGCTAAATATTATGAGGGTACTAGAATAAGGCACATTACAATGTGCACAGTATCCCCCCTATCCTACTATTGGAGTAGTATTGCTCTAATGATAATAATCTACACATTCGATCAACATTTCAAACTGTTCTCACTGTTATTTTTATTTTACTGTTGGTTTTATGACAGGTATCATAAGAAGTCAAACCTATTTTCCCAAAAGAAAAGGGGACGCTTTTGCAGTCCGGTAACTCCGCCTTGGATGGTTAAGTACAACCAAACTGCACCTACACATCTTCTGCAAAAAACTTTCAGCAGTACACACTCAGTCATTTTAATAATAGATGGCTGACCTGTGCATTGCCACCTTTAATGTTAAGGGTTTTAATGCTTCATCAAACGTAGTCAAATATTCTCCTTAGCTAAAAAAGAAAAATGTTCTGTCCTGATGCTTCAGGAGACACATTTTAAGTTTAATAAATACCCCAACCTATCTAGATCCATGTACCCACACTGGTACCATTGTGGTTCAAACTCGGCAGCATCCAGAGGCTTGAGTGTGGGATTTCAGAGGGGTCTACCTTTTTCATATATCTCACATATCCAAGATGTAGATGGCAGATATATAATACTAAAGGGTAAAGTAGCAAACCAGATTTACACTTTTGCAAACGTTTACGCCCCTAATGTTAATCGGATCTCATGGCTGATAGAAACACTTACCCTTTTAGAATCATATAAAGAGGGTGTGGTGGTGCTTGGAGGCGATCTGAATATAGCATTAAATCCTTCTATGGATTCATCATCCAAAAAATCAGCACTATCCACCAGAGCACTGAGACATCCTTAGGAATAAACTACATCAGGGAGCTATCCATGACATATGGCATCTCCTTAACCCCTCCAAGCAGGACTACACCTTCTTCTCCCACCCCCATAAATCGTACCAAAGGCTCAATTACATATTTGTGTCAAAAGAGCATTTACATTTATGTACTCACGCCTTCATAGGTAACTTACTTTTATCTGATCATGCTCCAGTATTTATTAGAATACAAGCCCCTTCACTTGAACCCAAAGCATTTAGATGGCGTCTTAATGAACAGCTGATCTCCACAGAAGAGAACAAAACATATGCCCAAAAACTTATGGAGGAATTCTTTTCCCTTAATTTCCTCCCTGGAACATCCCCCCACATATTATGGGACACCCACAAGGCCTACATGAGAGGCCAATTCATTAGTTTGGGCTCGAGAATCAGAAGAGAAAGGAAAAAAAAAGTAGAAGAACTCCTAACCCAGATTCATAGATTAGAAACTGTACATAAAAGTTCTTTATTGGACTCCCATTTGAAGGAGCTGACAGAATTAAGGAATACTCTAAAAAACATGCTCAATACAACTTCTGCTAAATATTATCTCCATGCGCAATATAAATATTATGCACATGGGGATAAAGTTCATGATGCAACGTATTAAGCAAAGGAAATCTCATAACTATATACACAAGATTAGAGTTTCTGGTGGGGAAGAAGTGTTTATTACCTCAGAAATAGCCAAACAATATTGTTCCCTATATAATATAAAAGAAGAGGAAAAGGAAGCTGGTATCCTTCCTCTCCATCCCCCAAAAGATTCAGTTACCTCCTTTCTTAGTTCCCTTGCCTTACCGGTACTGTCAGAATCGCAAGCCCAAACTCTACAAGCCCCCTTTACAATGTTGGAGCTTGCGGCGGCGATTAAACAACTTCCTAATGGAAAAAGCCCTGGACCTGATGGTTACCCGGCATTATATTACCGCACTTTTCATAATATAATAGTTCCCTATCTTCTCTCTATATTTAATAGCTCCCTGTCTGGTGTCCCATTATCCACAGATATGACCAGAGCACATATCACACTGATTCAGAAAGAAGGGAAAGATAGTTCCCAATGCGCTAATTATCGCCCAATCTCCCTGTTAAACCTGGATCTGAAGTTACTAGCTAAGATGCTAGCTAACCGCCTGTCTTCCTTCCTGCCATCCCTGATCAAAGAAGACCAAGTTGGCTTTGTCCGTGGTAGGGAGGGCAGAGATAATACCGCTAAGGTGTTAAATGCTATTTACCTTACTAAAAAGCTTAGAAGGCCTCTAGTCCTCCTTAGCACGGACGCAGAAAAGGCCTTTAACAGGGTTAGCTGGGATTATATGAGAGAAGTCCTTAAAACAATTAAGTTCCCTGACCAATATATTAATGCTGTCTTTTCCCTATATACCCATGCCTCAGCTTCTATCATTATAAATGACACTCTGTCCCCCTCCTTTAATATCAGGAATGGCACCAGACAGGGTTGCCCACTTTCGCCTCTATTATTTGTTCTAGTAATAGAGACACTGTTGCAGGCTATTAGACTAGAGAAGGAGATAGTAGGTATAAAGATAGACCAACATGAGCATAAAGTAGCTGCTTTCGCAGACGATCTATTAATAATGAATACCAACCCAACCAAAGCCCTACCTTTGATAGATAAAATATTGGAACAGTTCAGTTCTTACTCAAACTTCAAAATTAATATGAGCAAATCCCATATAATCAGTATAGACATCCCAACCTCAACTAGGAACTCATTAAAGGCAAACTCACCTTTTATTTGGGACACTCCATATATTACATATCTAGGAGTCAAGATTGGCTCGGACCCGTCCTCCCTTTTTAGATTGAACTTCACTCCTCTCCTTCAGTCTATCGTTGATCAATTAGTTGGGTTAAAGAACCCGATGTTATCATGGTTTGGAAGGAAGAATATTGTAACCTCATTGGTCTTACCAAGATTGACATACTGCCGATCCCAGTCCCAAAAACATACTACACTAAACTTAAACAACAAATTAGCTCATTTATTTGGGCCGGGAAAAGGGCTCGACTAGCTCGTTCTGTTCTCTGTAGACCAAAGGCCAATGGGGGAATAGGATTACCCGACCCAGAATTATATGGGAGAGCCGTAATGCTTTCTAGACTAGTGGACTGGATGACATCCAAACCAGAAGCCTTGGGTCTCCATGGAACAGAATGACCTTGGATCGTTTCCTTCAGGTCTCCTGGTGGGAGCAAAGGATTTTCCAACCCAAGATAGATCCCTTAATCCAATTGTTAAAGCGACATTTGGAACCTGGAACTGGTTTCAACAATCACGGTTTCAACAATCCATACCATTACCCTCACCATTGATACAAGTAAAAGACATAATAGCCTATGCCCCATCCAACTTGAGAGAATGTCTACCTCACTCAGTTCGGAACTCTCACTTTTTGATGATGATGGCTTAGTGTTGAAAAATGAAAATATTTTAAATGTCTTCCCGGAATGCAAACATTTCCCTTACTTACTGTCTTTCATACGCTCTTTTATATTAGAGAATATCTCTATGAATGACTTATTACGTCCATTGACCTGGCTGGAAAGTTTAATAAAGGACCAATCTAAGCACAGTAAGCTAATCTCCCAAATCTATAGGAAATTAAATACCCCAGTGCTAATGACTAAACCAGCATTTATAGGGCTATGGGAGCGAGACATGGAAATTAGCTTCTCTCAAGTGGAGGTTTCAAAACTTTTACTAATAACTCATAAAACCTCTAGGTGCGTTCGCACACAAGAAAATGGGTACAAAATTTTAACAAGGTGGTATAGGACTCCAGATATCACTTGCCGTTATAATCCAAACAACAGTGATACGTGCTGGAGGTGTAATAAAGGTAGAGGATCTTTCTTCCATATATGGTGGGAATGTCCATCAATTCAGGATTGGTGGAAAGAAATTTTTGCCAAAGCTAACATGATATGTAATACGAATATTCCAATATCACCTCAATTAGCACTATTAGGTTTACCCCCATCCTCATCTAAATTATCACCAACTAAAGTATTCCATACTATGTTGAGCGCAGCACGCTTATTAATACCTACATTTTGGCTTTCTGAAGAGATACCTTCCTCCTTTCAATGGATTGGGAAGATTGATCAGTTATGTAGGTTTGAGGAGATCGCGGCCTGGGAAAACTGTAGGATACAACTATATAGGAAACAATGGAAAGATTGGTTCACTTACAGAAACATAAAAACTTCACTCTCCAAGCCTCCATCTGTCCTACCTGACTAAGTTTGTCTATTATATTAGGCTTCTATCATAACCCTTACAGATATACTAGATGTAAATGAGATTTGTACTGTCTATTGTACTACCCATCCTATGGAATTGATGTAAACCAATGCCTGTCAAACCCTTGTTACCTTATGTTACTCATATGTATTCATTTGATACCAGTATGTGACTCAACATACTTAATCATATGTAATGATTTTCATTTTCAATAAAATTATTTGAAAACAAAAAACAAAAAAAAAAAAACACCTCTGGCTTATGTGTCGATCCTGAAAGAACTGTGGGAATGGGGCATGGCACACCCGGCGGAAGCAGCCATCATTAAAATCCCTGATCATCAGAAAGGGGACGAGCCTTTGACGCTAGGCAACAACAAGGCAGATGAATTGGCCAAACTAGCAGCAGTGTCTGGGACCCTTCGGGAACCAGGCACTGAGCTGCAACCAGCTTACCGGATTGCAGTAAGACAATCCAATTTGAAAGATGGCGCTGTGTCATTTGCAGGAACAATCCAAAGAACCTCTTCTAATGGCACATATCACATCACCACAGCATCCCTGGTCAACACGACAAGGGATCCTATGTTATGATACCGGTACACAGCAACTTCCTCTTCCCGTGGTTCCGCAGCATCTGCAAGCAAAACTGACAAGATTGAACCACCAACTGTTTGGACACCTTGGCCGGGATAAACTCTTGTCTCTCCAGAGGGACAAATTATTCTAGCCAGGAATGTCCAATACAGTGGAAGAGGTTACCCAACGGTGCCTGGTATGTGCTCAAGTGAACCCAAGGGCGTCTGCCCTGAAGCCGGTGTTGCAGCGGGTTCCTCCTACAGATGGTCCGTAATCCAAATTGATTATATCAGACCTTTACCAGCAGGAAGTCGTAACTGTCATTACGCGCTGGTGGTGGATGTCTTCTCTAAATGGGTAGAAGCCATCCCCACAGTCAACAATTCGGCTGCAACCAATGCCCGTTGGCTTTGGGAACAGGTTCTGTCACAATGGGGTATACCCAGAGTGATAGAGTCAGACAGAGGAACCCATTTCACGGGATGGTAATGAAAGCACTTTGTGGACTTTTAGACATAAAACAAAATGTGCCTTACCATCCTCAGTCTGCGGGCATCGTTGAGCAGATGAACTGGACCATTAAAACACAGCTTTTCAAAGCATTACTGGAGCTAGGTTCCTCATGAGTAACCTCTCTTCCAGCCGTGCTAATGGGTATCCGAGCTACCGAGGCAACTAGTACCGGTATCACTCCATTTGAACTCGTGACCGGACGCAAAATGCCTGCCCAATGAACAATGAACCTCTAGTGTCGGAGCCCATGAAGAACACCATTGCTAGAGATTCAGCAGAACCTGAGGGAGTTACTGACTTATGCTGCAATACGGCTGCACAAACCGTACCTACAGGGGGAGACACCGATGCCCTCTGTAGGAGAACTGGTAATGGTCAAAATCTTCCATCGGGCCGGTCCTTGGGACGCAAACTGGGAAGGACCCTATAAGGTCCTCGAAATGATGGGTGACACTATGCTCAAAGTACAAAGGCCAATGAAAACCAATTAAAAAATCACGTAGGTGGCAGGAAGTTTTGTGGATCCATATCTACCATACCAAGGCCACGCGAGCCTCCCCAACTCAATAACGTGTACTCGCTTAAGGTTGGGTGAGGGGGGTTTGGTGGGTTGATTGTGGATCCATGTGTACTGATTACAAATACATTGACTTGACAGATCACAGGATGGACTAGCCAGAAAAGATATATGGATCCTCTGAACAGGGCACGTCTCCAGATTTTGACACTGGTGGTAAGCATGATTATGGCAGGCTCAGCCTCTTCAGGGGAGGGTCTGGGAACTAATTATGGTATGGCCAACATATCACTTAAACCTGGTCTTTTAATGGTGGAATGTTTGGATGGCAAAATCCTGGAACCATACAAGAACTTCACCTTTACACTGGGACAGTGGTATCTGTATGGTTTCCAGAGAGAGGGTTTTGCCAAAGGTGTAATTCAACATTATATCCCAGTGGAGAATATGTCTGCCATACAACATGACTTACATGCCCTCTGCCTCAAGGAATTCAGACATTTTCAATACTCAGACCCTACACCTATCAAATCTTTAAGATGGGTGTCTAGGGACCCTCACTTGCACCATTACAAGCAAGTGGAAGCCAACACTACCACAGTGTTGTGTACTAAGGGTTCTAAGCCCTGAAGATGTCACTGGGGCAGAGTATAGTGGCTGGTATATCCTCAAAGCTACCTTCATAAGGAAGGATAGCCATGATGGTTTGAGGGTAAGGACATATTTTGATAGACCCATTCCAGTAAAGGGCACCCTTAAAGCTTATTGCATGTTGAGTGATTCCCAGATGATTATCACTAGGGAATCCAGTTATGTTCAGGGACATGTGTCCACAGATTAACTTTAACATCATTACACTGGTTCATAAGTAAACTGCACTAACTCTGGTCAGGCCCGATGGAATGACCAGTGTGGTCTGGTAAAACTGGAAGGCTTGTATTGAGCAACAGTTTTAAAGGTAAAGACTGGTAAAGAAAGGATCTTAGGTATACTCAGTTGCAGGGATCTCCATCCATACGGTCTTTCATGATCACCATCATGAGACACAACTGTGTACCGGAGGTGACGGGGTACTATTTTGTCACCTATGCCCACTGGGAGCAGGATACCAAGACAGTGATGTTGGACACTAATCCCTGGAGATGGGATCTAGTGTGCAATGGGGGTGGATACCCCTACAGTGAGTGTATTGATGGACGGTACCCCTATGACCGAGTAATACCAGGATAGGCATGTGTCTTCTGATTAGAAAGACCCAAGAGGCAGGGATATTAATTTTGACATCAATATAGATGAATAAAAACTGAGTCTTCATATATAGAACCTACCAGTAGTCATTTCGCTCCAGGAGAAGTATATGGTGGGCTCAGCGTGCATGTTGGTACTTGCATCCCTGGATCCGATGAAAGCTGTAATGGCACCGGACGGGGTTAAAAGCAGAGTGTACTTGGCGTGCACGCTGACCTGTATTCCCTGGATTTTGTGTGGCTGTCATGGCCCATGAACAGGTAGGAACTAGAGTTAGGGACCACTCAAATAGAGGCGACCTTGACGCGGTGAGTGGCTTACTACGCTTTGGCCAAAATGTACACCAATGCCTCATCCAGCATGGAGGCAAATTGCTGGATGTAGAGTGCTATCACATTTGTATTTTTCGTTTGTATATGTATTTCGCCATAGTGATGTGCACCACATACAGGTTGTGCTGACCCAATTCCCCAAAAAATTTTCTTTGCAGTATATATTGGAGGCGTGGCGATCTCCTTGGAGTCATTGCACACCTGACCAGTCAATCTGTCCTGGAGGCTGGTTTTAAAGTCAGTATAAAACTGAGTCTGCATATATAGAACCTACCAGTAGTCATTTGGCTCCAGGAGAAGCATATGGTGGGCTCAGCGTGCATGTTGGTACTTGCATCCCTGGATCCGATGAAAGCTGTAATGGCACCGTACGGGGTTAAAAGCAGAGTGTGCTTGGCGTGCACGCTGACCTGCATTCCCTGGATTTTGTGTGGCTGTCATGGCCCATGAACAGGTAGGAACTAGAGTTAGGGACCACTCAAATAGAGGTGACCTTGACGCGGTGAGTGGCTTACTACGCTTTGGCCAAAATGTACACCAATGCCTCATCCAGCATGGAGGCAAATTGCTGGATGTAGAGTGCTATCACATTTGTATTTTTCGTTAGTAGGTGAAGGGTGCTGGACATTTACACAGTAGGTCTATCTGTCCAAGTCCAAATCTGTAGGAAAACTAGTGTTACAGGCTGGAGAGAGTGATCAGTGGTACTAGTTCAGAGGTAGAGGGCAAGTGTGTGTAACGGTAGTGAGGATCCCCTATGAAACGGAAGGTCTCCAACCTGTGAAACCACACCTGGACTCTTGCAGCAACACTCCTATCCATAAATTAGCCGATTCTATAATTCCTCAACTGTCATCCCCATGGAAAATCATCACGGGAACAAAATTCATCCTATACACCTGGAGAATTTCCATGGATGACTTCAGAGTGGACCATTGGGATCACAGACGTGAGGAGTTTGTGGGGAACCAAATTGATATGATAAGAGGTTGGATAGAGGTGGGCAAAAGGTAAGAAAAGAGGACCCCCGACACAGAAAATACAGGTGGAGACGAGATCTGGTAGCCATGGGATTAGGCGGAAGTGCATTGGGAGTGGGCGCCCTGAACACTATGGATATGGAAGTCCTGAGAAATAAACTTGGGGATATTCCACGACATGCCGGGGAAGGATTCAAGACCCAGCTTGACGTAAACCACGTCCTTGAAGTATTGTAGCATTCGCACATAGATGCCACTACCTCTCTATCTTCTGCTCTACGAGAGAAGTTTAGAAGGTTAGTTGTGGGTCTCTTAGAGAAGCAGGACAGAGCTCAGTTTGCCCTGGCGTGTACGCAAGTCCAAAGTGAACTCTTGGACAACCTTAAACATATTGTATCATCCTTGGACAGCAGCCACTACCCATTCAACCTCCATCAACGGGTAAGTCCCCTGATCTCTCTGTTTGCAGCCAAAGACGTTCTAACCTATGAGGGAGGCCATCCTTATCTGTTTGACACAGAGGGATGTTGGAAGAAAGAGGATGCTATCCTCTGTCAAGGTAATCAGGATCGGGTGCTTAGACACCAGTTTTGGAACACCAAGGGGTCATGTGAGATGAAGGCCAGCTCAAAACCCTCCTCTTATCTGAAATACTTGTGACAGGGGTATTGGTGTTGGTACCAAGGGCAAAATATGTCATATACAATTTTTGGAACTAGCTGCATCGAAAGAGGAAAACTCCTCCCAGGAGCGTATTGCACACTTAGTCTCGTCCAAGGTTTAGACGTCGCAGAATAACAGGGAAGGACACCGATCAACCCGGAGAAGAGACTCCATATCCGCCCTGACACTTCCGTGAGACTTCAGAAGATTCCTCTTGGCTTTGGTAAAGAACTCAAGCATCTCCTGACAGACTTCAGCCAAGAAGACTAAATACTTCTGAATCTTGGAGAGGCTGAGAATCGGGCCACCATTCAACTAACCCATGACAAGACCAAGAGTACCGCGATTGCTACCGCATTAGAAAAGGGCCGGAGGGTCAAGGGCCTTGCAGACCAATTAAACCAGAACCACGAAGTTAAGCAGAGGAGGAGGCTCAGGACATAACTCCAACAAAGTCCTGAAGCCAGGGATCTCATGGACATACTTTGTTTTCTATGAGGGTTCAGAATGTAAATCCAATGCAATCCCGAAACCCCATAGTATTGTGAATATATTGTTCATTTGTACGTGTTTTTTTTCTATGGGATTAGGAGTGTTGGATGGGGGTGTGAAAACATGGGATTTGTGTGAATGGAGAGAAGAATAGGACACTCTAGGGTGTGATATTTGCTACTTTAACCCCAAGAACGGTTAAGTTCATAAGGGAGGGACTGAATGTCAGTTAGTGCAGTGTTATTTCCTGCAGTTAGAATTTAGGTACTATGACATCACCTCTTATTCAAGTAATTATGACCTGCCTTGTAAAGACCTACGTATCTGTCCATGGGAGAACCTCAACGATATATTCTTTAATTAAGATGAAAGGCGAAGTGTCGGATTGAAAGTCGTGTTGTTGCTGACAGGAGGCCATTCCACGGATGACTGTACCCCAGAAAAAAGGAGGTGCTACGTGGATCGACCTAGAGACTGAGAGGGTGAAGCCATCCCAGAGTCTGACCACCAAAAGACGACAGTGGGAGCGGCTGATACCTGAAGATCGACACTGACAGCAGAAATGAAAGAGCTTCATTCTGGAGCCAAGAAAGTTCCAGAGCAAGATCCAAACAGAAGAAGACTGTGTACTCTGTGGATGGAGATGTTTGGTTACGGTGAAGGGCAGGGAAGAGGTCACAGCCACGAGGGGTGATGTCTAGGTACCTAAGGCCAGATTATACTTCAGTCCTTCCTGATCTGTTACCAAGTGTTAGTGAGTGGGGTTGAGGAGGCAAATACATCCCAACCCTTCCCTCAAACTTTATTGTCGTGTACTCGACATTAGGGGGATTGTAGAGGGAAGGGGGAGATTTATATATACAGTATATACAGTGGGATGCGAAAGTTGGGGCAACCTTGTTAATCGTCATGATTTTCCTGTATAAATCGTTGGTTGTTACGATAAAAAATGTCAGTTAAATATATCATATAGGAGACACACACAGTGATATTTGAGAAGTGAAATTAAGTTTATTGGATTTACAGAAAGTGCGCTATAATTGTTTAAACAAAATTAGGCAGGTGCATAAATGTGGGCACTGTTGTCATTTTATTGATTCCAAAACCTTTAGAACTAATTATTGGAACTCAAATTGGCTTGGTAAGCTCAGTGACCCCTGACCTACATACACAGGTGAATCCAATCATGAGAAAGAGTATTTAAGGGGGTCAATTGTAAGTTTCCTTCCTCTTTTAATTTTCTCTAAAGAGTAGCAACATGGGGGTCTCAAAACAACTCTCAAATGACCTGAAGACAAAGATTGTTCAACATCATGGTTTAGGGGAAGGATACAGAAAGCTGTCTCAGAGATTTCAGCTGTCTGTTTCCACAGTTAGGAACATATTGAGGAAATGGAAGACCACAGGCTCAGTTCAAGTTAAGGCTCGAAGTGGCAGACCAAGAAAAATCTCGGATAGACAGAAGCGACGAATGGTGAGAACAGTCAGAGTCAACCCACAGACCAGCACCAAAGACCTAAAACATCATCTTGCTGCAGATGGAGTCACTGTGCATCGTTCAACCATTCGGCGCACTTTACACAAGGAGATGCTGTATGCGAGAGTGATGCAGAGGAAGCCTTTTCTCCACCCACAGCACAAAAAGTGCCGCTTGAGGTGGGCTAAAGCACATTTGGACAAGCCAGCTTCATTTTGGAATAAGGTTCTGTGGACTGATAAAACTAAAATTTAGTTATTTGGCCATAACAAGGGGCGTTATGCATAGAGGAAAAAGAACACAGCATTCCAAGAAAAACACCTGCTACCTACAGTAAAATAAGGTGGTGGTTCCATCATGCTGTGGGGCTGTGTGGCCAGTGCAGGGACTGGGAATCTTGTCAAAGTTGAGGGACGCATGGATTCCACTCAGTATCAGCAGATTCTGGAGACCAATGTCCAGGAATCAGTGACAAAGCTGAAGCTGCGCCCGGGCTGGATCTTTCAACAAGACAACGACCCTAAACACTGCTCAAAATCCACTAAGGCATTTATGCAGAGGAACAAGTACAACGTTCTGGAATGGCCATCTCAGTCCCCAGACCTGAATATAATTGAAAATCTGTGGTGTGACTTAAAGAGAACTGTCCATGCTCGGAAGTCATCAAACCTGAATGAAATAAAAGATGTTTTGTAAAGAGGAATGGTCCAAAATACCTTCAACCAGAATCAAGATTCTCATTGGAACCTACAGGAAGCGTTTAGAGGCTGTAATTTCTGCAAAAGGAGGATCTACTAAATATTGATTTCATTTCTTTTTTTGTGGTGCCCAAATTTATGCACCTGCCTAATTTTGTTTAAACAATTATAGCACACTTTCTGTAAAGCCATTAAACTTCATTTCACTTGTTAAATATCACTGTGTGTGTCTCCTATATGATATATTTAACTGACATTTTTTATCGGAACAACCAACGATTTATACAGGAAAATCATGACGATTAACAAGGTTGCCCAAACTTTCGCATCCCACTGTAGTTCTCTATTATAATATATATTAGGCCTGCATGGCCAGTGGGGCATTGTGTGTGTATATATGCATGTCTCCTGTATTCTGGGATAAAGATATGCATATGTGCCTATATATGCATGTAATATCCCCCAGGTTGTGTATATAGGTGTGTAATATATATATATATATATATATATATATATATACACACTTCTATTCTGGTGGCCAAGATTTCCCCCAAGCACAGGTGCCCCCCCAGCTGATGCCGCCTAGATGACTGGATAATTATGTCCAGTTGCGGGCACTTCAAAAGACAGACGATTAATAGACATCCTCTGCCTTTTGATAACATCTCCGGCAGGTCCGGAGATGTTTAGCATTACAAAGACAGGGGAACAAAGGGCTCCCCTGCCTTTGTATGCCGCGGACATCCGGCACTGTAATTACATTTCCGGAGATTTGCAATCACTTCACAGGCGAGAGGATCAAAGCATTCCCCTGCCTGGAAGCGCGCGCCAGGATGCGCGGGCTGGTGCGGTGATGTCATATCACCGTGCCAGCCCACGTGGACTTGCCTGCAGCGCGACTGTAGACTTGTTATTGTCAATAAATACTTTATTGTTTAAAATACAGTTTTATTGTCTTTTGTAGTCGCCATAACATAGCGCACGTAGTTCGAGAAAAAAAAGGTAGAGCAACAAGGTAGTTAGTAATTTATTGTATAAATAGGCTGAGTCACCAATAGACGACATACGCCTATTTATGAATATTAATTATGAATATTAACCAAAATATTAATAATAAATACTCCCCCTTTTACAACCAACATTTGAGAAGACATCACTGGTTGTAAGAGGCATGTGGTGCTGTATTCTCCTGTATGATCAGACAGCTTGCTAATGGTAGGGCTGGCTCTGTGATGTGGTCTACGTCACACCTCCTCAGACCTCTCCTCACTTAATTAGTAACAACGGAGGTGGAGGACGGAATGTGGCAGCTGGCACTGACCACCACAGAGGGGCAACTTCAGGGGAGGTATTTTGTGCTGCTGGGGCAGTATATTGTGCTGCACGGTAGTATTTGGTTCTGCTGCGGCAGTATCTAGTGCAACACTGTGGTATTTGGTTCTGCTGAGGCAGTATTATGTACTGCACTGTGGTATTTTGTTCTGATGGGGCAGTATATAGTGCTGCAGTATATAGTGCTGCACTGTGCTATTTGGTTCTGCTAGGGATTTACATTGTACTATACTCTGGTCTTTGGTTCTGTTGGAGCAATATGCTGTGCTGCACTATGGTATTTGTTTTTTCTGGGGCACTATTCTGTGCTGCATTGTGGTATTTGGTTCTTCTGGGGCAGTATATTGTGTTGCACTATGGTCTTTGCTTCTCCTGAAGCAGGTTATTGTGCTGCATTGTGGTATTTGGTTCTGTTGGGGCAGTATTCTGTTCTGCACTGTGGTATTTGGTTCTCCTGGGGCAGTATTCTGTGCTGCACTGTGGTATTTGGTTCCTCTGCTGGGGCAGTATTCTGTGCTGCACTGTGCTATTTGGTTCTGAAGAGGCAGTATTCTGTGCTGCACTTGCTTCTGCTTGGGCGGTAGTTTGTGCCGCACCTGCTTGTTTTACCCCCACCTGCTTTTTTTTGCCCCACATCTGTCCAATTCGGACCTGCCTACAACAGAATGACACTGTTAGTTTCTTTGCGGGGCCGCGTTAAAGGGGTTGTCCAGCTGTTAATATCAATGACCTATTCTCAGGATAGGTCGTCAATATCTGATCGGCGGGGTCTGAAACCCGGCACCCCCACTGATCAGCTGTTTGAAGAGGAGCTGGTGTTCCATGTGAGCACCACCGCTTCCTCTTCATTACACTGACAATAATACAATCAAGATGTAACATGAAAGCTTTTCTAATCCTATGGATGGCATAAGCTTATCCTGGCTGTCTAGACCTGAACCAGATTCATCACAGGGACTCAGGCTGGTTGAAAAATGTGGTGCAGGGAAAGAACTTCTGCATGAATTAAGCGTCCTAAAAGCAGATAAAAATAACCAAATCAACATCCGGCATCCCCCAGACGAAGCGGAGGAGAAACTCGGGTTAGGCAGATTAAAAAGGCTAATTATACTGTATGTGACTCTTATATTTGTAATTTTGTAAGTATAATAAAGAAGTTGGATTAAGTAAGAACTTGCGATACTTCACTATGTCGAGCTGTGTTTCCTAATATTTAGGAGACAAGAATACTGACTTTTGTGGAATACAGTGATTGATTGTATCAGAAAACATTTTCTGTGTGCCTTCAGAGACTAGAATCGTTAATTTCTAACGATAATTTGTTTTCCCTTAGTCCTAACAGCAGCACAGATGGGGTTAACTACCCCCCGTGGACTGGTAGGACCGGCGGAATTTTATTGAGCCCAAGAACCAATAACAAAGCTTTACACCCCTACAAAAGGAGGGAACACCCCCCAGCCCACTGTGTCTATAGCAAGAATAACTTACCGTATTTTTCGCTTTATAAGACGCACCTGATGATAAGACGCACCTAGGTTTTTGAGGAGGAAAATAAGAAAAAAATATTTTGAACCAAAAGGTGTGCTTTTGGTAGCTTTTGAACTAATGGTGGTCTGTGGATGACACTGTTATGAGGGGTCTGTGGATGACGCACTGTTATAGGGGGATCTGTGGACGACGCACTGTTATGGGGGGATCTGTGGATGACGCATTGTTATGGGGGATCTGTGGATGACGCACTGTTATGGGGGGATTTGTGGATGACGCACTGTTATGGGGATCTGTGGATGACACTGTTATGGGGGGATCTGTGGATGACACTGTTATGGGGGGATCTGTGGATGACGCACTGTTATGGGGATCTGTGGATGACGCACTGTTATGAGGGGATCTGTGGATGACACTGATGGGGGATCTGTGGATGACACTGATGGGGGATCTGTGGATGACACTGATGGGGGATCTGTGGATGACACTGATGGGGGGATCTGTGGATGACACTGATGGGGGGATCTGTGGATGACACTGATGGGGGGATCTGTGGATGACACTGATGGGGGGATCTGTGGATGACACTGATGGGGGGGATCTGTGGATGACACTGATGGGGGGATCTGTGGATGACACTGATGGGGGGATCTGTGGATGACACTGATGGGGGGATCTGTGGATGACACTGATGGGGGGATCTGTGGATGACACTGATGGGGGGATCTGTGGATGACACTGATGGGGGGATCTGTGGATGACACTGATGGGGGGGATCTGTGGATGACACTGATGGGGGGATCTGTGGATGACACTGATGGGGGGATCTGTGGATGACACTGATGGGGGGATCTGTGGATGACACTGATGGGGGGATCTGTGGATGACACTGATGGGGGGATCTGTGGATGACACTGATGGGGGGATCTGTGGATGACACTGATGGGGGGATCTGTGGATGACACTGATGGGGGGGATCTGTGGATGACACTGATGGGGGGATCTGTGGATGACACTGATGGGGGGGATCTGTGGATGACACTGATGGGGGGATCTGTGGATGACACTGATGGGGGGGATCTGTGGATGACACTGATGGGGGGATCTGTGGATGACACTGATGGGGGGATCTGTGGATGACACTGATGGGGGGATCTGTGGATGACACTGATTGGGGGATCTGTGGATGACACTGATGGGGGGATCTGTGGATGACACTGATGGGGGGATCTGTGGATGACACTGATGGGGGGATCTGTGGATGACACTGATGGGGGGATCTGTGGATGACACTGATGGGGGATCTGTGGATGACACTGATGGGGGGGATCTGTGGATGACACTGATGGGGGGATCTGTGGATGACACTGATGGGGGGATCTGTGCATTACACTGAGGGGGGATCTGTGCATGACACTTATGGGGCTCTGTGGATGACACTTATGTCATCCACAGATCCCCATAAGTGTCATCTACAGATCCCCCATCAGATGCATCAGTGTGGAGGGAGGAGGCGGGGCCCGGTGTAGTAACTCTACTCTAATACACCGGGCCCCGCAACTGTTAAACATTCAATCTGATAGTATATGCTCTGTACGGGCGGCTCTTACTATAGTACCGTAAGTATAGCGCAGACCGGCATCTCCATCGGTCATGCGCCACCTGCCGCAGCTCCTTCTGTCATGCGCCGTCTGCCCCAGCTCCCTCCTCATGCGCTGCCTGCCTGCTTATCTCACTTTGTGAATGAACAGGCAGGCGGCGCATGACAGAGGGAGCTGGGGCAGGCGGCGCATGACAGAGGGAGCTGGAGCAGATGGGGCATGACAGAGGGAGCTGAGCAGACGGAGCATGACAGAGGAGCTGGAGCAGACGGCGCATGAGGAAGGAGGTGCGGCAAGCGGCGCATGACCGAGGCAGATGCCGGTCTGCGCTATACTTACGGTACTATAGTAAGATCCGCCCGTACAGAGCATATACTATCAGATTGAATGTTTAACAGTTGCGGGGCCCGGTGTATTAGAGTAGATAGAGTCACTGCACCGGGCCCCGCCTCCTCCCTCCACACTGCCACTGATACTTCGCTGGCCGCGCTGTGCAGCATAGCGGCCAGCGAAGTATTCGCTTTATAAGATGCACTGCCATTTCCCCCCCACTTTTGGGGGGAAAAAAGTGTGTCTTATAAAGCGAAAAATATGGTACTAGGGTGGGAAATTTGTGTGCTGCTGTTAGGACTAAGGAAAACAAATTATCGTTAGAAATTACCGATTCCCTTACGTCCTACCAGCAGCACAGATGGGGAGATAGCAAGAAGAACCCCTAGGGAGGGCCCTCATGCCTGGCAGAGCTAAGAGTAGCCTGCCCAAAGGCCAAAAAATCCGCTACCCTGGCGTCTAGTCTGTAGTGGGAGATGAACGTGGATTCAGAGCTCCAGGAGGCAGCTTTACAAATCATCTCCAGAGGAAGGAGACTTCTTTCAGCAAAGGAAGTAGAGATGGCCCTTGTGGATGGGCCTTCACAAACTCTGGAGGATCCAAAGCCTGAGAAACAAAAGATTCTCTAATGGCCTCCTTAATCCAGCGACTAATCGACGCCTTGGACGCCTTGTGGCCTTTGGACTTACCGGCAAACAGGATGAAGAGATTCTCATCTATCCTGAACTCCTTGGATCTATCTACATAGATCTGGAGGCATCTCGAGATATCCAATGAATGCTTGACAGGATCCCTGGAGGAGGTAGAAGGAGAAAATAAAACTGGCAAAGAAATCACCTGATTTATGTTCTGAAATGAAGGGACCTTAGGCCTGAAATATGGAAGGAATCTCAGGAGAACCCGGTCTTGAAGAAAGATGGTATAGGGTTCTGAGGCCGAGAAGGCTTGAAGCTCTGAGATTCTCTTGGACGAGGTTACCGCCAGTAAGAAGACCGACTTTAGAGTCACGAACTTTAAATCCACCTCCTCCAGAGGCTTAAAGTGGGATGATGCTAAACCCCTGAGCACGACTGATAAGTCCCACTGAGGGATGGGCCTCAGTACTGTAGGCTTCAATCTTTCAGCTCCTTTAAGGAAGCGTTTGATGAGCGGGTCCCGAGAATAGGGTCTGTTGAGACAGGCCGAGATGGCAGAAATCTGGACCCTCAGAGTAGATGGAGCAAGGCCTCTGTCTAGGCCATCCTGTAGGAATTGAAGTATCGTAGAGAGGGGCGGATCTGCAGACGCCACCTGGTTTGAAGCACACCATGACGAGAAGATTCTCATGATTCTGGAGTAAGCCTTCTTAGTAGATACTCTCTTGAATGTGACAACGTTCTCAGGACCGACTCTGAAAGCCCTTCTACTCTGGAAAGGGACTGATCAACCTCCAGGCTGTCAGGTTGAACCTGTGCAGATCTGGGCAGAGGTGAGTGTCCCATGACACCAGGGTCTGCCGTGGGGAGAGCCTCCAATAATGTCCCCGACTCATCTGAATGAGCTGGGTAAACCAGGATCTCTTGGGCCAAAACGGTATGATGGCTATTACCGAAGCCTGATCCTGACAAATTTTCATCAATACCCTCGGTATCATGGAAAAGGGAGGGAAGATGTAAGCCAGCCTGAACCTCCACGGTATGGACAGAGCATCTATCGCCAGGGGGTTGTCCTCCCTGTAAAGGGAGCAGAACCTCTCCACCTTGGCATTGAACATCGTTGCCATGAGATCTACCTCTGGCAAACCCCACATGAGGATTATCTGCCTGAATATCTCCGGATGCAGGGACCATTCCATTGTCGGCAGACCGCGTCTCAGACGATCCGCGATTATATTGCAGGAACCACTGATGTTGATGGCAGACAGGTGGGAAAGGTTCAACTCTGCCCACCAAAGAATTACCCCGATCTCTGAAAGGAGAGGTAGAGATCTTGTGCCTCCCTGCTTGCTGATGTACAGGACTGCAGTCATGTTGTCTGACTGTACTCTCACTGCTAAGCCCCGGATTCGAGGGGCAAAGTGAAGGAGGGCTAGCCGGATGGCTCGAATCTCGCGGAGATTGGAGGAAAGTAGCCGCTCCTGAGGAGACCAAGTCCCTTGGACAGGGGAACCGTCTAGGTCTGCGCCCAAGCCTACTTGGGACGCATCCGTAGTCAATATGACCCAGGATGGCTGGGTTATAGACTTCTCCCCAGGGAGATGGAGCCACCATCTCAGGGAGGTTCGAGTCTGACAAGACAGGGGACACAGGGAATTTAGCCTGGCGGGGCTGCCATCCCATTTGGCAAGGACCTCCGATTGTAAAGGGCGGAGGTGCCACAAAGCCCAAGGGACTGCCTCCACAGCCGCTGACATGAGCCCCAACATCTTCATGAGAGTCCTGATGGAAACTCGACGAGGAACAGATAGGAACCTTGCCAGGTCCAGAATCCAAGTTCTTCTTTCTGGAGTCAACTGGAGGGACATCCCAACGGAGTCGACTATGAAGCCAAGATAGGTTACTGAAGTCGACGGGCTCACGTTCCACTTCTGCTAGTTGATGATCCACCCTAGGCGGAGCAGAAAAGAGATAGCCACAAGAAGATGGTGGGTAAGAACTGGAACCGTGGAGGCTTTTAGGAGCCAATCGTCCAGGTAAGGAATTATGGTCAGCCCTTGAAGCCTCAGAGCTGCCACCACCGAAACCACCACCTTGGTGAAGGTGATAGGAGCAGAGGAAATCCCGAAGGGTAAGGCAACAAATTGAAGGTGCCTGAGGACCCCCGAGACCTGGACCGCAATCCTGAGATACCTCTGGGAAGCAGGATGGATGGGGATATGAAGATAGGCATCCTTGAGGTCCAGGGTAGCCATCACGTCTCCAGGATTGAGAACGTGGATCACTGACCTGATAGTTTCCATGCGAAACTTTGCCTTCCTTATAAATCGATTGAAAAATCTCAAATCAATAATCATCCAGAGGTCTCCGGATTTCTTGGGAACTAGAAAAACCGGAGAATAGATCCCTAAGCCCCACTCTCCTGCCGGAACCTCCTTCAGAGCGCCCTTGAGGATATAGTCCTGGATATAGGCCTCCAGAATTGCCTGTCTGGAGGGCGGTAGACGCTGGTTGATGACAAATCTGTCCGGAGGAGGCGACTTGAGGTTTATTAAGTAGCCCTCGGAAATGACCTCTAGGACCCAAGGGTCCGGAATCTCCTGAGCCCAGACATCCTTGAACTGGGCGAGACGCCCCCCGACGGGCACAAGGGGATAAAGAATAAGAAAATTTTCCGGAAGGATGGCAGGAGTAGCGGGGGTTAACCAAGAGCCTGCGAGAGGCCCATAGTCAGGAGGGCTTAGCCTCCTTAGCTCCTCTGCGAGGGCGCTTCGAAAATTTTCGTTGCGCCCCCCAGTCTCTACGCGATCTATTTTGCGCTTGTTGGCCGGATCTACCGCCGCGCTCTTGTCTGCCCCATCCCCGAAAGGGCTGCTGGGGAAGACTTTTCCCCTTTTTATCGGAAAGATCCTCCATAATCTTGTCCAATTGTGAGCCGAACAGGCGGCCAGGTTCAAAGGGGAGACCGCACAAATTATATTTCGATGCATTATCCGCGACCCATGGTTTGAGCCATCAGAGCCTGCGGGCTGCAGAGACCAGGGCCATGGACTTAGCTGCCAATTTTAGCTGTAACTGTGCCGTGTCGCACAGAAAGTCCGTCGCCAGATTGATGGTCTTAAATGCGGCCAGGATGTCGTCCCGGGACACCCTCTGGTCCACATCTGTCTGGATTTGATTTAGGCGGGACCGGAGGAAGGAAGAAACTTCCGTAGCTGCGATAGCGGTCAAAGCAGAGGCTGCAGCGGCCGAGTAGCCTCTTCTTAACGTGCACTCTGCCCTCCTATCAAGGGGGTCTTGCAGACTAGACCCATCGTCTGCTGGCACCAGAGTGCGTCTGGGTTTGACGATGGTCATGTCCACCTTGGGAATGGAACCCCACGATTTCACCAAGGAGTTTGCCATGGGAAACATGGTCCTGAATTTCTTAGTCAGGACCGGACCTTTCTCAGGTTTTTTCCATTCCATCCGCATAACGGAAAGAAGGGTCTCATCCGCCTTGAAGACACGCTGTGCCCGACTGGCGGGATCGGAGGACTCCCTGGTGTCAACATCATGGTCCCCCGACCTGATGGACTTTAGCAATTTCTGAGTTTTCTCTGGTGGAAAAAAGCATGATGTTAACTCCTCTTCGTCAGAAGAGGAGGAGATCAAAGAAATTGCGGCGGGTCTTTCCACAGGCGCGGAGGTATCCATGGGAGCTTGAGTAGCGTCAGGAAGCCTCTCGTCCAGCAGGTTAACCACGCCCTTGATGGAATCATCCACATATCCCTTGACCCACTTGTACATTTCCTGCATGGTGGGTTCCATGGCCGACTGGGATCTACGGCAGGCCTCGCACCTCGAAAAAGGGCAATTGTCATCCAGCAGTGTACTGCAGTCAAAGCAGGCCAGATGCTTCCTCTTTGAGACCGCTTTACGGGTCTCCGGGTCCTTAGGTGAAGCCATCACTGCAAAGAAAAAATAATTAATAATTCTGACAATTTGACAACCATCAGGAGAAAAGGGCATAGCAGAGGCCCACCGAAGTGGAGCAGCAGAAAAAACTGCAATGCAAATATCAGAAGAAGCACCAGGTACTTCTGGGCTCTGGGAGCTAGCTTAGAAAGCGTGTGCTGCCAGAGGACAATTGAGAGAGAAAAGGAGCTTTAAATAGGCGGAGCTCCGCCGCCAAGGGCAGAGCTCCCGCCCCTAGGAGGATGTAACTAGATCCTACTCTGAGACAGAAAAAAAGGCCATTATAATTTGAAAAACAGGCTAAACTACTCCCCCTCCCCTAGCGTAGCCAGAATACAGGCAATGCTCAAAAAATCTGGCCGAAAAAATTGAATATACTCGGCCAAAGCCGAAAACCGAAAACCGGAAGAGACGTCAGCCCGAACCGGAAGTTACGCCAGGAAGGGTCCGACGTCACTTCCGGTGATGGCGGCGCCCATCGGAGACGCGGCGCCGGACGGAGAAGAGGGGAGGTAAGAAAGGAGAACCCCCGAAACTATAGTAAAGGGGGGCTAAGAGAAAAAAATACCAAAGTAGCCGGAAAAAACCCGCCAAACAGAAACAAACACTTCCCCCAAAACAACTGAGGGGAACCGCCAGTCCACCTGTCCGGAGGACAGAAAAGAACACAGTGGGCTGGGGGGTGTTCCCTCCTTTTGTAGGGGTGTAAAGCTTTGTTATTGGTTCTTGGGCTCATTAAAATTCCGCCGGTCCTACCAGTCCACGGGGGGTAGTTAACCCCATCTGTGATGCTGGTAGGACGTAAGGGAATCTCCATTGCTTATCTATGAGCTGTGCGGTTTTTATATAATTTTCATGGGACCAACACAGATGCCTTCAGCTGCCAAGTGCATGTAGCAGGTCAGACAGTTTCATTGGTGCAAATCTGCTGTCAGATGCCCTTTAACAACTGATCAGGGAGGCAAAGGGGTGTGTGACTACTCTCAATCTGATATTAATGGCCTAACCTGAACATAGGCCATCAATTCCCAAATGCTGAACAACCCCTTTAAAGAGGACCTTTCACGGGAGAAAAAAAAGCTCACCTTCTCCCTGGCTGTGACGCTCTCCGCTGTGATTGAATCGCGGCACAGCCAGGGAGAAGGAGACGCCCATTGAGAAACCCTGGCGTCTCCTCCTCCCTATACCGATGCTCAGTATTAACATACTGAGCGCGAAAACTACAGGGGGGCACAGTGGTGTGTAGGAGCGATATTTTAAAAAAAACATTCAAGGTGGCAGCATCAGCGGGGGTACCACGCAAGTAAAGGTATTTATCTAGAAAAAAAACAAAACTGTGAAAGGTCCTCTTTAAGGCCTATTCAGGCCTGGTTATGAGGATAGGTAATCAATATCAGATAGATGTCCCTCACCCCACACCTCAAGTGATCAACTGTTTGCAGGAGCTGCTGTTTGCAGAACCAGAGACCAGAACACGCTGTGTAGTGGCTATGTCTGGTTACTGAAGCACAGACCCCATTCATGTTAAAACTACAAATCCTGCATCTCTCCTTATAACATGCACTCCTAAGACTACAAAATGCTGCATGTCCCTATAGAGTTGCATATCCGCTGGTTCTTTCATACGAGGCAAGCCGGGCCCCCATTCTAATGATTGGCTGGGGGCCCAGCAGTCAGATCCTTGCACAGACCTTGATCAGACACTTATCCACTTTTTCCAGTGTTATCTCTGCCGCTGTAACACTGCTTCTGGCAGGGCCTAATAGGTGTACATTATGGCTGTCCTGAGGGCCAGAGGAACTTCCTTCCCAATGTTTTACCATTAGATGCTGCTGTTTCTAATAACTGTGGCATCTAACAGGTTAAGCATCTAGGATCTTTATCTCTGATCCCAGCTGTTGCTTCGCTGTTGACCATGATGGGGGCGGGCCGGAGTTCCGGCGGCAGCATGGCAAACATGCCGAGAGACGGCAGGAATAAAACTACACTAGCGGAAGCATGGATCCGACAGGCTTTTCACCCGCCGATACAGCCTGCCGGAGTTCCTTGCTGCTAGTGTGAAACTAGCCTCAGCTGGCAGGTGCATATTTTACAAAGTTGCTGTTTTTGTTGTGGATTTTGCTGCAGATTTTTCCGCACTGGAACTGGATGGGTGTTTTGTTTGTGAATAATGTTGCAGATTTCTGTCCAGATTACATTGCCAAAAAGGCGCAAAACTCAAAATCTGATCAAACCATTGGTGTAAAATACCCAGTGTTAAGCATTGCCCCACACCTCACCGTGTGTAAAATTGGCTGGAATTTTTTGGTTGGCAGACCTAACTGTGATGTATGGAGTATTGCCACACATTGTTCATAGTTTGTGGTAAAATTAAATGCAATCTTCATAATGTCCCATATTATTTTATAAAAAGCATAATATTTCATATAATCTTTATTGTATACGATCTTTCGCAAGATCATATCACAATTCCCCATAAGAAATAATAATTGGCTCATGGTCCTAAAGTAGGGTAGTGTCTAAACTCCATTTCTAGGAATAACCCAGCAGACACGGGAATTAGGAGCAGGCTTGACCCATGTACTGTTGATTGTTTCTTCAGTCAGATGCATGGTAAATTTTGTGTTAGGGTTGGAGCTGATGCGCACACTGACTTTTTGAGGTCAGGGGTAAGACTTTGGGGTGTCTGAATGAGTTGAACGGAGGATCATTGGTGTCGGAGGGAGTGTGGCGCATATTAACTTTGACGTTCACAGTAAGTTCTCTGACGCGGAGTATTGGAGAATGTGGAACCCATGGTAGCTTTGTTTTCTTTGGAGTAATGCGCTCTGTAGACTTTGGTTTCTCGGGGGGTGATTTCAGGGGTTGTTGGTAACCTGCAGGGTGATTTTGGGGATAGCGGATGAAGAGTATAGTGGCACATGTCGACTTTGGGCTGATCACACAGTTTGTGTTGGCAGGGAGAGAGAGGTGTGTGCAGATGCACAGCTCTCTCACTGATCGGGTAAAGCACTGAATGTGCACCCTGCCAGATCATTAAAGGGGTTATCTGAGGCTGGAAATGCACACCCATACGCCCGGGCCCCTCACACTGATTCTACTTACCTGGCTCCCTGTGCCACTCCTGGTCCCCATAGCGCAGGCAGGCGGTGACGGGGACGAGCCTCCCTAGTGTCACCCGTGATGCTAGGGAGGCACGTCCCCGTCACCGCCTGCCATTGGCTGCTCCTCCTGACACCAGATGTTTTCATCTGCGCACATGGAGAAGCAGCGGCATCCATGTGGGAACAAAAAGCGGCGCAGGGAGCCAGGTAAGTAGAATCCATGTGAGGGGCCTGGGCATATAGGGGGCATTTCCAGCCTCGGATAACCCCGGAGGGTAAGCAGTCTGGGGGTCTGGACATGCTGTATCTCCCTGACTGCTGTTTATAAGACGTAGTCACTTTTTAGCAAAAAAAATTCTTGCTAAAAAGTACGTCTTAGGCCTCATGCACACGACCGTTGTGTGCATCCGTGGCCGTTGTGCCGTTTTCCTTTTTTTTTCGCGGACCCATTGACTTTCAATGGGTCAGTGGAAAAATCGGAAAATGCACCGTTTTGCAGCGGCATCCATGATCCGTGTTTCCTGTCCGTCAAAAAAATATGACCTGTCCTATTTTTTTGACGGACAACGGTTCACGGACCCATTCAAGTCAATGGGTCCGTGAAAGAACACGGATGCACACAAGATTGGCATCCGCGTCCGTGATCCGTGGCCTTAGGTTACTTTCATACAGACGGATCCGAAGATCCGTCTGCATAAAAGCATTTTCAGAGCTGAGTTTTCACTTCGTGAAAACTCATATCCGACAGTATATTCTAACACAGAGGCGTTCCCATAGTGATGGGGACGCTTCTAGTTAGAATATACTACGAACTGTGTACATGACTGCCCCCTGCTGCCTGGCAGCACCCGATCTCTTACAGGGGGCTGTGATCCGCACAATTAACCCCTTAGGTGCTGCACCTGAGGGGTTAATTGTGCATATCATAGCCCCCTATAAGAGATGAGGGGCTGCCAGGCAGCAGGGGGCAGACCCCCCTCCCTCCCCAGTTTTAATTTCATTGGTGGCACAGTGCGGCCCCCCCCTCCCTCCCTCTATTGTATTATTTTCATTGGTAGCACAGTGTGCGGCCCCCCCGGCCCCCCTCCCTCTATTGTATTATTATCATTGGTGGCACAGTGTGCGGCCCCCCGGCCCCCCCCCCCCCCCCTCTATTGTATTATTTTCATTGGTGGCCAGTGTGCGGCCTCCCCTTACTTAGCAATATTAGAAGCATCATACTTACCTGCTGCGCTGTCTGTGACCGGCCGGGAGCTCCTCCTACTGGTAAGTGATCATTAAGCAATGCGCTGCACAGACCTGTCACTTACCAGTAGGAGGAGCTCCCGGCCGGTCACAGACAGCGCAGCAGGTAATTATGATGCTTCTAATATTGCTAAGTAACCATGGCAACCAGGACTGCAGTAGCGTAACTGTGTACATGACTGCCCCCTGCTGCCTGGCAGCACCCGATCTTTTACAGGGGGCTGTGATCCGCACAATTAACCCCTCAGGTGCTGCACCTGAGGGGTTAATTGTGCATATCATAGCCCCCTATAAGAGATGAGGGGCTGCCAGGCAGCAGGGGGCAGACCCCCCTCCCTCCCCAGTTTTAATTTCATTGGTGGCCAGTGCGGCCCCCCTGCCCCCCCTCTATTGTATTATTTTCATTGGTGGCACAGTGTGCGCCCCCCCTCCCTCCCTCTATTGTATTATTTTCATTGGTGGCACAGTGTGCGGCCCCCCCGGCCCCCCTCCCTCTATTGTATTATTATCATTGGTGGCACAGTGTGCGGCCCCCCCGGCCCCCCTCCCTCCCTCTATTGTATTATTTTCATTGGTGGCCAGTGTGCGGCCTCCCCTTACTTAGCAATATTAGAAGCATCATACTTACCTGCTGCGCTGTCTGTGACCGGCCGGGAGCTCCTCCTACTGGTAAGAGATCATTAAGCAATGCGCTGCACAGACCTGTCACTTACCAGTAGGAGGAGCTCCTGGCCGGTCACAGACAGCGCAGCAGGTAATTATGATGCTTCTAATATTGCTAAGTAACCATGGCAACCAGGACTGCAGTAGCGTAACTGTGTACATGACTGCCCCCTGCTGCCTGGCAGCACCCGATCTCTTACAGGGGGCTGTGATCCGCACAATTAACCCCTCAGGTGCTGCACCTGAGGGGTTAATTGTGCATATCATAGCCCCCTATAAGAGATGAGGGGCTGCCAGGCAGCAGGGGGCAGACCCCCCTCCCTCCCCAGTTTTAATTTCATTGGTGGCCAGTGCAGCCCCCCTCCCCCCCTCTATTGTATTATTTTCATTGGTGGCACAGTGTGCGGCCCCCCCGACCCCCCCCCCTCCCTCTATTGTATTATTTTCATTGGTGGCACAGTGTGCGGCCCCCCCTACCTCCCTCTATTGTATTATTTTCATTGGTGGCACAGTGTGCGGCCCCCCCGGCACCCCTCCCTCTATTGTATTATTATCATTGGTGGCACAGTGTGCGGCCCCCCGGCCCCCCCTCCCTCCCTCTATTGTATTATTTTCATTGGTGGCCAGTGTGCGGCCTCCCCTTACTTAGCAATATTAGAAGCATCATACTTACCTGCTGCGCTGTCTGTGACCGGCCGGGAGCTCCTCCTACTGGTAAGTGATCATTAAGCAATGCGCTGCACAGACCTGTCACTTACCAGTAGGAGGAGCTCCCGGCCGGTCACAGACAGCGCAGCAGGTAATTATGATGCTTCTAATATTGCTAAGTAACCATGGCAACCAGGACTGCAGTAGCGTCCTGGTTGCCATGGTTACCGATCGGAGCCCCAGTGATTAAACGATCAGGGGGGGGGAGAGGGGAGGCCGCACACTGTGCCACCAATGAAAATAATACAATAGAGGGAAGGAGGGGGGCCGGGGGGGGCCGCACACTGTGCCTCCAATGAAAATAATACAATAGAGGAAGGGAGGGGGGGCCGGGAGGGGGCCCGCACACTGGCCACCAATGAAAATAATACAATAAAGGGAGGGGGGGCCGCACACTGTGCCACCAATGAAAATAATACAATAGAGGGAGGGAGGGGGAGCTGCACACTGGCCACCAATGAAATTAATACAATAGAGGGAGGGGGGGCTGAGGGGGGTCCGCCCCCTGCTGCCTGGCAGCCCCTGATCTCTTACAGGGGACTATAATACACACAATTAACCAAGACACCAAAACGATTTTTTCTTCATGTCCGTGGATCCTCCCGGATCAAGGAAGACCCACGGACGAAAAAACGGTCACGGATCACGGACCAACGGAACCCCGTTTTGCGGACCGTGAAAAAATACTGTTGTGTGCATGAGGCCTTATAAGGAGAAAAATACGGTGCATATCATAGGGTGCAGACAGAAAAGGGAATTACAATTGACTTACTGTCCAGTGTTTCTTGGATTTACCTCTTCATAGTCCTTCATATTTGGTTAGATATTGACCAAGCTGATGGTAAACTATAGTTAGACCAGATGGCAAATGTGAATGTTTTCCTCAGCTTTAAAAACAATGCGGTTTATTGTGTGTATGTCCCTTACCTGGGACAAGGGGACCTCTTCCTGTCTCAGTGCCGTAATCTTTTCTTCCCTCCTTTGCTGGCTTGATTCATTTTAACATCACATTATACACTGCTTGTATCCATGGTTACGACCACCCTGCAATCCAAATAACATAACAAAAACAAATACAGGTGCAATCTGCGGTCTTACTAACCCTCGTACTGGTGTAAAATTGAGAATTAGCCAACATATCCTGCTTGGAGGACATGTCTGAGCCCGAGCACCGCGCCAAGGTTTCTCAAGTAGCTCGGGAACCTAACGCTAAACCTACCTGGGCCGTATGGGCAATACCAGGAGCCAGTGGGCGAATTACAGGTACGCAAGGTCCGACTCAAAGCAATCTCCCAGTAACCTCCAGCATGTGACCATGCATACAATGGGAGGAGGCAGCGAGCTCTGAGCCCAACCCAAGACTGGCTGATATAGCCCGGGCCTCACATGTGCACCAGAATGCTGCCTGTGGATGGAAATGAAGGCACATTCAGACTAGGAGTTTCTACACCTCCAAAAATTCTAAATACAAACTACAAATTGGCGTGGTATTAAAAAGCAGGAAGTGCTCAACCCCATATGCAGTGGTGCATCTATACCGGGGGGGCAGATCCTGCACTTGTGGCCTGAGCTACTTGAGAAACCTTGGCGCGGTTCTCGGGCTCAGACACGTCCTCCAAGCAGGATATGTTGGCTAATTCTCAATTTTACACCAGTACGAGGGTTAGTAAGACCGCAGAGTACACCTGTATTTGTTTTTGTTATGTTATTTTGACTGCTTATCACATCCACACATTTGCTATCCTGTGTAGGATGTCCATTGTGGTTCTTGTGGTCCGCTGCAGGCATCCTCCATTGTATGCATTTTTGCTGGGGATTGCCATTAGCAACGGGCCACAAGTGCAGGATCTTTTTTTTATGTGTGGAATTGAAAAGCTGATCTCAGAAGCAGTTATTTCCCAAAATTGTGCCTATTCTACAAGTACCAAATGTAGGGATTTGCTCTGGTAGGCAGGGTAAGCGGACGCAGTACAGAGGCAAGAACACGGTAGTAAAGCAAAAAGTTCAGTGTTTATTCACACCCAAGGAAAAACATAACAAACACTTTGCAGAGTCCTGGTGTTAATTCACACCACAGGAATTCCTCGTGTTATTTCACACGGCCAAAGTCCACAGAACTCAAAACAAACACGTCACCTGGATATCCACAGCAGGCTTTAGGGTGCCTGGCTTCCAGCTGGTGGCTTTCATGCAGCTCCCAGAGACACAGAGCCTTCACAGCTCCACTTTCACTTGGAGGAACATACCACACCCAGCTGAGCTGCTGGCTGGGTTTTTAAACCCCAGCCCAAAACCTGGCCTGGACATGAGGAACAGACACCCACCCTGCTCTTTGGCTGCTCCCAATAAGAACCGGCCCGGATCGGCTTTTCAGCCACACTAAGAATAAACAGTGTCAGCAAGCACTAGCTGCGGCTGACACATAAAATAACCGGTTCTTATCTCACCGAGGCCAGGAACCTCGGTGACACGTACCTTCCGTCAATGACGGACCCTTGCGCCTTCCTTCATACCTCCCCCCTTTGTTCAACCCTGAGGGGTTGAACACACACCAGACAGTGTACTCGGGACAGGGCATCCGCGTTTCCCTGTAACCGGCCTGCCCTGTGTTCTACTGTGAACTTAAAGTTTTGCAGCGATAAGAACCACCTGGTGACCCGAGCATTCCTCTCTTTGGCCTGGCTCATCCACTTGAGAGGGGAGTGATCGGTCACCAGATGGAATTTCCTCCCCAACAGATAATAGCGGAGAGACTCGAGTGCCCACTTGATGGCCAGGCACTCTCTCTCCACTATACTGTACCGCGTCTCCGCTGGAGTGAGCTTACGGCTGAGGAAGACAACGGGATGCTCCTCCCCGTTGACTTCTTGAGACAGTACCGCACCGAGGCCCACTTCGGAGGCATCAGTCTGGACCACAAATTCCCTCTTGAAGTCGGGCGTCACCAAAACCGGGGACCCACACAGGGCCGACTTCAAAGCGGAGAAAGCCTCTTCTGCCTGGTCATTCCAGCGGACTATCACGGACTTCCGTGCCTTTAAAAGCCCTGTCAACGGAGCCGCTAAAGTGGCAAAATGGGGAACAAACCTCATGTAATAGCCCACCATTCCCAGGAATGACCTTACTTGTCTAGAGGTGGCAGGTCAGGGCCAATTCCGTATCGCCTCTATTTTGCTCACTTGGGGTTTAATGACTCCGCGCCCAATGACATACCCAAGGTATTTAGTCTCCTCTAACCCTATTGCACATTTCTTTGGGTTAGCTGTTAGTCCCGCCTTTCAAAGGGAGTCCACTACAGCCTGTACTTTAGGTAGGTGACTTTCCCAGTCGGTGCTATGGACAACGATATCGTCCAGGTACGCCGAAGCATATCGACGATGTGGATGGAGTACAATATCCATTAGTCTTTGAAACGTGGCGGGAGCGCCATGTAGACCAAAGGGTAATACCTTGTACTGATACAGCCCCTCTGGCGTGACAAAAGCCGTTTTTTCTTTGGCAGCCTCTGTCAAGGGTACCTGCCAGT
This sequence comes from Bufo bufo, assembly GCF_905171765.1. Classification (NCBI taxonomy): domain Eukaryota; kingdom Metazoa; phylum Chordata; class Amphibia; order Anura; family Bufonidae; genus Bufo; species Bufo bufo. The sequence continues at coordinate 143,883,293 of NC_053395.1, read as the reverse complement.
ACCCTTTGGTGAGGTCCAACACAGAAAAATACCGGGCTTGGCCCAACTTTTCAATAAGCTCATCCACTCGGGGCATGGGATACGCGTCAAATTTGGACACCTCATTAAGTTTGCGGAAGTCATTACAGAACCTCAATGTCCCGTCTGGCTTGGGTATTAATACTATCGGACTGGCCCACTCACTTTTAGACTCCTCAATGACATCCAGCCGCAACATGAGTTGCACTTCCTCCGAGATGGCTTTTCGCCGAGCCTCGGGTACTCGGTATGGTTTTAACCGGATTTGTGCCTGATGCTCAGTGACAATATCATGTTGGATTACGGAAGTGCATCCAGGGAGGTCTGAGAACACATCCGTGTTCCGACTAACGAACTCCCTGGTTTCCTGAGCCTGTTTAGAGGAGAGGCTGTCAGCAATTTTTATTGTGGCAACCGCTTCCCTTGCATCAGACTTAGGAGCCGGAATCTCCTGTCCAAGAAAGCCCGGCCGTGGACTGTTTTCCGTACAGGTTTCCCTATCCTTCCAAGGTTTTAGCAAATTAACATGGTAAACCTGCTCCGGCTTTCGCCTCCCCGGCTGGTGTACTTTGTAATTTACCTCTCCTATTTTTTCACGTACCTCGTAGGGCCCCTGCCACCTGGCTAGGAACTTACTGTCCACTGTAGGCACCAGAACCAAAACACGATCACCCGGGTTAAAGTTCCGGACCCGAGCCTGCCGATTATAGATCCGACTCTGGGCTCGCTGAGCGGCCTCCATATGTTCTCTGACAAGAGGCAAAACCGCTGTTGCATCTTGGTAACGTATTCCAGGACGCTTTTATGCGGAGTGGGTTGTTGTTCCCATGCCTCTTTGGCTACGTCCAACAAGCCACGAGGATGTCTGCCATATAGCAATTCGAAGGGCGAGAACCCAGTAGAGGCCTGGGGCACCTCTCGCACTGCGAACATGAGATAGGGCAGAAGAAGGTCCCAATCCTTTCCATCTTTGGTCACCACCCTTTTTAACATGGTGCTTAGAGTTTTATTAAACCTTTCCACTAGTCCATCCGTTTGTGGATGGTACACAGACGTCCGTAACTGTTTTATACGCAGCAACTTGCAGAGTTCCCTCACGACCTTGGACATAAAAGGGGTCCCCTGGTCAGTCAGGACCTCTTTAGGTAGCCCCACTCGGGAGAACATCTCCATTAGCTCTTTAGCTATAAGTTTCGCAGAAGTATGTCGTAGTGGCACTGCCTCCGGGTACCGAGTAGCGTAATCAAGGACAACCAAGATGTGTTGGTGTCCCCTGCCGGACTTTGGTACAGGACCTACTAGGTCCATAGCGATTCGTTCAAACGGTACATCAATGATCGGGAGGGGTACCAAGGGACTGCGAAAAAGGTGCTGGGGGCTAGTTGCCTGGCAGGTCGGGCAAGACTTACAGAACTCGTCCACCTCTTTAAACACACTGGGCCAGTAAAACCGTTGTAGTATCCGGTCCTGTGTTTTCTGCATTCCCAGATGACCCCCGAGAACATGCTGGTGTACTAACTCTAATACGAGTTTGCGATAAGCTTGAGGCACCACCAACTGTTCAACGGATTCACCTCCAGCTGATTTACCCGATACAACATCTCCTGATGGACCACAAAACGGGGGAACACCGACTCTGACCCTGGTTGTTGTGGTTCACCATCTATTATTAGCACATTTTCCCAGGCTCGGGACAAGGTTGGATCCCGGTGTTGCGCGGTACCAAAATTATCCCCGGAGACATTGAGGTCTGCAAGCTCAGGCCCCGGCGGCAAGTCCTCCATGTCTCCCACCATTACACTCAGCGGGGTTGTCTCCTCCTCTTCCACCGAAGTGGCGGTCAACCCTATCGAGGAACCTTTGGACTCAGGTTCCCAAGGTTCTGGTCTCCCCCCTGAGCCGGGCCATTCTGCTAGGGTTACACCTGTATCATGCGTATCAGTCACTCTCGGAACCGGCCACAGTGCCGTGAAACCCGGGAAGTCTCTCCCTACTATAAGTTCATAGTGGAGGTGGGTTGCAACAGCCACCTCGTGGATCCACCTGCCGGAAACCGTAGACAGAGACAACATAGCAGTAGGATAGTCTTTTAAGTCCCCATGGATACACATGACTCCAACCTTACGGCCGGCGTACTCAGCGGAGCGTACCAAGGAAGCCCTTACCAGGGTCACCAGACTTCCTGAGTCCAACAGAGCCTCCGCTGGAGTGTCTCCCACCTCAACCTGGCACAGGTGGTTCAGAGACTCCGAAGCACCCACTGCACACAGTTTCCTGGCATATAATGATTGACGGAAGCCACAGTTCGTGTCCATGGGTTCCCCCTGACGTGGACAGTCCGCTCGAACATGGCCTGGCTCTCGACACCGCCAGCAGATTATTGGAGCAGGGTCCACAGGGATTATATCCCGAGCAGGTTTGATGGGCACCGGTTGTTGGGTCTGGGGTGGAGAGTTACGGGATCTGACTGCCCCCCTCCCAACAGAACCCCCCTGTAAGTTCCGGGTAGCCTCATAGCGCTCCACCAGGTCGACCATCTCCAGCGCATTCCCTGTGGAGACCTGGCCAATCCATTGCTGGAGAGGGTGTGGCAGAGCCCCCCAGAACCTGTCTGCTAATAACCGGTCCAACAAAGCAGTGGGGCTCAACACGTCAGGTTGTAGCCACTTTTGTAACAGGTTAAGCAGGTCATAATACTGGGGTCTCACGGGCTCCGCCGGGTTGAACCCCCACTGATGCACCCGCTGGGCCCGGACCAGCACATTCACCCCCAGTCTTGCCAAAATCTCCCCCTTTACCTTTGGGTAGTCGGCCGCTTGATCATCAGGCAAGTCGAAAAACACCCGCTGGGACTCTGATGTCAGAAAAGGAGCGACGATCTCAGCCCACTGGTCTTAGGGCAGTTTTCCCTGGTGGCCACTTTTTCATACATCGCCAGGTAGGTCTCGATGTCGTCTGCGGGGGTCATTTTAGGGATCGCTGCACGTACTGCTTTCCGGGCATTGTGTATGCTTGGGGTTGCTCCTGCTGACTTTAACGCCATTACATGTTGTAGCAGCAACTGGTTGGTCTCTTGCTGCTGCTTATTAGCCTCGCGTTGTTGCAGGTTAGCCTCCACGAGGGCCTTCATAACAGCCTCCATTTCGTCTCTTGACACCGGTTTGAATCTAGCCGGTTTGATAAATGACATACAATCGTGAAAGAAAAAAAATTATAATTTTGGCGTTCACGCCAGCCTCACTGCGCTTGCCCGCATCCTCCACCAATTGTAGGGATTTGCTCTGGTAGGCAGGGTAAGCGGACGCAGTACAGAGGCAAGAACACGATAGTAAAGCAAAAAGTTCAGTGTTTATTCACACCCAAGGAAAAACATAACACAAACACTTTGCAGAGTCCTGGTGTTAATTCACACCACAGGAATTCCTCGTGTTATTTCACACGGCCAAAGTCCACAGAACTCAAAACAAACACGTCACCTGGATATCCACAGCAGGCTTTAGGGTGCCTGGCTTCCAGCTGGTGGCTCTCATGCCGCTCCCAGAGACACAGAGCCTTCACAGCTCCACTTTCACTTGGAGGAACATACCACACCCAGCTGAGCTGCTGGCTGGGTTTTTAAACCCCAGCCCAAAACCTGGCCTGGACGTGGGGAACAGCCACCCACCCTGCTCTTTGGCTGCTCCCAATAAGAACCGGCCCGGATCGGCTTTTCAGCAACACTAAGAATAAACAGTGTCAGCAAGCACTAGCTTCGGCTGACACATAAAATAACCGGTTCTTATCTCACCGAGGCCAGGAACCTCGGTGACACGTACCTTCCATCAATGACGGACCCTTGTGCCTTCCTACACAAAATATACACCAAATGTGAAAGATCGTTGTAGTAATTTTGGGTCCATATCATTGACTATTCTTTGACTGCCTTTACCTTCTGGATAACATTTGTGGTTGAACAATCGTGATTAGTCAGCATGTAATATTCATTTTCAAAGGCTGATCCCAGTTTTCACATGGGCATGTCCCACCAGAAAAATACAATTCTTTGTAATGCATACATGTCTGAATCATCCATCAAAAGAACTTTTCATAATTTATTAATTGAGAGCACAATTTTTTTGGTAATTTCTCATTAAAGAATGCTCTATTGTCACTAATTTCACAGGTCATCAGCCCTTTAAATGTGACTGAAAGCTAGTCACTATATCTAAATATAAAAAAAAATTGTGTACCTGTAACAGGGAAATGGCGGTGCGCTCCCTCCTTGCAGCACCGCCGGCGTCCCGCTGATAAAGAGGGAGGAAGAGCTAGCGTCAGACATGGCTGGTAACATCATCTCCCTGGCAACAAGGCGGTAGGGAGGACCCGGCGGCGCACGCTTTCTCAGCGCAGCGTCCTCCATCCCCTAGGAAAAGAGCAGGGGCAAGAATGAGCGCCAATGAATATGAGTCGGCACTCAGGGTTTTGGCTGGGGCTGACGCATGGTAACATGACACTGGCCACGTCACATGATCATTCAGTCTGGCCTATTTAACAGGCAACTTGCTGGCCACAAGTTGCCTGTGATTGGTCTTACTACTCCACTAGCGTTTTCCTGCATGTGTGATTTGTGAACTCCACCTCGGCTTGTATTTGACTCTTGATCCTGCGTAATCCCTTTGTACTAACGTGACCTCCTGGCTCCTGACCTTGACTTGTATTTTAACCTCGATCCCGTGTAATCCTTTTGTACTGACGTGATCTCCTGGCTCCTGACCTTGGCTTGTATTTGACCTTGAGCCTGTGTTATTCCTGGTACTTGACCTCGGCTTCCATTTTATTCTGGTTTTGCTTATGGTTGGTTATTTGCTTGTTTGGTTACTACCCAGCCTGGTAGCTTACATTTCTGTCTTAGTCTTTTGATTTCTCTCACCTCGTTCCCTCCCTGCAGACCCCTGCACGTACTTAAGCTAGGGACTGCCGTCCAGTTGCGCACTGTTGGTTAGGATGGACCGTGCAAGTAGGTAGGGATAGTGGAATGGGTGGAGTTTAGGGCTGCACTATCCCTATTGAATCGTGACAGAATCACAGGCATACCTGAAACCATGGACGCCATGAAAGTCCTTACGGATCAGGTGCAGAATCTCACCCAAATGGTGCAGGAACTGGCAGAGAGGCAGCAGCAGCGGTAGTTGCTTCAGACCCTGCCTATAGCGGCCTCCTCTCTTCAGAAGCTTGAACCTCATGTTAAGTTGCCTGATCGGTTTTCAGGAGATCGCAAGCATTTTTTGACTTTCAAGGAGAGCTGCAAGCTCTATTTTCGTTTACTCCCATACTCTTTTGGTTCTGAACAACAAAGAGTAGGCATTATTATCTCTTTGTTGGAGGGAGACCTGCAAGAATGGGCTTATTCTCTCCCAACAGACTCCCCTTGACTGACTACTGTCGAGGCCTTTTTTCAGGCACTAGGTATACTTTACGACGAACTCGATAAGTCAGCAGTGGCAGAGTGTCAATTAAAAGTCTCTTAGTCAAGGAAACAGGCCGGTGGAGGAATATTGCACCGCATTCTGAAAATGGTGTGTTTCTTCTGGCTGGATTGATCCAGCATTTAAGTGCCAGTTCAGGTTAGGGCTCTCTGAGGACCTGAAGGATATGTTGGTCATTTACCCCTCGCCGGACACCTTAGAACAGACGATGACTTTAGCCATTAGACTAGACCGACGTATTAGGGAGAGACAAAGAGACCGTTTTACTTTTCCACAGGAGGTAGTTAACTCCTTAAGGACACAGCCATATTTCACCTTAAGGACCACAAGGAGTTGGTCACCAGCCTGCCAGCCAATGATCAGCGCTGGCAGGTTGGTGACTTTTAAAATAACGAACCACCAGCCATATAACACATTATATTTATAAATATAATGTGTTAAATGGCTTCTGTGCTCTCTGCTGGGTCCTTTTCATCGGTTGGTCCTAGCAGAGAGCACAGATCACAGTGAGTACACCAAGCACTACATATTTAGCCCCAGATCACCTCCCCATCACCCCAATTAACCCCTTGATCGCCCCTGTCAATCACTAGTGAAAGGGAAAAAAGTGATCAGTGTAAACTGTCACTTTTTTTTTTTTCACCAGTATTGACTGTTAGGTTTAGGTTAGTTTAGCCCCCTTTGGTAGGTAGTTAGCTTCAGTTAGCGCCCAGCCCACCACACCGCAGTCACTGATTTGCTGATTAGCATATCGCTAATCAGCATTGGTACTTTATAGTATCTGTAAGTGATCAGAACTGATCACAGTCAGATCTATAATAGTATTAGTGTCACCTTAGCTTGCCCTCCACCCAAAACACAGTGTTTGCCCGATCAGGCCTGATCGGTCGCTCACACGTGCGTTCACCCACGCCCGCCCTGCCGCAGCGACAAAAATGTATTTATTTTTTTGTATCACTGCACAATCACTACACAAGCGCTGCGGCGATAAAAAAAATCAGTTTTGATATTTTTTATCAATCGCAGCGGCTTCCTGTACTTCACTAACCTCCCATTTGTAAGACAGGCTTGCTTTTTTCTTGGGTAGTCTCCCTAAATTTAGTTGACCAAATGGCAAGGAAGGGGTATTCTTCTGAAGAGGCCTACAGGCTTCTGACCCAGTTGGATGAGGAATGGGAACCCTCATCTGACGAATCCAGAATACGAACCTGTAGAAAGCAGTGGCAGTCTGACCCAAAGTCCGGACGATGAGGTTGAGGTCCCTGATACCACCAGGCGTACCCGGCCCCGTGTTGCTAGAACACAGGTTGCGCAGGATCCACTTCAAAGGCGGCAGAGTGGGGCTGGCGCTGTCGGATTACGTGGTGAGGCATACACCAGCAGCGCAGCCCATCCTGGACCTAGTACCAGCACTGCCGTAGAACATGGTGAAGTGGCGAGCACCAGAAGGGCAGTTGAAGCTGGTACAGTGGCACGTGCAGTAGTTCCCCCGTCGCAGCCACCGCACTGACAGGCCCGTAGAGCCCCTAGAGTCCCTGAGGTGCTGGCAAACCCTGATTGGCAGCCCCCATCTTCAGCTGCACCAGTAGTTCCCCCTTTCACCGCCCCCAGTCTGGAGTTCGAGTTTAGACAGCTCAGATCGGATCGGCACTGGATTTTTTTGAGCTGTTCTTCACTGCGGAGCTCTTTGACTTAGTCGTGGCAGAAACAAACCGGTATGCCACTCAATTTATAGCCACCAACCCGGGAAGCTTTTAAGCCCAGTCTTTCCGGTGGAAACCCGTCCAAGTTTCCGAACTTAAGACTTTTCTGGGCCTTCTCCTCAACATGGGCCTGACAAAAAAGCATGAATTGCGGTCATATTGGTCCACGAACCCAATTCATCACATGCCCATGTTCTCTGCTGCCATGTCCAGGACATGATTTGAGACCATCCTGCGTTTCCTGCACTTTAGTGATAACAGCACCTCTCGTCCCAGAGGCCACCCAGCTTTTGACTGGCTCCACAAAATTTGGCCCCTCATAGACCACCTTAACACCAAATTTGCAGATTTGTATACCCCTGAGCAAAACATCTGCATAGACGAGTCCCTGATACATTTTAACAATATAACAAAATAGCAAAGACAGGTGCACGCTGCGGTCTTACTAAACCCTCAAACTGGTTTTAAAATTGAGAGATTAGTCAACATGTCCTACGGTGTAGAACATGTCTAAGCCCGGGCACCACGCCAAGGTTTCTCAAGTAGCCTGGGACCTAACACTTTCCTAACTGGGCCGTATGGGCAATACCAGGAGCCAGTGGGCAAATTACAGGAGCATGAGGCCGACTCACAAACAACTCACCAGTTACCTCCAGCATGTATCCATGCTTGCAATGGGAGGAGGGAGGAGTCTGCGAGTCCCACTCAAGACTGGCTGATATGGCCCAGGCCTCACAGGTGCACCTAAATGATGCCTGTAGATGGAAAACAGGCACATTTAAATTGGAGTTTATACACCTCCAGAAATCTCTATATATACAAACTGAAAAGACTAGCGTGGTATTAGCAGGAGGTGCTCAAACCCACATGCAGTCGTGCATATATATAGGGGAGCAAATCCTGCACTTGTGGCCCGTTGCTAATGGCAATCCCCAGCAAAAATGCATACGGTGGAGGATGCCCGCAGCGAACCTGACGTTCTGACATTTGTATTATATGCTTTTTGTCTACCAACTCTTGTGAGTATAATAAAACCTTTTAAGAAAAAACTGCAAAGGGTGCTTCACTATTCTGCCTATCCCATTTGAACCCTTAGAGGAGGAGATCTTTTGAAGATTGGATCCTTTGGGTGTTGGGAAAAAGGGGCTCATCCTCTGCTATCCACGTTTATCGGGAGACTCGGTTCAGAGCAGCGCGGTTCCAAAACCCTTCATATTGATTTTAAAATTGAGAGATTAGTCAACATGTCCTACGGTGTAGAACATGTCTAAGCCCGGGCACCACGCCAAGGTTTCTCAAGTAGCCCGGGACCTAACACTCTCCTAACTGGGTCTTATGGGCAATACCAGGAGCCAGTGGGCAAATTACAGGAGCATGAGGCCGACTCACAAACAACTCACTTTAGTGATAACAGCACCTCTCGTCCCAGAGGCCACCCAGCTTTTGACTGGCTCCACAAAATTTGGCCCCTCATAGACCACCTTAACACCAAATTTGCAGATTTGTATACCCCTGAGCAAAACATCTGCATAGACGAGTCCCTGATACATTTTAACAATATAACAAAATAGCAAAGACAGGTGCACGCTGCGGTCTTACTAAACCCTCAAACTGGTTTTAAAATTGAGAGATTAGTCAACATGTCCTATGGTGTAGAACATGTCTAAGCCCGGGCACCACGCCAAGGTTTCTCAAGTAGCCCGGGACCTAACACTTTCCTAACTGGGCCATATGGGCAATACCAGGAGCCAGTGGGCAAATTACAGGAGCATGAGGTTGACTCACAAACAACTCAACAGTTACCTCCAGCATGTATACATGCTTGCAATGGGAGGAGGGAGGAGTCTGCGAGTCCCACTCAAGACTGGCAGATATGGCCCAGGCCTCACAGGTGCACCTAAATGTGGCCTGTAGATGGAAAACAGGCACATTTAAATTGGAGTTTATACACCTCCAGAAATCTCTATATATACAAACTGAAAAGACTAGCGTGGTATTAGCAGGAGGTGCTCAAACCCACATGCAGTCGTGCATATATATATAGGGGAGCAAATCCTGCACTTGTGGCCCGTTGCTAATGGCAATCCCCAGCAAAAATGCATACGGTGGAGGATGCCCGCAGCGAACCACAAGTACCACAATAGACATCCCACACAAGGTAGCAATTGTGTGGATGTCATAATCAATATAACAATATAACAAAATAGTAAAGACAGGTGCACACTGCGGTCTTACTAAACCCTCAAACTGGTTTTAAATTGAGAGATTAGTCAACATGTCCTACGGTGTAGAACATGTCTAATACCAGGAGCCAGTGGGCAATACCAGCCAGTGGGCAATACCAGGAGCCAGTGGGCAAATTACAGGAGCATGAGGCCGACTCACAAACAACTCACCAGTTACCTCCAGCATGTAACCATGCTTGCAATGGAAGGAGGGAGGAGTCTGCGAGTCCCATTCAAGACTGGCTGATATGGCCCAGGCCTCACAGGTGCACCTAAATGTGGCCTGTAGATGGAAAACAGGCACATTTAAATTGGAGTTTATACGGCCTCATGCTCCTGTAATTTGCCCACTGGCTCCTGGTATTGCCCATACGGCCCAGTTAGGAGAGTGTTAGGTCCCGGGCTACTTGAGAAACCTTGGCGTGGTGCCCGGGCTTAGACATGTTCTACACCGTAGGACATGTTGACTTATCTCTCAATTTTAAAACCAGTTTGAGGGTTTAGTTAAACCGCAGCGTGCACCTGTCTTTGCTATTTTGTTATATTGTTATATTGATTATGACATCCACACAATTGCTACCTTGTGTGGGATGTCTATTGTGGTACTTGTGGTTCGCTGCGGGCATCCTCCACCTGATACATTTTACCAGGCGCCTTGGCTTCAAACAATACATCCCAAACAAGCGCGCCCGGTATGGGGTCAAATTGTATAAGCTCTGTGAAAGGGCCACAGGCTATACGCACAAATTTAGTGTCTAGGAGGGTAAAGATCAGACCCTGGAGCCGGTCGGTTGCCCTGACTACCTGGGGAGCAGTGGGAAGACAGCCTGGGACTTGGTGTCATCCTTATTTGGCAAGCGGTACCACCTTTATGGGGACAATTTCTACACAAGTGTGCCCCTCTTCAGGCATTTGTTTCTAGAACAGATTGGCTGCTGTGGCACCGCGCGATCTAGTCGCCGGGGCTTCCCCCAACGGCTCGTTACCACCCGTCTTGCAAGGGGGGAGAGGGCTGCCTTGTGTAACGAAGAACTGCTCGCGGTGAAATTGAGAGACAAGCGTGACGTTTACATGCTCTCCTCCATTCACGCAGACACGACTATCCAAATTGAACGGGCAACCAGTGTCATTGAAAAGTCGCTCTCGGTCCACGACTATAATTTGCTCATGGGAGGGGTGGACTTCAATGACCAGATGTTGGCTCCTTATTTACTCTCCCGCAGGACCAGACGCTGGTATAAGAAGGTGTCTGTATACCTAATTCAATTGGCTATGTACAATAGTTTTGTTCTCTACAGTAAGGCTGGGAGAACAGGATCCTTCCTCAAATTTCAGGAAGAGATCATCGAGAATCTCCTGTATCCAGCAACCACCAGTGTAGTGAGCAGTCTACACGAGCGACATTTCCCCAATGTCGTTGCTGGTACCTCAAACCAAGCGTCACCCCGAAAAAGATGTCGTGTCTGTAGCAGGAGTGGAATAAGGCGTGACACCCGCTATTTCTGTCCTGACTGCCCTGACCACCCTGCCCTATGCTTAGGGGAGTGTTTCCGAAAGTACCACACACAGGTACACTTAGTGTAGGGATTGCGTGACACAGGACAGGCACACAGGGGTCTTAGGACCCTTTCACACAGAGCTGCTGCAAACCTCTCCTTTCACCTGGGACAAAGTGCATAATGTACTTCGCCCCATCTCTGGGCGATTTGCGCTTTGCACATTGTCCCATGGGGAAGGAGAGGTTTGTCCTCTAAAGGTAAAAAAACAAAACAAAAAAAAATCACAGGTAAGCAAAAAAGTTAATGTTCCAAAAGTTCAATAAAGTTTATAAAAGTTAATGTTCTTTTTCAAATGTTATATAAATTTAATGTTAATAAATTGATTGCGTTGCTGCCTGTTTTTTTTTTTTTTTTTTTACCTTCTAGGTGGACCAAGCGATCAACCAGCTGCAGCACTGATGTGCATTCTGACAGAAGCATTGTGCTGCTGTCAGATTACACAAAAGTCGGTGTATGCGGCGCTGCAAGACGAGATTTCTCCTCTGCAGTAAAAAAGATACGTTTGCCGAGGCTTATGAGCTGAGGGGCGGTGTTCATATGCTTTGGCAAACACTTTGTATATAAAAAAAATTAAAAATTAAAAATTCCGGCAATGATTTATTCATCCACATCGATTGATGTGAATGGAGAAATCGGGTTTGCCAGGGCATACGGGCTGAGTGGGTATGGATGTTGGGCGGAGCTCCTATGTCCTGGCAGACGCCTTTCCCCTCTTTTTTTTTTTGCACATTTTTTGGCAGAGATTTTTTCATCCACATTGATCGATGCGAATGAAGAAATCTGTGCCGTTCATTTTTTCTTTCAGCCCAGAGGCTGAACGAAAAAAAAATACCTCATTACCCGTATGCTCAATATAAGGAGAATAGCAGAAACTCCTAATGCTGGCCATACATGTAATGATTGCGGAGACCCTCAAATGCCAGGGCAGTACAAACACCCCACAAATGACCCCATTTTGGAAAGAAGACACCCCAAGGTATTTGCTGAGGGGCTTATTGAGTCCATGAAAGATTGAACTTTTTGTCACAAGTTAGTGGAAAGGGAGACTTTGTGAGAAAAAAATAATAATAAAAAAAAAAATTTCCGCTAACTTGTGCCAAAAAAAAAAACTTCTATGAACTCACCATGCCCCTTACGGAATACCTTGGGGTGTCTTCTTTCCAAAATGGCATCACATGTGGGGTATTTATACTGCCCTGGCGTTTTAGGGGCCCTAAAGCGTGAGAAGAAGTCTGGAATGCAAATGCCTAAAAATGCCCTCCTAAAAGGTATTCATTGGAATTTGGGCCCCTTTGCACACCTAGGCTGCAAAAAAGTGTCACACATGTGGTATCGCCGTACTCAGGAGAAGTAGGGCAATGTGGTTTGGGGTGTATTTTTACATATACCCTTGCTGGGTGAGAGAAAAATCTCTGTAAATTGACAACTTTGTATAAAAAAATGTAATAAGTTGTCATTTACAGAGATATTTTTCACACACAGTATGGATATATGTAAAAATACACCCCAAAACACATTGCCCTACTTCTTCTGAGTACGGCGATACCACATGTGTGACACTTTTTTGCAGCCTAAGTGCGCAAAGGGGCCCAAATTACAATGAGTACTTTTAGGATTTCACAGGGCATTTTTACGCATTTGGATTCCAAACTACTTCTCACGCTTTAGGGCCCCTAAAATGCAAGGGCAGTATAAATACCCCACAAGTGACCCCATTTTAGAAAGAAGACACCCCAAGGTATTCCGTGAGGGGTATGGTGAGTTCATGTAAAATTTTATTTTTTGTCACAAGTTAGTGGAATATGAGACTTTGTAAGGGAAAAAAAAAAATTCAATTTTCGCTAACTTGTGACAAAAAATAAAAACTTCCATGAACTCACTATGCCCATCAGCGAATACCTTAGGGTGTCTACTTTCCGAAATGGGGTCATTTGTGGGGTGTTTCTACTGTCTGGGCATTGTAGAACCTCAGGAAACATGACAGGTGCTCAGAAAGTCAAAGTGCGTAAATTAATTTTTTTGCACCATAGTTTGTAAACGCTATAACTTTTACCCAAACCAATAATTATACACTTATTGCATTTTTTTTTAATCAAAGACATGTAGAACAATAAATTTTGTGAAAAATTTATATTGAAATGTAGTTTTATTTGAAAAATTTTACAACAGAAAGTAAAAAATTACATTTTTTTGCAAAAATTTCGGTTATTTTTAATTAATATCAAAAAAAGTAAAAACGTCAGCAACGATGAAATACCACCAAATGAAAGCTCTATTAGTGAGAACAAAAGGAGGTAAAATTAATTTGGGTGGTAAGTTGTATGACCGAGCAATAAACCGTGAAAGTAGTGTAGTGCAGAATTGTAAAAAGTGGTCTCGTCATTAAGGGGGTTTAAGCTAGGGGGGCTGAGGTGGTTACATTTTCAAAAACCCAATTTTTTGGGACCAGTTCAGGTCTACATAGAAACATAGAATGTGTCGGCAGATAAGAACCATTTGGCCCATCTACTCTGCCCAATATACTGAATACTATGAATAGCCCCTGGCCCTATCTTATATGAAGGATGGCCTTATGCCTATCCCATGCATGCTTAAACTCCTTCACTGTATTTGCAGCTACCACTTCTGTAGGAAGGCTATTCCATGCATCCACTACTCTCTCAGTAAAGTAATACTTCCTGATATTACTTTTAAACCTTCTAATTTAAAACTATGTCCTCTTGTAGCAGTTTTTCTTCTTTTAAATATTCTCTCCTCTTTTACCTTGTTGATTCCCTTTATGTATTTAAAAGTTTCTATCATATCCCCTCTGTCTCGTCTTTCTTCCAAGCTATACATGTTAAAGGGAACCTGTCACCTGGATTTTGTGTATAGAGCTGAGGACATGGGTTGCTAGATGGCCACTAGCACACCCGCAATACCCAGTCCCCATACCTCTATGTGCTTTTATTGTGTAAAAACACAGATTTGATACATATGAAAATTAACCTGAGATGAGTCCTGTCCCTGACTCATCTCAGGGACAGGACTCATCTAATAGTTAATTTGCATATGTATGAAATCGGTTTTTTTACACAATAAAAGCACACAGAGCTATGGGAACTGGGCATTGCGGATGTGCTAGCGGCCATCTAGCAACTCATGTCCTCAGCTCTATACACAAAATCCCGGTGACAGGTTCCCTTTAAGGTCCTTTAATCTTTCCTGGTAAGTTTTGTCCTGCAATCCATGTACTAGTTTCGTAGCTCTAACTCTTTCCAAAGTATCAATATCCTTCTGGAGATATGGTCTCCAGTACTGCGCACAATACTCCAAATGAGGTCTCACTAGTGCTCTGTAGAGCGGCATGAGCACCTCCCTCTTTCTACTGGTAATGCCTCTCCCTATACACCCAAGCATTCTGCTAGTATTACCTGCTGCTCTATCACATTGTCTGCCTACCTTTAAGTCTTCTGAAATAATGACCCCTAAATCCCTTTCCTCAGATACTGAGGTTAGGACTGTATCACTGATTTTATATTCTGCTCTTGGGTTTTTACGCCCCAAGTGCATTATCTTGCACTTATCAACATAAAATTTTAGTTGCCAGATTTTTGACCATTCCTCTAGTTTTCCTAAATCCTTTTCCATTTGGTGTATCCCTCCAGGAACATCAACCCTGTTACAAATCTTTGTCTCATCAGCAAAAAGACACACCTTACCATCAAGGGCTTCTGCAATTTTGCTGATAAAGATATTAAACCATATGGGTCCCAAAAATGTGCCGTGTAGTTTTTGGAAGGCAGATTTTGCTGGACTGGTTTATTTATACCATGTCCCATTTGAAGCCCCCCTGATGCACCCCTAGAGTAGAAACTCAATAAAAGTGACCCCATCTAAGAAAATACACCCCTCAAGGTATTTAAAACTGATTTTTACAAACTTTGTTAACCCTTTAGGTGTTGCACAAGAGTTATTGGCAAAAGGAGATGAAATTTGAGAATTTAAATGTTTTGGCAAATTTTCCATTTCAATCAATTTTTTGCAGTAACAAAGCAAGGGTTAACAGCCAAACAAAATGCTATATTTATTTCCCCGATTTTGTAGTTTGCAGAAACACCCCATATGTGGCCGTAAACTACTGTACGGGCACACGGTAGGGAGTAGAGGGATAGGTGCGCCGTCTGGTTTTTGCAGGCAGATTTTGCTGGATCATTTTTGTAAATACATTTTATTACCCAATTCCCACCCTTTTTGATAAAAAAAAGTCCCCTCTTACCTGATTGTTGTCTTTTGTGTCCCCTGGTTACGGCCACCTTCGTCTGTCGAATCCGGCCGGGACGCGCTTGCGCAGAAGACTAAAGATTTTCTCCCGGCCGGGCCACGCAATGTCCTGAACGCGCACGCCACCACGCATGCGCCATGATGACTTCTTCCTAGCCAGTATAGTACAGAGCAGGGAACGCGCATGCCTGCTCTGTACTATACAGGGCAGGAATAAGTCACCATGGCGCATGCGCTCCCGGCTGGGAGAAATTCTTCAGTCTTCTGCGCAAGCGCGGCCTGGCCGGGAGAAGACGTCAATCAAGCCCAGCCGAATCCAGGAAGTGAACGTCGCGCTGGCCACAGGTAAGTATGAAAACTGTAGTAATAGAGTAATGAGCGAGCACTCATACACTTGGCAACCAAATTGACATGTGCAGAAAATATTTATTATATCCCCATAAAATACAAGTAATAAAATTTATAAGAACAATGTAGCAATAATATACAACATTACAATCACATATATTGTGGTAGATATGATCAACACTATATTCATATGACTCAATAGTGTCGATAAATTCAATAATATATATCACACCAAGAAACTTCAAGTATATGCTGTTATTTGGGAAGAGGGGGTATTATCTTCTAGCGCTCTATCCCAATTTGGGAAACTGAATGTCACTGAAAATGTTGTAGGTGTATTCACTGGGAGCGCAATATGTTCATAAAGTGTCCACAGGAATCCTGATAATGTGAAAAGTCTCTTATAGCTGATCCTTTTAAGCTCGATATGAGCTTTGGATTGGAGAAAACTTTAAATCGATGTTTGGCTTACCGTCTAGCGTCTGCTGTCTCCCTATTGCTTCAATGGAGCTTTAAATATTTGCCGGCTTATTCAGTCGCTCCATACAGCAAGCTGGTTTAAATTTCGCAGGAGTTCCAAAGATCGCAGGAGTTGCCACTCTGTTCCGCAATTTCCTTTGGTGCAGCTTTCGACGATAAGAATAGTTAATCCTTTACTGTAGAGATTTTCTTCTGTATGGCCATACAGTATTATCGGAGGCTTTTCAATGCAGGTACATCACTTGTTTCACCATACGCGTTACGAGTAGATTCACTCTCCCTTCCTCAGTGGTCAAGTGTCTGCCTGCTCTGCCTCCATTTTTATCCATTCCTTTGATTGCTTCCCAAATCTCGGACACCTGTTGTTCATGCTACTCCCAGTTTGCAAGGGAATCCTCCCACATAATCAAGGGATAATTCTATACAGCCTTGATTAAAAAAAAAAAATAATATTTTTTTTTTCTTTTTTTTCTTTTTTTTTTCCTCTTGCAGTTTCCATGCGTTTTTTATGCGTTTTTTGGGGACACATGCGTTTTTTGGCCCAGATGTCCCAATTGGTGTGATATATCATTATGTGAAATATAAACTTGATATCTGATTGCCAACACTTATAAAATGACTTTTTATAATAAAATATTATTAAACAAATTTTCAAGATTAAAATATCAATATAAGAATATAAAACAATAAATAATAAATGTGAGGAATCTTGAAAGTTTCATAGGAATCCTAGAGTTTGATACAATTATTCGCATTTGATAGAGAAAGAAGGGTGGGTATCTCGGAGCCAAGGACACGTCGCAGCGCCGATAGACGGCCTAGCATGCGACGTGCCGTCGGCCTCGAGACATCCAACCTACATAAATCCAAAAATTTCCAACTCCGAATTAAGGCCTTTCGGTTGTAGAGATCCAAATTCATAAATGCGTCTGGATTCTATCCTAGACATTTGTCTGATAAAATCACCGCCTCTCCAGTGTTTCTCCACCTTCTCCAGTGCCGTAAACACCAGACTTGATGGATCCTGATTATGCATCTTTTTATAATGTTTAGATAGGGAATGTTTATCGTACCCCTTCCTGATGTTGGCAATATGTTCGGCCACTCTTTTTTTGAATGGCCTCTTGGTACGTCCTATATATTGTCTGTTACAGGGGCACTGGAGAAGGTAGATAACTCCACTGGAGTCACATGTAAGACAATCTTCTATCTCCCAATTATAGTTGTTCTGAGTCGAGGGGACATTAGTCGTCAGGCGGGGTTTTTTATTCATTCTACAACCCATACACCTTCCACATTTATAAAAACCCTTCAAACTCAGCCAAGTTCCTGAAAAACTCAACTTATTCTGTTTCCACGGTTTTACGGTAGGGGCCACCTTGATACCTAGATTGGGTGCCCTAGTGAAGGTAATCGTCGGAACAGTCGGGAGTAAGTGTCCCACAATTTTGTCATTCAACACATGGTGCCAATGGGTTTTAATAATTTTCTGAATCTTCCTATAATTCTCATTAAATGGAAGAACAACTCTCATGGCTTCTTTATTTAGTGTTTTATCTTCCTCATTATCCATCTCATTTTTATCTTTATTGTCCTCCTTATTAAAGAACTCTCTTCTATCTAATTTCCTAATTTGGTTGAGTGACTCCTCCACTAAGTTTTCAGGATATTCCTTCTCAATAAATTGTCTTTTCATCTCAATGGCTTCCATCTCAAAAGTATGTCCCTCTGTGCAGTTCCGCTTAATCCTACGGAACTGACCAGAGGGAACATTTGTCAGCCATTTCGGCAGGTGACAGCTAGAAAAATCGATATAACTATTTCTAGCTGTGGATTTACAAAATGTCTCACATATATATTTATTATCAGATTGTGTGATTAATAAATCCAAGAATTCGGTGCTCTCCTGTATGTTTGAGGTAAAGACCAGATTTAAATTATTAATATTGATTGTTTCTAGGAATTTTTCCAATTCTTCTTTACTCTTTTTCCAGATGAAGATCACATCATCTATATAACGGCGCCACAGGGCCAGATCCGTCCCCAGCCTTGGCTTGATGTGGTTATATTCCCACTCGGCCAAGAATAAATTAGCATAGCTGGGGGCGAATCTGGTCCCCATGGCGGTACCCCCGCTTCTGCAGGAAGAATTCCCCCTCAAAAAAGAAGTAGTTGTGGCTCAGGATATACTCTATTCCTTTCGTTATAAACTTTTTTTTATTGCTCCATACGAGCCATCTCTTATTAATTGCATTTTTACAGCATCAATTCCTTGCTGATGTTCAATCACAGTATAAAGTGACTGAACATCAAGTGTACCCATAATCCATCCAGTCTGGACATCTAAGTTTTCCAGAATCTGTATGATTTGGGTCGTATCTTTAATATAGGAATTGGTTTTCTTGACTATTGGCTGTAACTGTACGTCTATATATTTGGACAGGTTGGATGTGATAGATCCAATCCCTGAGACGATAGGGCGTCCTGGGGGATCATTCGGATTTTTGTGCACTTTGGGCAGACAGTAGAAGCATGGTAGCCTCCTCTGTGTGCCCAAAATGAAATCCAGTTCCTGCTGTGATATCGTACCATTATCCAATCCGTCCATACGTTATCTCCTGAGCTCCAACTCAAATCTCTCAAGGGGGTCTCCCCCCAATTTTTGATAGGTCTCCCCATCTGAGAGTTGTCGGAGACATTCCCTATTATAATTAATTGTGTCCATCACCACTACCGCACCTCCCTTATCCGCGGGGCATATAGTGATGGAGTGTTTTTTTTGTAGTAGTTTCAATGCCTCAAACTCTCCTCTGGTAAGATTGTTTGTGGCTCTTGGTCTAGCTTTTAGTTTGCAAATATCTTCCTCTACACACTTCTGAAAGGCTCCTATTTCTTTACTGATTTCACTCCTTGGGAACATATTTGATTTATTTTTTAGGAGGTTTTTGTTAGGGTTTTTTGTCTTTTTTACGTTTTTTTCAACTATCACTTTCTCATTCCTCACAATTGGATTTTTGATAAAATATTTTTTGAGGCAGATATTCCTTATTAGTTTTTGTACTCCTATATACGTAGAGAATTTATCCATCTTATTGGTGGGGGCAAACTTCAGACCTTTCTCTAACAGATTATTTTGGGTTTTAGTCAGGGTGGTTGAACTTAAGTTAATTATTGGGCTGAGATCCGTTGCTAGTGATGTCTTTTGTGATATGTGTCTCTTCCTCTTACTTCGTCTTGTCTTTCTGACCCTCCTCTGTGTCTTGAGTGTTGGTATCTTACTTGTTCTATGTGGTTCATCTTTTGGGGTGCATGGTGATCCTGTCTCTGTGATATGTGATGTTGTCCCTTCCCTGTGTTCTGGTATTGATAAGTGCTCTTGGGTCTTAAATTGTAGTGATGTGTCGGTGATTCTAAACTGTGATTGGGAGGTGTCCTTTCTCTGTGCCGTATTCGTGCTCTGTGATGTGCTGGGGTATGATCTAAAAAATGCCGATCAGACAGCTCCTCATATCTGTTTGTTACAGAGATTGAGTAGCTGTCTGATAAGCCCTGCCGATCCCTATCCCCTTCCCTTTTCTTCCCTTTTGGGATCTCATTCTGTGATAAGGGAATTTGTTCCCCAGATCTTTCACCCTGGTGATTTCTCTGTGTATTCTGGTGTTTTTTAGTTTTTTTATTAATGATCTCACTCTCAATTTTATCTAATCCACTACAGAGTCTTTGTTGCCACATTTCAAATTCACTATTTCTAGAGAATTTTTCAAGGTGGTCTTTTAATTTTCCAATTTTTTGATTCAGCACTTCCAATAGTGCTGTTCTCCTTTTTATTATGAGTTGCATGAGTGAAATGGAACAGGAGAATTGTAATCTGTTCCATTCCACCTCAAACTCCTCATCCAGGAGATCTTGTGCTGGGGTTTTATTCAAAATTAACCCCTTAGGAATTTTACCATGCTCTATATACTGCTGTAGGGACCTTATCTCCCAATACTGTCTGAGTTGTTTCTGTAGCAGTCCCTCTAATTCTCTAAAGACATCTGCCATAGCTTTATCGCTACTAAAAACATCATCCTGCATATCATCAAATTTAAAATTTTCTGCTTTCGCCTTTTTGCTTTCAATGTGGTGCCAAATGTCCATAATCTACTGTAAAGGAGCTCACACACAGGGGTGAATAGTGCGTACAAAAAATAGTGGTAGGTTGTGGTGGCTCACTAGCAAGTAGTTAAGGTATGGTGCTGCAAGCTCATATAGAGGGAATCACCCCACCCTCTCTTAAAGGCAAATGTAGTAATAGAGTAATGAGCGAGCACTCATACACTTGGCAACCAAATTGACATGTGCAGAAAATATTTATTATATCCCCATAAAATACAAGTAATAAAATTTATAAGAACAATGTAGCAATAATATACAACATTACAATCACATATATTGTGGTAGATATGATCAACACTATATTCATATGACTCAATAGTGTCGATAAATTCAATAATATATATCACACCAAGAAACTTCAAGTATATGCTGTTATTTGGGAAGAGGGGGTATCGTCTCAGGGATTGGATCTATCACATCCAACCTGTCCAAATATATAGACGTACAGTTACAGCCAATAGTCAAGAAAACCAATTCCTATATTAAAGATACGACCCAAATCATACAGATTCTGGAAAACTTAGATGTCCAGACTGGATGGATTATGGGTACACTTGATGTTCAGTCACTTTATACTGTGATTGAACATCAGCAAGGAATTGATGCTGTAAAAATGCAATTAATAAGAGATGGCTCGTATGGAGCAATAAAAAAAGAGTTTATAACGAAAGGAATAGAGTATATCCTGAGCCACAACTACTTCTTTTTTGAGGGGGAATTCTTCCTGCAGAAGCGGGGTACCGCCATGGGGACCAGATTCGCCCCCAGCTATGCTAATTTATTCTTGGCCGAGTGGGAATATAACCACATCAAGCCAAGGCTGGGGACGGATCTGGCCCTGTGGCGCCGTTATATAGATGATGTGATCTTCATCTGGAAAAAGAGTAAAGAAGAATTGGAAAAATTCCTAGAAACAATCAATATTAATAATTTAAATCTGGTCTTTACCTCAAACATACAGGAGAGCACCGAATTCTTGGATTTATTAATCACACAATCTGATAATAAATATATATGTGAGACATTTTGTAAATCCACAGCTAGAAATAGTTATATCGATTTTTCTAGCTGTCACCTGCCGAAATGGCTGACAAATGTTCCCTCTGGTCAGTTCCGTAGGATTAAGCGGAACTGCACAGAGGGACATACTTTTGAGATGGAAGCCATTGAGATGAAAAGACAATTTATTGAGAAGGAATATCCTGAAAACTTAGTGGAGGAGTCACTCAACCAAATTAGGAAATTAGATAGAAGAGAGTTCTTTAATAAGGAGGACAATAAAGATAAAAATGAGATGGATAATGAGGAAGATAAAACACTAAATAAAGAAGCCATGAGAGTTGTTCTTCCATTTAATGAGAATTATAGGAAGATTCAGAAAATTATTAAAACCCATTGGCACCATGTGTTGAATGACAAAATTGTGGGACACTTACTCCCGACTGTTCCGACGATTACCTTCACTAGGGCACCCAATCTAGGTATCAAGGTGGCCCCTACCGTAAAACCGTGGAAACAGAATAAGTTGAGTTTTTCAGGAACTTGGCTGAGTTTGAAGGGTTTTTATAAATGTGGAAGGTGTATGGGTTGTAGAATGAATAAAAAACCCCGCCTGACGACTAATGTCCCCTCGACTCAGAACAACTATAATTGGGAGATAGAAGATTGTCTTACATGTGACTCCAGTGGAGTTATCTACCTTCTCCAGTGCCCCTGTAACAGACAATATATAGGACGTACCAAGAGGCCATTCAAAAAAAGAGTGGCCGAACATATTGCCAACATCAGGAAGGGGTACGATAAACATTCCCTATCTAAACATTATAAAGAGATGCATAATCAGGATCCATCAAGTCTGGTGTTCAAGGCTGTATAGAATTATCCCTTGATTATGTGGGAGGATTCCCTTGCAAACTGGGAGTAGCATGAACAACAGGTGTCCGAGATTTGGGAAGCAATCAAAGGAATGGATAAAAATGGAGGCAGAGCAGGCAGACACTTGACCACTGAGGAAGGGAGAGTGAATCTACCCGTAACGCGTATGGTGAAACAAGTGATGTACCTGCATTGAAAAGCCTCCGATAATACTGTATGGCCATACAGAAGAAAATCTCTACAGTAAAGGATTAACTATTCTTATCGTCGAAAGCTGCACCAAAGGAAATTGCGGAACAGAGTGGCAACTCCTGCGATCTTTGGAACTCCTGCGAAATTTAAACCAGCTTGCTGTATGGAGCGACTGAATAAGCCGGCAAATATTTAAAGCTCCATTGAAGCAATAGGGAGACAGCAGACGCTAGACGGTAAGCCAAACATCGATTTAAAGTTTTCTCCAATCCAAAGCTCATATCGAGCTTAAAAGGATCAGCTATAAGAGACTTTTCACATTATCAGGATTCCTGTGGACACTTTATGAACATATTGCGCTCCCAGTGAATACACCTACAACATTTTCAGTGACATTCAGTTTCCCAAATTGGGATAGAGCGCTAGAAGATAATACCCCCTCTTCCCAAATAACAGCATATACTTGAAGTTTCTTGGTGTGATATATATTATTGAATTTATCGACACTATTAAGTCATATGAATATAGTGTTGATCATATCTACCACAATATATGTGATTGTAATGTTGTATATTATTGCTACATTGTTCTTATAAATTTTATTACTTGTATTTTATGGGGATATAATAAATATTTTCTGCACATGTCAATTTGGTTGCCAAGTGTATGAGTGCTCGCTCATTACTCTATTACTACATTTGCCTTTAAGAGAGGGTGGGGTGATTCCCTCTATATGAGCTTGCAGCACCATACCTTAACTACTTGCTAGTGAGCCACCACAACCTACCACTATTTTAAGTATGAAAACTGATGATGGGAATACCCCTTTAAGCTGGTCCCTGATTCCTCAGTGAACTGACCATCCATCGCATCTTCCTCTTTCAAGACAGGGTGAATGATCAGGGGGGGAGAAGGGCATTTTCTGTAATAACGAGATTTTTGTGAACTCACCTATAAAATCTCTTTCTCGCTTAGTTCATTGGGGGACACAGGACCGTGGGTAAAGCTGCTTGCTGCCGCTAGGAGGCGACCCTAGGCTGAAAAAATACTTAGCTCCTCCCCTGCAGGCTATCCCCCCTCCAGCCTGGAGAGAGCATGTCAGTTTGTGCTCAAGCAGTAGGAGCAGTAGAAACATGTGCGAAGCAAAAGAGAACACAACAAATGCCGACGGGAGCGAACCCGAGCTGAATACCCAACCGGCAACCAACCACCACCAATAATAAATACTGGGTGGGTGCTGTGTCCCCCAATGAACTAAGCGAGAAAGAGATTTTACAGGTGAGTTGACAAAAATCTTGTTTTCTCACTCGTATCATTGGGGGACACAGGGCCGTGGGACGTCCTAAAGCAGTCAACGGGGAGGGAAAACCAGAACCCCATGGAAAAAAGGCCCTCAAGGATGCGTAATCCACCACCGCCTGCAAGACCTTGCGGCCTGGAGTAGGATCTGACAATGCCTAGGAAAACACCTGGTAAAACTTGGTGAATGTGTA
This sequence comes from Bufo bufo, assembly GCF_905171765.1. Lineage (NCBI taxonomy): Eukaryota > Metazoa > Chordata > Amphibia > Anura > Bufonidae > Bufo > Bufo bufo. Next base: position 143,859,514 of record NC_053395.1, on the reverse strand, counting down.
CCCGGATGACCAAGAGACTGCCTTATACAACTGTAAAGCTGATGCATGGTGCAGATGAACCCACAAAACACCGACCGCTGGTCGGGTGGGCCATAACTCCACTGGGCGGTGCCTTGCCCCGGGAGCGGAACGCCTCAGCAACTATCAAACAGATCCACCTGGAAACGTCCCCTTGGAGGCCTCCCAGCCTTTACAAGGACCTCCAGGAAAAAAACAGGTAAGAGTCTGTACGCAGAAAGAGCTAGTCATGGACAAGCAATCCTCAGAAGCCAAAACACATGGCTGATGGAGAGCCCGCTCTCTAGAATACAAGGGAGAAAGACGGAAAAACCATGTCCGTGATGACGTGGAAGGCGGCGACTATCTTCTGCAAAAGAAAGAAGGAATTGGTCGGAGCACTGCCTTATGTGGGTGCATGACAAGAGAAAAATGTACGTACAAGAAAGCGCTACCAACTCCGAAATTTGCCACCATAACAACCCACAGGTCGTTTGGATGAAGTCGGTTACCTGGCCGCAACTCTGGAAGCAGAACCAAAAATCCAGGGCCGCAGGATCCTCCCGTGGTAAAGAGAAACGCTCTCTAGGAAGCGGTAAATTGGTAGATCGATGCCCCCAGAGCCGTAGAGGCTTGTGGTGAGATCCACTGAGAAAAAAAAAAAGCCTGAATCAGACATGCCCAATTGCATGCCAAAGAACCAATTCCTTGGAGATAGGTAGAAGTAAAACCGATGTGAGAATCACCGGCGATGGGGAGCCTCGTCAGCGATCATATATTGACAGTGTGGCAACTCTGCCACAAGGGGTAAATGCGCAGGACCAAGATGAGAGAAATACTATTGTCGGATGGAGTGCGAGGAGGACTTCCAACACCCCCACCGTACCCGAGAAACCCAGGTCACGTAGGAAAAAAATAGAGCTGGGATGCCAGAGCCGTACCACATATGGCTACTGGTCAGTTAGACAGAAGGGGGAGGTGGTCAGCTCGAGGAGGGACAAGAAATAGAAAGGGTGTCCTGTGTAGGAACGAAACTTCTACCAGTGGTGGCAGGGCGTGACAGCCCACCCGCTCTGCCTGGTGTGGAGAGACTTGTAGTCCACCCACGGAATGAGCAGTGAAAGGTATGACCACCATCGGATCGACATGACGTAGTCATTACTCATGTCTGAAGAGAGGTAGCACCGATGGCATCACAGCATCCACTATTAGCACCCAAGTCCCGCTTATAACGGCAACCTAGTAGTAGACAAGTGCCATAGGGACTAAGCTACCCAGTAGAGCGCACCCGAAGCGAGGTGCTGATCCGCTATAGAAATGATGCAATCGCAAACCCCTGTGTTGACCACAGAAGGACAACAGTTGTCAGAGAAACTGCAATTATCAGTAGTGTAAATGAGTAAGAGGCTAGGGGTAAAGCCCATTCCCCTTTGATACTGGCCCTATACTGAAGTAGCCACAGAATCTAGTGGTAGTGCAATACTCCACCTGAGGAGGAGGCCATACAAGGGGATCCACAAATCTAATACTAACGCTATACTCCAGCTGAGGAGAAGGTCACACAGTAGAGGCCACCGATTCCAGTGCTAGAAGAATCCGTCACCTGACGAAGGAGCCGTGCAGTAGTAACCCTAGTATGTAGCGGTAACGCAAATACCCCTTATCCAGTAATAGCTACAGCATGCCCCGCCAACGCAGAACTGAGGAAGAGGCCTGAGGACATCCAGTAGGAGCCATGGTACCGTACTGCCCCAATACCTGGGAAGAGCACTGAACAGGAGCAACCACCGAAGCCAGTGCCCGGGTAGAACCCCTACCTGAGGGGTGCTGCCCCACTGCAGAGACCACGATCTCTAGCATTAGCGAGAAAACTGCACCTGCAAGGAGAACACACTGTAGTAGATAATCCAGAGTGCCAGCCTAACCACTTCACCTAGAGAAGAAGGAGAGGTGGACAGAGAATACAGAGTCAGTGAAACACTCGGCTCGATGGAACGTAAACATAATATTCTGTGCAATAGCGTACGCACTACATGTTGTCGAGAACCAATACCATGACCGACCTGATCTGTGGAGGCCCATGGGGATGGGGGGTTTCTAGGACACATAAGTGTTGCTGGGTAACCCTCCTCAAAGGACAGAGGTCGACATGTTTGCGCCCCCAACCAGCACCGGAAGAACCGAAGGATACAATAAGGAAGTAACCACCGTATCCTGTGGCGGTACTCATATGCCACTAGATGAAGAGAACAGGGCACCGACGGGTACCGACTCTTGCCACGCCCCCCCTGTGAAGGAAGCCAAGGCATCTACTGCCGTGGCGTAGTTGAATTGTAGCATCCAAGATGCTTAGTTATTCCCCCGTTAACGGATCACTTGTGGAAGGGGGTAATGCAACAGGAAGCATGGTGGTGGCAATGCGACTGATGAAATAGCACCCACTGGTAGAGCAATACTCCTCTAAAGGAAGGGGATAGCGCGACAGTCAGAACCGTATCCAACGGTAGTGTAAATACCCCACCTATGGAAGGGGGTAATGCCTACGGGAAGCACTGCAGTCAGTGGTAGTGCAATTACTCCACCTGTGAAGGGAGGTAACGCATATGGCAAATACTGTATTTCAGAAGAGGGTAATGCATTTGGCAAACACTGTACCAGTGGAATGCAATTCCGCCACCTACGTAAGGGGGAATGCCTACGGCCGGCACCGACACCAGTGCTAGTGCGGTTAGTCCACCCCATTCCCCCTGAGGTAACGCAAACGACAAGTACTGCTGTCTACCGTGGACGCAATCTTGGAAGATTGTACTGGATGCATGTCAGAGTCCGAATCACTGATCCCCCCCCCGGGACCGAACCTCTCCAGAGAGGGAGGGTGCATCTGAGTGGTATCCTAGGGTAGAAGGGAGGGGGTGCAGAGATAACGAAGGAGGAATATGTCCTGCTCTGGCCCACTTGTGTGCAGTTCTACCCCTCAGAATCTTGCCCATGGCAGTTGCAGGCTGCGCCAGTGGGGATTTATCAACCAAACTACCGAGGGGGTGGAATAGGAACTTCTAAAGGTCCACCCACCGGATTGCACAGGCAGTGCTTTATCAACCAAACGACCTCGGAGGATGGATTGGGGACTTCCAGAGGTCCTCCACTGGATTGCGCCGGTGGAGAAATATCAACCAAATGACGCAGAGGGCGGATTGGGAATCCTTCAGATGTCCTCCACTGGATTTGCGCAGGTGGAGCATTATCAACTAAACAGCCCCAGAGGGAGGATTGGGAAACTGTAACAAATCCTCCACTGTCCGAGATAGGGCACGGGCCCAGTATGGTACACACAGTCAGGGTGGTCCTGCGGTGATGTGGGCAGGACCTGTATTGGCGCACATTTATTTTTTTTGCCCCATCCTCAAGTGCACAAGAGGCAGGAAAGGCAGATAGAAGCCCCGTATAATCTGGTGCCGGTCTTAAAGAGGTGGCTGGCCAGGAAGGGATGCGGACTTGCCGGAAAAAAAAAAAAAAACAGTCCGGAGAGAAAAGAATAGGTAGGGCCAGAAATGAAGCCGTGGCATAGATTATGCGGCGCCCGGCTGACCGGGATGTCCATTTCACTGCCAGGGAACGGAGGAATCCCGAACGGCGCTAGCAGGTGCCCGGGAGTGTCCACCCCACGGTGCCCGGTCGGTAAACGGGGGGCCCGGAATGGAGCACAGAAGGCGCCCTCCCCGCAGGACGGGAAATATAAGATTACACTCACCGGTAATCACTTTTCTATAAGCCCCTGACAGCACCCTTGAGAGAGCCCGTGGAGAGCTTATTAAGGAGGGACCCGGCCTCTATCCACCAGTTATTTGTGAGAAATTGTCCCAAAACATATAGAACATCCCAAAAACTCTTCTCTTTTTTTTTTTTTTGGGAGGGAATAAGTAACGGTGCTGTCATGGGCTCATGGAAAAGTGATTACCGATAAGTGTAATCTTATATTTCCCTTATGCCCATGACAGCACCCTTGAGAGAAGACTAGAATAGAAGTAGACTAGGGAGGGATTACAGCCTATAAAACGTTCCTACCAAAGGATAGCTGATCCTTGGTGTCTAGATCTAGCTTGTAATGGCGGAAGATTTTAGGAAAACTAGAAGAATGGTCAGAACTCTGGAAACTGAAATTTAATGTGGATAAGTGCAAGATAATGCACCTGGGGCGTAAAAACCCAAGGGCAGAATATAGAATATTTGACACAGTCCTGACCTCAGTATCTGAGGAAAGGGATTTAGGAGTAATTATTTCAGAAGACTTAAAGGTGGGAAGACAATGTAATAGAGCAGCACGAAATGCCAGCAGAATGCTTGGATGTATAGGGAGAGGTATAAGCAGTAGAAAGAGTGAAGTGCTTATGCCGCTGTACAGAACACTGGTGAGACCTCACTTGGAGTATTGTGCGCAGTACTGGAGGCCATATCTCCAGAAGGATATAGATACTCTAGAGAGAGTTCAGAGAAGAGCTACTAAACTAGTACATGGATTGCAGGATAAAACTTACCAGGAAAGGTTAAAGGACCTTAATATGTATAGCTTGGAAGAAAGAAGAGACAGAGGGGATATGATAGAAACTTTTAAATACATAAAGGGAATCAACTCGGTAAAGGAAGAGAGCATATTTAAAAGAAGAAAAACTACCACAAGAGGACACAGTTTTAAATTAGAGGGGCAAAGGTTTAAAAGTAATATAAGGAAGTATTACTTTACTGAGAGAGTAGTGGATGCATGGAATAGCCTTCCTGCAGAAGTGGTAGCTGCAAATACAGTGAAGGGGTTTAAGCATGCATGGGATAGGCATAAGGCCATCCTTCATATAAGATAGGGCCGGGGGCTATCCATAGTATTCAGTATATTGGGCAGACTAGATGGGCCAAATGGTTCTTATCTGCCGACACATTCTATGTTTCTATGTTTCTATGTAAGATACAGATCTACAGATCTGCTCTAGGGAAGCTTGAGCTCTGTCTGCCCAGGAGGTAGAAATGGACCTGGTTGAATGTGCCCCGAATCCCAAGGGGCAAGGCTCCCCTGCCGAGGAATAGGCCAAATAAATGGCTGCGATAATCCATCTAGATAGTGTTCTGGATGTGACTATCACCTTTGTTCTTCCTGGCAATCTGCACAAAAAGTCTAGAGGACCTCCTCCAGGGTTCAGTCATCTCCAGATACTTTAGGAGACATCTCCTGACATCAAGACAGTGTAACTTCGGGGAACGTGGTCTGGCTGCCTAGGCGGATGGGTGCATAGAGCCTGAGCTCCCGTGTCGGCACTGAACAAAGCGACTAATAGCAAGCTCAGCGATTATCGGAGATACCCTGCTACATACACAGGAGGAAGAGACCCTCACTAGACATGACGGGCAGAAGAAAGAAAGTGGCCAAACAGCCCAAACTCACGAAATTCTACTTTTCCAGAGACGCCGGAGAAATCCAAGATGGCGCCGGCAGTGAACCTGTCCTTCCTAGAAAGCGCGTGGCGAATGCAGACCTGCCGCTGGCTTCCCCCACTACAAACCTGCGGAGATCATTATCTGATTCAGTGCTCCACTCCCAGCTGGTTCTGGAGGAAGGTGACATAGATACAAACAGGGGACCGGAGAAAACCGCAGGCCTGTGACACGCAGGGCCAGGCGATCGGCGTTCTTCTGTCCAGCAGCGCACTGCGTGAGCTTCCCTCAGGCCACCGGGACATTTCATGGTCTCAGACCAAGTTGGGGGCTGAAAATACTCCCTCACAGGGGGCTACTAAGCGGGTCCAAACAACCCCAGATGATGATGGGGAATTAGCGCTGCAAGCATTAAAGGTATCTAACCGCCCTCACAGACACAACCATGAGGGACATGCTCATTCTACAGCGGCGTTCCATGTTGCTGGACATTAAGTCCATTATAGCTCCTCTGCGCTCGGACATTGATGATCTAGGGGCCCGGACGGACCACCTAGAAAACAAGTTTGGAGACTTTGCTGCTTCACATAATGCATTAATCGACGCGCACTCAGAACTAGAGGCAGAGGTCGAAAGCATTAAGGCCAAAATGGCTGACCTTGAAGATAGGAGCAGGCGCAATAATATAAAGCTGAGAGGGATCCCAGAATCGGTGCCCCCCAGAGAAATCCCTGATTATGTGAGGTCTCTTCTGAATGCAGTGTTACCGGACTGTCATGAAAGGGATCTAGAAATTAACAGGGCGCATGGAGTACCGCGTCCGCGCCATTTGGAAGATTCAGTACCCCGTGATGTGTTAGCCAGGGTGCATTTTTTCAAGATCAAAGAACAGTTGCTGGCATCTGCGAGGAAAAATGGAGGCCTCCCTGCACCATTCCACAAAATTCTACTATTTGCTGATTTGTCTGCAGCTACACTGCGACTGAGGAGAGCCTTTTTACCTGTCACGTCGGCCCTCAGAAGCGCTGAAGTATCGTATAGGTGGGGCTTTCCTGTTCGCCTGCTGATCAAACATGGCAGAATCATTCATGCCGTCAAAGCTCTGGAAGAAGGTCTGGCGCTCCTGCAAAGCTGGAAAATACCTGTGGCCATTACTGAAGAGGCAACTCGCCAGGCCCCTGCTAAAGTCCGGTAAGACTGGTCAAGAATTCGCTGAGTATAGCTTTAACCAAGGCGAGTGGACCTCGCCAGTCAGGTGCTGTACGTTAGCAAGGGTTCTGTCGCCCTAACATCCCTTTGTTGTCCTAGGTTGCAGACGGGACATTTGCCCTACATTTAGTACTGAGCCTTATCAGGCTCATTCCTTGTTAATATGTTATTGCTACCTTACCTCCTATGTTTTTGGGGGTTCCATTCGTTAGTAGTTTATGATATGCCTGTACCTACTAGTGCTGCCTATGCCAGGAAGACACGGGCGTCCTCGCTGGGAGACGGCCTGTGTTTAGTATATCTCTTATTACCTACTACTATGCAAATGTTGTTTGTTTTGATATACAATGCTAGTCTTTTCAGTTTGTATATATAGAGATTCCTGGAGGTGTATAAATTCCAATTTAAATGTGCCTGTTTTCCATCTATAGGTCACATTTAGGTGCACCTGTGAGGCCTGGGCCATATCAGCCAGTCTTGATGACTCGCAGACTCCTCCCTCCTCCCACTGCAAGCATGGTTACATGCTGGAGGTAACTGGTGAGTTGTTTGTGAGTCGGCCTCATGCTCCTGTAATTTGCCCACTGGCTCCTGGTATTGCCCATACGGCTCAGTTAGGAGAGTGTTAGGTCCCGGGCTACTTGAGAAACCTTGGCGTGGTGCCCGGGCTTAGACATGTCCTACACCGTAGGATATGTTGAGTAATCTCTCAATTTTAAAATCAGTTTGAGGGTTTAGTAAGACTGCAGAGTGCACCTGTCTTTGCTATTATTTTGTTATATTGATTATGACATCCACACAACTGCTACCTTGTGTAGGATGTCTATTGTGGTACTTGTGGTTCGCTGCGGGCATCCTCCACCGTATGCATTTTTGCTGGGGATCGCCATTAGCAACGGGCCACAAGTGCAGGATTTGCTCCCCTATATATATGCACGACTGCATGTGGGTTTGAGCACCTCCTGCTAATACCACGCTAGTCTTTTCAGTTTGATATACAATGGTAATAACTTTTGCTAGTCTGAATGCCAATGGCTTAAATAGCCCTATGCATAGATCACACATGTGGAAATTGCTGAAATGTGATATTTTGGGAATACAGGAGACACACGTGCTTCAGCGAGACGCATCTAGATTGAAACATCCGCTGTTTCCCCACATATTTCCGTCACATTTTCATTCTAAAGCCAGGGGGGTCATGTTAGCAATTAAAAACACAGTTGCGTTTACACATATAGCAGTTCATGCAGACCCTTTGGGAAGATATGTCATTTTGATCTGTACACTAAACAACGTGTTATTCACGATAGTATCTTTATATGCGCCTAATCAAGGTCAATTGCATTTTCTCCACAAGGTGTTGAAGCAGGTCAGGAAAAAACAACAGGGAAAATTAGTGGTTTGTGGGGATTTTAATTTGACTTCAGATCCATCAGTTGACACCTCCTCGCCCACAACGTGTACACCACGCATCTGCTAGAGACTATACATTTCATTCTGGAGTTCACAATGTGTACTCCAGACTAGACATGTTTCTCGTGGATAGAGCACTTCTTCCACATGCTCAAGCCTCCTCCCTGGAAACTATCAAGTGGTCTGACCACGCTGCTATCACCCTGTCAATCACAGAAACGGTTAGCTCCCCCCAAACATATATGTGGAGAAGTAGCCCATTCTTATTGTCCGATCCCCAATATAGGGCAAAAATAGAGACAGATGTGCAGGAGTTCTTCCAGCTAAATAATTCCACACACACAGACCCAGTGACCCTGTGGAACGCCCACAAAGCATATTTTAGGGGATCCTTTATACAACAGGGGGCAATTAGAAAAAAACGTATGGAAGCTAAAATGTCAGATATTTTATCCCAATTACAAGATGTAGAAACAAATAACAAGGCGAGTCCTTCTCTGCTTTTGGCTGAGGAGATCAGACGCCTCAGACAGGAGCTGAGAGGATATATGCTTTCCTCGTTTGAGAAAATGCATAGAAAATCAAAGGCGTCCTACTACTCGCAGGATAATAAGGCGGGAAAGCTGCTGGCATCGAGATTTAAGGCCCGGTGTACAAAAAACAGAATCCCATACATTCTCCATCCGCATTCGCAGGAGAACGTCTATTCCCCCGCAGATATCGCTAATGGCTTTAAGGCTTATTACGCAGACCTGTATAATTTACGCAATACCCATCCAACTCCAGGTGAGCTTAATGACCGAGTCAACCAATATCTCCTATCCCTGCAACTGCCCACATTGAATAGTTCCCAGCTTATAGATCTCAATTCCCCAATTGAGAATGAGGAAGTTGAGGTGGTGATTGCGTCTCTTCCGAGAGACAAGGCGCCTGGACCTGACGGCTTTGCTAGCCACTATTATAAGGAATTTAAGCACATCATCAGCCCTCATCTAAAAGACTTTTGCCAAACAGCTATGTCCCAAGGATCCTTGCCAGTTGAGAATTTACAAGCTCTAATAATAACACTCCCTAAACCGGGCAAAGAACCAGATAGGCCCCAAAGTTTTAGACCCATTTCCCTGCTAAACCAGGATGTAAAAATTTATGCGAAACTACTGGCCACCCGTTTAGCTAAAATTCTCCCTTCGATTATCCATGTAGACCAAGCGGGATTCGTCCCAACCCGGCAGACTTATTATAATACAAACGGAAAATGCAAATGTGATCGCACACTACATCTAGCACTCTGCCCTGCCTCCATGCTGGATGAGACATTGGTGTACATTTTGGCCAAAGCGTAATAAGCCACTCACCGCGTCAAGGTCGTCTCATTTGAGTGGTCCCTAACACTTGTTCCTACCTGTTTATGGGCCATGACAGCCACATAAAGTCCAGGGAATGCAGGTCAGCATGCAAGCCAAGCACACTCTGCTTTTAACCCCGTCCGGTGCCATTATAGCTTTCATCGGATCCAGGGATGCAAGTACCAACATGCATGCTGAGCCCACCATATACTTCTCCTGGAGCCAAATGGCTACTGGTAGGTTCTATATAAGCAGACTCAGTTTTATACTGACTTTAAAACCAGCCTCCAGGACAGATTGACTGGTCAGGTGTGCATGACTCAAAGGAGATCGCCACGCCTCCAATATAAACTACAAAGAAAAAATGTGGGGGGTTGAGTCTGCACAACCCGTATGTAGGTGCATATCACTATGGCGAAATACATATACAAACGGAAAATGCAAATGTGATCGCACACTACATCCAGCACTCTGCCCTGCCTCCATGCTGGATGAGACATTGGTGTACATTTTGGCCAAAGCGTAATAAGCCACTCACCGCGTCAAGGTCGTCTCATTTGAGTGGTCCCTAACACTTGTTCCTACCTGTTTATGGGCCATGACAGCCACATAAAGTCCAGGGAATGCAGGTAAGCATGCAAGCCAAGCACACTCTGCTTTTAACCCCGTCCGGTGCCATTACAGCTTTCATCGGATCCAGGGATGCAAGTACCAACATGCATGCTGAGCCCACCATATACTTCTCCTGGAGCCAAATGGCTACTGGTAGGTTCTATATAAGCAGACTCAGTTTTATACTGACTTTAAAACCAGCCTCCAGGACAGATTGACTGGTCAGGTGTGCATGACTCAAAGGAGATCACCACGCCTCCAATATAAACTACAAAGAAAAAATGTGGGGGGTTGAGTCTGCACAGCCCGTATGTAGGTGCATATCACTATGGCGAAATACATATACAAACAGAAAATGCAAATGTGATCGCACACTACATCCAGCACTCTGCCCTGCCTCCATGCTGGATGAGACATTGGTGTACATTTTGGCCAAAGCGTAATAAGCCACTCACCGCGTCAAGGTCGTCTCATTTGAGTGGTCCCTAACACTTGTTCCTACCTGTTTATGGGCCATGACAGCCACATAAAGTCCAGGGAATGCAGGTAAGCATGCAAGCCAAGCACACTCTGCTTTTAACCCCGTCCGGTGCCATTACAGCTTTCATCGGATCCAGGGATGCAAGTACCAACATGCATGCTGAGCCCACCATATACTTCTCCTGGAGCCAAATGGCTACTGGTAGGTTCTATATAAGCAGACTCAGTTTTATACTGACTTTAAAACCAGCCTCCAGGACAGATTGACTGGTCAGATGTGCATGACTCAAAGGAGATCGCCACGCCTCCAATATAAACTACAAAGAAAAAATGTGGGGGGTTGAGTCTGCACAACCCGTATGTAGATGCATATCACTATGGCAAAATACATATACAAACGGAAAATGCAAATGTGATCGCACATTTTGATCTGTCATTTTGATCTGTACACTAAACAACGTGTTATTCACGATAGTATCTTTATATGCGCCTAATCAAGGTCAATTGCATTTTCTCCACAAGGTGTTGAAGCAGGTCAGGAAAAAACAACAGGGAAAATTAGTGGTTTGTGGGGATTTTAATTTGACTTCAGATCCATCAGTTGACACCTCCTCGCCCACAACAAGGTACACCCCTTCCCTACATACATTCTGGAGAGAGGAACTTTATGACGTGTGGCGTATACACCACGCATCTGCTAGAGACTATACATTTCATTCTGGAGTTCACAATGTGTACTCCAGACTAGACATGTTTCTCGTGGATAGAGCACTTCTTCCACATGCTCAAGCCTCCTCCCTGGAAACTATCAAGTGGTCTGACCACGCTGCTATCACCCTGTCAATCACAGAAACGGTTAGCTCCCCCCAAACATATACTGTATGTGGAGAAGTAGCCCATTCTTATTGTCCGATCCCCAATATAGGGCAAAAATAGAGACAGATGTGCAGGAGTTCTTCCAGCTAAATAATTCCACACACACAGACCCAGTGACCCTGTGGAACGCCCACAAAGCATATGTTAGGGGATCCTTTATACAACAGGGGGAAATTAGAAAAAAACGTATGGAAGCTAAAATGTCAGATATTTTATCCCAATTACAACATGTAGAAACAAATAACAAGGCGAGTCCTTCTCTGCTTTTGGCTGAGGAGATCAGACGCCTCAGACAGGAGCTGAGAGGATATATGCTTTCCTCATTTGAGAAAATGCATAGAAAATCAAAGGCGTCCTACTACTCGCAGGATAATAAGGCGGGAAAGCTGCTGGCATCGAGATTTAAGGCCCGGTGTACAAAAAACAGAATCCCATACATTATCCATCCGCATTCGCAGGAAAAGGTCTATTCCCCGCAGATATCGCTAATGGCTTTAAGGCTTATTACGCAGACCTGTATAATTTACGCAATACCCATCCAACTCCAGGTGAGCTTAATGACCGAGTCAACCAATATCTCCTATCCGTGCAACTGCCCACATTGAATAGTTCCCAGCTTATAGATCTCAATTCCCCAATTGAGAATGAGGAAGTTGAGGTGGTGATTGCGTCTCTTCCGAGAGACAAGGCGCCTGGACCTGACGGCTTTGCTAGCCACTATTATAAGGAATTTAAGCACATCATCAGCCCTCATCTAAAAGACTTTTGCCAAACAGCTATGTCCCAAGGATCCTTGCCAGTTGAGAATTTACAAGCTCTAATAATAACACTCCCTAAACCGGGCAAAGAACCAGATAGGCCTCAAAATTTTAGACCCATTTCCCTGCTAAACCAGGATGTAAAAATTTATGCGAAACTACTGGCCACCCGTTTAGCTAAAATTCTCCCTTCGATTATCCATGTAGACCAAGCGGGATTCGTCCCAACCCGGCAGACTTATTATAATACAAGACGCCTCTTAGGTATTTTGCACCATGTCCAAAAGAATAAAACTCCCACATTGGCTCTAGCACTAGATGCCGAAAAAGACTTTGCCTTTTCAGTACTTGAAAAAATGGGGATAACAGGGCATATGCTCACAGCCATTAGGGCACTTTATAGCAACCCCACGGCCAGAACATATGTGAACGTAGCCTTGTCAGAGGTTTTTGAACTTACAAATGGGACTCGACAGGGGTGCCCTCTCTCACCCCTTATATTCATAATAGCCATGGAGCCACTAGCCGAAGCGATCAGACAGGACACACGTATAGTAGGGGTTAATATAGGTGGGAGCTCTCATGTCATATCTTTATATGCAGATGACGTGTGTTTGACCCTAACCAACCCAATGGAGTCTTTGAGGGAGGTTATGGCTCAAATTTCCATCTATGGGGACTGAAAGGAATCCATGTTCTTTTTTATGTCAAAACCAATTCTGCTTTTTGCAGAAGTTTTGTTTCTCTGTTAGGAACTAACTCTGATTGCTGTGAAACTAATTGCTGTAAAGTTTCTATTCTCTGTAACCCTGAATCTTATCTCTTTGGCACTACTTCCAGATAATATTCCTAATATGGAAGTTCCGTTTTTGTTTCTCTTTTTGTGTCTGAAGAATAGAACGTGTTAATATGATAGGTTGAATACATAACTTACGATGATATGCTAATAAGGGGGTAAAGCCCCCTCTATATAACCTGTGTCCATTAAAAATAAACCTCAGAGTGTTCATTCAGTACATGACTGTTGTGTCTTTTATTACCTACTGAGTGAAGCGCTCTCCTGACGTCAGAAAAGGACTCAAACCAAGCCGATACTAGAAGTTTGGTGCCAGGGGTACCAAGTGGGACGTTGAGATTCCTATCAGTTTGGGGGCTCGTCCGGGATCGAGAAGGTCATCTTCGGGTTCGGTAAGAAAGACATCTGTTATTGTCCTCTGGCCGATCCGAGAACCACGTCTCGATCTAGTAAGTAGAACCTACAACTTCTAGTATAATTACTGTATCAGGGATACAGGGAACAGACTCCGGGAGTCTGGGGGAGTGACCCGGGGACTCCGGGAGTCCGCCGTGAGGATCACTCAGAGAAAATATAGTGCGCACTAGATAATATTGTCTCAGGGAGACAAGGATGGAGCTTGGTTTGACTCTTTTAAAGTTGTTTTAAAGTATAAGAATATTAGAGTTGATATAAGGATACTTTTGTCCGGGTGGTAAGTGCACGGACTGAAGTTCACTATTTGCATAGAGTTTTAAGGACATCACATTGTTGTTTTACTGTGTTGCGGAGGTCTGCAAATTATATGTTTGATGAAACTCTCTGATATTTTGTGATCAGACCTGAGTCCTTTGCCTAGTTGACAGGATTAATTTGTCGAATCCTTAACGCTTCAGTACAGCCAGTCCTAGGAAAGTAGCATCATTAAAATATCAGACGGAATGGGGTCACAAGGGTCTAAAACAAATTATCCCAAACCTGAGACGGGAGAAACATGCAAAGTTTATGTTGCACGGTGTAGTCCCACAAATTACTTCCTAATTAACCCATGGGTGGATAACTTAGCTGGATGGACTGAGTTCATGCAAGCTGCTAGCCCCTTTTCCCAGGGACGGCGATAATAGCCCGTACTACATGGACATGATAAAGGGTCTTTGTCTGGGAGACAAAGAAGCATGGCCACATTTTGACCATGACCCGTCCTATTATATGGATTACATGATACAAAGGGGTAGGGAATCCTGCAGAGTAAGTGATGTTATATGTGTAATATTATTATAGAAGACAAAAATAAAATTGTTCAATAATTTTCTTTCCCCAGCAGTGTAATGTGAGAATCCAGCTTTTAACAAGAATTATTATATATGTACAACATTAACTAAGAACACCTGACATATAAAATGATTTGGGTTTAACAAAATGACTGTATGATTATAACATGTATATTGTCTTCTTATAAGAGTTGATTAATCACAGAGTGAAGATCAGAAAACATTGGAAAACAGCACAACAGCGAGATATACTATTAGCAATTCTGGGTGTGGTGTGGCTGTTTCCCGGAAAGCTGTGTTTGTCTGTGCTGCAAGTTTTGGGATGAAACAAAGACAATTGTGTGATTAGGTTGGAAGACAAATGATTCAGTGGAATGTGAATGGGTGTGGCTTTGAGTTGTAGTGGGGTTGAAAGTGTGAAAGAGCCCTAATGGATGCTTTCAGTAGAGCTGTGTGTGCAATTCAGTTTTTATGTGTAAGGGCGTGGTTATGAGCTGTTTTGTGAAGATGAGTACATGAAAATGTATATGAATGTGTTTGGAGTACAATATTTGTTTTCATATAATATGCGCATTGAGAATTTTATTTTATTTTTCTTGGAAGTTTTTGATTTTTATTGGTGCCAACAGCATTGATCAAGCTGTAAATATTTTTTTTTTATTGAAGTCAAAGAAAAGTTTTTATGGGCCTTTTGTGTGTTTATGTCTGTATTGTCAGATCTGTTTGTTTCAATGTTTGAAGTTATGTGTTACATGTTAAGTGTTGTGCTTCACATTAGAGCTCTGTCCTCATGGGCAGCTGGGACACTAATGACAGACAGAAGGAGAACCACAGCGTCCGACTAAAAGGGGTGGACTTAGATGACTGAGAGTAGGATTCATGGTAGATAGCAGTGCAACCTCAAGTGTGTTAAGTAAATATTTGTTCATTAAGCTTGACTTACAAGTGTCAGCCAAAAATCAGGGCATAAGAGTACACTCAGATCTCATTCCAATCTCTACACCAGTGCCACTGATTCTTGCAAACATACAGAACCACCCAGAACTTAACAACATTAGCCCTGCATTATGGTCTTCAAATGAATATGACACAGGATTCATAGATTGCACACCTTGCAAAGCTACTGTAAAACCAGGTGTCATCTCAGTGTTCCAGAAACAATACCTACTGCCAAAAGAGAAACTCGATGGACTTAGGCCAATGATAAAAGAATTCCTACAAAAAGGGAATCCTGGAAGAGGTGATTTCACCCTACAGCACGCCTGTAAATCCAGTGAGAAAGGCAGATGGTACTACCCGCTTTGTACAGGATTTAAGGGCCATCAACAACATCCTTGTGCCTAAAGCCCCTGTTGTACCTGACATCACTCAATTACTATCTGCCATTCCAGCAGACGCTGTTTGGTTCAGTGTGATAGATCTGAAAAATGCATTATTTTCTGTCCCAGTTGACAAGAAGACCAGACTAATTTTTGCTTTTTCCTTTGACAGATGTCAACTGACCTGGGGCAGAATGCCCCAGGGATGTGCTGACTCACCTGTAGTGTACAGCATAGTCCTCCAAGCCACGTTAGAACCATAGTACCCCGCCAAGGTTCCTTGTTGTTGCAATACGTGGATGATTTACTGTTGTGCAGTATGTCAGTGGAGGCCAACATTGAGGATGGTATAACACTGTTACAATGGTTGTTTGAATGTGGACACAAAGTGTCATTAGTAGAGTTGAGCGAACACCTGGATGTTCGGGTTCGAGAAGTTCGGCCGAACTTCCCGGAAATGTTCGGGTTCGGGATCCGAACCCAACCCGAACTTCGTCCCGAACCCGAACCCCATTGAAGTCAATGGGGACCCAAACTTTTTGGCACTAAAAAGGCTGTAAAACAGCCCAGGAAAGAGCTAGAGGGCTGCAAAAGGCAGCAACATGTAGGTAAATCCCCTGCAAACAAATGTGGATAGGGAAATGAATTAAAATAAAAATAAAATAAATAAAAATTAACCAATATCAATTGGAGAGAGGTCCCATAGCAGAGAATCTGGCTTCACGTCAGCAGAGAATCAGTCTGCATGTCATAGCAGAGAATCATGCTTTACGTCACCCAACACTGGAACAGTCCATTGTCAGATATTTAGGCCCAGGGGCACCCAGGCAGAGGAGAGAGGTCCCGTAACAGAGAATCTGGCTTCATGTCAGCAGAGAATCAGTCTTCATGTCATAGCAGAGAATCAGGCTTCACGTCACCCAACACTGGAACAGGCCACTGTCAGATATTTTTAGGCCCCGGCACCCAGACAGAGGAGAGAGGTCCCATAACAGAGATTCAGGCTTCATGTCAGCAGAGAATCAGTCTGCATGTCATAGCAGAGAATCATGCTTTACGTCACCCAACACTGGAACAGTCCATTGTCAGATATTTAGGCCCAGGCAGAGGAGAGAGGTCCCGTAACAGAGAATCTGGCTTCATGTCAGCAGAGAATCAGTCTTCATGTCATAGCAGAGAATCAGGCTTCACGTCACCCACCACTGGAACAGGCCACTGTCACATATTTAGGCCCAGGCACCCAGGCAGAGGAGAGAGGTCCCATAACAGAGATTCAGGCTTCATGTCAGCACAGAATCAGTCTTCATGTCATAGCAGAGAATCAGGCTTCACATCACCCACCACTGGAACAGTCCATTGTCACATATTTAGGCCCAGGCACCCAGGCAGAGGAGAGAGGTCCCATAACAGAGATTCAGGCTTCATGTCAGCAGAGAATCAGTCTTCATGTCATAGCAGAGAATCATGCTTCACGTTACCCACCACTGGAACAGGCCACTGTCACATATTTAGGCCCAGGCACCCAGGCAGAGGAGAGAGGTCCCATAACAGAGATTCAGGCTTCATGTCAGCAGAGAATCAGTCTTCATGTCATAGCAGAGAATCAGGCTTCATTTCACCCACCACTGGAACAGGCCACTGTCAGATATTTTTAGGCCCCGGCACGCAGACAGAGGAGAGGTTCATTCAACTTTGGGTTGCCCCGCAATATAATGGTAAAATGAAAATAAAAATAGGATTGAATGAGGAAGTGCCCTGGAGTACAATAATATATTGTTAAGGGGAGGTAGTTAATGTCTAATCTGCACAAGGGATGGACAGGTCCTGTGGGATCCATGCCTGGTTCATTTTTATGAACGTCAGCTTGTCCACATTGGCTGTAGACAGGCGGCTGCGTTTGTCTGTAATGACGCCCCCTGCCGTGCTGAATACACGTTCAGACAAAACGCTGGCCGCCGGGCAGGCCAGCACCTCCAAGGCATAAAAGGCTAGCTCTGGCCACATGGACAATTTGGAGACCCAGAAGTTGAATGGGGCCGAACCATCAGTCAGTACGTGGAGGGGTGTGCACACGTACTGTTCCACCATGTTAGTGAAATGTTGCCTCCTGCTAACACGTTCCGTATCAGGTGGTGGTGCAGTTAGCTGTGGCGTGGTGACAAAACTTTTCCACATCTCTGCCATGCTAACCCTGCCCTCAGAGGAGCTGGCCGTGACACAGCTGCGTTGACGACCTCTTGCTCCTCCTCTGCCTTCGCCTTGGGCTTCCACTTGTTCCCCTGTGACATTTGGGAATGCTCTCAGTAGCGCGTCTACCAACGTGCGCTTGTACTCGCGCATCTTACTATCACGCTCCATTGCATGAAGTAAGGTGGGCACATTGTCTTTGTACCGTGGATCCAGCAGGGTGGCAACCCAGTAGTCCGCACACGTTAAAATGTGGGCAACTCTGCTGTCGTTGCGCAGGCACTGCAGCATGTAGTCGCTCATGTGTGCCAGGCTGCCCAGAGGTAAGGACAAGCTGTCCTCTGTGGGAGGCGTATCGTCATCGTCCTGCGTTTCCCCCCAGCCACGCACCAGTGATGGGCCCTAGCTGCGTTGGGTGCCAGCCCGCTGTGAACCTGCTTCATCCTCATCCTCCTCCTCCTCATCCTCCTCCACCTCATCCTCCAGTAGTGGGCCCTGTCTGGCCACATTTGTACCTGGCCTCTGCTGTTGCAAAAAACCTCCCTCTGAGTCACTTCGAAGAGACTGGCCTGAAAGTGCTAAAAATGACCCCTCTTCCTCCTCCTGGGCCACCTCCTCTTCCATCATTGCCCTAAGTGTTTTCTCAAGGAGACATAGAAGTGGTATTGTAACGCTGATAACGGCGTCATCGCCACTGGCCATGTTGGTGGAGTACTCAAAACAGCGCAACAGGGCACACAGGTCTCGCATGGAGGCCCAGTCATTGGTGGTGAAGTGGTGCTGTTCCGCAGTGCGACTGACCCGTGCGTGCTGCAGCTGAAACTCCACTATGGCCTGCTGCTGCTCGCACAGTCTGTCCAGCATGTGCAAGGTGGAGTTCCACCTGGTGGGCACGTCGCATATGAGGCGGTGAGCGGGATTAGTGGTTGTGCGTTAGTGCATTCTATCTCTTCCACCCCTGGGGAAGTAGCCCTTCCCCAGGGGTGGAAGAGATAGGATGCACTAACGCACAACCACTAATGTTTCCTGATGATGAGGACATGGGAATACCACCTCAGCACGTCTCTGATGATGACGAAACACAGGTGCCAACTGCTGCGTCTTTCTGCAGTGTGCAGACTGAACAGGAGGTCAGGGATCAAGACTGGGTGGAAGACGATAGATGCCCTTGGGAAACCGGTGGATGCCCTTGGGAAACCCTGCCAGCAGAGTTTTCAAACAGCATAAGAGACTGCTGCATAACTTGAGGCTCAGACAGTTTCCCTGATATGCATGGGGGTGATGTGACAGACTGATGGGCTTGGTTTTCATGCGCCATCTGTGCGCTTTCTGCAGAAGACTGGGTGGGAGATAATGTGAACGTGCTGGATGCACTGTCGGCCACCCAATTGACTAATGCCTGTACCTGCTCAGGCCTTATCATCCTTAGAACGGCATTGGGCCCCACCAAATATGGCTGTAAATTCTGGCGGCTACTGGGACCTGAGGTAGTTGGTACACTAGGACATGTGGCTGTGGCAGAACGGCCACGTCCTCTCCCAGCACCAGAGGGTCCACTAATACCACCACGACCATGTCCGCGTCCCTTACTAGATGTTTTCCTCATTGTTACCGTTCACCACAATAAGAAAAATATTATTCGGGCCAATGTATTGAATTAAAATTCAGGCCTTTTTTTACAGACACCTAACACTATCTGGCTATCTATTTAGGTACCGTATTACACTAATACAGGCATACCAGTAATGACAGATTTAGCTGAATATAAATGTGAGGCCTATTTTTTAGGCGCTGGGTGACATGTATACGTTTAATCACAGAATTAGACTTGGATCTGCACTGTAGCGTGTGTGTGAAGTTTTTGAGAATGACCCTATCAGCACCTTGAATCTAATATACCCTTTTAGGGATAGATTTAAAGTAGGCCTGATACAGCAGAAACCACTAATTTTGAGAATTGCAAAATTGGGAATTGTTTTTCAACCCAGAACAAAAACTGTGCTTTGACGGACAGTAAAAATAACTTGACCAGCTAAAACAGTAATGACATATTTGGATGAATATAAATGTGAGGCCTATTTTTTAGGCGCTGGGTGACAGGCTCAACTTGCCCCTGATGTAGTATATGGCCAAAAAATAACCACACTTTTGATGGTTAAATGGACTTGATGACAGCTTGACCCTGATGTAGGATATAGCAAAAAATAACCACACTATTGATGGTTAAATGGACTTGGTGGTAGCTTGTGCTGGTGCACCACAAGCCACAAAATGGCCGCCGATCACCCCAGAAAAAAGTGACTGAAAAACGCTCTGGGCAGCCTAAAAACAGTGAGCAATTAAATAGCAGCAGTTCAATGATCCACAGCTGTAGATCGATCACTGAATGAAGTCTTTTGGAGGAGTTAATCACTGCCTAATCTCGCCCTAACGTCGCAGCTGCAACCTCTCCCTACACTTGTATCAGCAGAGTGACGTGCAGCGCTACGTGACCCAAGCTTATATAGAGGCTGGGTCACATGCTGCACTGGCCAATCACAGCCATGCCAATAGTAGGCAAGGCTGTGATGGCCTTTTGGGGCAAGTAGTATGATGCTTGTTGATTGGCTGCTTTGCAGCCTTTCAAAAAGCACCAAGAAAGCGCCGAACACCGAACCCGGACTTTTACGAAAATGTTCGGGTTCGGGTCCGTGTCACGGACACCCCAAAATTCGGTACGAACCCGAACTACACAGTTCGGGTTCGCTCATCCCTAGTCATTAGGGAAAATGCAATGGTGTAAACAGCAAGTCGAATACTTGGGGTTTGTCCTCACAAATGGGGAAAGAAGGATCAGTCCAGGGAGAGTTCAGTCTGTAGCGGGCCTGGTCACCCCGCTCTCCAAGAAGGAAATGCTATCCTTCCTTGGAATGATAAACTACTGCAGACAATGGATCCCAGACTGTTCCTTCTATGACAATATCTTGAGGCAGGCAACACTACAGGACAAACCTGATTTAATAAAATGGTCTTCAGAAATGTACAATGCATTTGATTATCTGAAATGTTCATTAATGTCAAGTCCAGGATTGGGCCTCCCTGACTACAAACTGCCCTTACACATGTTTGCACGACAAAATTGTAAAACGGACACAAGAACACGGAGGCAAGTTGCGTCCTTGTGTATTTTTCTCAAAGGTAATGCCCACCCCTGTTCAAGGGATGCCGGCATGTCTGTGTTCTCTTGCAGCCTGTGCTATGATGGTAGAGTCGGCAACTCCTTTCACAATGTGACGTTACACCATTTTTGCACACTACACATGATGTTGTAGGCCTACTCAAGGACATCCACACTCAACACAGCAGGCAGCTGAGCTCATTGCGCTCACTAGAGCATGTATTCTACATGCTGGCAGACCTGTCACCATCTATACTGATAGTAGATACGCACATGGGGTTGTGTGGGACCATGGTATGATTTGACAGAAGAGGATTCACGGCAGCAGATGGTAAGGATCATGTCTCACAGGGAAATGCACTGGCAGATAAGGTGGCGAAACGAGTGGCCAAATGCAACCCCACAGGTCCATGTAACTATTGGGAGATGCCATGTTTGGCACCTCCAACCCCTGAGATGTCACAAATGCTTACTGATCTTCAAAGGTATGCCACTGAACAGGAACAGCAAGACTGGCGTTATCCAGTATTGCAGAAAAATCGTAAGACAGGATTAGTCTGCAAAGAGGGGGTAGGATATAACAGCATTGAGATACTCATGGGAAGGCCTTTCCCCACCCGCCCAACAATAGTGCAGGAAGGAGACCTTGATTTTATAAGGGAAGAATATGTCACCAAATTGATACAGGTACTTAATAAAACTGAGGAAAAAGTTGCTTGTAAGTCTCCATCTCTTCCACAGGAACCCACCCACCCATACAGGGTGGGGGATGAGGTAGTGATCAAAACACTGAAGAAAGGAAAATCCCAAGGTGACTTCGTATATGGCCCACCCACTACCGTGATCGCAGTAACCAGAACAGCCGTGCTGATTGAACAGTCTCCAACTTGGATCCACGCCACCCGAGTGAAGCTTGTGAGAGCAAGAGAGGAGGCAGGAACAGAGGCAGACAGCCTTGGCCTTGAAGAAGGACAAGAGGTACTAACGGGGGCAGACAGCCCTGACCTCCAACAAGGCCCAGAGGTACTAACGGGGGCAGACAGCCCTGACCTCCAACATGATGAGCTCCTCACTCTTTTCTGGAAAATGGTTGAATGTACTGACTAAGATTGCTTCAATAATCTTGTTGATTTTACCAATTAACAGTATGGGAGAAGTAGCCGCAACTAGCAAGGGCGGCATCATCACCTTTTGGTATAATTCATCTAACACTCACGTAGCTACCTACACCTTTTGTCTTTGTGATATATTGAAAACATGTTCATATTATAACTACTGTTCCAACAACTATATAGAAGGACAGGCCTATATACCCTGTTTCCCCGAAAATAAGACAGTGTCTTATATTAATTTTTGCTCCAAAAGATGCGCTAGGTCTTATTTTCAGGGGATGTCTTATTTTTCCATGACACAGGGGGATCAGAGGGGAGAATCAAAATGACACAGGAGAATCTGAGGGAAGATTACAATTTTAGTACCCTTTCTTATCCTCCTGTGTCATTTTGATTCCCCCCTCTGATCCCCCTGTGTCATTTTAAGTGATTCCCCTCCCCTGTGCCAACCGACAGTGGATTATTTAGTCTCTCCCCCCTCCCACTTTCACCAGACATCCCCCCCATACCTCAGTCACCCCTGTATGTCCGTGCCGGCCAGATTCCACACAATGTGCCCGACTCCTGCCCTGCGCAACTCACTCACATTTAAACAGTGAGTCAGCCAGACTCAGTCAGGGCAGAGCGAGCAGCAGGCGGCAGCTTGTCCTGGCAGTGGCGCGGGCTCTCTGATTTAAAGAGACCTCGCACCGCCTGAACAGCTCTGGCTGTGCTGCGGCCAATCAGTGAGCTGCGCGGTGGCGCCCGCCGCTACGATCGGGAGGAGTCAGATGCCTTGCAGTAACTTCTGGGACCTTATATATCGGGGAGGCCTTATTTTCGGGGGGATGCCTTATATTTCAGCAAGAGGCAAAACTAGAGGTAGGTCTTATTTTCGGGGGATGTCTTATTTTCGGGGAAAGACGGTATGTGTAACAGATATAGATAAACGGGCACTTATGTATGACGCAGTTTCCGATAGATGTTGGAGAGGATGCGGAGGGGTACCCTGTATCATATATTATGGCAATGTCCTAAGATCCAATCATATTGGTCAAATTGCAAAGATTTATTGGCCAAAATTGTACCTCATGGGGTGGTTTGGTCACCACAAATGGTCCTGTTACTAATTGGAACAGATGCCCTACCTGTCCACTTGAGGGCTATACACTGTATCTTCTGTGTAACAGCGAAACTATTACTGTTGCGTAAGTGGAAAACCCAATTAACAGTATGGGAGAAGTAGCCGCAACTAGCAAGGGCGGCATCATCACCTTTTGGTATAATTCATCTAACACTCACGTAGCTACCTACACCTTTTGTCTTTGTGATATATTGAAAACATGTTCATATTATAACTACTGTTCCAACAACTATGTAGAAGGACAGGCCTATATATGTGTAACAGACTCATACTGGGGAAAAGGTTGTGCATACTGGGGATCAGTGGGATGGAATACAGGGACTGAATGGGGATACAAGCCAGAAAGCGCCCTCAAAAGGAGGGATAAAAATTCTAAGTCCCTTTTGACTAGAATGACACTCCTTGAGAGAGGGACGTGTTATATGGACACCTCCTCATTGAATTATTGGAGAAGAAAAAAAAAAAAGGTCAGCGGAAATGAAAATTGTATTGACAATAGAAAACCCTGGTAAATATGATGAAGGAGATTATGTATTGGGATGGTACTTCCATAAAATGTGGGGAGCTGCGACTTCACGGGTAACACAAATGTTCAGACTTAGAGATATGTATAAGTCTAAGGAATACCAACCCATCACAGGTGTCCCCAAAAACCCACTAGCCCCACATATAGTTTCTCTAAAAAACCTAAGGGCCATATCTGATCCCACATATGAGGATACTTTGGCCATGGAGACTGGTTTTTCTGATGCTAATTTGTGGCTGGAGTGGATGAAGTATAGTGCAGCCTCTGTGAATAAAAATAACTGTTACATATGCGGTGCTGCCAAGCCACACCTAGGTACCGTACCCCTAGTGTTACCAGAAAGTGTTGAAGAATGTTTTTTGACTCTTTTTGTTAATATGTCTTATAACCACATTGCATGTACAGAATGGAAATCAAATTAGCCTCTGTTGTTAAAAAATCCTCGCCCTGGGGCAGGAATCCAGGTATATCCAGGTAACTACACATGTTACAAAGGGAGTACACATGGGAGGAATGTACAGAATTTCACCAAAGGTTATTGTCACAAATACAGCAATCTGAACATATCCCTCACTCAGAACCAAGTATACTCCATAGGAGATGTGTACTGGATCTGTGGAGATGGAAAAATAAGATCCAGATTGGAAGGTGCCTGGAAAGGTGAATGTTCGCTTGCCAAAGTTATAATGAACATGCACATTTTTACTGAATCAGATATTATAGAAAAAGGGGTGCTAAAGATAAACAAAAGAAGCAGCCCCCTTTCAAGTTTTGATCCCCATGTGTATATAGATGCAATAGGTGTTCCAAGAGGGGTCCCAGATGAGTTCAAAGCTAGAGATCAAGTAGCCGCCGGATTTGAATCAATATTTCCCATCATTACTGTGAATAAAAATGTGGATTGGATAAATTACATATACTACAATCAGCAAGGGTTTGTAAACTATACCAGAGATGCATTACAAGGGGTAGCAGAAGAACTACAAGCAGACTCAATCATGACATTCCAGAATCGAATGGTGTTGGATATGATTCTTGCAGAGAAGGGCGGAGTGTGCCGAGTATTGACTGATCCAACCTCCTGTTGCACATGCATACCAAATAATACTGGCCCCACTGGTAAGGTCACAATAGCTATAAAAAAAGCTAGAAGATCTGTCAATAGAACTGAAAAAGAACTCAGGTATAAATAATCCATGGGATCAATACTTTGGGTGGTTTACAAGTTGGAAACAAGGTCTCATGCAACTAGGGATTGTCATACTAATAGTAATTGTAGTAATAGGTGTAGCAGCATTATGTGTTATTCCTTGTGTGAGACGAATGCTAGATAAAGGGCTCTCTAATATGTCATTATATCAGACTACTCTACCCCAGGAGGATCGAAGCCCAGATGGGTATAAGAATTACCTAATATCATATAGAGAGAAAAAGGACAAGAAAGAAAAGAACCATGTAGTGTGATACACTAAAGGTTCTAAGAGGGGATTTGAAAGGAATCCATGTTCTTTTTTTATGTCAAAACCAATTCTGCTTTTTGCTGAAGTTTTGTTTCTCTGTTAGGAACTAACTCTGATTGCTGTGAAACTAATTGCTGTAAAGTTTCTATTCTCTGTAACCCTGAATCTTATCTCTTTGCCACTACTCCCGGACAATATTCCTAATATGGAAGTTCCGTTTTTGTTTCTCTTTTTGTGTCTGAAGAATAGAACGTGTTAATATGATAGGTTGAATACATAACTTACGATGATATGCTAATAAGGGGGGTAAAGCCCCCTCTATATAACCTGTGTCCATTAAAAATAAACCTCAGAGTGTTCATTCAGTACATCACTGTTGTGTCTTTTATTACCTACTGAGTGAAGCGCTCTCCTGACGTCAGAAAAGGACTCAAACCAAGCCGATACTAGAAGTTTGGTGCCAGGAGTACCAAGTGGGACGTTGAGATTCCTATCAGGGACCTTTCATTTTACCATCTAAATGCCTCAAAGACACAAGCCCTCCCCATTCATATGCCGGAACATCAAGTGGTGACCCTTCACAACACATGGAAGTTTGACTGGAGATTGGATAGCATTAAGTACCTAGGAGTCAATATGTCCCCTTCCCAAAACCTGCTATACGCTCAAAATTATGACGCCTTGTTAATATCCACAGAAAAGGAACTCTTAGAATTTGCCAAACATGACACCTCGTGGTTGGGGAACATTGCTACATTTAAAATGTTCATTCTGCCTAAGTTTTTATATCTATATCGCACCCTGCCAATTCCCATCCCAGAAAAGTTTTTCTCCAAAGCACATTCACTCTTATCTAAATATGTTTGGGACAAAAAACACCCTAGGATAGCCGGAGACATTATGACAAAGAATCGCCGCATGGGAGGTCTAGCGTTGCCAGATTTGAAAATGTACTATATTACTTCCTTGGTTTACATGTTAAAGGGTTGGATACAGCCCTCCCAGGATCTGCCCTGGGTCCAACTTGAAGCTTCTCAAGCTGTCCCATACTCTTTAGAGGGACTGTTGAGCTTGCCATTCTGGAAAATACCCATTCCCAAAAAGTTAGGCCCAACGGTGTCGGCATCTCTGAAAGCATGGTCCAAGTATCATGTTTTAGCAAACACAGACACTCCCCCCACAATTGCATCCTTCCCCTTTTCTGTGCTTCGGACACTACTTCCCCAAACAGATTTGTCACAATGGGCGACAGCAGGCATACATAGTGTGGGGGACTTGTTGATACATGGTGTATTGCAACCATTTCAGTGGATCAGGGACAAAATTTCTATCCCTAGCCGGGAGTTTTTCAAGTATCTTCAGCTCCGACATTTATTGCAGGACCTGCAGCCATCCGGAGTAAAAAATGGACAGATTGGCTAAGCTATACCTCACAAGTGCTCTGAAAGGCTTGAAATCCCTTTATAACAACATTCTCCACCCGGGGTCCTTTAAGCGCTCACACTTGATGATGGCATGGGAGAAGGACATGAATTTGTCTATCTCTGAAAAGGAATGGCTGCAGGCCCTCAGAATGATACACAAATATTTGAAGTGCGTATCCCATGTAGAATCGGCGATTAAAACCGCTTTGAGGTGGTACTATACGCCGGATAAACAGGCACTTATGTATGACGCAGTTTCCGATAGATGTTGGAGAGGATGCGGAGGGGTACCCTGTATCATATATTATGGCAATGTCCTAAGATCCAATCATATTGGTCAAATTGCAAAGATTTATTGGCCAAAATTGTACCTCATGGGGTGGTTTGGTCACCACAAATGGTCCTGTTACTAATTGGAATAGATGCCCTACCTGTCCGCTTGAGGGCTATACACTGTATCTTCTGTGTAACAGCGAAACTATTACTGTTGCGTAAGTGGGAAAACCCCAAGATATACCGGATATCTCTGAATTGATAGCTACTATTAACACCACATAGTCATACGAGAGAATTATAGCTTTGGGATTGGGGGGGGAGGGTATGATAAGTTCTTCCTAAATTGGAGACCGTGGTCAGGTTCCTCATATAGTACACAATTTTAGGAAAGCATTAGCTGGTTATGGTGTGGCATTAATCTAATTTGCCAGAAAGTGTCATACTAATATCTGGGGGGGATATGTAGAAGATTGGGCAATTGGCCATTGGCTTCAAATTTTCTGACATAGGT
The DNA here is from genome assembly GCF_905171765.1 of Bufo bufo. Classification (NCBI taxonomy): domain Eukaryota; kingdom Metazoa; phylum Chordata; class Amphibia; order Anura; family Bufonidae; genus Bufo; species Bufo bufo. The sequence continues at coordinate 143,832,261 of NC_053395.1, read as the reverse complement.
AGCCACTTATCTTAACTCAATAATATTTTCGCTGACAGCAGGCATATATAATTATCCGTAATGAATATTGATTTCTGCGAATGAAGAATGTTTTTGTTTTACATTATTGTTTGCCAATCGGGAATGCCCGAGGCTTTATGTTCTTTTTATTTTTCTATTGATAAACTCAATAAAAAACTATTGAAACAAAGACAGTGTAACTTCCTTTCTTTTTCATTATTCAGAGTTTGGTATAATGAAGGTAGGACGATGTCATGAGATCTGTGAAAAAAGGAAACTACTTTGGGGAGAAAAGAAGGGTCCGGCTTGATTATTACTCTGTTCTCCAGGATCTTAGTTTAGGGAGGAGATGCGGAAAGGGCAGAAATTTCACTTACACGTCTGGCAGAGGTGATGGCCACCAGGAAAGCAGTCTTAAAGGAAAGTAATTTAATTGACAAATCCTGTATAGGTTCAAATGGAGGCTCCATCATAATGGACAATACTAAGTTGAGGTCCCACAGAGGAGCAGACATTCTGGAAATTGGTCTGGTACGACTGACGGCTTTAAAAAAAAATCTTCGCACCCAAGGATGGTTGGCTAAGGTGAAGTCAAAATACGCACTGAAACATGCACTTTAAAAGTGTACTAACCCTTAGTCTTTTGTCTAGGCCACTCTGAAGAAAATCAAGGATTATCGGCATAGAAGGGAGACCTAAAGGGTCCATTGGAACCGTGGAAAAATTTAAGTTTTCCATATTCTTAGGTATATAGAAGTGATGTGTTTCCTACATGACAGGAGGGTATTAATCACATCTCTGGAAAGGCCCTTCTTCTCTAGTATAGACCTCTCAGATACCATGCTGCTAGGTGTAGGTTTGTTACCTCTGGATGGTGAACTGGTCCTTGATACAGCAGGTCTTGTCTGTCTGGAAGAATCTATGGTTCTGTTATTGATAGTTTGCGTAGCCAGGTGAACCATGACCTTCTGGGACAGACGGGGGCAATCAGAATTAGTCTTGTCCTGTGTTGTCTCAGTTTTTGTAGAACCCTTGGAATTAGATTTATTGGTGGAAAAGCGTATAGAAGATTGTTCGTCCAAGGTAGGGAGAAGGCGTCTGCCAGTTGGAGAATCTTCTGGATTTAGAGAAAAAAAAAAAAAAGAGATGACATTTCCGGTTTTGCCTGTTTGCGAACATGTCTACTAGAGGACTGCCCCAGAGGTGGACTATCTGCTTGAACACTATTTGATTTAAACACCATTCTCCCTGATCTAGACTATTTCTGCTTAGAAAATACGCTTTTTTGTTTTCTGAACCTTTTAAATGCACTGCTTTTATGAAGTAGACTGAGGGAATGATTCTGGAAAAGATTTTTTTCTGCCAGAGACATAAGGTCCTTTGACCTTGTCCCACCTTGCCTGTTCAAATAAGACACTACCGTGGTGTTGTCTGAAAAGACCGTCACTAATTTTCCCTTTCATTTTGGAAGGAAAGCTATTAGAGCGAGAAGTACTGCCCTTAATGCTCTTACATTCTGCGAATCTCTTCTTTCTAGAAGAGACCATCTTCCCTGAACAACATCTTCCTGAAAGTATGCCCCCCCCCCAACCTGTCGGACTTGCATCCGTGGTGATTGAAATCTGCTCTTGCATATTCTAGGGGAGTCCCTGAGAGGTTTACTGGGTCTAACCACCACTGCATGGACTGAATGACCTGGGATGGAAGAGGAAGTGGGGCATCCAAAGGGGATAGAGACCCCTGCCACTCTCTCAGAATCTGTAATTGAAGCTTCAGAGAATGCAACAACGCCCACTTGACAGCAGGAATTGTGGACGTCCTCCTGCCTAATACCGCCATCCCCTGTATGATGGTTCTGTGTTTTGATGAAATTAAAGATTGTACTTCTTTCAGAATTTTTGATAGGTCTGTAGACGTCCTCTCAGGCTGGCTGGCACCCTTCCACCTGCGCACTGAACAGGGTTAAATACCACAGGTAAGGTCCCTTGAAGAAATCCACCTGTGGCCTTCCGCTCTCTACTTCCGGAACACCGTGTGTTCCAAATACCGGAAGTGGCCGTATGCCACTTCCGGTCCACGCCTAAATGCGAGAACAAGAGCCCCGCTTTGCCCCCTGCCGCTGTGATGCCACAAGGGAATCAGCCACTGGGAGGAAGAGGCCCAGACCTCCTGAACACCGCCAGGAGGTTCTGGCGTGACAGAGGTACCTACCGGTACTACTGGACTGCATGCGGATCCTCAGCAGCGACCGCCGATGCATAAGTATGCACCTGGTAATTTCTTGTGAACATATGTAAGGAGGACCAGGAGCCGCCTTACACAACTGTGCAGCCGAAGCGCGATTCCTCCTAGCCCAAGAAGCGCTCACCGCTTTGGGAGAGTGAGCCGTGACACTTAAGGGTGGAACCCTGCTCCAGGAGCGGTATGCTTCAGCACTTGCAGACCGAATCCAACGTGCAACCGCCCCTTGGAGGCCGCCAATCCATAGCGAGGACCCTCCAGATAGAAAAGGGGGTACGAACGCCGGGAGGGACTGGAGGCTGCCAATAATGATTAGAGCTCTGACAACATCGAATAATGTAACTCCTTTCCATAGGGTGCGAAGGAAAGGGACAGTAAAGGAAGGACAATTTCTTCATTGATATGGAAGTCAGAGACCACCTTCGGGAGAAGAAGGAATGGGCCGCAGAACCGCCTTATCCTTGTGAAGAACCAGGAAGGGGATCTTGCAAGAGAGCACCCCACTTAGACACCGGCCTGATGGATGTGATAGCCACAAGAAAAACTACCTTCTAGGACAGGAGCCAGAGTGAGAACTCACGCAAGGGCTCAAGGGGAGAAGACTGGAACGCTGCGAGAACTATATTCAGATCCCAAGGCTGTAAGGACGGTACAGAGGAACCATATGTGCCACTCCCTGAAGGAAGGTTTCCATGGGCACCAGGGGAACCAGAGGACGCTGGAAGCTGCCCCAGGACAGAAGCGCCAACACCTGACCCATCAAGGAACTAAGGGCTAAACCAAGGTCCAACCCTGAATGTAGAAAGGATAGGACTGTGGGGAGAGAAAAACACGAAGTGAGGGGATGTCCCGGCTTTCTCCAGGAAGCCCAGGAAGGACCTCCAGGTCCCATAATAGATCCTGGGCGACTCAGGCTTCCTGGCTTGAATCATAGCGCGGAAGACATCCGCCAAAAACTCTCCATCCCAGAATGGCGGTCTCAATAGCCACACAGTCATTGAGATGGAGATGCAAGACCGGACCCCATGAAAGGTAGTCTCCGAGTGGCAGTGACCAAGGGACGTCTCCAGGAAGAACGAGGTCGGCGTACCACGCGCGACGGGTCAAATCGATGCGACTAGGATTTGTTGGAATGTCCTCCATCTTGATCTTCCTTAGAACCCTGGAAAGGGAGGGGAAGAAACAAGTGGGGGGGGGGGGGGGGAACTCCCGCCAAGGAGAATCAGGGCGTCCATGGCGCATGCTTCCAGAACTCTGGCTCTGGAGAGAAGGTGGGAAGCTTTCGTGTAGATACAGTTAGCACACCTGGACCAATGGAGGAATCTTTGTAGAAGGAGGGATGTGGAGGGCGCCACAGCCCACCAGTCGGGACCGGATTGTGCCTGGAATGGAAGGCCACCAAGCGAATACCCCGTGTACATGCAGATGAGGGAAGGTGGCAACGTAGGAACTACCAAGGCATGTGGGGTGGCTATGAACCATGAGCCAGAGGAGGAAGAGACAGGAGAATAGGCTAGGTCTAAGCCCATTCCCCGTCTGAGACCGGCGCTATACATAAGTAGCCAAGGATTAAGTGGCAGTGCAAAAAAACTCCGCCTGAGAAGGAAGCCAGGCAAGGGGAGTCACACTGTATTGCTAGCCCCATACCCCAGCAGGAGGGGGGGGTCACCCGTAGAGGCCACCGAATCCAGTGCTAAAAGAGTCCACCGCCTGACGAAGAGCTGTGCAGTAAGAACCCAAGCATGTAGTGGAATGCAATACCGCTCTCACATTGGTAGCCAGCGCTTGTTCCGTCAGCGCAAAACTGAGGGGGAGGCCCGAGACTATCCGTAGAAGCCACGTAACATACTGCCCCAGTTAGGTAGAGCTAACCTTAAAAACTCTACCTGGAAGGGTGTTGAACAAGTGCAACTGCCAAGCTAGCTCCAGAGTAGGAGCCCTACCTGAGGGGGATGTCCCACTGCAGCGACCACAAACTCGAGCATTAGCGAAAAGCTGCACCTGTGGAGAACAAGCTGTAGGAGCTAAACCAGAGTGCCAGCATAACCACTTTCCCAGAGAAGGGGGAGTGGTGGATAGAGAATACTGAGTCAGTGGAACACTCGACGGAACGTACTCGCAAGATATGTGCAATGGAGTACGCACTACGTATTGATGTGGACAAAAACATGACCGACTGGAACAGAGGTCCATGGAGATGGGGGTCTCTTGGACACGTAAGTGATGCTAGGAACCCCCTGAGAAGACAGGGGATGGTATAATCACGCGCAAAACCAGAACCAAAAGGAAAAGAAGAATATCATGAGGACTAGCCACCGTGTCCACTGGTGGCACCCATATAGCACTAGAGTAAGAGTGCCGGGCACCTGCGAGTACCGACTGTTGCCACGCCCCTTTGGAAATAAGCAAATGCACCTAGAGCCGTGGTGCCACAGAATTGCAGCATCTGAAGATGTTTAGTTATTCCCCGCTAGTGGATCATTTGTGGAAGGGGGTAATGCGACAGAAAGCACGGTGATGTGCAACACTCCGCCTATGGAAGGATAGCGCGACAGTTGGAACCTTATTCAATGGTAGTGCAATTAGCAACCTAAGGAAGGTGGAAGCATACGGCAAGTACTGGTCAGTGGTAGGGAGAATGCCTCAGCTATGAAGGGGGGCGAATGCTGATGGAGAGTCCTGTACCCCCGTGGAGTGCATTAAATATTGCACCTAAGTAAGGGGATAATGCATACAGCACACAATATAACCAGTGATAATGTCATCGCGCCACCAATGGATATGCATATGGCAGGTCCCGAACCCCACGGTATTGTACTTAGTCCACTTATGGCAGGGGACAATGTATAAGGCAGGTATTGTATCCCAAAGTAGTGCAGTTACTCCGCCTAGGGAAGGGGGTAATGCATATGACAAGTACTGCTGGTCACCTAGACGCAATCTCAGGGAGATTGCTTCGGACTCATGTCAGGGTCTGAATCAGAGATCCCCCCCCGCCTGGACGGACCCTCCCCAGGAGGTGTCTGAGAGTGACCCAGAGAGGAAGGGTGGGGGTGCAGAAATATTCAAGGAGAAAGATGTCCTGCTGCGGTTCGCTTGCGCGTAGGGCTACCCTTCAGAATCTCACCCCTGGCAGTTGTGGACTGCGCAGGCGGGGACTTATCAACCAAACTACCCGAGAGTGGAATGGGAACTACCAGAGGTCTCTCCACCGGATTGCGAAGGCGATGCATTATCAGCCAAAAAAAACAAATAGGGTGGATGGGAGGTTCCAGCGGACCCCAGTGGATTGCGCAGGTGGAGAATTATCAAACAACCCAGGAGGGTGGATTGGGTAGTGCCAGCGGTCCCCCACCAGATTTGCGCAGGTGAAGAATTATCAACCAAACGACCCAGGAGGGAGGATTGGGAATATCAGAGGTCCTTAATGGAATTGCGCAGGTGGAGAATTATCAACCAACAACCCAGGAGGGTGGATTGGGAATCCCAGAGGTTCTCCACTGTATGGTGCAGGTGGAGAATTATCAACCAAATGGCCCCGGAGGATGGATTGGAATCCTGCAGAGGTCCTTCACTGGATTGCGCAGGTGGAGAGTTATTAAACAAACGACCGGGAGGGTGAATTGGGAATACTTCAGCTGTCCTCCACAGGATTTGCGAAGGTGGAGAATTATCAACCAAACCGCCCCAGAGGGCGTATTGGGAACTATGTGAGGCCCTCCTTATCTGAGATAGGACACGGGTCCAAGTAGAACCACACAGACAGGGTGGTCCTGAGGCTAAGGGACCCGTATGGACACACATTTTCTTTATTTTATTTTTTAGGTGCCGGCTAAGAATGGTGGGTGGCCAGGAAGGGTTAAGGCATTTACAAGGACCGGTGGCGGAGCTCTGCATGTGTCTGGGGGAGAAGGGTGGGAAGAATTTTGTGCCAAAGGCTGCTGCGCGGCTTTCCAAGAGAGTGCCCCCCCCCCCCCTCCGCCGAACGCTGACCAGCCTTGTCACAGACCGGCCGGACGGACTGACTGGGGGCGTTCACTCTGCAGGCCGGCAGTTGATACGCGGGTCGGGCAGAGAAAACCGCGGGCCGGAACATCAATGCGGTGCACGGCCGATCGCACTGCAGTTAACCACTTCCGGAGCTGCGTCCGCTCCAAGGTGTGTAAATTACGGTAGGTGTCGGGGAGCGGGAGTCTCCTCCACTCTGCATGTGTGACCGAGCACCTCGAACCAGTGGTGCGCTCGGTCCCTGTATGCCCTGCTGGCCACCATAGCTACCACGGTAAGCCTGCTTATTCCATGGTATTGCACTGCAGTTAACCCCTTCTACTTAGCATCCCCACTGCAGCCACCCACCTCCGTTGCTCTAGGCCTCTGCTGGAGTCACCAAGCGTAGGCACATCGCAGGGGAACGTGGCTAAAGACCAGAGATGGTTGCTGACCAGTGACTATGTCGGACGATTTTTGTATAATAGCGCAGGCATTGTCATTAACCCCAATTGAGTGTGCCCTTGCCTAGTTAGGGGGGGGGGGGGGGGCGGGACTAGAATTCCACCACAACAGGGACTGACCCTGGAAGGGTTAAAATGGCTAGAGATGCCACAAGGTAGGTGGCAATGCCTTAACCGTACGTGCGCTGTGAAGGTCGAGCAGCCACTTCCATCTTTGTCAAGGGGAGTGCAACCTTCTCGCCTTTCCCCATTGCCCTCATTGTGGAGCGGGCCCCTGAGTGATAATAAATGAGGGAGGGGGAAGAGGGTTAATACTTACCTATTCCCGTGTACTCATCCTGCCGCCATCTTCACCCTTCCTCTTCTCCAGCAGGGTCACCCCTTCAGCTACTGGCACCGTAGTGGCAGGACACTGGAAGGGGGGGCTTGGACGGGTGACCCTTCTGCTGGCGGGATGCAGGGGTGCGAGGCTGCCCTGGTCCACCTTGTCTTCTTGTGGGGGGAGGAGGCAGCATGGCAGACCAACGCTGGTGTGCTCCCTCCCAGGAGAACAGGGAGGCTAGGCGACCACTGTTTCCCACCTAAAAGAAGAGACAAAAAAATAAATTAAAATGAGGTCTTGCCTCCTATTGACACTAGGAAAAAAACTGAATCTCTCCAGGCTGAAGGAGGTATAGCTGCCAAGGGAGGAGCTAACAGCTTTTACTACCGTAGTGTTAACGCCTCCTAGAGGACATAGCTATACCCACAGTTCCTGTGTCCCCCAATGAATATGGGCGAGAAAACAAGAATATAGCAAATATTCAAGATTATTTTTTTTAATCAGTACACATGATCCCTTCCTGCTTCTAGCTTGTGGGCCAATGAGAAGGCTGCAATATCTTTGACTTTAGGTGTAGTGTTGATTGCGAATTTTCGTAATATTATATTTTGCTATATATTCTTGTTTTAGATTACAAATATTCTAAAACGAATATATAGAAATTATTTGAAAGAAAATAGAGCAATTTATATAATAGTGCTGTAATCTTCTGCCCAATAGTTGTAATTTTTTTCTCATCTGAAGTTCAGATTGGAAACAAATATTCGCAAATTCTCGAAGTGCTGATATTCGCAATTCGAATATTCATGATCAACACTACTAGGCGACTGTTTCCCAAAACCTAAAAGGGAAAAATAAAAATAATAAAGTAAGTCACCCTGCATTAAGCAGGGAGGTCTGCCTCCTACAGACACTAAGCTAAAAACTGACATGCTCTCTCCAGGCTGGAGGGGGTATAGCCTGCAGGGGAGGAGCTAAGTCTTTTCAACCTAGTGACACCTAGTGGCAGCAAGCAGCTATACCCACAGTCCTGTGTCCCTCAATGATACGAGGAAAGAAAAAAAAAAAAAAAAAATTATATATATATATAATATATATATATATTTTTTAGTTTCTTCTATTCACTTGTACTGTTTATACTCTGATATTTTCAGAGGATGGCCGAACATGTGGAAGTTAGACTTCACCTATCTGACATTGGTGGCATATATGCCTCAGATGACCAAGATGAGACAACCTCCCCTTTAACCACTTCCTGGGCTTAATCTCTGAATCTAAAATGCTGGTCTTCATAAATGCCCTTCAATATTTGTTACCCCAATTATGGTGTTTACAACCACAAATAGTGTTTCTGTAAACTGCTGTATGGGCACATGGCAGGGCACAGAATGGAAAGAGAAACACATGGATTTTGGAGAGCAGATTTAAATGGGATAATTTTAAGTTGCCATGTTGCATTTGAAGACCCCCTAATTCATCCCTACAGTAGCAACACCCAAAAAATGACCCCATTTTATAAACTACAGGATAAAACAGCTTTATTGGTACTATTTTGGGGTACATGATTTTTGATCACTCAAGATTATGCTTTGATGCCAGAACAGCCATTTTTTGGTAACTATTTTTTCAGCATTCACCTGACAGTATAGATCATGTGTTATTTTTACAGAGCAGGTTGTTAGACAATACCAAATGGGTTGTTTTATGTTAAAAAACAAAATAAAAAAAAAAAACACACGTTTGAGTCTCCATTTTCTGAAAGCCATATTTTTATTTTTCTGCAGATTGTCTTGTGTAGAGGCTTGTTTTTTGCAGGAAGAGCATTTATTGAAGACATTAGTACATGAATTTTTGAACATTAAATTTTACTTGTGGCAAGGGAACTTATTTATTTACAGAATTCACCTGAGGGGTAGGCCATGTGATTTTTATAGAACAGCGCATTATGGACGTAGCAATAACAAATTTTTATTTTTTAGTAAAAATAGCTTGATGAAGGGAAAGGGGCACTTTACTATAAACTTTTTTTATAACACTACTTTTCCACTTTATACATGCTGTATTGTACTACATTGAATGTAATACACGGACCATGCCTGTGAGCCCCAGCCTGGTGGTTGGGTCTAACAGGCTTCTGTACACAGAAGACCCCCAAGGGCTTTGTGTGGCCTGGGATTGCCATGGCAGCCCTTAGCCCTCTGTCACCACAGCAGTCCAATGGAGCCCCTCTGCGAGCCTCTTATGTGCCACAGTCAGCATTAATCTTGCCGGCATTTACAGTGTTGCTGGTGGATACAGCTGGGCCCCTGTATTGACCAGGTGTGCACAGCTCCGGTACCTGCCCTTTCAACATGACGTACTATTACATTAAAATGTGCCAAGTCACTTGCTGCTGATGTAATAGTACATCACTTGTCGCCAAGGGGTTAAATAAGTTGTGTTACAGGGATATTGGGGGTTTTACAATACTGACAGACCTAACATTTTTATATTGGGAGGCCTGACTTTTGGCGCTCCCATCAATCAGCTGTGTTCTCTTCAATGTCTACCTACACATCTACATTGGAGAGGAAACTAATCGCCATGCACCACCACTGCAATTCACTGGAATAGGACAGCTGATTGACAAGGGTGCCGAGAACTAGAGCTCCTTATCTGAAAAAGATTACCTATTCTAAGGATAGGTCATATCTGCAAGCACAATGACTACGTTATGCAAAAACAAACAACAAACAGTATGTCGTCGAATATGGCATTTAATTTGCAAATAGTTTCCATAACAAATATACCAAATCAGAGCCATTTTAAACTTTAATAGAAAACCAGGGGATAAAACGAATTGTTAAATTTTTAAAGGCCTTAAATTACATTACAGTAGAAAATACAGGAGGTAGAGGGTAACAAAAATTTGAGTCATGGATTCATAGCATTGCTATTTAAAACATGGTTATTAAAACTAAAAACATGTTGACCAAAAAAAGGGGGGGAAATAAATGTGAGTGATGAAAGCCCTTATATCATGCTTGATACAGGAGGTAGGATGTAATAACCAGAAAGACACATAATTGAACGAGTTTTTTTTTTTATCTACAGCTCCTGTGTTTGCTCTGACAACACTTAGTCACCCTCTTCATTTTCAGACTCAGATTCTGCAAAAATAAAAATAAAATTTGTTTTAAAAATTGACCAAGAAACAAACCACATTTAATAAAAACCAAAACTGAACTCCCTATTCTGCACCGTGTGCACAGTCCTTTCTATCTCACATTTGTAGACATGCCTAATGTTGCCAGTTGTGCAATTAGAGATTTGTACCAATTGTCAAATTTGAAAAACTGTACATGGAGCAATATTTTGACCACTGACTGCAGATGGGACAGTGGCTCATACAAGTACAGACTTAAATGAGCCAGCAGTTTGCCTTGCATATATCTTTGGCTACAGCCAGTCTTTTATCTAAACATTATACAAGAAAATAAAGCGTTCCCACTTTATGGAAAAACAAAATGACTTGAGGAAACCAGTAAAAAAATAAAAAAAAAAGTGTTATTCTATTTACCCATAAACTGGAAATAATGCTTTACATAAAGCATGTTGCACCTGGAAATTATGAATCTCTATGGACAGCTGCAGTGAGGAGTTTTACAAAGATGGCCAAGGGCCAATGCCATCCACATGGAGTGGACCAGAGCAGGTTTTCACTGTATCCACTTATCTGCACCAAATTGTGCAGATTTTAGATTTCACCCTCTGCACCATTAACCTTCTGTGGCTTTAACATCTGCACTGCATCAAGTTGTGTGGATATTGTGGCAGAATATTGCTGCAGTGTGTGGATGATGCATTGTAAATTTCATTCACTGTGCTGTAGGTTTTCCCCACATGCAGATCTGCTGCAGAAAATCCACTACGTGGCCAAACCCTTACTATTATGCCTCATTCACACGTCAGCGTTTGGTCAGTGATTGTAGGCCAAAACTGGGTGCGGCTCTAAACACAGAACAGGTGCAGATCTTTCCATTAAAACTCATGTTGGTGGAGGCTCCAATCCTGGTTTTGGCTCAATTAGGGATGAGAGATTCGATTTGCATAAAACTTTGTTCTAACACTGTACAGAGCAGGAGCTCCATACAGCATTAGACTGTATTGGCCCTGATGAGCTGATGTAATTGCTTCGCGAAGTCTCGTGAGACTCGCGTAATACTTTCATAAATTAATTTGTACTGTAAAAAAACAATTTCCTGAACTTCAGACTTCGCGAAGCAGTACATTCGGCTCATCGGAGCCAATACATTCTAATACTGTACGAAGTTTTATGCGAATCGACTTTGGATGTTTCATCTGAAGTAGATTTGCTCATCCCTACTCAATCACTGACCAAAACACAGACGCTGAGGCTTTAGGCATATGGACAGGATGCCAGGAGACTATGCATATTTCAAACATAAGAGGGCCTTCTTAACCAGAGCTAAATTTTTCTCCTGCCAGAGCATGGAACTCACTCGTCTGAAAGGGGCCCAAATCACATGCTATGGCATTTTTGTCCAATACATTTTTTTTTTTTTTTTTTTTTTAAGTGCCAGCATTTACTGGTGTTTTTACTTACATACTTTTCTAGCTGGGATGGGGGAATCTGCAGTCCCAATTCCGTTTTTATACATTATTTTACATAGCAAGGTGTAGAAAGGGATTTCCCTGAAATACAGACAGCTTGAAGGTTTGGGTCTCCAGCTTTCAGTCCACTCCCCCAAAAATCTTCTAAACTGACTTACACCAAACGCAAGTTCAGCTTTGATTCTGGTGGTAGCTCCTAAAAAGTCTTAAGCTGTTCTTACAAGACTGTTTAGGAGAGGGGGATGGCAATGGGAGCCAACCAAGCTCTGAGGACTTCACTGTGAGCAGCCAAATATACTGTATAGAATGCCTAGAGGACCTTTCACCTGGATATCTATAATCTAATCATTATACTACCTTATAGTGCGTCCTCCAGTGATTTCTTGGCAGTTTTTTTTTTCCTCTAAAGAACCCCCTGTTTGTCCACTGTGGTCCCCATTTCTTTTGGCCCCTCGGATGCTAATGAGGCGACTTTGTTATACTAGGCGTGGACTTGAAGTTCTCCTGGGAGCGGTTATCTTCTCCCTGGCTGTGAGCGCATCCAATCAGAGTTCCCCGCTCTTAGCCAGGGAGAAGGAGCTCAAGTTCTCACGAGAAGATAACCGCGCCCAGGAGAACTTCAAGTCCATGCCTAGTATAACCAAGTCACCTCATTAGTGAATGAGGTGTCAAAAGATACGGGGACCACAGCGGACGAACAGGGGTTTCTTTAGAAAAAAATTAAAAATTACCAAGACATCACTGGGGGACGCACTATAAAAAAGTTAGTATAATTAGATTAGAGATATCCAAGTGAAAGGTCCTCTGTAAGCACCATATTGCCTTTTAGCACGCCAACAATTGGTTTCCTCCAAATTTTCAGGTAAAATCTAAAAATACCTTCTTCGGCATTCTTGAGCCATTCAACAAATTTTTTCATCTGCTCCAGAAATACACTTTTTCCTTTTGCAATATGTGCATCTTTGTACCACTTCAGAATGGGCTCTTCACTTAGAACTTCAGCTAAAAAGGAAGACCGATTAACAATGGGTGAACACTCTAAAGATAAATGACATTTACACTTTAGTGCAGGGACAGTGGTGTGAAGCATTTTTGTAACATACGTTAAGGTAAGCTTCTTTTCATACTAGAAATCAGGGTGTAAAAAGTCTTACTAGCAAAACTCGGAGCATGGCTAAGGAAAGTCTTCAGTTCTACTGAGCGCTCAAGACAATTGTGTGTAGACAGTCAGATCAGCAGGGTGATGGGCAATGATAGTTAGGGCACATGTACATAGGGGCTGGAGTAGTGGGAAGGGCCAGGTTGGAAACAAATATGTTAAACAGTCGTCCTCAGAACTGAAGACAGACTCCATAAAACAGAACAATCAGCGCTACACACCTCTTTGGGTGTCTGTGATAAGCTTTAAACTAACCAGCAGAGTCTGATAAAAGAATGTAACCCTGCGCTTAAGTGCTCAGTGGTAGCCCAGATCAAGTCAAGTCCACATATAATGGCAATTTCCCCATCTTCTGATGCTTCAGGGCCTCTGTACAAAGTGCTGTGGATACTGTTCCTTTATGTGCACCGCTGTAAAGCACCTCTGGATAGACCCTAATCCAGTTATTTTTCTGCACCGCTAACAGCCAGCTATGCAATGTTTTTCTTCTATACTACATCCATGTGGTCCTCATGTCACAACTCAGAAGGCAAGCTTGCCTCACCTGCATCTTTGTAGTGACAACCATACTGTCTCATGTCAAGCAGTACCAACTACCACTCTGTTTAACCCCCTTAAGGACTCTGCCCTATTTCACTTAGACTTATCCAGGCCATTCTGAGATCGTTTTTTCGTCACATATTGTACTTCATGACACTGGTAAAATGAAGTAAAAAAAATAAATAGAAAAGAAAATAACCAAAATTTGTAAAAAATTGCAAATTTCCAAGTTTCAATTTCTCTACTTCTATAATACATAGTAATACCTCCAAAAATAGTTATTACTTTACATTCCCCATATGTCTACTTTATGTTTGGATCATTTTGGGAATGATATTTTATTTTTGGGGGATGTTACAAGGCTTAGAAGTTTAGAAGCAAATCTTGAAATTTCAGAAATTTTCAAAAACCCAATTTTTAGGGACCAGTTCAGGTCTGAAGTCACTTTGCGAGGCTTAAATAGAAACCACCCAAAAATGACCCCATTTTATAGACTACCCTCCTCAAGGTATTCAAAACTGATTTTACAAATTAAATAGAAAATAGAGATACAATTTCAAAATTTCACTTTTTTGGCAGATTTTCCATTTTAATAATTTTTTTCCAGTTACAAAGCAAGGGTTAACAGCCAAACCAAACACAATATTTATGGCCCTGATTCTGTAGTTTACAGAAACACCCCATATGTGGTCGTAAACTGCTGTACGGGCACACGGCAGGACGCAGAAGGAAAGGAATGCCATACAGTTTTTGGAAGGCAGATTTTGCTGGACTTTTTTTTTGACACCATGTCCCATTTGAAGCCCCCCTAGAGTAGAAACTCCAAAAAGTAGCCCCATTTTAGAAACTACAGGATAGGGTGGCAGTATTGTTGGTACTAGTTTAGGGTACATATGATTTTTGGTTGCTCTATATTATACTTTTTGTGATATTTTTTGTCCGACTTTGGGACTTCAACTTTTGGGGATCTAATCCTTTACAATGCATTCCAATACTTCTGTATTGGAATGCATTGGCTGTATGAGTAAATACAGCTTCCGGCCTGTGAGATCCAGGGGGCTGGATATCACAGGCAGGCAGCGTGCTGCCTTTCATGCCATCGGGTCCCCCCCACAGCCGCATAGGGACCCGATGGCATCGCCCGCCACAGGTAAAAGCCACAGGTCTGAATTGACCTGCGGTTTGCGGCGATCGCCAATACAGGGGAAAGGGGTCACATACACCATCCTATTCCTATTAACCCCCGCCGCAAGCTACTTTTAAACTTAGGGCGTACCAGTATGTCCCAAGTCCCTAAGGGGTTAAAGGGTAACTTTTTTAATGAAAACAAATAATTTTAGCATATGTTACTGCTGCAGCAGCATTATGCATAAATCAATCTTTAGTTTCTTCACAAACCACTGTTTTCCTTGAGTTTTTCCTTTCGTTATGGCCGTTTAAACATTTACAATATGAGGACCTTCTCAAGATTGCTCCTCTGCCAGAAGCTCCCTGACAGCCAATCAGATTGGATTACTGAGAGACACGCCTCCGCTCTGCATGCCTGCTTTAGGCTTCAGTGTGAGGGACTGTCTTCTGTTTATACTAAAAGGAAGACCGACAAGCCCTAGCAACAGCCTTTTAAGGGAGCAGTGGAAAGGGACAGAGGACATTAATGAAAGCTATTATAAGGTAATTACAGATCTTTTGACAAACTAACTCAGGTATACATGCCTAGCTCTAACTAGTAAATAAAAATAATGACAGTTACCCTTTAAGTTGAAGGAACTAGTGCCAGTGAAAACTTTAGCAAAAATGGCACTCTGTTCTCATGTCAAGTTCAGGAGGTACATGAGCAGCTGTATTTGGTGCCTACTGTCCATGAACAGAAGATAATATTTCATTGTAGGCTACTGACAGAAAATCAAGTGTAGTGAGGTATTGTGAGGCCATTCTGTTAATACGGCTTACAGAAAGAAAAATAAATCAAATCCTCTAGAGTACATTAGGTAGCATAAAAAATAAAAAAAAGAAAAAAAAGCCATTTCTTTGAAGTACTTTTGAGACTCAAGGACTGTATTTCCTCCTTCCCCTAGTAATGAATCATGGCAAAGTTATTACTTTCCATGTACAAATAGTTTGGGAAGCAACACCATTACACTTACCTTTGTAAAAAAGCACCACAATTTTCTGGAAGGATTTCATGAAGTGAATGTTGTCATAACAATACTCCTGAATTTTCAGCAGCAAAGTCAGCTCGGACTGACCTTGTGTAGTAAAGGCAGCAAGGAGAGGGCTGTATTGCTTTAAAAAATTAAAATAAAAGAGAAAATGGTTATCAAATGTCTATTTTTTTCCAACATCTGCATTGCTGATACATAAACAATTTATATATTTATATTAATGATCTACCCTCAATAGAAGTCATAAATATCAGGTAGGTGGAGGTCAAACTTCCAGCACCCCCGCCGATCAGCTGTTTGAAGAGAAGGCCATGCTCTATGTCAGGGCTGGCCAACCTGCGGCTCTCCAGCTGTTGCAAAACTTCAACTCCCAGCATGCCCAGACAGCCTACAACTATCAGCCTACAGCAGGGCATGGTGGGAATTGTAGTTTTACAACAGCTGGAGAGCAGGTTGGCCAGCCCTGCTCTATGTGAACGCTGCCTTATCACAGTTTACTTGCCGTCGCACCGACAGCGGTGAGCAGGTGTATACGCCTAAACAGTCCCACTCACTTCTATCAGACAGCCCTTTCCTATAGAAGTGAATGGGATGGCTTACATGCAATTATTACACCTGCTCACCGCTGCAGTGTAACAGTGAGAAGGTAAACAAGAGCAGGAAGCGCTTGCATGGACTCTAGCCTTCTCTCCGACCAGCTAGTCAGGAGAGAAGGGAGCCAGGAGTCAGACCCCAGCTGATCTGATATTGACGACCTATCCTGAAACGTAAAAAAGGTTTTTATGTAAACAGGCCAATAAACTTTCAATTGAGTATGCCTGGCGTCAATCTCCTGCAGTAATGTGTTTTAAAAACGAGAACTCTCCCTGTTCTCACCGTCTCAGCACTCAGACATCTACCAATAAAAACTTGATTTAATGCTATAAAATATCAAAAGTTTTCACAAGTACAGGAACACAATTGCACAAGATCACTACCTCTGTACCATCCCTTTCCCATTTACACAATCTGGGATTAGAGTACAGAGTAACACTTCCAGACGTGGGGAGAAATAACCAGTCTTTAGAACAGCAACTATTAAATGTTTAGCAAACTTTGGGTCCATTCACACATCCATGGTGTATTGCAGATCTGCAATACACCCAGCCGGCACTCCGTAGAACTCCCTATTCTTGTCCACAATTGCAGACAATAGGACATGTTCGGGCCACACTCTGGAAATGCGGAGAGCACTTAGGGTGCTCTCCCGCATCTCTTCCAGCCCCATAGAGAATGAATGGGTCCGCAACCGTTCCCAATATCGCGGAATGGATGCAGACCCATTTGTAGACATGTTAATGGACCCTTAAAAGGGGTTGTCTTGATTCAGTAAGTGGCCTTTATCATACAGAGAAAGTTAATACAAGCAACTTAATATACCATTATTATCCAGATTGCTTCCTTTGCTGGCTGGATTCATTTTTCCATCACATTATACACTGCTCGTTTCCATGGTTACAGGCCACCTTGCAATCCAGCATTGTGGCCGTGCTTTCACAATATAGGAAAAAGAACTAGCTTATGTATGCTCCCATGGTCCTGGCCACCAGAAAGACTGATGCTTTTTCCTAAAGTGTGCAAGCATGACCACCCCTGATGGATTTGAGTGGTCTGTAATGATGGAAACTAGCAGTGTATAAAGGAATCCAGCCAGCAAAGGAAGCAATATCTCTACATGATAAATGCAATTTGCTGAAGTGAGACAGCCCCTTTAAGAACAAAGGGCAACAGCACACAGCAAGGGTAAAAGGGTTCTCCAGGGATTTTTATTTTTGTAAGGGCTCTTTCACACGAGCGGATCCGGTGCAGGTAATCCGCTGCGTGAAAGAGCCGAGCATTAACATGACTGAATGCTCCGTGCCTCTGATCTTTTTACTACAAAATCAGTGACAGCTTTAGCTCACTGATTTTGTAGTAGAGATTAGAGAGGCACGGACCATTATCAATCATGTTAATGCTCCGTGTCTCTGCTGTCCGGAACAGGGCTTGGCTCTTTCACGCAGAAGATTACCCGCACCGGATCCGCTCGTGTGAAAGCCTAAAAGAACGTGTAAGATAGCAAGAAAGCTTTACTCTCCTCCACCAATCCCCAGCTGCTGCTCTGGTCCCCATCTGCCAGTTGTTGGCTGAGGAAGCAACGCAATAGTGGAGGAGAGTAAAGCCTTATTTTTAACATGTTCTGGCTTAGTTTCTCTCTGGAAAACCCCTTTAAATGTTGAATGTTGGCATGGCTTACAAGAAAGGTTCCCAACTTTTTTTTAGCTCAAGGGACACTTTTCCAAATATAACAGGTGTACTGTCCAAGCTACTAAAAATGAAAAGTCCACTGACAGATAACAGTCACAAGGATAATGCAGTAACTCATTTCACAAATGTACTTCTGATGTCAAAGTTATTATATCTGCCCCATACAGGGGGCAGTAACATAGGTTTACACAATCCAACCCACTTCTAAAGTTAGGCCTTTTAAGGCTCCTGACAGACTACCTATCCTCAGGGGAAGTCTTTAATATCTGATCGGTGCGGGTCTTACACACCACTCCCCCACCATCACCTATTCCCTGCAGCCTACAGCACAGGAACTAGCACTCAAAAGAAAAAAGGGAAGCACTGCTCCATTCAAAGTGTAGTGGCCGCGGTGGGTTACTGCAGATCTGCTCCCACTGAAGTGAACAGGAGTTGAACTGCAGTAACCAGACACTACCACTACACTTTGAATGGAGCTGTTCTTCCCATTCAATTCAAAAATTAAAATCTTTCGCTCTTCATTGGGGGACCCAGAAACTGTGGGTATAGCCATGTCCTCTAGGAGGAGTTGACACTAGTAAAAGCTGTTAGCTCCTCCCCTGGCAGCTATACCCCCTCCAGCCTGGAGAGAGAGCTTCAGTTTGTGTATACGCAGTAGGAGAAGCAAGCCAACCAAAAGGGGGCGAAGAAAAATAAAAAAACCCAACCATGCCAAAGACCCAATGGGGTTCTAACCAGAACAGCCACAGCTGTGGTTGAACAACAATACTGGGTGGGTGCTGTGTCCCCCAATGAAGAGCGAGAAAGATTTTACTGGTAAGTTGTACAAAAATCTCCTTTTCTCACCCATATTTATTGGGGGACACAGGAACCATGGGATGTCCAAAAAGCAAGACCACGGGGAGGGAAAAACCACAGACCCATGGAAGCAAGCGTCCCTGCTGGCATCTAAGAAACTGCCACACGCAAGACCATGCGGCCCAAGGCAGCGTCTGCTGATGCACAAGTATGTACCTGTTAAAATTTTGTAAGGCGGCTACTTGGTCCTCCTTACATACAACTGTGCAGCCGAAGCGCGATTCCTCTGAGCCCAAGATGCGCCCACCGCTCTGGTGGAGTGAGCCGTGACACCCAAGGGCGGAACCCTGTCCCGGGCACAGTAAGCCTCTGCAATTGCAGCCTGAAGCCAACATGCGATTGCCACCTTGGAGGCCACCAATCCCTTGCTAGGACCCTCCGGAATGACAAAAAAGGGAGTCCGTATGGCGAAAGGGAGCGGAGGTTGCTAAATAGATCTACAGAGCTCTGACAATATCCAAGTGATGCAACTCCCTTTCCTTAGGGTGTGAAGGAGAGGGATACAGAGGGAGAAGGACAACTTCCTCGTTGATATGGAAGTCGGTGACCACCTTCGGAGGAAAGGAAGGAACGGCCGGAGAACCGCTTCATCCTTAAGAACCAGGAAGGGTTCTCTACAAAAAAGCACCAACTCAGACACCTGTCTGATGGAAGCGATAGCCACAAGGAAAACCACCTTCCAGGACAGGAGTCTGAGAGAAATCTCCCACAGAGGCTCAAAGGGGGAAGCCTGGAGAGCTAAGAGGACTAAATTCAGATCCCAAAGTGGTAAAGGAGGACTGTACGGAGGAACCGTATGTGCCACTCCCTGAAGAAAAGTCCTTACGAGCCCGAGGAGAGCCAGAGGGTGCCGAGAAAAAAAAAAAAGAGCAGAGACCCCTTCAGAAAGCTAAGGCTCAAACCAAGGTCCAACCCTGATTGAAGGGGGGACAGGACCGTAGGGAGCGAAAAACGAAGAGGAATGTTTCAGTTTTCACAGAAACCCAGGAAGGACCTCCAGGTCGTGTAATAGATCCTGGACGAGGCAGGCTTCCTAGCCTGAATCATAGTGCAGATAACTGCACCGAAAAACCTCTTCGTTTAAGAATGGCGGTTTCAATGGCCACGCCATCAAATGAAGAGACCTTAAAGGGATTCTGTCACCAGGTTTCACCCCCTCCAGATAAAAATATGGTTATGTTCAGGGAGCTTTCACGATTCCTAATGTGGTCTTATAAATGTAATCTGCAGGCTCATTTTGCTAAAAAAAACCGCTATTACTAACCTGTCATTCAACAAAATAAGGTGCCCAAGGGGATGTAAATTGATCCAAGCTGCCGCCCGCACCCGCCGCGGTTCGTGCCCAGCTCCACCTTTCCCGACCTCAGCGCCGCCTCATAATCCTGTGTGATGCCTCCGGCTCTCCCTCCCTCCCTCCTTCTGCTCTAACATCTCACGCGTGCGCACAGGGCTCTGCCTGATGCGCCCGTGCGGACTTCTCCGTTCGGCTTCATAGAGCGAAGTGCGCATGCGCCAGCACTTCGCTCAATCTCTCGATGACCTGCACACTAGCAGAGCCCTGTGCGCACGCGCGAGATGTTAGAGCAGAAGAAGGGGGGAGAGCCAGAGTCTTCACACAGTATTATGAGGCGGCGCTAATGTCGGGAAAGGCGGAGCTGGGAACGAACGGCGGCGGGTGGCAGCTTGGATCCATTTACATCCCCTTAGGCACCTTATTTTGTTGAATGACAGGTTAGTAATAGCGTTTTTTTTTTTAGCAAAATGAGCCTACAGATTACATTTATAAGACCACATTAGGAATCGTGAAAGCTCCCTGAACATAACCATATTTTTATCTGGAGGGGGTGAAACCTGGTGACAGAATCCCTTTAAATGCTGATGTTAGACTGGTCCCTGCGAAGCAGGTCATCTGAGTGTCAGTGACCAAGGAACGTCTCCCAGAAGGAGAACGAAGTCGGCGTACCACGCACGACGGGGCCAATGTGGGGCGACCAGGAACGTTGGAATGCCCTCCATCCCGATTTTCCTTAGAACCCTGGGTATGAGGAAAAGACGTAAGGAGGGAGAACCCCTGCCAAGGGGAGATTAGGGCGTCCACGCCGCAAGCTTACAGATCCCTTCTCAGGAGAGGAAGGTGGGAAATTTCTGATTGAGCCTTGAGGCCATCAAGTCCACATTGAGGCGACCCCAACGCAGCCAGATCGCCTCGAACACCTCCGGGTGCAGGGACCACTCGCCCAGAACTATCGTCGTCCTGCTGAGGAAGTCTGCAGTCCAGTTCTCCACACCTGGGGTGTAGATTGCTGAAATTGCCAGTACACAGGACACCGTAAGATCTGGGCAGAGTCTTGCATCACCGTAAGCTGCGTGTCCCTCCTTGGTGGCTGATGTCCAGAGTATGCAATGGCTACGCCAGAAGCCTCATACTGTAGGAGCCGGAATGCCCCCCCATGCAAAACTTAGGGGGAGGCTAGGGGACATCCAGTAGAAGCCATGATACCATACTGCCCCAGGGAAGTAGGCTAATTTTGACCACCATTGAACAGGAACAACCGCCAAGCCAGTGTCAGGGTAGAACCCCTACCTGATGAGGGCTGTCCCACTGCAGCGACTGCAAAGCTAGGACTAGCGTAATATCTACAACTGCGGAGGAGAACACGCTGCTGTAGCTAAACCAGAGTGCCAGCATAACCACTTCCATATCAGGAATGGTGGACAAAGAATATAGAGTCAGTGCAACACTCAACTCCTGGAACGTAATCACAATATTATGTGCCATGGTGTACGCACTACATATTGTTGAGGACACATACTGAAACAGCAGATGGCCATGGAGATAGGGGACAGTAGGACACAAGTGTTGCTGGGTAACCCCGTGATAGGAGAGAGGTTGTCATATTTATGCCCCAACCAGCAGCGAAGAAAAAGATACAACATGGAAACAGCCACAGTATCCACTGGCAGCACCCATATACCACTAGATGAAGAGTATGGATACTCGCTACGCCCCACTTGTAGAAGGCAAGGCATCTAGAGCCATGGCATAGTTGAAGTGCAGCATCCAGATGTGTACTCATTCCACACGTTAGCGGATCACTAGTGGAAGGGAGCAATGTAACCGGAAGCATAGTGATGGCCATGCGACAGATGAAAAGGCCCCCAGTGGTAGGGCTATACTCCGCTGAAGGAAGGGGTAGCCTGACAGTCAGAACCGAGTCAAACGGTAGTGTAATTATCCCACCAATGGAAGTGGGTAATAGACTTTTTTTTTTAAACTGGGATGCCCACCTCAACTGGGCAAGAGGCAGAGGAGTTAAATTCCTCAACATTAAAGCCCCGCAGATAGAATCCATATAATTCTGTGCCAGCCTCAAGATAAGGCTGACCAGGAAGGGTTAATTGCCTGAGGCTGAGGCTCTGTGAGCTACTGTGGGAGGGGAGGCAAGGCGGGAAGAATTTGCGCCAGACCGCCCCCCTCACCAGGGATGAAGTGCAGGCTAGTAGGCCACAAGCCAGGGCCTAAAGATATGAGACACAGCCGACTGTACGGCCGGAGCACTGGGGGCTGCAGACAACGCTGCAAACGCGCTTACCAGACACAGCGCATCACTGTTGTGCTCCCCGGAATTCATGAAGGGTCCTCCCGCAGTGAAATGCGGCCACTTGCGCACACATGCCGAAGATGTGGCGCAGGCTGGAGTGAAGACGGGGCCCAATTTCAGTGCCTGGACCCAGTGCTGGCGCTAGCCTCCTGGAGCGGTGTGCTTCTAGGCGCCCACTTCCAGGGGTGGATTATCGCTGGGGAGATCAGCGTTAGTCTGTAAATACTCCATTGCGCAGGCATTTCTCCGCTGCACTCCCTGCAGCCGGATCAAGCGTGTGCACAGTCGCCCGCTGTGTTTAATAGCGCCTGCGGGTGACATGGCCATTAACCCCCTATGTGCCCGTGTACAGTCGGCACACACGGGGAGGGAAGAAGCTGTTGAAGTGGGGCTAGTGATAAATAATGCCCATGTCTGGCCAAGGAGGGAGAGGGAGCTGGCAATGAAGCCCATCTGCTTGTCAAATAGGAAGGGAGTTAACATACTCACCTAGTCCCGTACTCGCCTTATCTTCCTCCTCTTCACCCTCCCTAAGTGGGCCTATAAGGTCACCTTCTCCAGCAGGGTCACCTCCTCAGCAGTTGGTACCAGAGTGGCAGGAGACTAGCATGGTGAGAGGGTCTTCTCTTTTGGACCTAGGTGACCACTTGGCTGGAGGGATGCAGGGGAGCGAGGCTGCCCTGGTCCACCTTGTCTTCTGGTGAGGGGAGGAGGCAGCGTGGTGAGCTCCCCTGGGGAGAACAGGGAGGTGAGGCGACCACTGCTTCCCACCTAAAAGTTAAAAAAAAAAAAAAAAAACCTTCAGGTCTTGACTCCTATTGACACTAGAAAAAAAACTGAAGCTCTCGCCAGGCTGAAGGAGGTATAGCTGCTAGGGGAGGAGCAAACAGCTTTTATTAGTGTCCACGCCTCCTAGAGGACATAGCTATACCCACGTTTCCTGTGTCCCCCAATGAATATGGGCGAGAAATTAATGATTTATCATGAGTATGGATCATCAGTCAGGAGCCTGGAAAACGCCTTTAAGACTCAGTTGGGTCACAGCATTGCCTGCAGCTCTGTACAAGTGTTGAAGATCAATGTAAAAGGATTATAGAGTCTACTTGGATGATTACCTTCAAGTGTTTGATGGCTTGCTCTGTAACCAGCTCCTCTTTTTTATTCCATTCCACACAGCTCATTACACTTGACCACAGGATCCCAATCACAGTTTGCTCAGAGATGTTTTTCTTCATTTCTTCTTTTACGTAAATACTTATCTGAAGCGTAAGTATATGGTTAGCTATACTGCAGACACAAACAGTTAACACGCAAGAACCGTTGATTACCTCTTTAAGAGGCTCTCCTCGGGAAATCATCTCTTGTAGTTCTTTCTGAAGCTCCTTGCGAGCACCAATGGTCTGTTGATTCTTCACATATTCTGCAAGCTCCTTCAGTCCCGCATCAGTGAAATATTTTGTAAAGTGTTCTAAACTCTGCTTGTTTGCAGGGAAAAGTTCCTGAAGAGAAGATGGACATTAACAGTAGAAGCATTATGCCTCCTATTCATGGTAGAAACTTGCAAACACCTTAAGACACTGCAGATGACAAGTTTCTAGTACATCCAGCCCTTGGCACTAAAAATACAGCTCATGCCATGAACTGAAATACAACCATGTGCCCTTACGTTGCATCTTTGTGTGTGTTAAACAGGACATGAAAGGACCAAATAAAAGGTGAATGCGAAAAATAGAATCTTACCATAAGTCTGTTGTCCATGTTAACCTTACGAAGGCTGCCAGCTACTGCGTTGATATCTTTTTCATTGATCCATGATTTAAATAGTTTTACTGCAAATGCTGCTGACACACCTGCCAAAAAAAAAAAAAAAATTATATAAATAAGTTACTTGCTGAGTATGTATAGGTGTGGAATACAGTACTTCTACAATATTAATACACTCTGGGATGGCCAATGTATGCGAAAACTAGCAACTTGTCGCATGAAAATATGACATCCCAAAATATATGGGGGGGGGGCAGCAATATATAAAAAAAAGGGAGGGGGGGGGGTACATGGCAAATTGTAACATTTACGTACCACACCAAGGCTCATCTATGCACATGCAACTCTAGGGAAACTAACCCCCCCCCCCCCCCCCCTCATAGTTGTAGTATTCCTGATAATTCCTACCTTCTTTAACCAAGTTCTCATTGTAGAGACTGTTGAGAATGGATGCAGAAAGATTCCCGTTGGCCAGAAGTATACCAGTGAGCATGGCCAGCTTATTCCTCTCAGACTCTGAAAAACCTTTCAGAAACAGCAACAGCTACAAAACAAGATGTTCAGATAGTTGTGGTTAGGGGATCATAACATGCTAATCAAAAATCAGATACAAAACATCCTGCACAATGTAATAAGTGAAAATGGGGAAGTATACTGCTCAAAAAGAAAGGGAACACTTAAACAACACAATGTTACTCCAAGTCAATCACACTTCTGTGAAATCAAACTGTCCACTTAGGAAGCAAAACTGAGTGACAATAAATTTCACGTGCTGTTGTGCAAATGGGATATACAACAGGTGGCGATTATAGGCAATTAGCAAGACACCCCCAATAAAGGAGTGGTTCTGCAGGTGGTGTCTACAGACCACTTCTCAGTTCCTATGCTTCCTGGCTGATGTTTTGGTCACTTTTGAATGCTGGCGGTGCTTTCACTCTAGTGGTAGCATGAGACGGAATCTACAACCCACACAAGTGGCTCAGGTAGTGCAGCTTATCCAGGATGGCACATCAATGCGAGCTGTGGCAAGAAGGTTTGCTGTGTCTGTCAGCGTAGTGTCCAGAGCATGGAGGCGCTACCAGGAGACAGGCCAGTACATCAGGAGACGTGGAGGAGGCCGTAGGAGGGCAACAACCCAGCAGCAGGACCGCTACCTCTGCCTTTGTGCAAGGAGGAACAGGAGGAGCACTGCCAGAGCCCTGGAAAATGACCTCCAGCAGGCCACAAATGTGCATGTCTGCTCAAACGGTCAGAAACAAACTCCATGAGGGTGATATGAGGGCCCAACGTCCACAGGTGGGGGTTGTGCTTACAGCCCAACACCGTGCAGGACGTTTGGCATTTGCCAGAGAACACCAAGATTGGCAAATTCGCCACTGGCGCCCTGTGCTCTTCACAGATGAAAGCAGGTTCACACTGAGCACGTGACAGTCTTGAGACGCCGTGGAGAACGTTCTGCTGCCTGCAACATCCTTCAGCATGACCGGTTTGGCATTGGGTCAGTAATGGTGTGGGGTGGCATTTCTTTGGAGGGCCACACAGCCCTCCATAGGTAGCCTGACTGCCATTAGGTACTGAGATGAGATCCTCAGACCCCTTGTGAGACCATATGCTGGGTTCCTCCTAATGCAAGACAATGCTAGACCTCATGTGGCTGGAGTGTGTCAGCAGTTCCTGCAAGACGAAGGCATTGATGCTATGGACTGGCCCACCCGTTCCTCAGACCTGAATCCAATTGAGCACATCTGGGACATCATGTCTCGCTCTATCCACCGTCACGTTGCACCACAGACTGTCCAGGAGTTGGCAGATGCTTTAGTCCAGGTCTGGGAGGAGATACCTCAGGAGACCGTCCGCCACCTCATCAGGAGCATGCACAGGCATTGTAGGGAGGTCATACAGGCACGTGGAGGCCACACACACTACTGAGCCTCATTTTTACTTGTTTTAAGGACATTACATCAAAGTTGGATCAGCCTGTAGTGTGTTTTTCCCACTTTAATTTTGAGTGTGACTCCAAATACAGACCTCCATGGGTTGAAAAATTTGATTTCCATTTTTTTATTTTTGTGTGATTTTGCTGTCAGCACATTCAACTATGTAAAGAACAAAGTATTTCAGAAGAATATTTAATTAATTCAGATCTAGGGTGTGTTATTTTTGTGTTCCCTTTATTTTTTTGAGCAGTGTACATGGCTACATAAAAAAATAAAAACGACACTAGAAGCAAAACATATGGACTACGCCCTCATTCTGATATGATACAATCTGACTCAGCCAATATATTTTGATAAAAACACATCTCTGCCTGCCTACCATTGCCAAGGTGGTCTCAGTCGGGCAGGTTTAGGGTTCTTTCACACTAGCAGATGCCATACGGGTAATCTGCTGCGTGAAAGAGCAAAGCCCCGTTCCAGACAGCAGAGAGAGCAATAACATGATTGATAATGCTATTTGCCTCTGATCTTTTTACTACAAAATCACAGCGAGATAAAACAGTCACCAATTTTGTAGTAAAAAGGTCACAGAGAGGCAAAGAGCATTATCAATCATGTCAATGCTCAGTGTCTGCTGTCTGGAACGGGTCTTAGCACTTTTTCACGTTGCATATTCCACGCACGGGATCAGCTTGTGTGAAAGAGCCTTTAGAGTAGGACCTGCCTGACAGACCACCTTGCCGCGGGTAGGCAGGCACAGATGTTTTTTAAATCAAAATAAAATGACTCAGCCAATACATATCAGAATGAGTGCTTAGTCCATATGTTTGCATCTATTGTGTTGCTGCATTATTGTGATTCTTTTAGGATCATATAACATGCCATTACAGAGTGATTGTCAGCTTAAGACATGACAAAAGCTGGCCATATACATTACATAGCTGTTGGCTGAACCATCGTTCATCCCAAAGCCATATATCCAAATCATCCCACACATATGCAAGTTCAGCCGAGGATGCACATGTAGTGAATAGGGAGAAAGCCACCGCCATGATTCCTCTGGAGGACCCTTGTTTCTCCATTAGCAAAAGCATTGTGCAAATTAATGCAACATACCCAATCATAATGCCCCTCGACATTAGGGAGAGTCAAGAGAACACCATACACAAGGTTGATGTTCCTGGAGGGATACACCAAATGGAAAAGGATTTAGGAAAACTAGAGGAATGGTCAAAAATCTGGCAACTAAAATTTTATGTTTAGTGCAAGATAATGCACCTGGGGCGTAAAAACCCAAGAGCAGAATATAAAATCAGTGATACAGTCCTAACATCAGTATCTGAGAAAAGGGATTTAGGGGTCATTATTTCAGAAGACTTAAAGGTAGGCAGACAATGTCATAGAGCAGCAGGAAAGACTAGCAGAATGCTTGGGTGTATAGGGGGAGGCATTACCAGTAGAAAGAGGGAGGTGCTCATGCCGCTCTACAGAGCACTAGTGAGACCTCATTTGGAGTATTGTGCCCAGTACTGGAGACCATATCTCCAGAAGGATATTGATACTTTGGAGAGAGTTCAGAGAAGAGCTACTAAACTGGTACATGGATTGCAGGATAAAACTTACCAGGAAAGATTAAAGGACCTTAACATGTATAGCTTGGAAGAAAGACGAGACAGAGGGGATATGATAGAAACTTTTAAATACATAAAGGGAATCAACAAGGTAAAAGGAGAGAATATTTAAAAGCCTAAAAACTGCTAGAAGAGGACAGTTTTAAATTAGAGGGGCAAAGGTTTAAAAGTAATATCAGGAAGTATTACTTTACTGAGAGAGTAGTGGATGCATGGAATAGCCTTCCTGCAGAAGTGGTAGCTGCAAATACAGTGAAGGAGTTTAAGCATGCATGGGATAGGCATAAGGCCATCCTTCATATAAGATAGGGCCAAGGGCTATTCATAGTATTCAGTATATTGGGC
The DNA here is from genome assembly GCF_905171765.1 of Bufo bufo. NCBI lineage: Eukaryota > Metazoa > Chordata > Amphibia > Anura > Bufonidae > Bufo > Bufo bufo. The sequence continues at coordinate 143,804,349 of NC_053395.1, read as the reverse complement.
AGAGTAGATGGGCCAAATGGTTCTTATCTGCCGACACATTCTATGTTTCTATGCTTTGACGACAGTGACATGTCCTCCATATTCCACATGCACTGCTAAGCTGAAAAGGGGATTTTCAGGGCATCTCCTACACAGCGTAAAAAGCACTGACAGAACATCGATTATTCCATTGGACCCACAGACTCCAATTGGCGCGTTTGGTCCGCACCAGGGACCACAAAGCTGTGCATTCTTCCTTAGTTTTTGACTGACCCACAATCCGTGAGAAGAAAAAAAAAAAAAAAGGATGTGTCAATAAAACACATTAAAATAAATGTATACATATTCTTGTGGAGAACATGGACAGCAGTATATTTGGAGCCCTCAGATAGTCTGCCAGTAGATATCTAATGTGTACTTGGGGCCTAATGTGATATGGTTCATACCTTCTTGACCTCGTCTTCAAAGCCTTTCTCCAGGTATTTATAACGTCTGATTAGCTTGTTAAAAACCTACGTTAGAAGATACAGAAAAATGGTTCAGAACCATGCTTCCAAAAACAAAGCCTTAGGCTTCTTTCACACAAGTGTTACGGATTCTCTCGGTCTATTGAGGAAAAAGAAAAACTGTTTTGCATGCAAGTTCGGTCAGTTTTGTCTGCGTTTGAGTTCAGCATCTCTGTGCAGGTGCAATCAGTTTTTGATGTGCGTTTTTCACTGAACAATCTCCTAGCAACCATCAGTGAAAAACGTATTGTACCTGGATGCCTTTAGTTTTTCACTGGAGCCCCATTCCCTTCTATGGAACCAGAGTTGCATGAAAAACACATAATATAGAATATGCAATTTTTTCCTAAAGGCAGAAACGATGCATGAAACGCTCGCGTGCACAGACCCAATGGTCAGGATTCAGTCCCGATACTGTGCGTTTGCTTCATGTATCACATCAGATTGAAAACTCGCTTGTGTGAAAGAGGCCTTACAAGTGTCTTTAAAGTTAGCTACAGACCTGAGCAAATGCTTGCATGGTCTCTAGATCTTCTTGTGCAGTAAACACACAGACATTGGTACGGATCACGTCATCGGCCAAAGTACCACCTGGTGCTAAAAACAAACATCCAATGCTCAGTTATTCCTGCAGTGCTAGACACCAGACTATAGCCGTGCATTTTATGTCAAACTATAGACAGAAGATACCACTGATGGTTTTATACAAGCCGACATACCCAGCATCCCACCGGCCACCAGGATGTCAAAGAGGGTCTCAGCATAGCGGCGGTAGTCGAGCTTTGCTCCTGAAGCATCAAGAAACTTTGCTACTGCTTCCAAATCGTTGCCAGTTTCGTTTAAGCCTTGAATAATGCAGTCTTGAAATTGAGTAGGGTCAAACCTCTCCTTTTCATCTACATTAGAAAAAAAAAAAAAAAAACATTAAAAACAAGCTAGAAAATGCAGATTGACAGCACAGGCCACAACTTACATTTTTATACTGCAACAAGCACAACTGCTTATCAATTACTGCGCCATGTAAATAGTGACCTGGTTGGTTCAATGGTTAAGTGATCAGTAACTTTGCATTAACAGATTACTGCGCCATGTGTGACTAGTGACAGTAGGCTCAGTGACTGAGTAACAGTGCAATTCTCAAGTAACTAATTGCTGCTCCATGTGAACAGTGACCGTTGGTTTACCGACAGGGCAACAAATGCAGCTATTTAGCATCCACTGGGCCATGTGAACAGTATCAAAGGAGCTTCTATGACTGAGCAACAAGTGCAACTGTTTAGTAACCAATTACTGTATCATGTGATTTGGTAACTTACAACTATTGTTACCTGTAATTTTGAATTTGCTCCCTTTTTAGTAGGATTTTATACCATAGGCAAGGGTCACTATTGTATGTTCCCTGTTTGGTTTTAAAGTCTTTACGATCTTATCAGATGTTGGAGATTCTCTGTTGACTCATGTTCATCACTTGTGTTTTCCACCCATCCTCCGTGCATCTGGGACCACAGCATGCAAGCTGTATAGAGACTTCTCATTTCTACTGACCACTATGATAAGCTATGGCTGTAAGACTGTTCACATCAGGCCCGCGGCCACTAGGGGGCCCTGTGAGAGGCTCCTGGTACCTTTTATTGGTTGCCAGCAGGGCCGCCACCGCACGGAGGAGACTGAAGGAACAGCGAATACAGCGCTCCCAGCACTAGCTGCACTCACCGCTGGTCCTCTTCTCTATGGCTGCAGTATTTTTTGGGACAGAGGAAGGATCTGTGGGAGCGTGTCAGGCAAGGACGCAGGGCCTGTGTGAGAAGAGGACAAGGCACTGAGGGCTGTGTGGAGCGGCATAAGGAGGAGGAGCAGCTTATCTGGAGAGGCTTCAGGCAGCTCTGACCTGTGAGGAACTTTCTTCAGGGAGTATAAACCATAATGTACATGTGCTGGAGCCTGTGCATGAGGGGGAGATGCTGTGTGGAGGATGGGGGTGCTCAGTGTATGTGGGCAGAAACTGTCGGCACTACTGCTGCGCTATGACCTGGCGCTGTGTGATGTCAGGACATTGTCCTGGCACCAGTGTTGCACTTAGTGCTAAACCAAGAGCGACGGCGCCTGGAGGAGGAGCAGCAGAGAGGAGAGCATACACTGTATGTGGTTTTTCTTCTAGTCTGAGGGCTGCATTTAATGGAGTGAGGTGAAGGTTATAGGGGGCGACAGGGGTCTGAATAAATTTGAGGGCTGATCTGTATGAATTTGGGGGCGGATCTGGATTAAATTTGAGATCTGGCCCAGAGGTCTGCATTAATTTGGAGATCTCATGTGGGCTCTGTGTTAAGGGTTTATCTAGCCGTGTAGAATTCATTTTTGAAAACCGATTTAAAATGTTTAAAAAAATAATAAAAAGCAGGGCTGTGGAGTCGGTAGATAAATGGTCTGACTCCTCAGTTTTTGGTACTTCCGACTCCTCTGTATTTAATATGCAAATGTATTTTATATATTCCTTGAAGGAAAGAAAGGCAACATACATGTCATTACCACAGAACTACTGGCTAGGAAGCTGCTGCCTTCTCCTTTGTGTGCTGATCTTCTGCTGAAGATCGGGCAGTGGGGGGATCCAGGAAGGGGCATTTATTGTAAAACATGATTTCCCTAGTAGAATCCCATAGTCATGTTTAAAGTTTAAGCTAACAATCTGAGTTTACAAGGTTTTATAGCCTTAGCTAAATGACAGCAGTTTTTCAAATGGTTTACAGCTTCAGTCTTGACCTATTGACTATCCAATCCCTTCACTTATACAAGTGTCTCTAGTCCTGCAAAAATCATATTTACTTAATCCGTTATCAGTGAGAGGCTAGGTTAACCATGGACGCTGCGTTCCCCGTAACAGCGGAACACAACGGAAAGTATAAGTATTGCCGCTCCTTAACTGTGCGTTGCGTGCCATATAGGGAAGCATATGAAAAGCATGCTTCTTCATGGTCACTTAACGTGTTAGTTTTGCGGTAACGTGACGCACTGCATGCATTGGCCTTTATTCTTACAGTAGAGAAGTACCGTATTTTTCGCAAAAATGGGGGAAAAATAGAAGTGCATCTTATGGGGGCAAATGCTGCGACCATCCGGTGAATAGGCTGAGCGGGAGGAGGGGCCGGCATCTGTTTCTGTAATGGCAGCGGGGCCTGGTGCAGTCACTGTATTCTACTACACCGGGCCCCGCTCACTGTAGTATACGGTAATCATATCTAACTTGTGGGTATCGTTAAAGTATTCCAATCATCTTAAATCTAGCGCTGTACTACTTACTACTAACTTTTTGGCAGTCAGGAGGCCGGGTGGGCGGTCGTAGCGTAGCTCACTACGTCACGCGCCTGCTCCGCCCACTTTATGAATGAAGCAGGCATCGGGCCCCGCTGCCATTACAGAAACAGATGCCGGCCCCCATTCACTACACAGGGACACTGTTATGGGGGAGGGGGGGGGGGGGGTCTGTGGATGACAAGATAAGATGCCCCCCATAACAGTGCCACCCACAGACCACCATTAGTTCAAAAGCCACCAAAAGCACACCTTTTGGTTAAATATTTTTGGTGCATCTTATAGGGCGAAAAATACTAATTAATTATAACTTTGTGAATTGGGACATTTAAACTTGTTTTTTTTATTTATTCCAATTTAAATCTAGTAGGAGTCGGTTCATTTTTTGCCGACTCCAGGTACCCAAAATTGCCTCCGACTCCTCGACTCCGACTCCACAGCCCTGAATAAAAGTAGTGACACATCTGATTCCTGCCGCACTTCTTCCACTACTTCCCGTATCCTCACTGGTCTATGTACTTCTATGTCCCCCCTCCACTGAGACATGAGACCACAAAAGTTTCACGACTTATTATGTTATCATGTTCTCAGCAGTTTGAAAGTAAATGTAGGCACATGGGGCAGCACCGGGCATAGTATTGGTGGACACTACAGGGCAGCAGTGTAAAAGAGGGCAGCTATATAGGGGGGTTATTTGCTATACAGGGTCGGGATGGACTGCAGAAACAACAAGCCTGAGTCAAAAGGTATCAGCTGAATTCCCTGGTCCCTAATGCAAAATCTGTAACAGACCTCATCTACCCTGTGTCATTTATTAATACTGGTGTCTTTATGTGACAAAGGGGGCTGCGCACCCCTGGCTGAAGAAGTCTGCGCATGAGCTTCTGGAAACAAACTCAAAAGAAAAGGAAAGTGAACAAACGGAAATCTGTGGAAACATCGCCTGTAAGTCACTGGGTTTACCTTGGGTAACTGATTCTTTTAAAATGTGTTTTTCGTCTTCATTAGAAAGTAAGGTCACTTTAAAAGTGATTGGTGGGGGGCACTTTTGTATTGTTCGCCCTGTTGGCAAAATTCCCTAGAAACATAGTGAAGAAAAATTCTGTACCAAGTGTAGGTGATGTGGGTGGCGCAATATGTGGATGGGGCGGGGTGTGGCTTAAGGGTGGGCGGGGACACAGGGGCCCCCACGAGTTGTCAGTCCGCCCCTGGTTCACATCAGGTTTTTGACCCACATTTCACATGATGTATACGTTAAACGGATGCCACACAGACATCCATCACCACAGGATTCCAATGTTTAAAAAAAAAAAAAAAAAAAAAAAACACATTTAGTTTTTGCTGGACTCTACAGCGTGGAAAAGCAGAGCATTTTAAACTTTTGTTAGAGTGTCTATGTCATATATCTTCTATATGAAAAAGAATCTTCATATAAAAGAGGATAAAAAAATAATATATTATCCTTCAGGCGGACATAAAAAACGCCTCTAAGTTCTTTTTATCAAGTATCTTAATTTGATTTGTGCAAGCAGTGAAACAAAGGAACAATTGTATATGCAAAAATATATAATCGATTATAAAAACAAATATAAAAACAATACAACTGCAAAACAAATGATGAAGTTACAAAATAATGCCCAAAATGTACCACACGGTGGTGTTAACACACCCCTATCTGATCAGCACAGTATGATTTATTGATTCATGACAACCAGTGTCATACTTTTAACAAACGGACTCATATACCAAGAGAAACTTAGGATCTTCTGTTATCAAACAGGCTATAATAATAAAACACGGATTTACAGGAAAATAACTGTTATCCCTTGACTCTGTTTTCCCTATGACCAATCAAAAATATATGATGATATTAATATGATAAAATATTCAACTCAGCAATCAGACTAAGGAAAATAACTTTCCAAGGGTTTAGTCCTCTTTTTAAATAATGTCAGATCTTCCATTAACAATATGCATCTTTGCTAAGAGAATAATCAGCATTATGGAGGCACCTAACACTATATATTCCCACAGTATGGGAACTCTTGGCTATATACCGAGAGAAATATCTTATTAATATCACGAGTAGTAAACAAAATATACGTTACCGGGTCAAAGGTAGACAGAGTTCAGATGGGACCAGTTCTGAAGAACTTTCCTAGTAATCCAAAAGAATAATCCAAGTTTCTTCTGGTAAAGTTTTTCTTTTTGATTGAATGAATGGATGGATCAATGGATATATGGATCTTTTTCTCTAGCTCTTTTTTCTCTTGCTCCCCTTTAAGGCTGGGTTCACACTTGAGCGTTTTACAGCGCGTTCAAACGTGCTGTAAAACGCTCAACACATGAAAACCAATGCTTCCCTATGGCCCTGGTTCTCACTTGAGCGTTTTACAGCGCGTTTGAACGCGCTGAAAAAACGCCCTACGCTCAAAAAAGTTCTTGAGCTTCTTTGGGGCGTTTTGTCGCGCGTTTGCGGCCTTATGCTACTCCGCTCACGAGTAATTATTCCCCCCCTTATCTAAGAATCATCCCCTTTAGATTATGGATTCCCAATCAGGTAGGGTGGGTGTATTCGCATGCTAATAACATCATGACGTTATCTCAACTCCTAATATGGTATAGAATAAATAATGAAATAATATAATGTTGCCCATCTGCCTCCAGATGGCACTGCGGAACTGTAGGTGAACATCCCAACTTTTAAGCATTAAAATGAAATATCTAATAATATGTTCTCAGGACCTCGTTGACCTTTCCATATAAATCATTGAGGAAGGTCTTTCCTGACAATTACCTATATCCTGGACTTGGAGTTGACTGTCTTCTCCTATCTTTTTGAAATATAGGTTGACTTGATGAAAATTTTATATAGCGGCTTTGATGCTTGGCATCGGAACTTGTACATTTCATTTATCTACATCCATAAATAACTTATTTTGAAATGGCGTTTACTTCTCCCAGAAACCCAAGTAACAAACTTACTGGTTTCTGTATCTTCTACAATACCTTCTAAATGGTAAATACATGGTATGACATACATAAAATCGATACATTGTTACACATAGATAACACATTATATGAATTATTGATTAACATATGTTGTAAACTAAATATACCATGCAAAGATATATATAATATAATTATGAATATATAAATTGAACCTCACACAGCAGGTGTGCCTCAAGGAATATGAGTCCTTATCAAGTAACCTTGTTCCCTTCAGACAGACATGTTTTAGGGAGTTGACTTACTCCTTAACAGATGGTCTTGTATCTTTAGTAATAACTTTTAAATACAATGTCCATTTATGTTTGCAATTATTTATTTTTTTTTTTATATAGACTGAACTTGCCATGAACTCATCTTGGCTTCCTCAGCCATATAATATAACTTTGGTTCAGGCTGATCTTATTCTTAAAGGCAATGAGATGAGCATTCATTTTGATTATAATGTCATTAGATAATATTGTATACGTATGAAAATGCACAACAGAACCTGTCAACTTTATGCTGACCGTACTGAGGACAGTATAAAATAGTGACAGAAATGCTGATGTCAGTGGTGTGTCACACATCAGCTAAAAGTAAGTGGTTGCTGAGAACCAGCATCATAATCATTGCAGCTCAGGCCTTGAAGAGTCAAATCTACCTGGGAAGAGTCCTGGTTATTCATAATCTCCTGCTCTCTCACCCATCTGCTGATTGGCAGTTCTCTCCTAGAGAGAAAGGGAGAAAACTAGGTAGAAGCCTCTCCGTCATCGGCAGGTGGGCAGGAGAGCAGGAGATTATGAATAACCATCACTGTTGTAGAATCATAGAACCTCCGAGCACATGTGCGACGATGACTTTAATGGTATACACATACCTGCCCCCAACACACATACCTGCATGATACCCTGAAGACGCTGGTTTTCCAGCGAAACATGTCGGGAGGCAGGAGATTTGTGCGTTTGTGTTTTTAGTAACAGTGATCAGCAGAGAGGGAACTCCTTGAGAGGAGGGAATAACAGCTAGCACAGCAATATAGTGAATGCAGAAACACAGGCAATTGACTAATGTAGCAATGAGACCAAAGCTGAAATGACTAGCTAGCATGCTGCTGTGAAAGACTTAAAACAGCAGCAGGCTTCCAAGTGAAGGGGGTGATCTGCAATCACTGGTGATTTTTAACTTTCCAGTATTGTTGCTAAAGTATTTTAATAAAGAGACCCTAATAAAAGTGAAGTTTTAAATACTAGTAGCACATGAAAAAAAAAAAGACGTTAATAGGTCCTAATGGACCACTATGTGTATACCAGTATGAATAACCATGACTCTTCTCAGGTAGATTTAAAGGGCTTCTGTCACCCCGCTAAAGTTTTTTTTTTTTGGTTACTTATCCCTATACTGCGATTTATCCATATACATACTGTAATTAATCATTTTGGTTCAGCAGATTCTGTTAAAAACATACTTTTAAAATATGCAAATTACCTTGCTACCAGGAAGTAGGGCGGCTACTTGCTGGTAGCAGCCGCATCCTCCTATCCTAAAGACGCCCCCTCCGCATGTTGATTGACAGGGCCAGCGAACGGGATCTTTCTCTGCTGGCCCTGTTTGCTATTAAGATCTCGCGCCTGCGCCGTAACGGTATTCAGTCGGCGCAGGCGCACTGAGGCGGACACTCGCTGAGCCGCTCCATCCTCAATGCGCCTGCGCCGATGATGTCACATCTACACCCGGCGCAGGCACATTGAGGAAGGAGCGGCCGAGCGAGCGTCCTCTCAGTGCGCCTGCGCCGACTTAAGACAGGTACGGCGCAGGTGCCAGATTTTGAATGCAAACAGGGCCAGCAGAGAAAGATCCCGTCCGCTGGCCCTGTCAATCAACATGCGGAGGGGGCGTCTTTAGGATAGGAGGATGCGGCTGCTACCAGCAAGTAGCCGCCCTACTTGCTGGTAGACAGGTAATTTGCATATTTTAAAAGTAAGTTTTTAACAGAATCTGCTGAACCAAAATGATTAATTACAGTATGTATGCATAAATCGCAGTATAGGGATTATAAGTAACCAAAAAAAAAAAAGTTTAGTGGGGTGACAGAAGCCCTTTAACTCAAGGCATGAGCTGCAATGATTATGCTGCTGCTTCTCGGCAACCACTTTCTTTTAGCTGATGTGACACACCGCTGACAGCATTTCAGTCAGTTCTTTATACTGTCCTCAGTACGGTCAGCACAAAGTTTATGACAGGTTCCCTTTAAACCGGAGACATGTAACACACAAAAACATGAACACAGCCCAATTTCTGTAAAGCATGTTCTGACTGGCCATGTCAGTTCTAAGATCACTGGACCTCACCATTACATCTGAAACATCATCTGTTTGTGTCTCTTATTCCAAACCTCTGACATATGAGCAGAGGTATGCTAAAGTGTGCTCAATATTAGTTACTATTGGCACAACCTCTGCAGTAGTGAGCCAGGCCCTGTGCAGTGTAGCCAAAATTGGAGAAAAAGTTACCTCTTTTTCGGGTCTTAAAACGCTGGCCAGATAGCGTTGGCTTTTGTTGCTTTTGATTATTCATAAAAAAGATGCCCTGTAAAAGTGAGAAATAAATAGTTAGCAGAAAGTGATAGTCAAAAGGTAAATTTAATAGTCACTAACTGCAAGCAGAAACAGAGGCCCTAGTAGTTTGTGCATAAAGATTATATATATATATATATATATATATATATATATAATATTTTACAAACAAAGTCATTGCCACTACGGGTCTCCCTTCCACTGGCAGGGAAGATCAGTCCCTAGTAAGACTCATGACTGCTCACAGGAAATGGGGCATGTGCTATCCAAGATCCCGATAAACTGCTTCTACACCGCTTCTGAATTCACAGGAGCCTCCTGCCTTTCTATAAGGCCGAATGCACACAGAGGTGTTCCGCGGCCGTGGTATCCCGGCCTGGATTCCTGCTGACAACAGGAGAGCACGGCGTCATTTGTTGCTATGACGCTGTGAGTTTCATGCCGCCGCACTACAGTAATACACTCGTATGATCTATACGAGTATTACTGTAGTGCAGTGGCGGCATGAAGCGCACGGCATCCTAGCAACCAATGACGCTGTGCGCTCATGTTGTCAGCAGGAATCCCGGCCGGGATACCACGGACCGTTCACGGCCTAAGTGATTTTTTCCTCATCTGTTCTGCAAGCTCGAGCTGAAAACGTAGTAGGAAGTAAGGGAAAGGACGTCACAGCAGTACAATGCTGGCAGAATCCACAGAATGGAGAGACACTCCCTGCTTCTGAGTGAAATGTATCTGGCTGTACAGCTGAAGGGTGGGAATAATATCGCTGAAGACTTTAGGGAAGCCCAAAAAGACCTGTCCCTTCAGGAGTTGTGCTTCCTTGTACAATCCACATCCATAAAGCTAATTTTGTGAGAACTCAGGCACACTTTAAAAAGTTAAGCTTCTTTCACACAAGCGTGACGGATTAGGTCCAGATGCGTTCAGGGAAACTCACCATTTTGCAAGCAAGTTCAGTCAGTTTTGTCTGATTGCGTTCAGCTCTTTCAACGCGGGTGCAATGCGTTTTTCACACACACAATAAAAAATTAAATAAAAAAAAACTAAAGGTTTACAAACATCTCTTAGCAACCATCAGTGAAAAAAAAACACTGCATCCGCACCTACACAGTATAGAACATGCAGCGTTTTTCATGCAACACAGAACTGCTAAGTAAAAAAAAAAAAAAACTCACTCGTGTAAAAGGGGCCTTATTCCAACTACAGATCTATATAGCTATGGCATAGGCTACTTTCACACTGGCGTTTCTGGGTCCGCTTGTGAGATCCATTTCAGGGCTCTCACAAGCCGCCCCAAAACGGATCAGTTTAGCCCCAATGCATTCTGAATGGATAAGGATCCGTTCAGAATGCATCAATTTGCCTCCGTTCAGCCTCCATTCCGCTCCGGAGGCGGACACCAAAACGCTGCTTGCAGCGTTTTGATGTCCGCCTGACGATGCGGAGCCAAACGGATCCGTCCCGACTTACAATGTAAGTCAATGGGGACGGTTCAGTTTTCACTGACACAATATGGTGCAATTGAAAACGGATCTGCCTCCCATTGACTTTCAATGCAAGTCAAAACGGACCCTTTTTGCATTATCTTGAACAAAACTAATGCAAACGGATCAGTTCTGGACATATACAATCGTTTGCATTATAGGTGCGGATCGGTCGGTGCAGATATCAGACGGATCCACACTTACCGCAGGTGTGAAAGTAGCCTTATTAACTCAGGAAGAAAAAAAAATTAAATAATCTATAATAAAAATTCATGAGGATTAGAGGGAGAGTCTCTTAAATTACCATGACCCAAATCTATTATCTCTTCCTGCCAATTACATTACTGAAACAAAGTAACACATTTCTGCTGTGTTACACACAAGAATAAATGATTGTTACATGGTCACTGGATGTAGGGCAGACCTCACATCTGCATCAGGGGCTCAGTTAGGGACCTTAGTTGTAGATGCCAAATATTGGACAAGAATTCATCCTGCATGTACGACTATGGACAGTAAACTCCCCAGCAGAAACTCAAAGGACCTTATACTGGGTCCATCAGGCTGCGTTGGTTTTAGTTCGGCTCCCATACAACGGAGCGCCGATATGAAAGCGGCCCTCAAGTGAAAACTGGACCTTCAGGCTCATGAACAAGCTGAATGAAGCCACAAATAGATGTGAGTTGTAGTCCGAAGGGTATGGCGGGCTGACTGATATCTGATACACAGGTGCATCTCAAATTAGAACATCAAAAAGTTAATTTCAGTAATTCAATTTGAAGAATGAAACTCATTCTATAGATTACACACAGAGCGATGTATTCCAAGCGTTTATTTCTTTTAATGTTGATGATTAAGGCTAACGGCTAATAAAAACCCAAAAGTTACTATATATATATATAATGTAGCAAAAGAAGGCAGCACTCCAGTTTGCAGTAAAAAAGTGGACGGTTTATTCACTCATCAGCAACGTTTCAGCTCTCACATTGGAGCCTTTTTCCAGCTGAGTAACATGTGCAAAATTACATACATATATAGTGCAAGTAATTACCAAAATACAAATTAACCCATCATATAATAAAGTGCAAATGCATAAACATAATCATCACATTACAAATATAATCAGTGTATTGTCATAATTTGATATAGCAGCAATACAGACATAACCGTAAGAAAATTCATAATATAGTGGATGTGATATAAAATCACCAAACTGTCATAATGACCAATCAAATGTGAAGGTGAACAGGTGTGTTTAAACATGATATAACAATCAAAAAAGATTAAAAACCTTTGAATGAGTCACTTGCGGCTGACAGGGCATGGTAGGAACTGTTGGCGTCCGGAAAGGAGCATGGCGCATGCGCCGCTCCAACCACTATCGCGAGATTCACTGAGGTAATGTGTGGTAAAACAACCACATCAAAGATGGCCACTTTGGAACAATGTTTAAGGGCGCATGCGCGTACCAATGCTACCGCCCATACGAGTTTGACAGACACAGATACAGTGTCCGAGCGCCGCAGTGTACAGCAGAAACAGCTGATCTATTCATCGGGGGCCGACGGGTCAACGTGGGTCACCAGTGAGATATCTGTACATGTGGGATGATGCGGTTGTCACACCGTTAGCATCCCACTGTCCAGACTGCCAGCATATCCGCTCTATGTCCCTTATAGCCATACAGTAGACGATGTCCACTTGAAATCGGCCTGAAGGACACAGATAGAACTGCATCGGGGCTCATAGTATATATAAATGTATATAGAATAGGTCAACTGTACCCGTCTGTATAGGTGTCACCCCAGTCCCAAAGGGGGCTTGAGTCACACCATGGCACAGACGCATCCTGAGGATTCGCCAGTGTTTTTTAATTATGGCAGCAATCTTACCACTATTGGTACTGAATTCTGATACAAAAGGGATTCTTGCCTGTGTGGACCTGTGCTCACCTAAACCTTCTCTGATGGTTTCTCTAGTAAGTGAATTGATTCTATTCAGTTGTTCTCGAATCAATTTTTTGGGATACCCACGTGTTTGAAATTTGGACCCCATTTCTTGTAATCTATTCTCCGCTGTTTCTGGATCTTGAACAATTTTTTTGACCCTGAGAAGCTGACTGAAAGGGAGAGACCTAATCATAGGTTTGGGATGATGGCTCTCATAACGTAACAGGGTGTTTTTATCTGTGGGTTTCACATATATATCCGTCACTAACCTGTCATTTTGTATGCCAACTTGTGTGTCCAAAAATTGCAAAGATGTCTCTGAATGGGTCAATGTAAACTTTACACTGGGATCAATGGTGTTTAAAAAGCTATGGAAAGCGATGAGGTCCTCCGTGGCGCCGACCCAAATCAGGAAAATGTCATCAATGTAACGCCACCACCCCAGCACATGGCTGAAGTGGTGGCTCACATAGACGACAGACTCCTCAAGATGTGACATGTAAAGATTTGCATAGGTCGGCGCCACGTTAGACCCCATCGCGGTCCCCCGTAACTGTAAAAAGAAGTCATCCTGAAACAGGAAATAATTTCTGGTTAGGATGAACCTCAACAAAGTGCTCAAAAATCGTTGACAGTCCTGACTATAGTTTGTTTTCTGTAAAACATGTTCAATAGCTTGTATGCCCAATTCGTGTTCAATCGAAGTATAGAGGCTTACTACATCGAAAGAGGCCACTAGTGCCCCCTTGGGGATGGAGAGACCACCGATCTTGGTCAAGAAGTCACTAGTGTCTCTGATGTATGATCTTGAGGATAGAGCAAACGGACGCAAAATTTTATCAAGAAAAATCGCTGCTTTACAGAACAGTGAGTCCATCCCCGAGACAATAGGACGTCCCGGGGGTGAAGTCAAAGACTTGTGTATCTTAGGCAAAGTGTATAGGATTGGCGTGGCAGGCTTATCACTATATAAAAAAGCAAAGATTTTTTCATCAATTATATCTTTCTCTTTAGCTGCAATTAATATCTCCTTGAGCTCCCTCAATAGCACAAATTTAGGATCATTATAGATTCTTTCATATACATCAGTATCTGCGAGTTGTTGTCTGATTTCGGCTACATAGGATCTGGTGTCCATGACCACAACCCCACCACCTTTGTCAGCAGACTTGATGGTGAGGTTGCGGTCCGAAGCCAGATCACTAAGTGCCTTTATCTCTGTTTTTGTCATATTAGCAAATTTAAGTGATTGTTGAGAGGTTTCTTGTTTGAGACTTTCAATATCGCGTTTGACCGCCAAACCAAAAGCCTCAATAGCAGGATGATCAATGGCTGGAGAAAAATCACTTTTAACATATAAATCCAAACTTTTCAAAGACAGCTCACTAACACTTGTATTTTCAGATGTAGGTCTGTCATGTTGTTCAGCAAACCATACTTTCAGTTTAATGTTACGCAGAAATCTCTGCAGATCAATTTCTAGGTCAAACCATTTGGTTGCATTTACAGGACAATATGACAGACCCTTATTCAGTACAGATAGTTGTGCAGTGCTCAAAGGTGTTGAAGAGATATTTACCACTATATCTTGCGTCTTAAAGTCCTGCCCTGTTGGGGCTGCACATTTTTCCCTTTTCCTTTGTTTGTGTTGTCTCCTACCCCCTCGGCGAGTTCTGCCGTTCCGGGGGTCCCCCCTAAAAAAGGTGTAGATGACGAAGCAGAATTAATGTCCAACTGTGACACTGTAACATTTTCCCGGGTGTTATGTCCCTGCGATTTCCTGGTGGTAGAAGGGGACCTGGATCCAAACTTCTCCCCTGGCATCCTCCGATTCCTCCTTTGATCTCCTTGCCAATTATACACAAAACCCGTGGCATAATCGTCCACGTCACGTGTCCATTTGCGACGTTTTTTGCTCTGTAGTTCTCCCCGAAATTTATCAAGATGTAACACGCTGTTGGACATATACGCATCAAAATCATCTGTGGATAACACAGTTTTCAGTTTGTCTGTCAATTCAGATAATGTCCCTTGTACTATTGCTTTTTCTTTCTGTAGAAATTCTACATTTAGCAGAATAATGTCGAATGCATATTTATTTGAGATTTGAACAAATCTGGCACAAAAATCGGCGTTGTTGATAAAGAGGTCGGGTCTCAAATGAGAGCGCATCCCTCTGGGGATCCTATGTGCAATGTGATATTCACTTAAGGTGACAAGGTGTAGTTCCAGACTAATTAAACGTTTACTTTCATTTTCTAGTTTCCTTTTGATGTCAGTAGCAGAGATTGTGGATAAAAAGGTAACGTCTCTCACCGAATCATGTAATATTCTGTCTTCATCTTCAGGCGTATAGGAAAACACATCCGAGTTTGTACATCCAATAGTATGATCCATGTTGTAGGTGCTTGGCTTCCTAGGGTCCAAATATATAAAAGAAAAAGAAAGAAAGCAGCACACAAAAAATGAACGGGTGCAAAAAAATCCTCCCAGGAGACCTGCGACCAAGATCCCAAATGTAGATAATGTAGCAAAAGAAGGCAGCACTCCAGTTTGCAGTAAAAAAGTGGACGGTTTATTCACTCATCAGCAACGTTTCAGCTCTCACATTGGAGCCTTTTTCCAGCTGAGTAACATGTGCAAAATTACATACATATATAGTGCAAGTAATTACCAAAATACAAATTAACCCATCATATAATAAAGTGCAAATGCATAAACATAATCATCACATTACAAATATAATCAGTGTATTGTCATAATTTGATATAGCAGCAATACAGACATAACCGTAAGAAAATTCATAATATAGTGGATGTGATATAAAATCACCAAACTGTCATAATGACCAATCAAATGTGAAGGTGAACAGGTGTGTTTAAACATGATATAACAATCAAAAAAGATTAAAAACCTTTGAATGAGTCACTTGCGGCTGACAGGGCATGGTAGGAACTGTTGGCGTCCGGAAAGGAGCATGGCGCATGCGCCGCTCCAACCACTATCGCGAGATTCACTGAGGTAATGTGTGGTAAAACAACCACATCAAAGATGGCCACTTTGGAACAATGTTTAAGGGCGCATGCGCGTACCAATGCTACCGCCCATACGAGTTTGACAGACACAGATACAGTGTCCGAGCGCCGCAGTGTACAGCAGAAACAGCTGATCTATTCATCGGGGGCCGACGGGTCAACGTGGGTCACCAGTGAGATATCTGTACATGTGGGATGATGCGGTTGTCACACCGTTAGCATCCCACTGTCCAGACTGCCAGCATATCCGCTCTATGTCCCTTATAGCCATACAGTCTGATATTGGATCCACAAGGGAGACATGTGAGAGCTACTTTGGCTCCACACGCAAAGGCTGTTATCCTTGTTATAACTGCATCAATTGTAAACTAATGTTGAGAGGGGATTCTTTTTTGCACCCTACCCTGGGCCACAGGGTTAAGATCAAACAATATTTAACATGTGATTCGTCTTATGTCATCTATTTGTTGGTGTGCCCGTGTGGTCTGCTTTATATTGGTGAGACCACTTGGGACGTCAAAACCCGTCTCAACCAACACAGGTATTCAATTAGAAAACAAAAAATGGATCTCCCAGTGTCCAAACACTTCACTGAAGCTAAACATACACAAGATGACCTACGGTTTAGAATTTTGGAGCAAATATCTCTGTCAAGGCGAGGTGGGGATCGGATAAAGTTATTGAAAAAGCGTGAACTTTATTGGATCTACACACTTGGCACTTTGAGGCCACAAGGTTTAAATGTGGAGTTTAGGGTTGTCTAGTCATTGAATTTATGTGTGTTCTCTCCCAATTTGATGACTCATATGGAAAACAACATGTGCTATACATTAAATATTTTTTCTTTTTTTATAGGAAATTATTCTGAAGCATAAAAGTTCGAATGTTCACGTATGGCGAAGCCTGGAGGAACATGTTGGCGATCCCCTTTTTTCATAATCTTGTAATAAGTTCTATTAATATTTATGGTCAGTACCGGTCTGTGCCATGGTGTGACTCAAGCCCCCTTTGGGACTGGGGTGACACCTATACAGACGGGTACAGTTGACCTATTCTATATACATTTATATATACTATGAGCCCCGATGCAGTTCTATCTGTGTCCTTCAGGCCGATTTCAAGTGGACATCGTCTACTGTATGGCTATAAGGGACATAGAGCGGATATGCTGGCAGTCTGGACAGTGGGATGCTAACGGTGTGACAACCGCATCATCCCACATGTACAGATATCTCACTGGTGACCCACGTTGACCCGTCGGCCCCCGATGAATAGATCAGCTGTTTCTGCTGTACACTGCGGCGCTCGGACACTGTATCTGTGTCTGTCAAACTCGTATGGGCGGTAGCATTGGTACGCGCATGCGCCCTTAAACATTGTTCCAAAGTGGCCATCTTTGATGTGGTTGTTTTACCACACATTACCTCAGTGAATCTCGCGATAGTGGTTGGAGCGGCGCATGCGCCATGCTCCTTTCCGGACGCCAACAGTTCCTACCATGCCCTGTCAGCCGCAAGTGACTCATTCAAAGGTTTTTAATCTTTTTTGATTGTTATATCATGTTTAAACACACCTGTTCACCTTCACATTTGATTGGTCATTATGACAGTTTGGTGATTTTATATCACATCCACTATATTATGAATTTTCTTACGGTTATGTCTGTATTGCTGCTATATCAAATTATGACAATACACTGATTATATTTGTAATGTGATGATTATGTTTATGCATTTGCACTTTATTATATGATGGGTTAATTTGTATTTTGGTAATTACTTGCACTATATATGTATGTAATTTTGCACATGTTACTCAGCTGGAAAAAGGCTCCAATGTGAGAGCTGAAACGTTGCTGATGAGTGAATAAACCGTCCACTTTTTTACTGCAAACTGGAGTGCTGCCTTCTTTTGCTACATTATCTACATTTGGGATCTTGGTCGCAGGTCTCCTGGGAGGATTTTTTTGCACCCGTTCATTTTTTGTGTGCTGCTTTCTTTCTTTTTCTTTTATATATATATATATATATATATATATATATATATATATATATATATATATATATATATATATATAAAAAAAAAAAGTCATATTATATATATTGCTACAGAAATGTTTGCCTCCTGAAAAGTACACACAGTATATGCACTCAGTACTTGGTCAGGGCTCCTTTAGCACGAATTACTGCATCAATGCGGTGTGGCATGGAGGCCATCAGCCTGTGGCACTGCTGAGGTGTTATGGATGCCCAGGTTGCCTTTATAGCGGCCCTTCAGCTTGTATCCATTGTTGGGTTTGGGGTCTCCTCTTCCTCTTGACAATACCCCATAGATTCTCTATGGGGTTTAGGTCAGGTGAGGTCGCCGGCCAATCAAGCACAGTGATACCGTGGTTATTAAACCAGGTATTGGTACTTTTGGCAGTGCGGGCAGGTGCCAAGTCCTGCTGGAAAAGGACATCAGCTTCTCCATAAAGCTTGTCAGCAGAGGGAAGCATGAAGTGCTCTAAAATGTCCTGGTAGACGGCTGCGCTGACTTTGGACTTGATATAACACAGTGGACCAACACCCAGCAGATGACATGGCTCCACAAACATCACTGACTGTGGAAACTTCACACTGGACCTCAAGCAACTTGGATTGTGTGCCTCTCTGCTCTCCCCCCCCAGACTCTGGAACCTTGATTTTCAAGTGAAATGCAGAATTTACTTTCATCTGAAAACCGGACTTTGGACCACTGAGCAACAGGCCAGTCCATTTTCTCCTTAGGCCTGGAAAGATGCTTCTGACGTGGTCTCTTGGTCACGAGTGGCTTGACACAAGGAATGTAACAGTTGTAGCCCATGTCCTGGATACATCTGTACGTGGTGGTTCTTGAAGCACTGACTCTGGCCACAGTCCACTCCTTGTGAGACTCCCCAAAGTCTTGAATGGCCTTTTCTTGACAATCCTTTCAAGGCTGCGGTTATTCATGTTGCTTGTGCACCTTTTTCGACCACTCAACTTGCCATCAATATGCTTGTCCTATATTTATTAATTGTATGCACTTACATAGCGCTGCTATATTCAGTAGCGTTTTACAGACGACACTATCCTACGGTGAACTACAAGTCACCTTTATCCAGTTTGTTCCGAGTATGGAGGACTCGGAGGTCCAACTTTCACTCGGACCTCATGCATGCAATCGTATGTATTATGCGCTCTGCAAAACCTGGATCCACATAATATGGATGGCATCCGTGTGAAGTAATTATCTGCTTTGTTTTTAGCCATATTCCTCTGATACACGGTTAAGACTCTGCCAAGCCCATTGGGACAGAATATCACGTATACGTCAGTATGCCCAGTTTACACGATGTTCTGTACTAACAGAAGAAAACATTTCATTGGAGTATCGCTTCGAGATTTTTAAATTCATCCCCAATTTATTAAATGCGGTCCATATGGTTTTACTCAATGCTGTGAAACACAAAGGCAGTATTTCTCTGGACATCAGTCATTTTTCCTGTCCATTCCAACTTCAGGAAAGGATGGGGGTCATGTGTGCTGCTGCAGCCAGTGCCTGGCCACAGCGGTGACCTGTCTGCCCAAGGGCACATCAGTCACATGCTGCTTAGTGTGACCTCACCGTTGCTGCACCACATGTGACCCCTGTCCATGCCAGAAGACCAAAACGTGACAGATGCAGGAGTGGACTGAGGCAGCCACAAACCAAGCAGCAGAGGGAGGCAAATATGCGTCCTTCTACATGTCCGGCCGAGCTGCCCATATAGGTTTCAGAGCTGGACAACCCCTTTAAGCTGGATCCTGAGGATAGGATATAGATGTCCAAGATTAGACTACCCCTTTAAATGGTCTTTTAAGACAGACTTACAGGGCAATCATCAAGCATTCCCAATAACTGCCCTGTGTACAGCCCAGCCTCCCCCTACAGATACTACTAGCTCAGCTCCTACTATACACTACCTCAACCCACCCCCTCCCCACAGATGCAGCTGAAGAGAAGGGGTGGGCGCCGCTAGTTACAGCTGGCTGTAGAGAAAGGGTGAGTTATTACTAGCTGTGCCCACCCTCTCTATAGATATAACCAGCTCAGCACCTGTCATCTACACAGAGGGAGAGGATCGTCCTGAACCGATAACCCAATGTGAACAGACGGGAGGAGCTGCAGGCCCAGAGGTTACCGGGAAGAGGACTGATCCCAGGCCTGCGTGTGTCAGTCCGGCCGCCTGTGGTAGAAGAAGAGGAAACATAACAACGAACGGATCCGCCATTGTAGTCACACAGGTCCGGGCCTAGACGAAGCACACCTACTCCACCGAGACACACACGAGCTCACCGGTTACCCCGGGAACCATGCACATATCTCACCGAATGTAAGGCAGGCAGGAAACGGGCCAAAGACGGGGCGGGAAGTTACACAAACAACGAGGCTTCTTCCGACTAGTGCTGCTAGACGACTGGGAGAAAGAAAGGCCGGATCACGTCACGCTTACGTCACTGGGGGCGGGAAAAGAGGTGGATTATACTATTGTGTTTTAACGTGCGGGGGAGCATAAAGCTTTATTTGTAAACAAAATGTTTACGTTTGGGGCTCATGCAAAATATAATAAACATACACAGGTCTTATAAAGAATCTTTCAGAATATGGCCTTTTTGGATGACATATATGGGTATTATAAAAAAAATGCCATTTGATATTTTATCAAAAGTTCCCCTATGTGTAAAGGACTTGAAGTCGGCAGTAGTTGATTGGTGAAGAGGGCGGAGGCGGGGCTACAGCAGGGCGGGGTCGAGAAGCAGAGGCAGATAACGTTGTACCTGAACTGGACTTGATTGAGACGTGCGGGTTCACATTGTTTTCCACCATTTTGGGTCATTGTTCCTATGTGTTAGGCCGTGTTCACACGGTCAGGATTTTGGTCAGTAGGTTCCTCAGCTGGTTTGGGCTTACATAGACTTATCCAAAGTACTGACCAAGGTGTAAACGGGAAGTGAGGTGACGCCACAAGTTCTACAAATGCGACTGTTGTGAAATACGCAGCTGGTGTGCTGCCCTGTGTAAAGGCCTTACGTCCACTGCTGTATACTGTAGAACTATAGAACATCACTATGAAATAACCTGCTTAAGGGTCCAGTCACATCCAGCTCACTAAGGACACTTGGCTTATGTGTTAGAAAAATACCAACCCACCAAGTATTCCAGAGCCCTGCATTATAGTGAAGTGAGAGGGTCACTGTGGAGGAGACTTATCAAGACCAGCATTTTTTTCTTATTTATGATTAGTGTTGAGCGAACTTGTGTTTTAAGTTCGGCGTCCAAGGTTCGGGTTATCTAAGAATTCCGCTACCACGGACCATAACGGAATTCTATGATGTCATGCACCACGGAAGCCTATAGGAGGCATTCCATCATAGTAGAAGTCTGTGCTGACCAGCATAGACCTCTTATAGGCTTCTGTGGTGCATGCCATCATAGAATTCCTTTATGGTCCGTGGTAGCGGAATTCTTAAATAACCCGAACCTTGTACGCCGAACTTAAAACACAAGTTCGCTCAACACTATTTATGATGGAAAACTGACATAATAAATCACATACCATATTTTTCGCTTTATAACACACACTTTATTCCTCCAAAAGTGTGTGGGGGAATGGCAGTGCATCTTATAAAGCGAATACTAGTGAGCGCTTCAATTATGGAAGCACTCACTAGTATGCATTAGTTGCTGGGAGTGAAGCTTTGCGAATGCTTCCGGTACTCACCCTCCCGGTACTCACCCTCCCTGGTCTTCCTTCCTGGGGCCGGCACTGTCCTGACCGCGTACAGCACCAGGAGGTAGTGCGCGCACTATGACCTGACGCTGCACGCAGTTAGGTGACATGGGAGCTCAACTGCTGCCGGAGATGGAGAAGAGCCGTGGCGCAGGAGAGGAAAGATGAGTTTTTTGTATTTTATTCTGATCTGAGGTCTAATGGTTCTGGCAAGGAACTCTGGGAAGGGGGGGGGGGGGGGGTCTGACACTGAGGGCTGATCTGAGGTCTGATGGTTCTGGCAAGGAACTCTGGGGGGGGGGTCTGACACTGAGGGCTGATCTGAGGTCTGATGGGGTCTCACATTGAGGTCTGATGGGGGTCTGAAATAAATTGAGGGCTGATGGGGTTTTGACATGGGCTGATAGAAGCAAGGAGGAGGGGAGGGGCTGTGGCCACTGCGCCACCAATGAATATAGTTTATGCTTAATACAAACGCAGGCTGCGCTGCGGGTGCCGGCCATATCCTTTTCCCTGACACCCAGCCTCTGACTGCGCGCTGCGATCCGCTGCTATTAACCCCTCAGGTGCGGCATCTGAGGGGTTAATAGTGGCGGATCGCAGCGCGCAGTCATAGAGGCTGGGTGCCGGGTATGGGACATGGCCGGCACCCGCAGCGCAGCCTGCGTTTGTATTAAGCATAAACTATATTCATTGGTGGTGGAGGGGCTGTGGCCACTGAGCCACCAATGAATTTTACATATAAAATATATAAACAATAAAAAATATTACATATCGCAATGCCCGAAAAAGTGCGAACTATTAAAATATTTAAAAATATCTCCTATGCGGTAAACGCCATAACCAAAAAAAATATTATTTTGGTACAGACGTTCCATGAAATCTGGAATGCACGTGGCTTTTTTGGTGTTTTATTTTTTTCACGTGGTATCGAGTATCGCAATACTTTTTTATAGTATTGAAATCGAGTCAAAATTTTGGTATCGTGACAACCCTAGGTAAGGCTACTTTCACACTAGCGGCAGGACGAATCCGACAGGCTGTTCACCCTGCACGGAAAAATAGCGGCAGGACGGATCCGACAGGGTGAACAGCCTGTCGGATCCATCCTGCCGCTAGTGTGAAAGTAGCCTAAGACATGTGTTTTTTTTTAATATTATTATTATACCGTAATTATATGTATTTTAACTCCTTAAGGACCGGGCTCATTTTCACCTTCAGGACCAGGCCATTTTTTGCAAATCTCACCAGTGTCATTTTATGTGGTGATAACTTTAAAACACTTTGACTTATCCAGGCCATTCTGAGATAGTTTTTTCGTCACATATTGTACTTCATGACACTGGTAAAATGAAGTCAATAATTTATATTTATTAAAAAAAACTACCAAATTTGCCAAATATTTAGATAAATTAGCAAATTTCCAAGTTTCAATTTCTCTACTTTTATAATACATATTAATACCTACAAAAATAGTTATTACTTTACATTTCCCATATGTCTACTTCATGTTAGGATCATTTTGGGAATGACATTTAATTTTTGGAGGACGTTACAAGGCTTAGAAGTTTAGAAGTAAATCTTGAAATTTCTCCGAAATTTTCAAAAACCAACTTTTTAAGGACCAGTTCAGGTCTGAAGTCACTTTGTGAGGCTTACATAATAGAAACCACCCAAAAATGACCCCATTTTAGAAACTACACCCTCAATGTATTCAAAACTGCTTTTACAAATGTCGTTAACCCTTTAGGTGTTCCACAAGAATTAATGGAAAATAGAGATACAATTTCAAAATTTCACTTTTTTGGCAGATTTTTCATTTTAATATTTTTTTTCCAGTTACAAAGCAAGAGTTAACAGCCAAACAAAACTCAATATTTATGGCCCTGATTCTGTAGTTTACAGAAACACCCCATATGTGGTCGTAAACTGCTGTACGGGCACACGGCAGGGCGCAGAAGGAAAGGAATGCAATACGGTTTTTGGAAGGCAGATTTTGCTGGACTGTTTTTTTTACACTATGTCCCATTTGAAGCCCCCCTGATGCACCCCTAGAGTAGAAACTCCATAAAAGTGACCCCATCTAAGAAACTACACCCCTCAAGGTATTTAAAACTGATTTTACAAACGTCGTTAACCCTTTAGGTGTTCCACAAGAATTAATGGAAAATAGAGACACAATTTCAAAATTTCACTTTTTTGGCAGATTTTCCATTTTAATATTTTTTTTCCAGTTACAAAGCAAGGGTTAACAGCCAAACAAAACTCAATACTTATGGCCCTGATTCTGTCGTTTACAGAAACACCCCATATGTGGTCGTAAACTGCTGTACGGGCACACGGCAGGGTGCAGAAGGAAAGGAATGCCATACGGTTTGGCAGATTTTCCATTTTTATATTTTTTTCCAGTTACAAAGCAAGGGTTAAAGGGGTATTATCATCTTAATGATTACTGTTAAATCTGTTAATGATTTAACAGTGATCATTTTTCTAAATATATTTAATTAACTAATTCCCACCCCTTAGAAGAAAATAAACACATACTTACCTGACTGCAGTCTTCCGTCTCCCCTGGTTACGGCCACCGATCTTCTCAGGAATCGCGGTGGCTGCGCTTGCGCAGACAACTTCTTCTCCCGTCCGGCCGCGCGCAGTCCCGAAAGCGCACGCCGAGGCTGCGCATGCGCTATGGTAATTTCTTCCTGGCCAGTATAGTATAATTGCCAGGAAGAAGTCACCAGGGCGCATGCGCGGCCTCGGCGTGCGCGTTCAGTCCAGCGCGCGGCCCGGCCGGGAGAAGACTTCAATCAAGATGGAGCCCGCCCCCTGCCGAGTGCCGAAACCAGGAAGTGGACAGCGCACCGGGAGCAGGTAAGTATGAAACGGCGTGTTGCTAATACCCCTTTAACAGCCAAACAAAACTCAATATTTATGGCCCTGATTCTGTAGTTTACAGAAACACCTTATATGTGGTCCTAAACTGCTGTACGGGCACACGGC
Organism: Bufo bufo; assembly: GCF_905171765.1. NCBI lineage: Eukaryota > Metazoa > Chordata > Amphibia > Anura > Bufonidae > Bufo > Bufo bufo. Next base: position 143,779,750 of record NC_053395.1, on the reverse strand, counting down.
AGGGCGCAGAAGGAAGAGTAGAGACTCCAAAAAAGTGACCCCATTTTAGAAACTACGGGATAGGGTGGAAGTTTTGTTGGTACTACACTGCTCAAAAAAATAAAGGGAACACTTAAACAAAACAATGTAACTCCAAGTCAATCACACTTCTGTGAAATCAAACTGTCCACTTAGGAAGCAACACTGAGTGACAATCAATTTCACATGCTGTTGTGCAAATGGGATAGACAACAGGTGGAAATTATAGGCAATTAGCAAGACACCCCCAATAAAGGAGTGGTTCTGCAGGTGGCGACCACAGATCACTTCTCAGTTCCTATGCTTCCTGGCTAATGTTTTGGTCACTTTTGAATGCTGGCGGTGCTTTCACTCTAGTGGTAGCATGAGACGGAGTCTACAACCCAGACAAGTGGCTCAGGTAGTGCAGCTTATCCAGGATGGCACATCAATGCGAGCTATGGCAAGAAGGTTTGCTGTGTCTGTCAGCGTAGTGTCCAGAGCATGGAGGCGCTACCAGGAGACAGGCCAGTACATCAGGAGACGTGGAGGAGGCCAACAACCCAGCAGCAGGACCGCTACCTCCGCCTTTGTGCAAGGAGGAACAGGAGGAGCACTGCCAGAGCCCTGCAAAATGACCTCCAGCAGGCCACAAATGTGCATGTGTCTGCTCAAACGGTCAGAAACAGACTCCATGAGGGTGATATGAGGGCCCGACGTCCACAGGTGGGGGTTGTGCTTACAGCCCAACACCGTGCAGGACGTTTGGCATTTGCCAGAGAACACCAAGATTGGCAAATTCGCCACAGATGAAAGCAGGTTCACACTGAGCACATGTGACAGAGTCTGGAGACGCCGTGGAGAATGTTCTGCTGCCTGCAACATCCTCCAGCATGACCGGTTTGGCATTGGGTCAGTAATGGTGTGGGGTGGCATTTCTTTGGAGGGCCGCACAGCCCTCCATGTGCTTGCCAGAGGTAGCCTGACTGCCATTAGATACCGAGATGAGATCCTCAGACCCCTTGTGAGACCATATGCTGGTGCGGTTGGCCCTGGGTTCCTCCTAATGCAAGACAATGCTAGACCTCATGTGGCTGGAGTGTGTCAGCAGTTCCTGCAAGACGAAGGCATTGATGCTATGGACTGGCCCGCCCGTTCCCTAGACCTGAATCCAATTGAGCACATCTGGGACATCATGTCTCGCTCTATCCACCAACGTCACGTTGCACCACAGACTGTCCAGGAGTTGGCAGATGCTTTAGTCCAGGTCTGGGAGGAGATCCCTCAGGAGACCGTCCGCCACCTCATCAGGAGCATGCACAGGCGTTGTAGGGAGGTCATACAGGCACGTGGAGGCCACACACACTACTGAGCCTCATTTTGACTTGTTTTAAGGACATTAGATCAAAGTTGGATCAGCCTGTAGTGTGTTTTTCCACTTTAATTTTGAGTGTGACTCCAAATCCAGACCTCCATGGGTTGAAAAATTTGATTTCCATTTTTTTTATTTTTGTGTGATTTTGTTGTCAGCACATTCAACTATGTAAAGAACAAAGTATTTCAGAAGAATATTTAATTAATTCAGATCTAGGATGTGTTATTTTTGTGTTCCCTTTATTTTTTTGAGCAGTGTATATGTGAGGGGGGGGAAACTTTTCAAAATGGGTGGTGACCATGGCGGCCATTTTGAATCCAACATTTGTTTTTTCAATAGGAAGAGGGTCATGTGACACATCAAACTTACTGGGAATTTCACACGAAAAACAATGGTGTGCTTGGTTTTAACGTAACTTTATTCTTTCATGAGTTATTTACAAGTTTCTCTTTGTTTACAGCCATTGACATGTCGCTGAGGTTAACATGTGAGGAGCGGATAGAAATTGTGTTGATGTCTGGTGAACACAGTAACCGGGTCATTGCAGCAGATTTCAATGCAAGACACCCTACGAGACCACCCATCTCCCATGCTACAGTTAGCAAACTGCTTGCTAAGTTTCGTGAAACTGGTTCAGTGTTGGATTTGCCAAAATGTGGACGCATGAAATCTGTCTCTAATGAAGAAACATCAGTGGCTGTCCTAGCTTCATTCAGCAAGAGCCCACAGCGTAGCACTCGCCGCATGTCACTGGAGAGTGGCATTAGTCGAACATCCCTTCGGCGGATATTAGCTACTCACAAATGGCACCCTTACAAACTCCAGCTACTGCAGCATCTCAACGAGGATGACCCAGATCGGCGCACTGGAACAGGACCCTCAGTTTACGCAGAAGATTTTGTTCAGTGATGAGGCAAACTTTTATGTGAATGGTGAAGTTAACAAACAAAACCACCGCTATTGGTCTGACACTAACCCACATTAGATAGATCCCTCCAAGACTGTTGGAACAAAAAAATTGATGGTATGGTGTGGTATATGGGGTACAAAGATAGTTGGGCCATTCTTCATCAATGGAAACCTCAAGGCCACTGGATATGCGAAATTGCTACATGATGTGTTTCCCTCTTTATGCACTGAAGCTGGCATGTTCCCTGAGTTTTTCCAGCAAGATGGTGCACCTCCACATTATGGGTGTCAGGTCCGAGCATTCCTAGATGAACAGTTTCCTGGAAAGTGGATTGGTCGTCGTGGGCCTGTTGAATGGCCCCCAAGGTCTCCCGATCTGACCCCCTTAGACTTTTATCTTTGGGGTCATCTGAAGGCAATTGTCTATGCTGTGAAGATACGAGATGTGCAGCACCTGAAACTACGGATACTGGAAGCCTGTGCTAGCATTTCTCCTGCGGTGTTGCTATCAGTGTGAGAAGAGTGGGAGAAGAGGGTTGCATTGACAATCCAACACAATGGACAGCACATTGAACACATTTTATAAGTGGTCAGAAACTTGTAAATAACTCATGAAAGAATAAAGTTACGTTAAAACCAAGCACGCCATTGTTTTTCTTGGGAAATTCCCAATAATTTTGATGTGTCACATGACCCTCTTCCTATTGAAAAAACAAAAGTTGGATTCAAAATGGCCGCCATGGTCACCACCCATCTTGAAAAGTTTCCCCCCTCACATATACTAATGTGCCACAAACAGGAAGTTAATATCACCAACCATTCCTATTTTATTAAGGTGTATCCATATAAATGGCCCACCCTGTACTTCTATAATACATAGTAATACCTCCAAAAATAGTTATTACTTTACATCTTTACATTCCCCATATGTCTACTTCATGTTTGGATCATTTTGGGAATGATATTTTATTTTTTGGGGATGTTACAAGGCTTAGAAGTTTAGAAGCAAATCTTGAAATTTTTCAGAAATTTTCAAAAACCCAATTTTTAGGGACTAGTTCAGGTCTGAAGTCACTTTGCGATGCTTACATAATAGAAACCACCCAAAAATGACCCCATTCTATAAACTACATCCTTCAAGGTATTCAAAACTGATTTTACAAACTTTGTTAACCCTTTAGGTGTTCCACAAGAATTAATGGAAAATAGAGATACAATTTCAATATTTAACTTTTTGGGCAGATTTTCCATTTTAATAATTTTTGTCCAGTTACAAAGCAAGGGTTAACAGCCAAACCAAACTCAATATTTATGGCCCAGATTCTGTAGTTTACAGAAACACCCCATATGTGGTCGTAAACCGCTGTACGGTCACACGGCAAGGCGCAGAAGGAAAGGAATGCCATACGTTTTTTGGAAGGCAGGTTTTGCTGGACTGGTTTTTTTGACACCATGTCCCCTGATGCACCCCTAGAGTAGAAACTCCAAAAAAGTGACCCCATTTTGGAAACTATGGGATAAGGTGGCAGTTTTGTTGTTACTATTATAGGGTACATATTATTTTTGGTTGCTCTATATTACACTTTTTATGAGGCAATGTAACAAGAAATAGCTGTTTTGGCACTGTTTTTATTTTTTGTTATTTACAACATTCATCTGACAGGTTAGATCATGTGATATTTTTATAGACCAGGTTGTCACGGACGTGACAATACCAAATTTTTGGGCTGTTTGTTTCAGTTTTACATAACAAAGCATTTTTGAAAAAAAATAAATGATTTTTTAGTGTCTCCGCATTCTGAAAGCCGTAGTTTATTTTTTGGAGCGACTGTCTTATGTAGGGGCTCATTTTTTTTGGGATGAGAGGACGGTTTGATTGGTACTATTATAGGGTGCGTATGACTTTTTGATCGCTTTCTATTACACTTTTTGTGATGTAAGGTGACGGTATTCACCTGAGGGGTTAGGTCATGTGATATTTTTATAGAGCAGGTTCTTACGGACATGGCAATACCTAATATGTCTACTTTTTATTTATTTATGTGAGTTTTACACAATGATTTCATTTTTTAAACAAAACAAATCATGTTTTAGTGTCTCCATATTCTGAGCCATATTTTTTTTTATTTTTTGGTCGATTGTCTTAGGTACGGGCTCATTTTTGCGGGATGAGGTGACGGTTAGATTGGTACTATTTTGTCGGGCATACGCCTTTTTGATCGCTTGGTATTGCACTTTTAGTGATGTAAGGTGACAAAAAAAATGTTTTTTTTAGCACAGTTTTTATTTTATTTTTTTGACGGCGTTCTCCTGAAGGGTTAGGTCATGTGATATTTTTATAGAGCCGGTCGATATGGATGCGACGATACCTAATATGTCTATATGTTTTTTCCCTATTTTTTAAAAAAAAAATTACTTTATTTTTGGAAAAGGACGCTTTTTTTTTTTTTTTACTTGAAACTTTAAATTTTTTTGTTGTAAAACTTTAATTTTATTAACTTTTTTTTTTTCACTTTATTATTTGTCCCACTCTGGGACTTCAACATTACAGGGTCTGATCCGTGTTTCAATGCAGAACGATATATCTGTATTGTGCTGTATTGAACTGTTAGTGTCTTACATTGTAAGACGCTAGCAGTTGCCTTGGAGACCTCTTAAGCCTCCATACATGCCACAGCAGCGCGGGGACCGATGGATGAGGTGAGGGAGCGCAAACCTCCCATATGCCGTGATCAGCACTGACCGCGGCATATGAGGGGTTAATCCACCGACATCGGCATCATCACCGATGCTGGTGGATGCAGCATGGATCCGGCTGTCAGTAACAGCCGGATCTCTGCCGCTGATCGCTGCACCGCACGCGGGGGGGGAGGAAGGACCGCAGGACGAGAATGCTCGTCCACTAGCGCTAAGTGCCGGCGATTTAGGATGAGCATTCTCGTCCTGGGTCGTTAAGCTGTTAAAAATGTTAAACATCAAAACGTGGTTAAAACAATAGGTCATTTTCTGATGACACATTTCCTTTAATGCCTATGGATTTAGAATAGCTCCTGTAGGTGTAATATGTAGGTGTCCCAATATTCTTGTCCATATAGTGTATGCATAGATTGGGGGAGATTTCTCAAGGCTGCCGTTTCTAATACCAGTCTTGATCTCGAGTGCAGTGGCACGAGATGTGCCAAAATACACACAATGACAAAAAATAAGCTACTAAGAATTAGTTGGAATGGAGTGGATACAAGATGAGATACGGTTGGGCATGGAGGAATACAGGTTCTGTATGGTATTCTGCAGCACATTTGCCCACAGATGTTGCATCTGGACCTGTAGATCCTGCCTACTTGTAAGTTGCCGAAGCTGGAGTCACAGCTAGTCCCATAAATTATCGATTTGCAATAAATCTGGTAACTGGGCATTCCAAGGCCAAGGAAGTGTTGTAATCTGGTGGAGACATCCCTTGTGTGTGGGTGAGCATTATCCTGCTGAGAAATGCCAGTTAGAAGCCCTGCCATGAGAGACAACACATGTGGCTGCAGGAAGTCCTACACATATCGCTGAGCTGTTAGTGTTCCTCGTATCACTACTAGGGGTGACTGACTGACCGTATACGGTGGCTCCCCAGATTATCATACTGTCACTGTCTCTCCTGTGACAGGAGTCAGAGGATCTAAGAGACTGGCTGCATGTGATGTGATCTGACAGCCTCTCTGGTTTCACTTGCTTCTGTGTTCTTGCTGGGTATGACCACACCTCTGGTCTCAGGTGTATCTGAAGTGGTCATTCCAACTCCTCTATTTAGTCTGGCCTCACCCATCATGCTACGTGGTTAATAGCTCCTTTCTGGTTGTGAAGAGCTGGTGTCTGGTTCTCCTCCGAATTCCTGCTCATCTGCATACCTTGGAGTTAAGTGTCTTTTCCCTAATTCTTGTTCGTTGTATTCCCCTACCTTTTGGTATTAGGCCTGAGGGAGTCTCCTGTTCCTTCAGCTGGGAAGGAACAGGTCATCTCTTGTCCTGACACTATTTCCAGGGCCCTTTAGGGTCAGATAGGGTCCTAGGTTCCAGCGTATGAACATTCCTACCATCAAGGTCTGTTTATACTTATAGTAGTCAGGGATTCACTAGGTGGTGACCTTTTTCCCTAGTTTCCAGGCCTAGTACTTTTTCCCTTCCCTCTTGTGGCGCTATCTACCCACACCGCGCTGTGACATTATCAACCGCCAAAAAACGTCATTTTTGTTTGTGTCAGTGAGGCTATGGGTCCAATCGCTGCACTGGCTGGACAATTACAGGGTCTGTCTACTATAGAGGTAGCTGACCACCGTGCCGGCCCATCCCGTTCCCAGCCTACACCATGACACCGTGCCGTGACACATACCAGCAATTGGAGTAGTGTGTCGCACCACCACAAAGGCAGGATAGAAGCAATCACCACGAGGCCTCCATACTTGAAATGGACTGCCGTCTGATGCCGAACAGAACCTGGATTTGTGTTTAAAGACAGTACAGTTCTAGTTAGTAGCAGTCCTTGTTTCTTGTTTATGACACCACTGCAAATAAAGGTGACAGACAATAATGGTTGCCCTGATGCAAATTTCCTTCTGCTAAGCACTTGTAAATGGTTCAAGCAGAAACAGGAGTTTGTACTGAAGGTGCCACTTGTGTCTGGATGGTGGACAACAGAATTGTAGATGCTACTCGTGCTTGTCAGTGGATTAAATTATCCTTTGTACTAGTGATCCTACTGGGCCTCCAGAGTTTGTTTGCCGTGTGAGTGTGCCCTCACGTAACCACTGCTACCCACACCTCTTAACAGCTCGGTCGGAATGGCCTTGGTGGCAGGCAGTTTCTTTAAAAGGATTATCTTACTTCTCTCAGTCCACTGATGCGCTTCCTCTAAGTCTATGAATTGGGCAAAATATCTTCAAGTGCATTGTAGAGGCATGTCTAACAGTCAGTCTTATCTCATTAACAGGTACACGATCAAAAAGTAGCCTCTGAGAACCTTGTTTTAGGGCAGCGGAGGAAGCACCTTTACGCCCTCTTGTGACAGACCATACCTGTAATCATTTACATTTCTGATACAATGTCAATGAGTGTAATTCTGGTACAACTCAACGGGTCCATGCTCCAGAATCTGAAAGCTATGCCAACTAGGAACCTGTGTAGGTATCGGGCATTACTTGCACAAGAAAACTGGTTTATGTAATGGTAAATGTGTCAGGACGCTTAGGTCCGTCCCCTCCTCTGTTTCCCGCTCACTTTTAAAGGGAATCTGTCATCTGGTTTGAGCATATTAAAGTGTTACTACTGCCATGTACAATAAAATACCTTATCTCTTGCTGTAGTCTTAATTTTTTGTTTCATGGTTTCATTAGCGATAAAATCCACTTTTTATGTTATGCAAATGAGTGTCCAAGGTGCCCAGGGGAGAGTTATTATCCTTCTCTGGAGCCCAGTAACAGCCCCCTACAGTGCCCAGCCCGCTTTTCTTTAGAGCCCAAACACGCCTCTTCCAGCATAAGTAACTGCCCACACCTGAACTCTTTGCTGCCGCCCCCCTCCGCTATGTGAAATCTCACGCAGGCGCAGTACCGTGGACTGCCTGCGCGATGTAGAAGCTCCTGAGGGCAACAGCTTCAAATGTGTCACTGGGCATGCGCCGAGTCCAGTGACAAATTTTAAGCTATTGCCCTCAGGAGCCTTTAAATCGTGCAGACGAAGGCAGTCTGGGGTACTGCGCCTGCGTGAGATTTCACCGAGCGGACGCAAGGAATCTGTGGGCGTAGTTACATCCAAATAATCACATAGCGGAGGGGGGCAGCAGCAAAGAGTTCGGGTGTGGGCAGTTACTTATGCTGGAAGAGGTGTGCTTGGGCTCTAAAGGAAAGCGTGCTGGGCACTCTAGGGGGGAGTTACTGGGCTCCAGACAAGGATAATATTGCCCCTCTGGGCACCTTGGACACTTATTTGCATAACATAAAAAGTGGATTTTATCGCTAATGAAGCCATGAAACAAAAAATTACGACTACAGCAAGAAATAAGGTATTTTATTGTACATAGCAGTAATAACACTTTAATATGCTCAAACCAGGTGACAGATTCCCTTTAACAAAAGTGGCAAGTGTGGTGGAGAAGGGGCAAAAAGTCAAAACTGGGCTTGCGCAAAATTTTTATGGCTTTAGAGCACCACAATTCTGGCATAGAGGGTGTGACAAATTTCCCCCATTGTATTTCATTGCTTCTACTTTTTCTTTATACTTTAACACAATACTTTTCTTGGCTTTATTGACCGTGTCAGCTCTTAAGGCTGCTTTCACATGCAGCACATGGATTTTTGCAAGCCCAATTCAATAAATGGATTTGATTTTCAGTCACATAAATTTTCTTCAACAAAATATATGCTGAGTGTGAATGTGACAATTATTACATTATTGTTTTTGCATTGCTTATTTATTTGGATTAATAACCATGACTTCTGTCACACAGCGAGGGGATTTGTCTGGGAAGGCAGGTATTTTCTCCCAACATGTGCGGCTGGGCTGGTTTCCAGCCAGGCGAGGTCAAATATCGGACCGGAGTTTAAGTGCCGGTCCGGGTTTTGGCAGTACCTGGCTGTCCTTAAATAGACAGCTGAGCTCAGCAGCTGAGTCTCTGTGTTGGGATCTGAGGTTTTGTGCCGGACTGGAGGGCTGAGACCCATGTGCAGGGGGAACAGGCCCCCTAAAGCCTGCTGTGGACTACTGGAGGCAGAACTGCCAACAAGGTGACTTGTGCAATATGAACTTTCCATTGTATGTGAATTAACACCAAAGACTGCAAAGTCACGTGTTGTTTTATGTAACTGCCAAAAGTGTGAATAAACACTGAAGTTTGAGTTAAGAACTTGTATTTTGCCTCTGTACTGCGTCCGCTTACCCTATCTACCAGAGCGAAACCCCACACTTCACATGTTCAGGCAGTATTTTGGGCCAGTATTGTGGTGGTACCAGTTCTTAAAATTATCAGTGCTGTTTTTTTTATAATTCTTGGCCTAATATAATAAAGCTTTATATTTTCTGATTTTTGGGTGTGTAGAATGTTCGCATGTGTATTTCTGTCTACATTCATTCATTTATACTTACGTACATTATTTGATTTCATGGTGCCTGTCCATTTTTTCATTTTTGAGACATGAATTTAAAATTTACAGTAAAAGTGACATTTCTGGAAGGGTTTTCTAATTTTAATATGACTAATATAGGATGGGCGTGGCCTGCACGCTGATGGCGCCGGTCGCATAGCGCTGCTGCTCTGGACCTTAACACTGCAAAGCATCTCACAGCAATTTCTCCTGACAACTCTGCCAGTGTCCCGAGTCTCCCCAACACTTACCAACCATGGGGAAAGTAAAAAGGCGGCCAGCTCCGGCGAAACTGACCGAGTTCTTCGGCAAATCGGGTCCAGCAGACTTAGGCCTAAAGGGATCCACACCGCCTGCGCACTTTCCCTCCTCTCCTGCAACCACGCCGGTGTCATCGCCGAACATTCCCACTGGCATTAACGAGCTAAGGCATGTAGATCTTCTTAATGCTCACCTCACTGAGGATGTTATGCGGACTCTGCTACATAATCTGCGATCCTCTATGAAAGAAGACATGATGGGATTGCTAAAAGAACTTAGAAGAGATATGAAAAGTATTGGCGACCACACGTCGCACCTGGAAACTAAAATGGCTGAGTTTGCTGCATCGCATAATTCTCTCATCAATGCCCATGAGGCCATAGAGGAAGATATTGCAAAAATTTCATCCAAACTACATGATCTGGAGGATAGACATCGCCGCAATAATGTCAGAGTTCGTGGGATTCCAGAAACTGTGGAACCGGCTGGACTTGAGGCATTTCTTCAGCAGCTTATTAAAGCAGCACTACCAACAACCACGGACAGGGACCTGATAATTGATCGGATCCACAGGGTGCCAAAACCACGGGGGTTGGATGCAGCTTTAACCAGAGATGTCATAGCGAGGATCCATTTTTTTACAGTTAAAGAAGCTTTCCTGAGAGCTCTGAGGAGCGACCCCACGCCTTCTGATGGTTTTATGGGGATATCTGTCTACACAGATCTTTCTGCAGCTACACTTGCCAAAAGGAAGGAATTTGCCCCTATTACCAAAGTGCTGAGGCAGCATCAAGTAAAGTATCGTCGGGGACTCCCGGTGAAACTGCTGGTCACCTACAATGGGACTCTGCAATCTCTCAACTCGCCGCAAGGGGCATCTCTCAAGCTGCTAGAATGGGGCCTCGTCACTGAAGAAACTCAACCGGCAAGTGACGCAGCTTCCCGACTAGACAAGGTTACCCCGGTCTGGGACACTGTCTGATTTGTCTCGCAATAGATAGGAGTTATCAGTTCTATTTTAAAGTGTTGGTTTATAGCGGGGGCTTTTTCTTGTCTGCCCCAGACCTTACACTTCATTTTCATTCATTCATCTGACCCATAGGTCACAAGCCTTGTTAAGGCATTCTTGCCATGTTGGCCTTATTTTGTACCTTACCATTCATGTTTTTGATTTTCATTTTTTTCTTGTGTAACTGTGTTCCTATAACTGTAAATTATGCGTTGTGCACTGCGCCTCATCAGGCTCCTTATCGTCACTACATAGCGACCTGATCGTATATTATACAGGGAACCATAGCTCTGTATCATGGGGTTTAAAGTTTTTTCGCTTAATGTAAGGGGTCTGAAGTCCCCATATAGACGCACAAAACTGGGGGCGGAGATCCTCAAGTCCAAATGCGATGTGGCCTTTATACAAGAATCTCATTTGTTAGAGAGAGATGCACATAGATGTGTGCACAGGAGATTCCCCGCAATTTACCACTCTCATACCACTAAAAAAAGGAAAGCAGGAGTTTTTATTTGTATAAAATCCACAATTGTGTTTTCTTTGACAGAATGCAGTACTCTGTGGGGAGATATGTTATCCTGGTTTGTACGCTTAATGGTATGCCATTTACATTATTATGCTACGCCCCCAGTGTTAGACAACTGGCCTTTTGCAGAAGACTGTTTAAAAAGGTACAGACAGTAGCAGTTGGGAAAGTGATAATAGGAGGAGATTTCAATGTTCCAGTTAGCTCAGATCTAGACAATAGATCGTCACATAGCAGCCACCGTGCAGATCTTCAAACGATTCTCCACGATTCGCCCTATCATGATATATGGCGATACAAACATGGGGAAGAACGTGATTATACGTTCATCTCCTCGGCGCATAGGTCCCAATCACGAATAGATTATATATTAGTCTCCAGAAACCTGCTGCGCATGGTCCTGAGGTCTGACATCGGAAGCGCCACATGGTCAGACCACGCACCTGTCAGTACAATGATTAAGGATGGTTTTCCTACTCCCCCCCCCCCCCCCCCCCTCCACAATGGAGAATGAATACATACTTACTTAAATGCCCTGAACGAGTTGAGGGGTTTTCTGTCACCCTAAAGGAGTTTATGAATTTCAATGATACCCATGAAATTAAAATAGACACTTTATGGCTTACACATAAAGCATTTATGAGAGGGTCCTACTGCAGTATGCGGCAAGATTGAAAAAGAGTAGGGACAAGGCAATGCAGGAAGCTCTCACACAACTGAAAGAAGCAGAGCAGAGACATAAAGTTTCATCATAATGCCCTGTCTTTAGCTGCATTACTGAACTGTAGGCCTTCTCTGAAGTCCATGCTTCTGTACCGTCAGGCGTTAGGGATGAGGCGCCTGAAATCCAATTTTTATCATACGGGAGATAGAGCTGGTGCACTACTAGCACACAGGTTAAACCGCAGGCAGGCGGAAGCTAGGATTGATAGACTGCATTATGCTAACTCACTGATCCCCCACCCTTAAGACATAGCTAATGCTTTCGCATCTTATTATTCCTCATTGTATAACCTAAGGCTTGACCATAACACCCCCAGCTTATTTCAGCTAACATTTCCTCTTTTTTGGACTCATTATCTCTTCCCTCCCTGTCCCCTGATGCCCTACGCACTTTGAACAAACCTATAACTAAACAGGAAATCCTCGAAACTATTAAAGCCACACCAATCAACAAGGCACTGGGGCCAGACGGATTCCCAGTGGAATACTACAAAATATTTCACTCCACACCACTTCCCTATTTGGAAAAACTTTATATTGGCTTTATGTCTTCTGGTTACAAATTCCCTGACATGCTTTCAGCCACAGTGGTCACCTTGCCTAAACCTGGGAAATCTCCTACCGCCCCCGAAAATTTTAGGCCCATTTCCTTACTCAATACTGATCTTAAAATATTTGTTAAATTACTAGCTGCTCGTATCAATGCTTTTCTGCCTTTCCTGGTTGCCTCTGACCAGGTTGGCTTTGTGCCTGGCAGGCAATGCAGGAACGGCACTAGGCGTATGTTTAACTTGCTCCAGATCGCGAATTGGTCCAGGACCCCCATTGTCTTTGTCTCTTTGGACGCTGAAAAAGCATTTGATAGAGTTCATTGGGGGTTTCTGGACCAAGTGCTTAGGAAATTCGGATTCCAGGGACACATCCTACAAGCTATATCTGGATTGTACTCCACTCCCTCCGCAAGAGTCTTGGCCTCGGGTTTTCTATCAGAGACTTTCCCAATCACTAACGGCACCAAACAATGGTGCCCGTTATCACCCCTTATTTTCACACTGGTAATGGAACCGTTGGCGCAATTATTCCGCACATGCAAGGAGATCTCAGGGGTTCTGGTAGGTGCACGTTCTCATTGTATTAGGCTCTATGCCAATGATGTTATCCTTACTTTTGTAAAGGAGGGAACGGCACTCGCGATTGATTTTTGATGTAGAGTTTAATTTTAGTCACATATTAATTCATAGTGACACGTTTCAGCACTCAAACGTGCTTTCATCAGACTATATACAAGGATCCTCATAACATGTCTTAAATAACAAACAAAATGCAAAGAAACTGACGTCATATCACTGGCTCCTCCCCCCGGAGAAATACATTAGTGGATAGGGAAGCTCCGTGAGTCTCCATGCATTATAGTGGAAAAAGTCCCATAATTTGTTCCGCTGAAAAGGAAAAAAGGGATTTAAATTATCAGATCAAACTGCTTATATTATATTCATGGTTCAAGCCTCTTGGCTCCATTGTATTTAATTGAATATAATATAAGCAGTTTGATCTGATAATTAAAATCCCTTTTTTCCTTTTCAGCGGAACTAATTATGGGACTTTTTCTACTATAATGCATGGAGACTCACGGAGCTTCCCCTTCCACTAATGTATTTCTCCAGGGGGAGGAGCCAGTGATATGACATCAGTTCCTTTGCATTTAGTTTGTTATTTAAGACATGTTATGAGGATCCTTGTATATAGTCTGATGAAAGCACGTTTGAGTGCTGAAACGCGTCACTATGAATTAATATGTGACTAAAATTAAACTCTGCATAAAAAATCAAGAGCGAGTGCCGGTCCCTCCTTTACAGCTGTATCACTGGGATGCCCGCCCGCTGACACGTGCACTGCCGAACTACAAGGAGCAGTGCCGACCATCTAATCTTGCATGTTATCCTTACTTTGTCAGATCCTCTTAAATCCTTAGAAGTGGCTTCCTTACTATCATATTACAAGCTTAATATCAACAAAACAAATGTACTGCCCATAAATGTTCCGGATACTCTAAGACTTGAACTCTGTAACCGTTATCAATATAACTGGGTCGAAAAATCGTTGACCTACTTGGGGGTGGATTTGACTCACTCCATCTCTGGGGTGGTTCCCCTTAATATCAAGAGTCTAAGATCAGAATTGCAGAGGGATTATGCTAAGTACTCCAAGGTACAACTATCCTGGATTGCAAAAATAAACACGATTAAAATGTTAATATTACCAAAAATCTTATATAAATTTCGCTGTGTCCTGCTCAAAATACCGAAACATTTAATTGACCAGCTGCAAGAGGACATGTCCCGTTTTATATGGGGTAACTCCCGACCCATAATTAATAAAAAGGCACTATATCCCCCCTCCGTCTAGGTGGCTAAGGTGTCCCAGACTTGTACAGTTACTATTTAGACAACCTAGTGGATCAGGCCATGGAATGGTGGTCTCCAAACGCCCCACCAATGGTTACATATAGAGGAACACTTTGTTGCTCGGAAGTTCTTGAAAACACTAATGGCAGCATATGGGCTGAAACCATATAGTTGCTCTCTACGTTGAAACACTATGCAAGCTACCTTTTTTGCCTGGTCGAAATTGCTTAGGTCTAGAGCACCACCAAATTTGGACATCAGATCATACCCTATCATGACTATAGAATATCATATCCCTACACTCTGACTTACTAACTGGTTGCATTGCGGTGTGGGTTCCCTAGATTGCCTATTTGATGCCTCAACACTGAAGGATTTTGAAACACTATACTCTATTTATGCATTACCTAATTCACTATTTTATCAGTATTTGCAGATCCGTCATTTTCTTTCTAACATCCTTATTGAAGTAGGATTAGATAAAGTGGATTCACTCTACAGGCTACTTAAGGTTGATAATACCCACCGCTCCAGTCTCTCAGTTTGGTACTCGATCTTCCTTTCAGCCGCTGGTAGGGGTAAACAACCTTTTATGCTAAAATGGGAGACGGAGCTGGGGAAAGAATTCTCATTGGATTCATGGACAGATGCTATTTACTGGTCTATGAAGTGCTCTAGGTGTATTAATCACACGGAACAGAACAGGAAAATACAGCTTTGGTGGTATTTGACCCCGAACAGGTTGTCTCACATTATCCCAAACTACTCATCCTTATGCTGGAGAGGATGTGGCCAAGTTGGCACCCTGTTTCATATGTGGTGGCAATGCCCTTCAATCACAAACTTCTGAGCAGAGATATCTGCTATATTGGAGGAGGTGAGGGGTCTGCAAAACATACTGAAACCTGAACTGGCTATCCTAAGATTAGCTTTGGTTGAGATTCCACATGAAGCTAGGTGTATTGTAGCCCATATTCTTAATGCATCGAATAAAGAGGCACATTCCCCCTCAATAAAAGAGGTGGTACAATTGGTAAATTTCCATATGCATTGTGAATTGGTGCTCGCTCACTCACTGCATCACAGGGTGATTACACATAATAGGTGGCTTATGTGTGCTTGTCCAGCAATTATGCTACACCATTACCAATCAGTATCTTCTGAGAATAAAGTATGTACGTGGTATATGGTGCTTGTGTCTGATGTAGTTCCCAACTGATGATGACAAATTGTATGGAACACTTTTTTATTATTTCATTATTGTAACGGTCACGTCCACACACACAGGGGGAAGGATAGTGACCACTGCGCTCCACCCTCACCACTTGCCTCACGAGTCCTGATGACAGGGGACAACTGGACGACAGTCCCTTACTTAGGATATGTGCAGGGAAGACAAGACAAAATACATAACGTGAACGGACCGGGTCAGAACCAAGAGAGCTACGCAGTACAAAGGGTTTACCAAAGAATGGTCAGGAGAAGCCGGGGTCAAATACCAGGAGAGTAGAGAAGTATTAGAGGAGTCTGCAAAGAGTAGTCAGGTGGGAGCCGAGGTCACAATACCAGGAGGGATGCGCAGTACAGGAGGAGCAGGCAAAGGATCATCAGGGAACAGGATCAGGTGAGTATTCAGTAGTCCAACAAATAGCCAGGAACCTAGAATTAACAGGCAACCTGTGGCCAGCAGGCTGCCTGTATTTATAGTGGGGTCTGAGGGTCATGTGAGGTGGCCAGCGCCACATGACTGACAGACAGACAAGTCGAGCACCGAGTGATCAGCTCGGCGCTGAAGGGAGACCTAGGAGCAGGGAGCCTCCCAGCTAGCAAAGCCGCCCTGGGAACGAGGCCAAACACAGATCCTCGCTCCCGAAGCTAAGCAGCAGGTCTGCGGCTGAATGGAGACCGAGTGCGCCTTTGGCGCCCCGTGACAATTATTTTTGTTACTGTGTTGCTTGTAACACTGATACTTTTTTCTAAAATGAACAATAATAATGTATTGTCTAAAAAAAAAAAAAAAAGACTAATAGAGGATTAAAAGATTACAAACAGTTGGACATAATTCTACTTCCCAGCAGATCATTTACAGGTGGAGATTTCACACAACTGCCAACATGTCTTGTTGTCACAGCATGTTGAGCCCGAGAGCAAAGTGCAAGATATGGAAAAAACCTCTAAGAAACAAATCATCCCATAACAGAACCTTCGGATAGCATTTGCCAAAAAAGTATGTCAAAATGTTTGAGTCTACCATTAGGAAGAGGATGCTGTCCATAAACAACATTAGAAAAAAGCTTGCTCATGAACAACCAGGCAAACATAAGAACCTGTGGAACTCTGTGCTCTGAACAGATGTTCAGTAGGTGTTTGGCCACAATGCCAGAAGGTATGTTTAACAAAAACCAAAGACACCATTTGACCAGAAGAACCTTTTATCAACTGTAAAGCATGCTGGTGGAAATGCTGTGGTTTGGGTGGCTTCAGGACCCAAAAAGTTCATCATCATATAT
The DNA here is from genome assembly GCF_905171765.1 of Bufo bufo. NCBI lineage: Eukaryota > Metazoa > Chordata > Amphibia > Anura > Bufonidae > Bufo > Bufo bufo. The sequence goes on along the minus strand of NC_053395.1, from coordinate 143,762,912 downwards.
TCCATCATGAATTGTACCAAAGGGTGCTTGAGGTTAATGTGAGAAGACCATCTGTCAGAATATTGAAGTGTAGCTGAAAGTGGACCTTACAACATGGCAAACACACCAGTAAATCCAGCAAGCAATGATTGGAAGAAAAATAATTATTGGGGCAGATTTATTAATGTTAATTAATTATTAATATTAAAAAGTTAAAAATAATTATAATTTGCAATTTTCAAAGCTTCTCTGCCCTTTTGAAAAGGGGCAGGGCTTAGTGAGAGGGAGAGGGGGCCTCCAGTGGCCTCAACATTTACTATTATTTACACCAGAAACTTGCATAAATTATGGGTAAAATTTACCCTAGCTCATAGCTTGTGTATATTTCAGCTTCAGGCAGAAGGAAAGCCAAAAAATAGATAATATTTATAAAGAGACCTGTGCCTCTTAATAAATTTGGCGCATCTTTTGCTATTACTAGAGTACGGAACAGCAGTTTTAGTAAATCTTTTGCATTGTATTCTTGAATGTCCAAGTCAAAAGTTATGATCTAAGTCTTGTTGAAATTTGTAATGGACGTGCAAGAAACCCTTCAAGCTTTTCACAGCTGAAATAATTCTTCAAAGACTAGTAGTTATAAGAAATGTCTGCTGGAGATGGTATCTCCCCAGAAACAAGGTATAAGAGCTATTAAATGAGATTGTATAAGAATTGCATGTCAAAAAACATGGACAAGTCCTCCAATATTCTAAAGTAAAAAATCATGTTATACCCACTACTTTCTCCAGCGCTGTTCTCTGTGCTGGTCCGGTCCTCCTGCTGCAACTTGTGTACAAATTGCAGTGATGATGTTCCCGTGTGCAGTGCACGACCGCTTCAGCCAATCACTGTTCTCAGCGGTGTAATTGCAGACACTGTTCTCAGCGGTGTAATTGTACACATGCTGCAGCAGGAGGACCGGACCAGCGCTAGAGAAAGGAATGAGTACAACATGATTTTGTTTATTTTAGGTTATTGCAGAGCTTGTCCAAGTTTTTTGTCTAATTATTGTGAAATTGCGGCTTCTCCGTCTCTCCTTCCTCGACTAATCATACTCACACTGAGAAACAGTTTTTGGAGGTGTGTTACTTGATTATTTCTGGATTGCAGGAAACGCACTGACAATACGCTAACTGGATCCCTTTTTCTTTCTTTCTTTTTCTTTCATTAACATTTTTTTTCCCCCCAAATAATTTCCTTTATTTATTATTTTTTTTTTTTTCTCTTTCCTTAATAATAATAATAATAATATTGGGACTAAGGCGAAGCTCACAGCTTTGTTTAACTGGACTGTTCGTCGATAATACACTAACAATATGCAAACTGTATTTGTATTTGTATTTTATGATATCTGACTTAATGTTGGTGATTGAGACAATTGTAGTTCTGAGATAATTGTTGGGTAATAGTTACAATAGCAGTGAGAGGGGAAAGAGGAAAGGAAGGAGAGAAGGGGAAAAAAAGGAAGGAAAAAGTAAGTACAAAAATGCCCCCTAAGAAAAAAGCGGAACAGCGCGGCCTTACTGGCGCTAGCGGTAGGAGATCAGCAACAAGGTTAAAGAGTGGGCCAAAACAGCATAGCTTAAACAAATTTCTGATCCCTAACTCCCCAGGGTCTAGTTCTTTACAGAAAGAAAAAATTATAGATACAGAGACACATATTCTGACACAGGAGAATGGGACTGCGGGTATCACGGGAGAACAAGTTTTTTAATTATCTCATACAACCCCTTTAATTACTTTTTTTCACAGAAGGAAATTTTTCTGTGAGGGTTTTAAAAAAAATCGATTGATAGTGATAGTGAAAGAATTGATTTGTCCGGATCTAATTAGTAAAAAAACAGCCTCCTTGAGCAGCAAGGGACTCAAGAAACTCCCTCTCCACATTGATTGACAGGGCCAGACATCTCACCTGACTTTTTCAGTGTCGCGCCTGGGCCGATGCTCTGAGTAGCGTCGCGAGCGCAGAGGATCTGCCGCTGCTAACTGAGCAGCGCAGATGCTGACTGTGCATGATAAGCTCATGTCTGGGTACACCTGGACCTGTAGCAGCACATGCACAGTAGCCATTTGTGCTTGTGCCGCTAGATTAAAAAGCCCAGGCGCGAGATCGACTGGGCCAGGAGAGATATCTGACCCTGTCCATCAAGGGGGAGGGAGGTGTTTCTTGAGTAGCAGTACAAGCCCCTTGCTGCTCAAGGAGGCTGATATTTGAATGAATTCAATTCGTACAATCGATTTGCTAATCACTAATTATTGAAAAAGCAATTGACTTATGTATTCACTTACATTTTTTTTATTAGATTATCTTTAAATACTGAAATACTCAAATATTGAAATGCCAAAATATGTTAAAGAATATAATAGTTTACATGTGTTGTCCTTATATTTCACATGACTGTATCTATATTCTAATGATCCCACAGATCTCATTCTAGTGACTTACAGTATATATGGTGATAGCACTATTCTGCTGGACTGGTACATTACTGCATTGGTCACTAGAATTGCATTAGTCCTGTATGTTACCTGCTAGTAAGTGTAATTTCTGTAAAAGCAATGAGAGAATTGCGGAAAAAAAGCATCAAATTAGATACTAAAGGGGTAATTTATTAAGACCGCCGTTTTAGATGCCGGTCTTAATGAAGGCCTGCACTGGCGGTGGATCTGCCAAAGTTATATAGAGTTGCCGGCCTCTACATATCTTCGGCGGATCCATCGCTGCTTCTAAATGAAAGACAGCTTGCTTGCTATATTACATTTAGACCATTTTGTACACCTAAACCAGGTGCAGAAAATGGTAAATGAGAGAGGCCTGTTGGCCCATCGCCTTCCCAGCCCACACAACACCCACTTATTTAGACCTGGCGTGAGCGGGGAGAAGTCGCAGATTGCGGCGCAAAGGACCTTTGCAGCACAATCTTCGCCAGAAATATACCAAATTTAGGTATATTTCTGTTTAATAAATGACCCCTTATATTTCTTGATTCAAACATATTAAGTATTTTAAGCAACACAGGCAAAGCCATTAAAGTGTCAGATATATAATCAGTACCACACACAATATAAAAAATAATAGAAAAGCCATTAAAATGTTATCTCTGAAGCTATAATTTTGGTGAACATAGACAATTCCAGGAATAGATTTGAGGCTCCTGTCCAGTTAGGAGACAATCTTTCTGTTCAAGCATTGTACATCATCTATGTCACACATCAATGGACCATGGAATGATAGATGCAGGGTCATCTTTTTGAATCTACAATAAAAAAAAATAATAATAAATTGTTAAACCGACAGTGTTGTCCAGTTGGCACAACCGCTTTTGAAAAGCTGTTTTATCCAAAATTTAAGTATGGCAAATAGTATAAATTCTGATGAGATTTGATGACAGTTTAATGTGTATGGGGGTGTCCCACCTCTTCTCCATTGGCAGGTGTGGGAATAAGAAGCATCTGGCATGTTGGATTTCAGCATGTTCAATCCCTTTCTGGCAGCAGCTTATCCTCTCTTCCTATTGAGAATATGTGCATGCTAGACCAAACCGTATATGCATGTGTATGGTGTAGCTGTTGGCTGAATAAGCATTTGTCCAACAGCTATCTAGCTAAAGGGGTTGTCCAAGATCTTGATGACCAATCTTCAGGGTAGGACATTATTGTCAGATCAGTGGGGGTCCAACACCCTTTACCCTCACTGATCAGCTGTTTCCTTGTAGTTCTGGTGCTGTAAGTTGGCATCAGGACTAGATAACTCCATCTATTAAGTACTGGACCAGGCTGATAACTGTAGCAGTGCTCCCATTTACTTCAGTTGGATCAGTGATGCAGTTGCCAGCTTCGTCCACTACACAATAGATGGATTTGCGTTATTCTGGCACTGACTTCTGGTGCCAGACATACAAGCTCTTTAAACAACCATGAGAGAACAATAGTCAATCTCAGGTCACAAACAGATAGGCATCCAAAAATTGAGCAAAGAAAAACAAAAATGATGGGTGACCTCAATTAAGACTTAACTGTAATAAAACACAATGTGAGGATTCGCTCTGGTAGACAGGACAAGCGGACGCAGTATAGAGGCAAAGACCAGTTTGTAATTCAAAAAACTTCAGTGTTTTATTCACACTTATGGCAACAAAACAGTACGACAGCCCATTTGCAGTTTTGGTGTTAGTTCACAGCTAGACAGTTGATACAGCAATACAATAACCTGTTATCCTAGGTGTTAGTTCACACCCGATCGGCATTACTCAGGACAGAGCAGACCTCTCAAACTCAGGCCTCCAGCCTAGCACATGGCTCAGATTCCAATCCAGCGATTGCCAGAGCTCCTCTGTCAGAGAGAGGTAATCACACCCAGCAGTTTTTTTTATAGGCCAGTCAAGACCCGGCCTGGAACGTGGGGAGTAGTCACCCACCCAGCACTTTGACTACTCCCAGTAAGAGCCGTCCCGGATCAGCTATACAGCTATAGTAAATAGCTAGGTGTCAAACAGCAACTGCTGCTGACACATGAAAACTGGCTCTTACTCCACCCACGCCAGGAACCTCGGTGACACATAACTTCCATCAACGACGGACCCTTGCGCCTTCCTACAACAGTTAAAATGTTGACCCAATAAAAGAGATTAATGAAACAACAAAGTGCTAAACACAAAATAACACACAGTGGTGTTGGTGCAAAACTGCTGTGCCGTACCAAAGAAAAAAGGAGAGGGGGGGGGAAGGGGGACACTGGGTCTCTACCCCTAGAAATCCCTCCTCTAGTGTACCTCTGCACAGGGGAGACGTACAATCGCCCTCGACAGGGCAATCCCACTGTGTTAGTCCTCCCTCCTGACTTATTAGCCAGACTGGAGTGTGTTTCTTTAGACGAGGACTCCTTGCTTGTGTCCATTGATGTTGAGGCCCTGTATTCCTCTATCCCACATCATCTTGGGTTAAAAGCGGTTGAATCTTTTCTGATGACCAGAGGATGCCAGTTTCGGGCACATAACTCCCTCATTTTGCGACTGCTTGATTTCCCTCTTACCTGCAATTACTTTCTCTTTGACGGTACCTTTTTCCACCAGCTCAGGGGCACCGCGATGGGGAGTCCTTGTGCCCCATCGTACAAGAACTTGTTCCTGGGCTGGTGGGAGAAGAGTATAGTCTTCACGGACCCCCTGATCCACTCACAATGGATATTGTGATATGGGCAAGATTTATAGATGATGTCTTTATCATATGGCGGGGTGGGGGAGGGAGGACTTCAAAAATCTACTAGTGGCCTTGAAAAAAACAATATAGGCCTGTCATGGTCTTACCTTCTTGCTGTTCTCCTTCGTTTGACATGTGCTGGCGGCCATCTTGGTTTCTGGGTTTCTTGTAGCCTTCCACCCTGCGGCTCCTCCTTCCCACTGGGAGGAGCTGGATGCCTAGCTCATATATATAGGAGGTCTGTGGCTTCAGTTCCTTGCTTGGTCCTCCTGTGTTCACATGCTTCTAAGACTGCTGCTGCTTCTGGTTCCTGATCCTGGCTTCGTCTGACTACCCTGCTGGTTCCTGATCCTGGCTTTGTCTGACTACCCTGCTGGTTCCTGATCCTGGCTTCGTCTGACTACCCTTCTGGTTCCTGATCTCTGGCCTCTCAAAGACTCTGCTTCGGTTTCACCATTCGTTTGGACTTTTGCTTTACAGCTTTATTTTCAATAAAGCCTTCTTATTTTCACTTATCTCTTGTTGTACGTCTGGTTCATGGTTCCGTGACATTAGGACCAAGCCATGAGTTCTGACGGTACAGGGCCATCCTCGCTACCCATGCTGGTTGCCAGACTTGATCAGCAGGATCACCTGTTGGGTCGGTTCGCTGTGGCGTTGCAAACCCTGCTTGAACGCACGGCTCATTTCGCTCCCGTTGCCGATGGGTCGGTTGTCGCTCCTACTGCCGCTCCGGTTGTTGCGCCAGAGTCTACCCCGACACCTGTTGTTGCGCCTGCGGTGTTTCGGGGTATGACCGGTTCTGCCCCTCTTCCACAGCGCTTTGGGGGAGAGCCAACTCAGTGCCGAGGTTTCCTTAACCAGGTGGGCATTTATTTCGAGTTGCTGCCACATGCCTTTCCTACTGAGAGATCAAAGGTGGGCTTCTTGATCTCGCTGCTCTCGGACAAGGCCTTGGCCTGGGCCAGCCCTTTATGGGAGAACAACAATCCGGTGGTTGCCGAGTTTTCCGGTTTTGTTGCTTCTCTTCGGAAGGTATTCGATGTGCCGGCTCGTGCTGCCTCTGCTGCGAGGGCACTCCGGAGACGCGAGGACCGATGCATGTACTGTGGTCTCGGTGGGCATTTTCGGTTGGCATGTCCGAACCGTCCGGGAAACGCTCGTACCCTGAGATCCTGTCGGGGGCAGATCTTGGGTGGAGTCTCCTCGTCCCCGGTTTCCCGTGTTGACAAACCACTGATCACTGTTGTCCTCTCCTGGGTCGGGGGCTCGGTGACGACCCAGGCGTGGGTGGACTCTGGTGCTGGTGGTTTGTTCATTGATAGTGTGTTCGCTGCCGCCAATTCCATTCCTCTGCAGGCTCGAGGTTCCCCACTGGCTCTTGAGGCGATAGACGGCAGACCCCTTCTGCCGCCACACGTGACTCATGAGACCCTTCCAGTGGGGATAGCCATTGGTGCCGTTCACAGAGAGTCGGTCTGCCTCCAGGTTATTTAGTCTCCACACTACTCGGTGGTCTTGGGGTACCCCTGGCTCCAGAAGCATAATCCGACTTTCGATTGGAGATCGGTCGAGATCCTCTCGTGGTCACCGCAGTGTGGGGCTAGTTGCATCCATGGGTCTGTCAAGTTGCTGTGTACTTCCTCGGACTCTCTGTTGCCTCCTGAATACGAGGAGTACCGGGATGTATTCGATAAGGTGCGCGCGGTTGCCCTACCTCCGCACCGCCCATACGATTGTGCCATAGAGTTACAATCTGGTGCCGTTCCTCCTCGTGGCAAAGTCTATCCACTGTCGGTAGCGGAGAATGAGGCCATGGAGGAGTACGTGAGGGAGGCGCTTTCACGCGGACACATTCGCAAATCTTCGTCCCCGGCAGGGGCTGGATTTTTCTTTGTGAAAAAGAAGGGCGGTGAGTTGAGGCCTTGCATCGATTACAGGGGTCTCAATCGCATCACGATCAAGAACGCTTACCCGATACCCTTGATTTCCGAGCTGTTCGATCGCCTTAAAGGGGCCACGGTCTTTACCAAACTCGACCTGAGGGCGGCATATAACCTGGTAAGGATCAAGGCGGGCGATGAGTGGAAGACCGCGTTTAACACCAGGACCGGTCATTATGAATCCTTGGTTATGCCCTTTGGGTTGTGCAATGCGCCCGCAGTCTTTCAGGAATTCATCAACGATGTTTTCCGTGACCTGTTGCAGCAGTGTGTGGTGGTCTATTTGGATGACATCTTGGTATATTCTGAATCCATGGAGGCCCACATTCTGGATGTCAGACGAGTGTTGCAACGGTTACGAGAGAACAAGCTGTTCGGTAAGCTTGAGAAATGCGAATTTCACCGATCCCAGGTAACCTTCTTAGGTTACATCATTTCCGCTGAGGGGTTCTCCATGGATCCTGAGAAGGTTTCGGCTGTCTTACAGTGGCCCCAGCCCAGTGGTCTTCGTTCCCTGCAGCGCTTTTTGGGCTTCGCCAATTATTATCGGAAGTTCATCAGGGACTTTTCCATGCTGGCCAAGCCTCTCACGGATCTGACCAGGAAGGGCAGTAATTCCCAGGTCTGGCCGCTCGAGGCCATCCGAGCTTTTGAGGCCCTAAAGTCCGCTTTTGTGTCGGCTCCGATTCTGTCGCATCCCAACCCTGGGTTGCCCTTTGTCCTCGAGGTGGACGCGTCTGAGACGGGAGTAGGCGCCCTTCTGTCTCAGCGTAGAACACCAGAGGGTCCTCTGCTTCCTTGTGGGTTTTACTCCCGGAAACTGTCTTCCGCGGAGTGCAACTATCAGATTGGTGACAGGGAGTTATTGGCCATCGTGCAGGCCCTTAAAGAATGGAGGCACTTGCTCGAGGGTTCGGTGGTTCCGGTTCTCATCCTGACGGACCATAAGAATCTGACCTACCTTTCTGAGGCCAAGAGATTGACACCACGTCAGGCCAGATGGGCTCTGTTCTTGTCACGTTTTAATTACGTGGTCTCCTACCTACCCGGTTCCAAGAACATCAGGGCGGATGCCCTATCACGGCAGTACTCCGAGCTGTCCAGGGAGGAGTCGATTCCGACTTCGGTCATACCTCCGAATCAGATCCTGGCCGCCATCCGCACCAGCCTGACCTCTCCCCTGGGTGAGCAGATTTTGGCGGCTCAATCTGGTGCTCCCTCTGGGAGACCCAACGGCAGATGTTTTGTGCCTGAGGAGTTGCGCACTCGGTTGTTGCGAACCTACCATAACTCCAAGACCGCGGGGCATCCTGGAAAGAATCAGCTGTCCTGGGCTGTTTCACGTCTGTTCTGGTGGCATTCCCTACGTTCCGACATTGCCGCATATGTAGCGGCATGCTCCGTTTGTGCCCAGAGTAAGTCCCCTCGGCACCTTCCGTTGGGCCTTCTGCAACCCATAGCCACCGGGGAGCGCCCATGGTCACACCTGGGGATGGATTTCATTGTGGACCTCCCTGCATCCCGAGGCCATACGGTCATTCTCATGATTGTGGATCGGTTTTCCAAAATGTGCCACTGTGTTCCTCTCAAGAAGTTACCCTCTGCACAAGAGTTGGCCACGATTTTTGCCAGGGAGGTCTTCCGGTTGCACGGTTTGCCCAAGGAGATTGTGTCGGATCGGGGGAGTCAGTTTGTGTCCAGGTTCTGGCGTGCCTTTTGCTCCCAGTTGGGGATTTATCTCTCCTTCTCCTCGGCCTACCACCCTCAGTCCAATGGGGCCGCAGAACCCGGTAGCCTATGCCCTTGCTCTTCCTCCTGGCATGCGGATCTCTAACGTGTTTCATGTCTCCCTGTTGAAGCCACTGGTGTGTAATCGTTTCACTTCCTCGGTTCCTCGGCCTCGTCCGGTCCGAGTGGGCAATCATGAGGAGTATGAGGTGAGCAATATCCTGGACTCACGCCTGGTCCGCGGTCGGGTGCAGTTTTTGGTCCATTGGCGTGGTTATGGTCCAGAGGAGCGTTCCTGGGTTTCCTCCGCAGATGTCCATGCTCCTGCCTTGCTCCGAGCCTTCCACGCACGCTTCCCTCAGAAACCGTTTTTTGCTCCGCGGAGGAGGGGCCCTTGAGGGGGAGGTACTGTCATGGTCTTACCTTCTTGCTGTTCTCCTTCGTTTGACATGTGCTGGCGGCCATCTTGGTTTCTGGGTTTCTTGTAGCCTTCCACCCTGCGGCTCCTCCTTCCCACTGGGAGGAGCTGGATGCCTAGCTCATATATATAGGAGGTCTGTGGCTTCAGTTCCTTGCTTGGTCCTCCTGTGTTCACATGCTTCTAAGACTGCTGCTGCTTCTGGTTCCTGATCCTGGCTTCGTCTGACTACCCTGCTGGTTCCTGATCCTGGCTTTGTCTGACTACCCTGCTGGTTCCTGATCCTGGCTTCGTCTGACTACCCTTCTGGTTCCTGATCTCTGGCCTCTCAAAGACTCTGCTTCGGTTTCACCATTCGTTTGGACTTTTGCTTTACAGCTTTATTTTCAATAAAGCCTTCTTATTTTCACTTATCTCTTGTTGTACGTCTGGTTCATGGTTCCGTGACAAGGCCTTAGATTCACTTCTGAAATCACCACGAACTCACTCCGTTTTCGGGACGTAGTGGTCGAAAGAGGCCCTGGCATGGAAATTATTACTAACACCTTTAGGAAGCCCACAGTGACCAACTCCTTATTGACCTGGGAAAGCTATTACCCGATACCCCTTAAGCAGGAAATCCCCAAAGGCCAATACCTGAGAATGAGAAGGAATTGTTCAACACTCAGGTACTTTAAAGAGCAGGCAGGGGACCTGCGGGTGAGATTCCGTGAAAGAGGATATCTGGATCACATTTTGAGGAAGGCCTATCAAAGAGCCTTGAAAAGTGACTGAACGGAACTCTTACACCCCAAGATAGATCAAAAGGAGAAGGAGTCTATCCGCTTGATAGCCACCTATGATGGTGGAGCGTATGAGGTGAAAAAGATCATTTCTAAACATTGGGGTATCCTGAAAATTGACCCCGATATTAGGAATGTGATAGCGGAAGCCCCACAAATTACATTCAGGAGGGGGCGGAATTTACGTGACCGCCTTGTTCACAGCCAATACAGTGGGACACCCAAGAAGAGCGAAGGGTGCTTGCATCCAATCAGTGAATGTTACCACTGTAGTGGCTGTATAGCTTTCCCACATATCGTCCAGGGCAGCATGTTTACCAGTAATGTGAAACAGAAAAAATACTCCATTAAAGGCTTTATCAACTGCCGGTCCAAGGGGGTCATTTACAGGGCAGAGTGGGGCTGTGGAATTAAATATGTGGGAAAAACTACCCGGGAGCTCCGCAGAAGAATTGAAGAGCATCTGGGGGACCTGCGTCACAAAAGGGACACCCCCTTAGCGAAACATGTCAACTTTATGCATGGGGTGATTATTCCAGAGTGAAATTTATGGGGATAGACATTGTCCCCCCGTTAAAGAGAGGTGGCGATTGGGAGAGGAAGGTACTGCAGAGGGAGTGTCACTGCCAGATCTCTGAGAAGTTCTGACAGACGTTCTTCAGTACCTCTTGCATGATGTTCTTTTGTTTTGGTTTCGTTTTGTCATCTCTTCTCCCTCTCCCAGCTGTCATCTATTAGCAGTGATTGCCTCCCTTTATATCCCCTCCCATACTGCCTCACTTTGCGGTTTATACTACTTCCTGGATTGTGCTCACTGCTAGATGCTGCAACTGCTGGTTCCTCAGATAAGTCTATTCCTTTATTTGTGTTTTCCTGTTGGCTTGATTCTATGTGACCCTGACTCCCTCCGTATTGAGTGCAGGGAGCCAGTGGTCGTGTCCCCTCACTATTATAGGGTTTTCAGGTGTCACTCAGTCTAGGTACGAGGGCATGCAATTTTCTATCATAAAGATCTTTGCATGGGCTGAGCAGTCAGGGAGAGCTCTAGGGCTTTTATAGGGCTCACCCATATGTTCCTTAGTTTGGGATCAAGTCAGTCGGATCTTTATTTGTGACTTCTAGTTTTCTGCAACACCATCCGTGACATTATAAACCGCCAAAACCGTCTTAAGCATGGATCCGGTTTCAGCCTTGATTGACCGCGTGCAGGCTTTTTCACTGGAGGTAGCAGATCTCCGTAAAACTGTCTCTCAGTTTCAGGTGACCGGTTCTGCTTGCATTCATGGAGTTTGTTCTGAGCCTAAGATCTCGCTTCAGGATACGTTCTCCGGGGGTAGTGAGAATTTTGTTCGTTTTAGAGAGACTTAAAAACTCAATTTTTGCCTACTTCCCCATTCCTCTGGTGATATGGAGCAGAGGGTGGGGATCATCATTTCGCTGCTCAGGGATAACGCTCAGTCTTGGGCTTTTCCGCTACCGGTGGGGGCACGGCCCCTCCGATCGGTGGATGAATTTTTTGTAGCCCTGGGTCAGATATATGATGATCCGGATCGTATATTGCTCTGGATGAATCTAAACTGCATCTTTTTTGCCAGGGTAAACAGTCCGCAGAGATATACTGTTCAGAATTTCGGAGATGGGCAGCTGATTCTGGTTGGAATGATGCTGCACTCCGAAGTCAATTTTGCCATGGTCTTTCGGAGGGATTGAAAGACGCATTTGCCTTTCATGAGAGACCTGCCTCCTTGGAGTCTGCCATGTCTCGGGCTGTTCGTATTGACAGGCGTCTTAGAGAGAGAGGAGAGATCACTCCTTCCTGTCATATTCAGTCCAAGGACAGTGGGGCGGTCTCATTAAGTGCGCAGGGGCCTCAGTCTCTTTCAATCCCCTCTGAGCCGGAGCCCATGCAGTTGGGTTTGATTGCCTCTAATAATAAAGGATTCAGCTCTCAGAGGAGGGTTTGTTTCTGTTGTGGAGGTATAAATCATTTGGCAAATGTTTGCCCCTCTAGGAGATTCAGGGAGTTTTTTGAGGGTAATAAAGAAACAAAAGAAAAAAGTCCTCTATAAACGTTCCATCTGTTACTATTGGCAAGGTTGATGCGGAAATTGAAGGTTTTCCGTTTACTTGTAGTTCCCGTTTTTTCCTACCTGCCAGGGTGGCGCTAGAGAGCAAGAACATTGTTTGTGAGATTTTTGTACATAGTGGAGCAGCTGTCAATCTCATTGATAATCAATTGCACTTTGAGAAAGGATATACCTGTTTTTGCTATCGATTCCGCTCCCACTTTCTCAAATATCGTTAAAGGGCATAGTTCAGAATATCCGTTTGACTGTGGGTGATGCTCATGTTGAGGATGTGTCATGTTTCGTCCTAAGCGGATTACCTAGTGTTGGGGCTACCCTGGCTCACTAGACATAACCCCACCATTGATTGGCAAGCGAGGCAAATAAATGGTTGGAGTGACTTTTGCAGAGAGAATTGCCTCTTGGCGTCTCTTTCAGAGGTTTCTACTAAGACTGTACCATCTTTTCTCTCAGAATTTGTGGTGTCCAGGAGCTTCCCACTCACCGGGAGTACGATTGCCCTATTAATCTCATTCCAGGCGCCAAGCTGCCTAAATCTCGTTTATACAATCTCTCCCAACCTAAAAGGGTCGCTATGCGTACTTATATCTCTGAGAGCCTGAGAAAGGGACACATCCGACCCTTGAAGTCACCTGTTGCCGCTGGGTTTTTTTTGTTAAGAAAAAAGATGGTTCTTTAGGACCATGTCTGGATTTCAGGGAGCTGAACAGTATCACAATTCGTGACCCTTATCTGCTTCCTCTCATCCCGGACCTGTTTAACCAGATTGTTTGGACTAAAGTTTTTTCTAAGTTTGATTTAAGAGGGGCATACAATCTGGTCAGGGTCAGGGAAGGGGACGAATGGAAGACGGCCTTCAATACCCCTGAGGGCCATTTCAAGAATTTGGTTATGCCTTTTGGTTTGATGAATGCTCCAGCCGTCTTCCAACATTTTGTGAACAGCATTTTTTATCATTTAATGGGGAAATTTGTACTAGTGTATCTAGATGACATTTTGATTTTTTCTCCTGATTTCAAAACTCATAGGGATTATACGCTAAACTGGAAAAATGTGTGTTTGCGGTTCCAGAAATTCAATTTCTGAGTTTTCTTCTCTCCGCTTCTGGTTTTCGCATGGACCCTGACAATGTCCGCGCTGATCTTGATTGGGAGCTTGCTGAGAAGCAGAAGGCGCTGATGCGGTTTTTGGGTTTTGCCAATTATTACAGGAAGTTTATTTTGAATTATTCTTCTGTTGTTAAGCCACTCACTGATATGACTAAAAAGGGGGTAGATTTTTCCTCCTGGTCGGTAGATGCACGTAAGGTCTTTTCTAGTATCAAAGAGAGTTTTGCTTCCGCTCGCATCTTGGTACCACCTGATGTCTCTCTGCCTTTCATTGTTGAGGTGGACGCTTCTGAGGTGGGTGTGGGTGCGGTTTTGTCTCAGGGTCCCTCTTCTGCCAAATGGCGACCGTGAGCCTTTTTCTCAAAGAAGCTCTCCTCCGCAGAGAGAAATTACGATGTGGGAGATAGGGAGTTGTTGGCCATCAAATTAGCTTTTGAGGAATGGCGCCATTGGCTAGAGGGAGCCAGACCCCTATTACCGTGTTTATCGACCATAAGAATCTAGCCTACTTGGAGTCAGCCAAGCGTCTGAACCCAAGACAGGCCAGATGGTCTTTATTCTTTTCTAGGTTTAATTTTGTTGTCACGTTCCGCCCTGGGGTTAAAAATGTGAAGGCTGATGCCCTGTCACGTTGTTTTCCGGGAGGGGGGAACTTTGAAGACCCGGGTCCCATTTTGGCTGAAGGGGTGGTCGTCTCTGCTCTTTATCCTGATTTGGAGGCAGAGGTTCAGGCAGCCCAGGCAGAGGCTCCTGATCTTTGTCCTCCTGGGAGGTTGTTTGTGCCTCTCGCTTTACGACACAAGGTTTTTAAGGAGCACCACGATACTGTCCTTGCTGGGCACCCGGGTAGTAGAGCCACAGTGGATCTCATTGCTCGGAGATTCTGGTGGCCGGCTCTTCGTAAGACGGTTGAGGGTTTTGTGGCAGCCTGCGAGACCTGCGCTCGTGCCAAGGTCCCTCATTCACGGCCATCGGGTTCTCTCCTCCCGTTACCCATTCCTTCTCGTCCTTGGACGCATCTGTCCATGGACTTCATTACGGACCTGCCTCGTTCCTCGGGGAAGACTGTGATTCTGGTAGTAGTGGACCGTTTTAGCAAAATGGCGCATTTCATTCCCTTTCCTGGGTTACCCAATGCTAAGACGCTGGCGCAAGCGTTTGTTGATCACATTGTTAAATTGCATGGCATTTCTTCAGACATTGTTTCTGATAGGGGCATGCAATTTGTTTCCAGATTCTGGAAGGCCTTCTGTTCTCGCTTGGGGGTTCGGTTGTCGTTCTCTTCTGCTTTTCACCCGCAGTCGAATGGCCAGACCGAACGCGTCAATCTTAATCTGGAGACATATCTGCGCTGTTTTGTGGCGGAGAATCAGGAGGATTGGTGTTCTTTTTTGTCCCTTGCTGAGTTTGCTTTAAATAACCGTCGCCAGGAGTCCTCTGATAAGTCACAATTTTTTGGTGCATTTGGGTTTCATCCGCAGTCTGGGACATTCTCTGGAGAGGGGTCTTCTGGTTTACCTGATGAGGAGAGATTTTCCTTGTCTTTGTCATTTATTTGGCAAAAGATTCAGGGTAATCTAAAGAGCATGAGTGAGAGATATAAGCGTGTGGCGGATAAGAGACGTGTGCCTGGTCCGGACCTGAATGTGGGTGATCTGGTGTGGTTGTCTACAAAGAATATCAAACTGAAGGTTCCCTCCTGGAAGTTGGGTCCTAAGTTTATTGGGCCTTACAAGATCTTGTCCGTCATCAATCCCGTTGCCTTTCGTCTTGATCTTCCTCAGACTTGGAAGATCCATAATGTTTTTCACAGGTCCCTATTAAAACCTTATGTCCAACCCACTGTACCCTCCTCTTTGCCTCCTCCTCCGATTGTTGTTGATGGTAATCTTGAATTTCAGGTCTCTAGGATTGTGGATTTTTGCATTATCCGCGGTTCTCTCCAGTACCTCTTTCATTGGGAGGGTTATGGTCCTGAAGAGAGCATGTGGGTCCCAGTGGCGGACATTAAGGCCACTTATCTCATCAGGGCTTTCCATAGGTCTCATCCTAAGAAGGTGGGCTCTGAGTGTCCGGAGTCCACTCGTAGAGGGAGGGGTACTGTCACCGCCAGTTCTGTAAAAAAAAGGTCTGTTAGACGTTCTTCTCTACCTCTTGCATGAGGTTCTTTGTTTTGGTTTCACTTTGTCATCTCCTTTCCTTTTCCCAGCTGTCACCTATTTACACTAATTGTCTCCCTTTATATTCCCTCCCATACTGCCCCACTTTGCGGTTTATACTTCTTCTTGGATGAGTTGTTCACTGCTGGAGGCTGCTACTGCTGATTCCTCAGTTAAGTCATTTTCCTTTATTTGTGTTTCCTTGCTGGCTTGATTCTAGGTGACTCTGACTTTGTCCGTATTAAGTGCAGGGAGCCGGTGGTCGTGTCCCCTCACTATTATAGGGTTTTCAGTTGTCACACAGTATAAGGTACGTGGGCATGCAATCGTCTACCATAAAGACCTTTGCATGGGCATAGCAGTCAGGGAGAGCTCTAGGGGTTTCATAGGGCTCACCCATATGCTCCTTAGTTTGTGATCAAGCCAGTCGGATGTTTATTTATAAGTTCCAGCTTACTGCAACACCATCCGTGACAAAATCAATATGAATATTCTGGACAACCCCTTTAAGCCTGTGACTGCATACAATTGTAAAAACCAGTTCTAAAACAGCTTTTGTAATAGTACAAACATATGATGCATGTTTATAATGTGTTTACCTCTTATTATGTGACTATTTTAGTATCAGAGCTTCATTAGAGACAGTACATAAAGTAAAAAAATAAGAAATTGAGTTACCATCTTAGTGAATTTGTCTCCACATGCCATACGTATCTTCTCTGGGGTTGCGGGACTGTTCATTGTAAAAATGTTAGACAATCCCCTCTCCATTCGAGCAGATGATACAGCATCCTTTATAGCAAAATAGACAACTGATCCCAAAAAAAGGGCTGACTCTCCAATACCCTAGTGTAAGATGGAAGTAAAAAAAAAATTTTTTTAAATCAACTTTTGATATGTCATATTGACATTTTAAATGTTTTGATTGTTAGGGGTCTCAATGCGGAGACCCTCGATGATCGCTAAAATGAGGAGAAGGAAGTGTTCACAAGACTCCGTCTCTACTCACTGCTCGAGATGGACTTGAGACATTCTCATAGACATTTGTATTGAGCCTGTCTTCAGCAATGTGCAGAGACAGCAATCTGTGTAAGAGCTACATTATCCTGGTTTTAGTGATCAGTGGGGGTTTCGACACTCAGTACGTCAGCGATCAAAAGTTTTGATATGTTGCTATGACATATCAAAAGGTTGTTAAAAGTATAGGTGCGCTTTAACAATACTGAATACAAAAACAGTGTTTTCTCAGCCATAGTTAAATTTTTTTGGTTATACCACAACTGCTCTATTTTAGAGATAAAGTGCTCTGTAGACCCTTTCACCTTTTTCACATTTTAGGTTGCAGCCTTGTGCAAAAATGAAAAAAAGTTCAAAATGTTGCCCATCATTCTGCACTCAGTACCCCATAATGACAAAGACAAAAACAGAATCTTCAAAATCTTTGCTAATTTATTGAAAAGGAAAAACTAATATCTTGAATTGACATAAGTATTCAGACCCTTTACTCAGTACTTAGTTGAAGAACGCTTGTCAGCACACATGTATTTGGTGATTTTCTGCCATTCCTCTCTGTGGATCCTCTTAAGCTCTGTCATGTTGGATGGAGACCTTTGATGGACAGCCATTTTTAGTTCTCTCCAGAGATGTTTAAATGGTTTCAAGTCAGGGCACTGGCTGGGCCCCTCAAACACATTCACAGAGTTGTCCCTATGCTATTCCTGTGTTGTCTTAGATGTGTCCTTAGGGTCATTGTCTTGTTGGAAAATGGACCTTCAACCCAGTCTGAGGTCCAGAGGTTCAGGTTTTCATTAAGAATATCTCTATGCTTTGCTCCATTCAGCTTTCCTTCAAGTCTGACCAGTCTCACTATCCCAGCTTAAAAACACCCCCATAACATGATGTTTCACTTTAGGAATGGTATTGGGCAGTGCCTAGTTTCCTCCAAACATGATGCTAACAATTGAGGCCAAATCTTGGTTTCATCAGACCAGAGAATCTTGTTTTTCACAATCTGAGAGTCCTTTAGGTGTTTGCAAACTTTCATGTGTCTTTACTGTGGTGAGGCATTTTTCTGGCCACTCTGCTATGAAGGCCAAATTCATGGAATGCTATAATAATAAAAAAATCACTGCAAAAAATGCACCAAAATGATACGCAACTGACAATACTAGCTAATTCCTCAGGCTAATGTTAAAAGCTGAGAACTTTGCCAATATCTTCCAGTCAGGAACATATCGGAGCCCCTCATGCACCTCGTCACGGTATCTCAGCACGCATGGGGTCCTACCACTCAACTGCCCGTGGTGTGTGAACAGGGTCTGAATCAGTGCTTGAAATCAACTCACAGCCAGACTCTCACATGTGTATGTCTTTATGTGTTTGGAATGTGCCACTTTATTTTGTTGGTAACATTCTTTTGCACCAGGTAGCTTCTGTGTCACATGGTCTGTTGTGGGTGCAGCTCACAGCTTTATCCTACCTCACAGTGCATTGGTGATACCACTATGGAGGCATGTGAGAGTCTGGCTGTGAGTTGATTTCTAGCACGGATTCAGACCCTGTTCACACACCACGGGCAGTTGAGTGGTAGGACCCCATGCGTGCTGAGACACCGTGACGTGGTGCATAAGGGGCTCCGATATGTTCCTGACTGGAAGATATTGGCAAAGTTCTCAGCTTTTAACATCGGCCTGAGGAATTAGCTAGTATTGTCAGTTGCGTATCATTTTGGTGCATTTTTTGCAGTGATTTTTGTATGTATATTTTTTCAACTGCACAATGTATCATTTTGTGTAAGATGTTCTTGTGGTGCATGCGGTCCGCCCTGGCATCCTCCATTGTACGCATTTTTTGCTGGGGATTGCCGTTGTCTGCGGACCGCATGCAGAGGAATTGCTCCCCCGGTTATAGACACGCTACAGTGTCTGGGTTTGGAGCATTTTCACCCGTTTAGGCCACTTTTTTCTGTGAGTTTTTTGGAATGCTATAATAATGGTTGACTTTCTGAAGATTTCTCCCAGCTGCATACAGGATCTTTGTGGTTCAGCCAGAGTGACCATTGGGTTCTTCGTCACCTGCCCTTCTCCCCCAATTACTTAGTTTGGTGGGGTGGCCAGCTCTAGGAAGAGTCCTAGTTGTTCCAAACTTCTCCCATTTAAGAATTATGAAGGCCATTGGACACTTGGGAACTTTGAGTGTAGTCCTCTTATCCAGATCTGTACCTTTCTGGGCGGCAAATCTTTCCAAATCAGGTCCAATCAACTGAATTTACCACAGGTGGACTCCAATTAAGGTGCAGAAACATCTCAAAGATGCTCAAGAGGAATAGGAGGCCCTCAGAACTAAATTTCAAGTTTCTGAATACCTGTCCATGTGATTTTTTTAGTTTTTATTCCTAAAATTATTTTTTCACTTTCTCATTATGGGGTACTGAGTGCCGATTGGGGGGGGGAGTGGGATTGATTTTTTATTTTATTTAGCACAAGGCTGCAACATAACTAAATTTGAAAAACGTTAATGGGTCTAAAGATTTTCCGAATGCATTGTACTGTATATATTGCTAACTACATATACCAGATAGCAAAATATAAATCCTAGGCTTCCAAGTGTGAATACCCTTGTAGGGTTATTTTTTATTTTTATTGTTCTGTCTGTAAAGTGAGTGATTTAGATGATAATCTGACTTCAAAAAGTGAAAATGAGTAATCAACACCAGCAACACCAATCTAATAGTGGTAAGGATAATAGAGGTACAAAAGGGAAATTCTAATAATGAACCACTGATATTTTTTATGTATATATTATATCTAGCTGTACTTACAGAGTAACTGTTGTATCATTTATTTCCATAAATGAATATATGAAACTTTGTAATATATCTTATCAGAGAAAGATGCTTCCTTCTTGTCTTATCAGACTCCTGTTCCTGTTCCCCACCTCTTTGCTAGCTGTGAATTCACTGCTTAAATCTGTATTCAATGAAGACAGACTGCCTGCTCACTGAAGGATCAGGATGTGCTACAGAGAGTTAGGAAGCAGGATCCACTATTTATTCATGTGTAGTCAATGGGCAAACATGATTCCAGTTAGTCTACTGTTATAGTATTGAGGACATGAGGAATTATTAGTATTATTCCTCATGTACACCCAAATGGAAGCTTATTGTAAAGAAAAAAGAAAAGAAAAAATAATAATGTCTTTTATTAAACGCTTATATTCCACACAAAATGACAATTCTGGAGCATCAATTCTTTCTGAATAATTGTACAGATGGGTGTAGGATCTTCCCCTTTATTTTCTGTCTGTATATATTGGTGGGATATTGATGTTTTAAATGCCTCTTACCTTGGAAGAGTAAATAGCATAGGGGTTTTGTGAAGAAGGAAGTAGAGATACATTGAACTCCTTTGGAATATCATAAACAGATGGGATTTTGTATTCTCCTGTGCCCTTTGCTAGCAATTCACCCTCTGTAGAGTATTTTAGCTCTTCTGTTGTATAAAGCCCCATTCCTTGGACAAAAGCACCTTCAATCTGAGAACAGATACAGAATAAAACCTCTTCACTGGAATGTATTTTACTAGTTCTCAATGATATTTTTCCATAAAACATCCTTATATCCACAGTATGTTATATAGGGTATTCAAAACCTCATTCAGTTGATCTTAAATGTAAATTGTGTGTAAGCTATTCTCATATCACATATATGGATGTATTAGAGGATATGATTATGGTATCTTAAAGTGGTTGCCCCATTATAAAGATGCATCTTCAATCCACAGGTAGGTAGATAACTGTCTGATTGGTGGTGGACATGCGCCAGTTGTGAGAATGGAGATCCAATGTTCCCCGTTTGAATAGGCCAAATAGCGGATAAGGTTACAACCTCATTAAAGGGATTTTCTGGTCTAATTAAAGAAAAACTTTTGTATGCCAATTGTGTGTTAAAAAAAAAACTCACTCACTTTTCCAGACATTCTTTACTGCAGCTCCTGGTGGACTGGAAATAATGCGCACCCGTTCTTGGTCACTAGACCACTGCAATCAAAGGCCTCAGTAGTCACGTGCACAAGAACAGCACATCACTAGTGAACATAAGTTTTTTTAATTACGCTTGACAACCCATTTACTTGACAGAAATTTCCATACAGCACAAGACAGGTTTAAAGCGCTAAATAATTAGGGTGGGTTCACATCACATTTTATGCCTCAGTTTAACGTGTACATTAGGAAAAAAAGGATACTAAAATGCAGCACACCACGTTCTTGTGTCATGCAGAGTCCGATTACAAAAAGTATATGTTTTTTTACAATAGTAAAAAAAAACTATACTTTATTTTTATATTGGAACTCTATGGTGAACGGATGCCACTGTATGGCATCAGTCTAAAGGCATCATTTAATGTTTACAGTTTTTGTATATGTTAAACGGATGGGAAAAACATGATGAGAACTCACCCTTAACACCATGAGCCATGTAATTTAAAGGCTATGGTGACCTTTGCATGAACATTTTTTTCTATTGAGCTGATCTATTATGTGATTTTATTGAACTAATATGTGATAAACATTATATTTGTAGTTGGATTTCATTACAACTTCTCAATCACTTGATTTCTGCAGCCTGCATGTGTCCACATACATTGCAGGCTGCATAGTCCTGTTCAGAGTACGTCAGATGAGCTGTTTGGTGGCTTACTCTGTAGCTCTTATCTCTGCTCTCCTGAACAATCCTTTAGGCTGAATTTTTTTTTTATTTTAGTATATTTTAGTTTATTTTATTTGGTTGTAAATATGTTAACTTAAATGTTTGCTCAGTAGAGCACATATGAGGGCTACACTTCAAGCCATCTGATGAATTCTGAATGAGACTGAACATCCCGCAATGTATGAGAATAGAAGATAATGGTTGAGAATTTTTAGTTAAAGCCAATTACAAAAAGGATTTTTGTCACATAACAGATTAAACTCTATGAAACCTTTTTGATCCAATAATCTTAGAAAACACCCTTCTAAATAGTCTGATGGAGCATGCCTCAACATGTACAGGATAAAGCACCGAATAACAAAAATTCGGATACCAATAACTAATGAACAGAGGTATTAATTGCTAAATCACCATAACTGATACCAAGTAAACACAAACCTCCGTATAGAGATAATAAAATGTCTTTATTCAATATGACAAAAATACATAGAACGATGGTCAGTAAAATTAGCAGCAAATAGAACCCCCCCCCCCAAAAAAGAGAGGACAAAGAGGAAGCCACAGAGTCAGCGGGCCACACAGGGAGCAGCAAAAAACTAAATAAGGGAAATAACAGAGCATGCACCTGCCACTACCAGCACAGTGAGCATATCAAGGTAAAAAAGACCTTTGAAAGTTAATCGCTGGAAAGGCAGGAGCAAAAGATAAGAAACAGAAAATTTGCTGTACTACCGTGTGTGGCACATCAACCCTGCAGCCTCCTCCTCACTCCTTCCTCCTCCCTCCTCACATTGTTTCGCCTAACTAATGAGGACCACTAAAAACATGTGAACGGGCTGTTAATTTAAAGCCAATCATGGCCCTGTCTTAGTAATCAATCCAATCTGAATAGGCCGGACTGAACACATAATGTTGATGACACATTGTCATGTGATTTGTACTGGGGATATGTAAGCAACAGCATAAAATACAGCGCACAAAATAAGATGACGCGCAAACATATATGCTAAGGACCCCTGACCTCATATAAATAATAGGTTCCGAGGGGATAGGGTAGACTAAGTAGAAACAGTAATATAGATAGCAAGTCGTCCTATAGTTTGTTGAAGGACCTGACACAGGACCTGTCAGGATCACATGACTGATGATGTGCGCATCACATGGGTAAGGTGGACTAAGTAGGAACAATAATATAGATAGCAGATTGTCCTATAGTTTGTTGAAGGACCTGGCACAGGACCTGTGTCGGGATCACATGACTGATGACGCGCGCATCACATGGGTAAGTGCCCTCATATGGTCAAATAAGGTCACATGATCCAAACTGGCGTCACATGACCAGTGGTGTACACATCGCCAGACTTACATTAAATGGAAAGAAAATGGAACGCATCGTCCGAACATAGACAAATTAAAACAAATTAAAACATGCATCAGCGGGAAACAAGTCAGCCATCCACAGAACAAGTCAGTGAACAGCATCAAATCCAAATTAGTCAGATAAATATAACATCATAGATAAATATAACATCGTTAGGTGGAAGAGGCTGCAGGGTCGACGTGCCACACACGGTAGTACAGAAAATCGTCTGTTTATTATCTTTTGCTCCTGCCTTTCCAGCGATTAACTTTCAAAGGTCTCTTTTACCTTGATATGCTCACTGTGCTGGTAGTGGCAGGTGCATGCTCTGTTATTTCCCTTATTTAGTTTTTTGCTGCTCCCTGTGTGGCCCGCTGACTCTGTGGCTTCCTCTTTGTTCCCTCTTTTGGGGGGTTCTATTTCCTGCTAATTTTACTGACCATCGTTCTATGTATTTTTGTCATATTGAATAAAGACATTTTATTATCTCTATACGGAGGTTTGTGTTTACTTGGTATCGGTTATGAACATGTACAGGATGCAAGAGAAAAAACCCATCCTCCAAATGGAATGGAAGCAGGGGCGGACTGACCAGTCGGGCACTTCGGACGTTGTCCGAGGGCCCGGCTGGGATGGGGGCCCGCTGCAGCCGTGCTAAAGAGCTATTTTTCACCACGTATTTCACGTTCCCGCGTCACGTGACCTCCCAGGAGCCCATACATTAGAGGCTTTTTCTAAGAGGCTAAAAGACCTTTCATGATGTGACTACCACGTGATCCTGTGTGGGCGGAGTCAGTCTCCAGGCTGTTCAGCGGGAGGAGGTAAAGGACCTGTGATGATGTCGCGACCCTGTGATCCTGTATGGGCGAGGTCAAGCGGATCACATGATCATGTGCTGCTGTACTTGTTGGATAGTGACTAGAGTAGAGTCGCTGCTGGTAGGTGTGATGTCACCCAAGGAGGTGGAGACTGGTAGTCTAATGGGCGGGGCCTCTTTCTAACAACTCCAGTCTGCCTCCCCCATACATGCCGTGTAAAGAAATGCAGGTGGAGGTATGTGTGTAGTCTCCGCCATTTTCTGTCATTAACCACTTCACTACCAGCTCTCTGCTCTTGAATTACCTCCTATTCCTTATTAACACCAGGAGGAGGTTAAAGGGGGTTCTCTGAGCACACACCTCCTGGGAGTATTATTTCTATACTGTGTAATGGACAGGGTCCTGCTCCTGAGTGTGTCCTCCTGCCCCTTACCTCATCCTAGTGGTGGTCCCAGCCCTTCTGTACCTTGCTGCCTCCATTACAGCACCTGCGTTACAATGTGTCAGCACACAGAGAGTCCTGAATACAACCTGCTGTCTCCATCTAACATAAGCTTTTCCAGGGTGAGATCCACCTGAAGCTGCTCGGTTCTTTCTTTCAGCCAGTGAAAGAAAGTTCTCTGTGATTTCTGGGATCTGTCTACAGACGAGCTGTCTGGGCCGTACTCTGTGAGAGTCTGTCCCTGTGTGTGTGTGTCACGTCTGTATGTGAGCAACAAGAGCATACACAGTGAATAAGCTACTGACCGGACCCAAACTAGGGAGGATAAAGGGTGACCCCTGTCAGACCCTAAAAGCTCTCCCTATGCTGCTAAGTACATGTCCAGATCCAAATGGAGCCACACGCTTATATTTCTCACTCATCTTTCTAAGATTACTCTGAATCTTTTGCCAAATGGTAGACAAAGACGAGGAAAATCTCTCCTCCTCAGGCAAACCAGAAGGAGCCCCTCCCGAGAATGTCCCAAACTGCGGATGGAACCCATATGCACCAAAGAATGGTGACTTATCAGAAGATTCCTGACGACGGTTGTTCAGAGCAAACTCAGCCAGAGGGAGAAATGAACACCAATTCTCCTGGTTCACTGCCACAAAACAGCGCAAATATGTCTCCAGATTCTGATTGACACGTTCAGTCTGACCATTCGACTGCGGGTGAAAAGCAGAAGAGAAGGACAGCCGAACCCCCAGGCGAGAACAGAAAGCCTTCCAGAATCTGGACACAAACTGCGTGCCTCTATCGGAAACAATATCAGAGGGAATGCCATGCAATTTAAGAATATGGTCGACAAAAGCTTGCGCCAACGTTTTAGCATTGGGTAAACCAGGGAAGGGTACGAAATGAGCCATCTTGCTAAAACGGTCCACCACCACCAGGATCACCGACTTCCCTGAGGAACGAGTAAGATCCGTGATAAAGTCCATGGACAGGTGTGTCCAAGGACGGGAAGGTATGGGTAAAGGGATAAGGGGACCTGAAGGCCGTGAACGAGGGACCTTCGCGCGAGCGCACGTCTCACAAGCAGCCACAAAACCCTCCACCGACTTACGAAGAGCCGGCCACCAAAATCTCCGAGCAATGAGATCTACCGTGGCTCTACTCCCGGGGTGACCAGCAAGAACAGTATCATGATGCTCCTTGAAGAGTTTGTGACGTAACTCAGGAGGCACAAACAACTTCCCAGAAGGACAACAGGCAGGTCCCTCAGTCTGGGCAGCCTGGATCTCGGCCTCCAAATCAGAATACAGAGCAGAAACAACTACCCCCTCCGACAAAATGGGACCCGGGTCCTCAGAGTTTCCTCCTCCCGGAAAACAGCGAGAGAGAGCATCAGCCTTCACATTTTTGATCCCAGGGCGGAATGTAACGACAAAATTGAATCTGGAGAAGAACAGAGACCATCTGGCCTGTCTCGGATTCATACGCTTGGCCGACTCCAAGTACGCCAGATTCTTATGGTCGGTAAAAACGGTGATAGGGTGCCTGCCCCCCTCCAACCAATGGCGCCATTCCTCGAAAGCCAACTTGATGGCCAACAACTCCCTATCTCCCACATCATAGTTTTTCTCTGCCGGGGAGAGTTTTTTTGAGAAAAAGGCACAGGGTCGCCATTTGGCAGGAGAAGGGCCCTGGGACAATACCGCACCCACACCCACCTCGGAAGCATCCACCTCAACAATAAAAGGTAAGGAAACATCGGGATGCACCAAGATGGGAGCAGACGCAAAACTCTCTTTAATCTTAGAAAAAGCTGCAAGCGCCTCCTCCGACCAAGAGGAAAAATCCGCCCCCTTTTTTGTCATGTCAGTGAGGGGTTTGACAACAGAGGAATAATTCAAAATGAACTTTCTGTAATAGTTCGCAAAACCCAGAAAGCGCATCAAAGCCTTCTTATTCTCAGGAAGCTCCCACTTAAGCACAGCACGGACCTTCTCCGGATCCATGCGAAAACCAGAAGCAGAGAGGAGAAAACCCAGAAATTGAATCTCCGATACCATAATAACACATTTCTCCAGCTTGGCGTACAATTTATTTTCCCGCAGAATCCGCAGAACCTGAAAAAGATGATCCTGATGGGTCTGAACATCAGGGGAAAAAATCAAAATATCATCAATATACACCAATACAAATTTCCACATTAAATGGTAGAAAATACTGTTAACAAAATGCTGAAAGACGGCCGGAGCATTCATCAGGCCGAAAGGCATAACGAGATTCTCGAAATGCGGTTAGGGGTATTAAAGGCCGTTTTCCATTCATCCCCCTCTCTGGCCCTGACTAGGTTTTACGCGCCTCTCAAATCCAATTTGGAAAAAACCTTGGCCCCAACAATTTGTTTGAAGAGGTCCGGGATCAGAGGAAGGGGATAGGGGTCTCGAATCGTGATACGGTTCAGCTCCCTAAAATCTAGGCAAGGTCTCAGAGAGCCATCTTTTTTTTTAACAAAAAAAAACCCAGCTGCAACAGGTGATTTTGAGGGACGAATATGCCCCTTATCGAGACTCTCAGAGATATAGGTTCGCATTGCGATTCTTTCCGGTTGTGAGAGATTGTAGAGGCGTGCTTTTGGCAGCTTGGCGCCGGGAATGAGGTTAATGGGACAGTCAAACTCCCGGTGAGGAGGTAGCTCCTGAACACCGCTCTCGGAAAACACGTCCGAGAAATCAGAGAGAAATGATGGCACAGTTTTAGTAGACACCTCTGCCAAAGTCGCTGTAAGACAATTCTCTCTACAAAAGTCACTCCACTCATTTATTTGCCTTCCTTGCCAATCAATAGTGGGGTTATGTCTAGTGAGCCAGGGTAACCCCAAAACTAGAGGAGAAGGCAATCCGTTAAGGACAAAACAAGAAATATCCTCCACATGAGTGTCACCTACAGCTAACCAGATATTGTGAACAATGCCCTTCAGGGATCTCTGTGAGAGTGGAGCAGAGTCAATAGCAAAAACAGGTATATCCTTTTCTAATGTGCAAACCTGAAAACCATGCATGGCTACAAATTGAGTGTCAATAAGATTGACAGCCGCTCCACTATCGACAAAAATTTCACAAGAAATGACTTTGCTCTCTAGCGCCACCTTGGCAGAAAGGAGAAAACGGGAACTGCAGGTCAGAGGAAAAGCATCAATTCCTACATCAACTTTGCCCAAAGTAGCAGATGAAGCAGAGTTTGATGATTTACCTTTTGAGGTTTTTCTCTTATTATCACTCTTAGTACAGTTCATGAATTTCCTAGACTGACAAACATTTGCCAAATGACCTATGCCCCCACAACAAAAACACACCATTCTCTGAGGATTAAATCCTCCTTTATCAGGGGCAAGTTGACCTAGCTGCATGGGCTCCTCCTCAGAGGGGACCGAGACAGGATGAGGCCCCTGCACACTGAATGAGTCCGCACCACTGCCCCTAGACTGACAATGGCTGGACAGAGAGGTCTCGTTTCTTTCTCTTAGACGCCTGTCAAGGCGTACCGCCTATGACATGGCAGACTCTAAGGACGTTGGTCTCTCATGGAAAGCAAACGCATCTTTCAATCTCTCTGAGAGACCATGACAGAACTGACTCCGGAGTGCAGCATCATTCCAACCTGAATCAGCTGCCCATCTCCGAAATTCAGAACAATAAAGCTCCGCAGACAGTTTGTTCTGGCATAAAAAACGTAAGTTGGATTCAGCCAGAGCAACACGATCCGGGTCATCATATATCTGCCCCAGGGCCACAAAAAATCTTTCCACGGATCGAAGGGAGAGATCCCCGATGGCAGAGAAAAAGCCCAAGACTGAGCATTACCCCTGAGCAGGGAGATGACAATCCTCCCCCTCTGCTCCTCATTACCAGAGGAATGGGGACACAAGCAAAAATGGAGTTTGCATGCCTCTCTGAAGCGAACAAAATTCTCACTGCCCCCGGAGAACGTTTCCGGAAGTGAGACCTTTTGCTCGCAACAGACTCCATGGGCCGGAGCATAGCCCAATGCATGAAGCTGAGTCATAGATTGACGGAGATCCGCTACCTCCAAAGAAAGACCCTGCATACGGTCAACCAGGTTAGAAAGCGGATCCATGTCAAAAAGGACGGTTATGGTGGATTATAATGTCACGTCTGTATGTGAGCAACAAGAGCATACACAGTGAATAAGCTACTGACCGGACCCAAACTAGGGAGGATAAAGGGTGACCCCTGTCAGACCCTAAAAG
Organism: Bufo bufo; assembly: GCF_905171765.1. Lineage (NCBI taxonomy): Eukaryota > Metazoa > Chordata > Amphibia > Anura > Bufonidae > Bufo > Bufo bufo. The sequence goes on along the minus strand of NC_053395.1, from coordinate 143,734,881 downwards.
CTCTCCCTATGCTGCTAAGCACATGTCCAGATCCAAATGGTGGATCGAGACATGCCCGCGTACCTAAGGCTGATGACCACTGTAACCCCTACAATAGTGGAAGGGGCACGGCCACCGGTGCCCTGCTCAGAATATGGACGGAATCGGGGTCGCCTCGGATCCAGTCAGAAAACAAACAGAAACACACAATGTCTGCACACTTAACTGAAGGAGCTGCAGCAGCAGTGAAGACAGATCCAAAGTCAGCAGACACTATCCGAAGTACTTGCTTCAGCGGAACTCAGGTCCATAGAAAGATAACACACAAGTGAAGATACTCAAGCGAGAGATACAGCTCAAATGAAAAGTATAATCCACACCCTACAAAGGAGGAGGGGTGATTTAAAGGCAGAGAAATCAAACACAGGAGGGACAGCTGGGAGGAAGTAAAGACCTCAACACAGGGGCGGAGAAACAGAGCAGAGGGAACTCCTCCAAGCTCTAGTAGTGACATCATCACAGGGGTGGAGAAACAGAGCTGTGAGAACGTCTCAAAGCTCTGATAGTGACAGTGTGTGAGTGTGTGTCTGTCCCTGTGTGTGTCACCATCACCATGCCCACAGTGTTCCTATGTTTTGATGCAGCTGCATCAGGACATTCTGTGTGGGGCAAGAAGAAGAAGAAGGAAGAGGAGGCAGCGCCGCCAGCATGGAGTCCATGGGAGTGAGACAGGGAGGCACACTAAGGACGTAGGTAACACTACCACATTATCAGCACTAGTGTTATCTGTAGTTTTATATAGGACTGCAGGTAACACTACCACATTATCTACACTAGTGTGATCTGTAGTTTTACATAGGACTGCGGGTAACACTACTACATTATTAGGACTAGTGTTATCTGTGGTTTTACATGGGACTGCAGGTAACACTACCACATTATCAGGACTAGTGTTGTCTGTGTTTTTACATAGGACTGCAGGTAACACTACCACATTATCAGGACTAGTGTTATCTGTGTATTTACATATGACTGCAGGTAACAATACTACATTTTCTGTACTCAGATAGTCATCACTGTGTTATCTGTGTTGTCACATAGAACTGCAGGGGACATCTACTATATTATCTGTACTCAGAGAGTTATAACTGTATAGGGGGGCCCACAGAGATTTTATCGCCCAAAGGCCACATGAGCCTGGAGCCGACGTGGTGCAATATGTGGGTGGGGCTGTGTGTGGATGTGGCTTGAGGGTGGGCGGGGACACAGGGACCCCATAATCTCTTATTGCCCGGGGGCCCCATGAGTTGTCAGTCCGCCCCTGAATGGAAGGTATAGGGAGGTACAGTGGAGGGCACATGCACCTCTATGGGAGCCCTACAATGGCTACATACATAATAGAATAGTATTTGCCAGGGGAATACATTTTCACTTGTAATATACAGTACCTGTCCCACATCCACAGCTGGATTAATGCTACAACCAGTATCCATGATGATATCTGCCCTGATGTTCTGTCCATGAGGAAAAGTTGGGAAAGAATATATATATATAAATAAATTTTCTTCCAAATATAAATTATTTAACTCTCTATTAAGAATTTCTGAGGATACAGTAAGTTGAGCTATATTTGGCCAAGTTCAGTTATTAATTCAGTTAAAGGGTTTCTACCACTTCGTTTTCACATAATTAGCTTTCAGACACTAGCGATCCGCTAGTGTCTGCTCTACCAAACAATCCTAATATAATAGCTTATTGTGCAGCCGTTTCGCAAAAAAACGAACTTATATTGATATGCTAATGAGCCTCTAGGTGCTATGGGGGCGTCATTAGCACCTAGAGGCTCGGTCTACCTTCACAAAATGTTGCCGCCCAGCGTGTCCCTCCAGCCCGCCCATCTCCTCCGGAATGTGATCCTCCCTGTGAGCCAGCGGACGAATTCTCGCGCATGCGCCGTGCGCGTCTGTATTCGGCGCATGCGCAGTGAATGTCTGACCGCTCCCTGCTCAGACATCTCCACTGCGCCTGCGCCGATGACGTCATAGTGCTCCGAGGAACAGGCGCAGTGGAGATGTCTGTGCAGAAAGCGGATCGCATTCCGGAGGAGATGGGCGGGCTGGAGGGACGCGCTGGGCGGTGACATTTTGTGAAGGTAGACCGAGCCTCTAGGTGCTAATGACGCCCCCATAGCACCTAGAGGCTCATTAGCATATCAATATAAGTTTGTTTTTTAGCGAAACGGCTGCACAATAAGCTATTATATTAGGATTGTTTGGTAGAGCAGACAATAGCGGATCGCTAGTGTCTGAAAGCTAATTATGTGAAAACGAAGTGGTAGAAACCCTTTAATTCCATCAGTTATTGTGAGCCAAAACTAGGTGCGGCTCAAAAACACAGGACAAGTGAATATCTTTACATTATACCTTATCTCTGAGTAGGCTTCACTACTGGTTTTGGCTCACAATAACTGATGGAAATAACTGAACAAATAACTGAAGTGTGAACTTGGCCTTAGGCCTCTTTCACACTTGCGTTGTCCGGATCCGTCGCGCACTCCATTTGCCAGAGGTGCCCGCCGGATCCGTAACAACGCAAGTGAACTGAAAGCATTTGAAGACGGATCCGTCTTCAAAATGCGTTCAGTGTTACTATGGCAGCCAGGACGCTATTAAAGTCCTGGTTGCCATAGTAGTAGTGGGGAGCGGGGGAGCAGTATACTTACCGTCAGAGCGCCCCATGCGCATGGATGACGTGATCCATGCGATCACGTCATCCATGCGCGTGGGGCGCCCTGACGTCACTTTGAAGCGCCCCAGGAGCCGCACGGACGGTAAGTATACTGCTCCCCCGCTCCCCACTACACTTTACCATGGCAGACAGGACTTTAGCGTCCTTGCAGCCATGGTAACCATTCAGAAAAAGCTAAGCGGCGGATCCGGTAATGCGCCGAAACGACGTTTAGCTTAAGGCCGGATCCAGATTAATGCCTTTCAATAGGCATTAATTGCGGATCCGGCCTTGCGGCAAGTGTTCAGGATTTTTGACCAGAGCAAAAAGCGCAGCATGCTGCGGTATTTTCTCCGGCCAAAAAACGTTCCGTTCCGGAACTGAAGACATCCTGATGCATCCTGAACGGATTTCTCTCCATTCAGAATGCATGGGGATAATCGTGATCAGGATTCTTCCGGCATAGAGCCCCGACGACGGAACTCTATGCCGGAACACAACAACGCAAGTGTGAAAGAGCCCTTACCCTCAAAGGTACTGCATGTCTGGAACAAAATAGAGTTGAAGCTTAAATAGATGTGATACATTTGCCATTGAATTTTTTTTTTAATCCCTTACTTTATAATCTCCTGTTAGACAATCGACTTCCACCTCCGAACAGGCAGCCCCATAAACACAGTATTGGAATGGATGGCCTTCTCCTTTCTCCCAGTCCATATAGGTGTCATAACCTCTAATTATAACAAGAATAATATCATCACATCTCAACGAATGAGTGAAATATGATTGCGTTACTTCATTCTGTGCAATGAAATGCAGGATTGCTAGATCCCATTACACCAGACACTAGAGCTGCTCTGTAGGAATTTATCATGAGGGGAATATTTGAAGTCTGGTTTGCTTGAGTCTGTGTTAGCAATCTTTGATCTAAATGTATTAGACTGTGTACATTGTTTGTTAATCTTCAAACCTTTTTGTCTAAAAATGCTACTCCAGTTTTTTTTCTTTTATGCTTCCTGGATTGAGTTTGCAACCTTTTTTTTCTATAAATCTGGAGTGAAACTAAATACCAAAGTTAAAGATGTCCACTTTACCACCCACTTGGTGTAAAAATGCAAAAAGTCACAAAAGTTTCCCCCAAAAAGCTCCAAAAGTCACAAAAGTCCTATTTGTGACTTTCCAAAACCAGAACTCTGGAGTACAGGATGAGATAAATTGTCTCCTATATCTCCAACCTCTTATATCACTATTCTGAGGCTGGGTTCACACTTGAGCGTTTTACAGCGCGTTCAAACGCGCTGTAAAACGCTCAACACATGAAAACCAATGCTTCCCTATGGCCCTGGTTCTCACTTGAGCGTTTTACAGCGCTGAAAAACGCGCTGTAAAACGCCCTACGCTCAAACAAGTACTTGAGCTTCTTTGGGGCGTTTTGACGCGCGTTTGTGGCCATAGGACATTGCAGTCAATCACACAAACGCGCGTCAAACGCGCGTTTACTATTGCAAAAAACGCTCGTCAAAAACGCGCGTCAAAAACGCGCGTTAAACGCGCATATCAAAGACGCTCAGGTCTGAACCCAGCCTAAAGGTCTTGGAGCACTGCATACAGAAAAGATCAACACTTCACACAAGTGATATAAGAGGTCATTTTTTGTGTATCAACACAAGAAAATTATCTACACAAAGGCTATGTCTACACGACGACATTTGTCACGTGATATTTTGTTGCACCAATGTCGCGCGACAATTTTTATAATGGCAGGCTATGGTGTCGCACTGCAACATGCAACATGCTGCGACTGCGACACAACAGTCGCAGAAAATCCATTCGAGATGGATTTTGCATGTTGCAATGCGACACCATAGACTGCCATTATAAAAATTGGCGCACGACATTGGTGCAACAAAATGTTGCGCTACAAATGTTGCAGTGTAGTTGTGCCCTAGTCGTGTAGATGTAGCCAAACACTTTCCTAGAAAATGAGTTGTACCTGAAAAATCCGGTGGCTGAAAGGCTTATTCTTTCATAAAAAGCATCTTTCACCTGTCAAAAGTAAATCAATAATGAGAACAAAAGATACAAATTAAATAAATATAACCTCCGAGCTATAAATGTAATTCTGTGTAATACTTTTACCCAGAAAAGTGTACTGAAACAAGGTTGATTGTGACATATATGGCGATATGAAATCTAATTAAAAATCTATCATGGGATTGGGGTTGCTCATACATTGTTAAAGCAGATGCCCAAGCTCACAGCAAGCTAACTACCAAGTCACTGGAGGTCACAATCCTCTGACCTCCACAAAAGCAACACTTAATGCAGAACTGCTCACTGAGCAGAGCATTCACCTCCAGTGCACTTTCATGAGCAGAATCTATCAGATTAAACATCATATTTACACTACTCCTGATGATAAAATCTCCAAAACAGGGTGTGTTTTTATCGTTCTACCAAGCCTTTAAGCTGAGTTCACACGGGCGAGATTTCCGCGCGGGTGCAATGCGGGAGGTGAACGCATTGCACCCGCACTGAATCTGGACCCATTCATTTCTATGGGGTTGTGCACATGAGCTGTGATTTTCACGCATCACTTATGCGTTGCGTGAAAATCGCAGCATGCTCTATATTGTGCGATTATCACATGGTTATAAGGGAAAATAATAGCATTCTTTAATACAGAATGCTTAGTAGGTGGTCAATTGAGGGTTAAAAAAATAATAATTAACTCACCTTCTCCTCTTGATCGCGTAGCTGCCGGTCTCTTCTTACTTCTTTAATCATGAGCTGCCGGCTAAAGGACCTGTGGTGACGTCATATCACATGGTCCAATCACATGATCAATCACCGTGGTGATGGACCATGTGATTGGACCATGTGATCTGACGTCACCACAGGTCCTTTAGCCGGCAGCTCATGATTAAAGAAGTAAGAAGAGACCGGCAGCTACGCGATCAAGAGGAGAAGCTGAGTTAATTATTTTTTATTTTTTAACCCTCAATTGACCACCTACTAAGCATTCTGTATTAAAGAATGCTATTATTTCCCCTTATAACCATGTTATAAGGGAAAATAATAGCATCTACACAACACCGAACCCAAACCTGAACTTCTGTGAAGAAGTTCGGGTCTGGGTACCACAGTCAGTTTTTTATCACGCGCGTGCAAAACGCATTGCACCCGCGCGATAAAAACTGAACAACGGAACGCAATCGCAGTCAAAACTGACTGCAATTGGGTACCTACTCGCGCAGGTTTGCCGCAACGCATCCGGACCTTATCCGGACACGCTCGTGTGAACTCAGCCTTAGACCTAGTGCTGTCAGCAGTTTAGAATAATCAATGAAATTTTGAATCTGACCCTTTGAATAAAAAATGTACTTTTCTTTTAGCTTGTCCCATGATGTCAGTGTGACTAAGGCCTCTTTGACACTGCCATTTGGTGCAGATCCATCATGGATCTGCACAGACGGATGCATGCATCCCTTCAGAACGGATCTGTTTGTATTATCTTTAACATTGCCAAAATGGATCCGTCTTGAACACCATTGAAAGTCAATGGGGGACGGAACAGTTTTCTATTGTGCCAGATTGTGTCAGTGAAAACGGATCCGTCCCCATTGACTTACATTGTGTGTCAGGACGGATTCGTTTGGCTCAGTTTTGTCAGACAGATGCCAAAACGCTGCAAGCAGCGTTTTGGTGTCCGCCTCCAAAGCGGAATGGAGACAAACTGATGCATTCTGAGTGGATCCTTATTTATTCAGAATGCATTAGGGCAAAACTGATCCATTTTGGACCGCTTGTGACAGCCCTGAACGGATCTCACAAACGGAAACCAAAACGGCAGTGTGAAAGTAGTCTAACTTTATACCTGGACTGGACTCAGTTATACCTTACAATTTTACGCCTCACTGGCTTTCATTGCTGACCTTTGTCTGTTTTGAATCTGTAGAAAAACATTTGCAACCAGCAGATTTTTGCCTGCTCCATTGTCTTCTCCTATTTATCAGTTTGTGTTTCAGCTGGTCACTGATGCAGACCAAGCTTGTTTGGAAAGAAGTTCTTGATTGGATAGCCTTTCTTTAAATATTTGGTCTCTGCTGTAAGTTTTTCGGTGATAGTGTAAGCTCTGTGTGTTTGTATCTAACAAATTCCAGTATGTTGTATGTATGTTCCTTGTGAAGTGCTCTTTATGTAGTTTGCTGTTGAACCTGTTCTGATTAAATTCCAGTTCAGCTCTGCTGTTTGGTTTCCTTCTCTGCTGCCATTTATGGTCGGGTCAGTATTTCAGATGAGGGTGTTCAGTAGGGATATTGTCAGGGACAATGAGGATCAATGTTGTTTGATTTGTAGGTGAATTTTTAGGGATAAATCTATGGAAGATTCAGGAAAATCGAGAGACAGGTTCAGTTATTGCCTGTTTGCTATTATCTTCATGCATCTGCTTTATTTTCTGACTATCATCATCTGTCTACTTCATTACTTGACTGACATTACCTACTTCTGTTTGTTTCCATTATCTGTTGATTATCATTATTTGGTTGCTGTCATCTAACGATGTGTTCCTATTTCTGTATATTTGTTACTTGCAGTGTTGATACGCGCTTCATAATATTATTTTTGCAACTTTCAAGTTGTTATACATGCAGAGTGCTGGGATCACTGCTAGTACCCAGGAAAGACGACTTCTATAGGTGGAAGGCTACTTTTTCAGTCATGTGAACAATCAGGATCAAAGAGAAATGAAGGGGCACAGCACAGCTAAGTGATCAGAGTTTTAGTGATCAGTGGGGGTCTCTGCACCTTGATCCTTAATGATCAAAACTTTTGACATGTCACTGACTCACTATGACATATCAGAAGTTTGTAAAAATGTTATTCAGGGAATATTCATGGAGAGATAAACCCAAGTCCTGAATTCAACAGCATATCAGTGACTTAAAGGGGTTCTGGACTTTGTTTAAACTGATGATCTATCCTCTGGATAGATCATCAGCTTCTGATCGGCGGGGGTCCGACACCCGAGACCTCCGTCGATCAGCTGTTTGAGAAGGCAGCGGCGCTCCAGCAGCGCCGCGGCCTTCTCACTGTTTACTGCAGGCCCAGTGACGTCACGACTAGTATCACTGGCCTGGGCGCGGCTAAGCTCCGTTCCCTTGAATGGAGCTTAGCCCCGCCCAGGCCAGTTGATACAAGTCGTGACGTCACTCGGCAAGCGGTAAACGGTGAGAAGGCAGCGGCACTGCTGGAGCGCCGCTGCCTTTTAAAACAGCTGATCGGCGGGGGTCCCGGATGTCGGACCCCCGCCGATCAGAAGCTGGATAGATCATCAGTTTAAACAAAGTGCGGAACCACTTTAAGTAAAAGTATATGAGAAAAAGGTTCTTATAGGTGAAAAGTGCAATCTGTCTGACTATCTATAAGCTCCAGACAGGACTGTAGTCTGCTGTTGTGCAAACCTAACATTCATGTGACAATACTTTAAAGGGGTTGTCTAAGTTAAATAAAAACTTTGGCAGCCCATGTAAGTGGTCTAAAATAACAGAAGAATTGATACTAACCTGTTTTCTTCCCTGATGCTTCCTGTGCTGTGTCCTGTCCTCCATTTTTCTTGGCTGCAGTGGTGACGTTATGAGCCCACAGGTCAGCACTGAAGCCAGTCACTGGCCTCGACTTGTATATGCTGAGGGAAGTTATTGGCTGCACAGTGAGACCTGTGTGCTCAGAACGTCACCACTGCAACCAAGAGGACAGCAGTGGGGTGGATTGGAGGACATCACTGGAAGTGGCAGGAGAGAAATGGGGTAAGTATGGCCTTCTTTGATTATTTTAACACATTTACAGGGGCTGCTAGAGTTTTTACATGGTGGAGTCACATTATTATGACAACTTTCTATTTTCAATGTTGGCAGGACGTAGCTCATGAAGGAAGGAAGTCACTTGAGTTGGCAGAAAAGGCTTCCTTTTTTGTGGCAGTATTGGAATTGGACATCCGCTCATTGGCAAAGGTTTGCCTTCTCCGATGAGTCACGTTTTCTGCTTCATTGAACAGATGGATGTTGGCGTGTCAGGCAAGATACATCAGAGAAGAAATGCCCTGCAACCATTGCTGGAAGAACACAAGCTAGTGGTGCAGCGTTATGGTCTAGAGAATTTTTTGTGGTATTCTCTGGCCCACTCATCCATGAGGAAGGCACTGTCAACCGAGTCGGGTATGAATCCATTCTTGCAAATTACATACACCCATACATGCTGATTGTCTTCCCTGGGGTGGATGGGATCTTCCTGAAAGACAATGCAACATGTCACTGTCACGGTCCCTCCCATGACAGAGGTGAGAAGATCTAAGAGACTGGCAGTACATGAGGGTATCTGACAGTCTCTCTGTTTTCTCCTTGCAGTGTTGTTGTTTGGTAATGACCACACCTCTTGTTAGGTGCAGCTTGTGGTCATTACTGAGGCTCTATTTAGTTCTGGCTCACACTGCTTACCATGCGGTTGATATTTCCTGCTGGAGTTGGTTGAGCTGGTGTGTTGTTCCTTTGGATATCCGGCTCCTCCTATCTTCTTTAAGCTAAGTGCATTTTGTTTTGCATTTTGTTGTTCGCTTGTGTTTGTTGTTTTCTAGGCCTCAGGGAGACGCTGGTTCATTCATCTGGGAAGGAACCAGTAGTCTCATTCCCTGCCACCACTCCTAGGGTTTTCCAGGGTCTCCAGGGCTAAGGTTCCGGTGTATTAATATTTCCACCTTCAGGGTCTACTCATATTGGCAGGAGTCAGGGAGAGGTCTAGGGATACCTAGGAGGTCACCATCCCTCTCCCTTAGCCTTGAGGCCTAGACTCCGGTCTATTTCCTTCTGTGTGTTATCTGGTGTTTTCCCCTCCCCATTACCTGTGCCTGACCTCCGCACGGCCATCTCGCAGTTTCAGAGACCACAGGCGGCGGCTTCCAGCAGTGGGAACCAGGCCTGCCCGGAAACTAAGGTCGCTCTCCCGGGGAGAAGTGACAACTTTGTTTGGTTCAGGGAGTCGTGCAAACTATATTTTAGACTACGTCCTAACACTTCCTAACTCTTCTGGGGACGAGAGTCAAAGAGTGGGGATTATTATTTCGTTACTGAAAGTAGACGCTCAGTCTTGGGCTTTTTCTTTGCTGACTGGATCACAATCCCTCCGGTCAGTAGATAAATTTTTCAGAGCTCTGGGACTTATCTACGATGACCCTGGCTGAGACTAAGTTGCGTGGTTTACCGCAGGGAGAGCGTTCTGCTGAGTCCTATTGCTCTGAATTTAGGAGATGGGTAGAGTTGATAGGACACCTGGATGTTCGGGTTCGACAGGTTCGGACGAACTTCGGAAAAAAGTTAGAGTTCGGGACCCGAACTTGACCCAAACTTGACCCCGAACAGGAACCCCATTGAAGTCAATGGGGACCCGAACTTTTCAGCACTAAAATGGCTGTAAAAATGTGATGGAAAGGGCTAGAGGGCTGCAAATGTCGTCAAAATGTGGTTAAGAGCATGGCAAGTGCTCTGCAAACAAATGTGGATAGGGAAATGACTTAAAATAACATAAAATACGTAAAAATAAAAAATAATAATCTTGCTCTAGGAGGACCAGGTCCATATGGAGTAGGAGGTTGAGGAGGCGGTGGATGTGGCGGTGTAGGTGGAAGTGGCGGTGGAGGAGGAGAAGGTAGCCTACACTTCTTTTTGGTTTTAAATGTATTAGTATTTTTTTCAATTAGGGTACACCCCAAAACATTAGGAAATATAACCCTCCAGTCGTGCTAAACACACGTTCAGACAATACACCGGCTGCAGGGCAGGCCAGCACCTTCAAGGCATAAAGGGCAAGCTCAGGCCATGTGCCCAATTTGGAGACCCAGAAGTTGCAGGGGCTGACCCCTGTCAGTTAGTTCGTGTAGGCGTGTGCATACTTACTGCCCCACCATGTCGCACGTCCCCGTGATGTTCACGATCCAATTTGATATCTACTTTATCAACTTTCGATGTTCTTTTATGGTGCATGGTGATCACGGGTGGCGGGGAATCAGGGTTCCAGGCCAGAGAGGGAGCGTGAGAAAGAGACCAAATTTAAGGGAGATAAATTAATAAAAAATGTAGGACAAATGTAGGACAAATTACAGAAGCCCAAATGTGGGCCAAAAAAATCAAGCGGAATTGTGGGAAAAGCTATTGAGGCTCAAATCTTGGCCAAAAGAGTATAGCGGAAATGTGGTACAACTTGTTTAAGTTTAAGCATTGAATCAAAGGAGGTGGTGCACATCAATTAAAGAAGCATTTCAGAAATTTTATTCCCTGTCACCTATGCAGAGCAGGGGTTTATTCACGTCTAAAATTGTATAATGTCAACCCAAGAATGTAACGGAAAAATTACAGAAATTAATTAACCTGTCTACTTGGTAGAGCAGGGGTCTATGACAGAAAACAATTGTTTATTGTCACCCGAAAATGTAAACTAAAAATTATTGAAATTTATTAAGCTGTCAACTAGGTAGAGGAGGGGTATATTACACCCAAAAATTTGTGAATTTGACCCTAAAATGTAACTGACAAATGTTTTTTTTTTTTTTACCGGTCTAATAGGTATAGCAGTGGTACTTCACACCAAAAAATTGCAGAATTTTACCATAAAATGTAACAGACAATTTTTTTTATTGTTTAACCTGTCTACTAGGTATAGCAGTGGTATTTCACACCCAAAAATTGTTGAATTTCAACTGAAAATGTAACTGACTATTTATTTAATTTTTTAACCGGCCTACCAGGTATAGCAGTGGTACTATACACCCAAAAAATGGTAAATTTCACCCGAAAATGTAAATGACTATTTATTTTATTTTTTAACCGGCCTACCAGGTATAGCAGTGGTACTATACACCCAAAAATTTGTAAATTTCACCCGAAAATGTAAATGACAAAGTAGTGAAATGATATAAAATAAAACACGTACAAAAAAAATAATAATTTGATTTATGAGGTGGAGTTCCATATGGAATAGGAGTTTGAGGAGGCGGTGGACGTAGCGGTGTAGGTGGAAGCGGCGGTGGAGGAGGACGAGGTAGCCAACACAGGTTTTTGGTTTTCATTTAATTTTTTAAAATTAGGGTACACTCCGAAATACAAACATGAGCAATTGCGCTACAGTATAACAATGGCTGGTTAGTGCTGGTATACATGTCTATTCTGGACAAGGTACGGACATGTCCTGAGGGATCCGTGCCTGGTTCATTTTAATGAACGTGAGCTTGTCCACATTGGCTGTGGACAGGCGGCTGCGCTTGTCTGTGATGACGCCCCCTGCTGTGCTAAACACACGTTCAGATAATACACTGGCTGCAGGGCAGGCCAGCACCTCCAAGGCATAAAGGGCAAGCTCAGGCCATGTGCCAATTTGGAGACCCAGAAGTTGAAGGGGGCAGAGCCGTCATTCAGTACGTGTAGGCGTGTGCACACATACTGCTCAACCATGTTGGTGAAATGCTGCTAAGACGTTCCATATCAGCTGGTGGTGCTGGTTGTTGTGGCGTGCTAACAAAGCTTTTTCACATTTCGGCCATGTTAACCATACCTTCTGAGGTGCTGGCGGTGCCCCAGCTGCATTGGCAACCTCTTCCTCGTCCTCTGCCATCGCCTTGTGCTTCCACTGTGCCCCCGCTGTCAGGTGGGAATGCCACCAGCAGCGCGTCTACCAGCACGCGCTTGTACTCGCGCATCTTACGATCACGCTCCAGTGAGGGAATTAAGGACGGTACGTTGTCCTTGTAATGGGGATCCAGCAGCGTGGCCACCCAGAAATCAGCACAAGTTAGAATATGGGCAACTCGGCGGTCATTGCGGAGACACTGCAGCATGTAATCGCTCATGTGTGCCAGGCTGCCCAGAGGCAACGAAAAGCTGTCCTCTGTGGGAGGTGTATCGTCTGTGTCGTCTGTATCCCCCCATCCACGCACCAGTGATGGCCATGAGCTGGTCTGGGTGCCACCCTGCTGTGAACATGGTTCCTCCTCCTCCATCTCCTCCTCCTCATCCTCCACCTCCTCATCCTCCAGAACTGTGCCCTGGCTGGACAATTGTGTACCTTGGGTTTGTGGGTGCAGGAACCCACCCTCGGAGCCACTTGTGGATGACTGGCCGGAAACCCTACGAAATGATCCCTCTTCCTCCTCCTTCTCCTGTGCCACATCCTCTTCCATCATAGCCAGGAGCGTTTTTTCAAGGAGGCATAGAAGTGGGATAGTAACACTGAGAATGGCGTTATTGGCACTAGCCATGTTGGTGGAGTACTCGAAACAGCGCAACAAGGAACACAGGTCTCGCATGGAGGCCCAGTCATTGGTGGTGAAGTGGTGCTGTTCCGCCAAGCAACTCACCCGTGCTTGCTGCAGCTGAAACTCCACTATTGCCTGCTGCTGCTCGCACAGTCTGGCCAGCACGTGCAAGGAGGAGTTCCACCTTGTGGGCACGTCGCATATGAGGCGGTGAGCGGGAAGGCCGAAGTTACGCTGCAGCGCTGACAGGCGAGCAGCAGCAGGGTGAGAACGCCGAAAGCACGCACAGATGGCCTGCACTTTATGCAGCAGCTCTGACATATCGGGGTAAGTTTTAAGGAATCTCTGCACCACCAAATTCAGCACATGCGCCAGGCAAGGGATGTGCGTCAAACCGGCTAGTCCCAGAGCTGCTACGAGATTTCGCCTATTATCGCACACCACCAGGCCGGGCTTGAGGCTGACTGGCACAAACCACTCATCGGTCTGTTGTTCAAGGCCCGTCCACAGCTCCTGCCGGTGTGGGGTTTGTCCCCCAAACAGATAAGTTTTAAAACTGACTGTTGTTGTTTACCCCTGGCTGTGCTGAAGTTGGTGGTGAAGGTGTTACTGTAACGGGGTGCCAAAGGCGCACTCGGTCTTCCATCAGCCGCAGACCTGCTGCTTAGCTTCGGGAGCGAGGATCTGTGTTTCACCTTGTTCCCAGGGCATCTTTGCTAGCTGGGAGGCTCCCTGCTCCTAGGTCTGCCTTGAGCGCCGAGCTGATCACTCGGTGCTCGACTGGTCGGTCATGTGATGCTGGCCACGTCACATGACCCTCACTCCCCACTATAAATACAGGCAGCTTGCTGGCCACAGGTTGCCTGTTAATTTTAGGTATCTGGTGATTGTTTTGTTCCTGCATACTTATCTGATCCTGTGTTCCCTGACGATTCTCTGCCTGCTCCTCCTGTACTGCGCATCTCTCCTGGTATCCTGACCCCGGCTTCCACCTGACGATTCTTTGCGGACTCCTGTTGTACTTCGTTTCTCTCCTGGTATTTGACCTCGGCTTTTCCTGACTATTCTCTGCTCATTCCTTTGTACTGCGTAGCTCTTTAGGTATTGACCCGGTTCGTTCACGTTCCGTTATTTGTCTTGTCTGTCTTCCCAGCACGTATCCTAAGTTAGGGACTGCCGTCTAGTTGTCCCCTGTCATTAGGACTTGCTAAGCAAGTAGACAGGGCCAGGGGTGAGGGTGGAGCGCAGTGGTCATTATCCTCCCCCCTGTGTGTAGTGTACGTTACCGTCACAGATTAACAGGCCGTAACCTAACCACTGTATCATGAATCCTCTGGTGACCCTGACTGACCGTGTCTCTAACTTGACGCAGATGGTGCATGAGCTAGGGGAGAAACTCTGTTCTTTTGAGCTAGGACAAGGTACTTCCATCCCTCAGGCCTCCAGTCCACATTTAGAGCCCCAGATTAAGCTTCCTGAGCCCTTTTCTGGAGATCGGAAGAAGTTTCTTTCCTTTAAAGAAAATTGTAAACTTTTTTTCTGTTTGCGCCCCGTATCCTCTGGCCCCGAGAGTCAACGCGTGGGCATTGTCATTTCCCGGTTACAGGGTGATCCCCAGGACTGGGCATTTTCTTTACCTGCTGACGCCAGTTGTTTAACATCAGTGGAGGGTTTTTTTCAGGCCCTGGGTACCCTGTATGATGAACCAGACAGGACACTGGTAGCCGAGACTGCTCTAAAAGTTCTGGTTCAGGGCGATCTACCTGCGGAGGAGTATTGCACCCAATTCATAAAGTGGTGTGTTCCCTCAGGATGGAATGAACCAGCACTTAAGAGTCAGTTCAGGTCAGGTGTGTCTGATAACTTACAGGATCTTCTAGTGAGTTATCAGCTTCCAGAGACTCTAGAGGAGATGATGACCCTTGTAGTCCGACTTGACCGACGGGTTAGAGAGAGACAACAGGAACGACAGTTCTCTTCCCAGATGGTGGTCCAGCCTGAGGTCTATCCCAGAAACAACGCTGAGGTCTCTACCGAAGAACCCATGCAGGTCGGCATGACTCAAGGGAATCTGCGCCGCAGACGTGGAGTGTGTTTTTACTGCGGAGGTCCTGACCATTGGATCAACCAGTGTCCAAAGAAGGCCTTCTACATTAAGTCTCCCAAGGCAAGGCAACCTAAAGACCAGGTACACCCTGATATTACGAAATGTAAACTTTTGGTACCTATAACAATATCTCTGGGGGTTAATAAATGGCCAGGTAAGGCCTTTATTGACTCTGGTTCAGCGGCCAGCTTTATTGACTCTGAGTACGCCATTAGACTGGGTATTCCAATTTTTTCTCTTCCTACACCTATCCATGTCATGGCTATTGACACCACTCCCCTGGTAGGTGGTACGGTGAGGTCATGTACCTCAGAGATTTTTTTAACCGTGGGGGTGTGCCACTCTGAGAAATGTTCCCTCTTAGTCCTGGAGAACTTACCGGTCGAGGTGGTACTAGGGTTGCCTTGGCTCCGATTACACAACCCCACTATTGATTGGTCCAGGGGGAGCTGGTGAAATGGGGACCTAAGTGTGACTCGTGCTTGTCTGTGGTACAAGCTGGGGTCTCAGTAAAATCTGATATATTACCCACGGTCATTAGGGAATATTCTGATGTGTTCTCATCACCTACCCTAGGGGGTCTACCACCCCATAGACCTTATGATTGCGCTATAGAGTTAGTAGAAGGTGCCAGGTTTCCTAAGGGGCGTATTTATAATCTCTCTCAGCCCGAACGCAAGGCCATGGAGGATTATATTATGGAAAGCTTCGGTAAGGGGCACATTAGACCTGTCTCTCCTATGGGAGCAGGGTTTTTCTTCGTTAAGAAGAAGGATGGTGGTCTTAGGCCTTGTATCGATTACCGGAAATTGAATAAGATCACTATCCTGAATAGATACTCTCTCCCATTCATTATGGATTTATTTAACCAGGTTCTGGGGGCAACTTGGTTTTCTAAGATTGACCTGAAAGGGGCATATAATCTAATCCGAATCAAGGAGGGAGACGAATGGAAGACGGCGTTCAATACTCCGGCAGGGCACTTTGAATATCAGGTTATGCCTTTTGGACTCAGCAATGCCCCAGCTGTGTTCCAAAACTTTATGAATGATATTCTTAGAGAGTTTTTAGGTAAATTTGTCATTGTCTATCTTTACAACATTTTGATATTTTCTCCTGATTTCAAATCTCATGTGTCTCATGTTAGACAAGTATTAGAGGTGTTGAGGGAGAATCAGTTGTCCGCTAAACAAGAGAAATGTGTCTTTGGTGTACAGGAGATACTATTTCTAGGGCATGTCCTGACCCCTCACGCCTTCAAGATGGATCCTGGTAAGGTACTAGCTATTAAGGAATGGGTAAGGCCTTCATCCTTAAAGGCCTTACAAAGGTTCTTAGGTTTTGCCAATTACTAACGTAAATTTATTAAGAATTTTTCAGTAATTGCTAAACCGTTGACCGACCTTGCTAAGAAAGGGGCGGATTTGGAGAACTGGTCTACTGAGGCCATTACTTCGTTTGAAACACTAAAAAAGGCATTCAGTAGCGCTCCCATTCTGATCCAGCCAGATCAGGAGAGTCCTTTTATTGTGGAGGTGGATGCGTCTGAGGACGGCGCAGGAGCAGTCCTTTCACAAGGTCCTACTAGTCTAACTAACCTAAGACCGTGTGCATTCTTTTCCAGAAAATTTTCTTCAACCGAGAGAAACTATGACATAGGGAATTGGGAGTTGCTGGCCATTAAGTGGACATTTGAGGAGTGGAGGCATTTTCTGGAGGGGAAGGCATTGTGTAACTGTTGTCACTGACCATAAGAACCTTATGTTTCTCGAATCTGCTAAGAGGTTGAATCCCCGTCAGGCTAGATGGGCACTGTTTTTTACTCGTTTTGAATTCTCCATTACTTTCAGGCCTGGAAGTAAAAACGTAAAGGCTGATGCATTATCTCGGAGCTTCCATGCTTTTCAGCCTACAGAGGCACCGCCTGAATCCATCCTACCAGCAAATATCTTCGTAGCAGCCTTAATCCAAGATATCTCGGCTCTCATCAGGGCTGAACAACATCTGGCACCGGCAACCACCCCAACAGATAAGTTGTTTGTTCTCATACAATTTCGTCTCCAGCTGTTGGGTGAGTGTCATGATTCTGCCTTTTGTGGACATCCTGGTTTTGAGGGCACTAGAGAGCTGGTTTCTAGATCCTATTGGTGGCCCACTCTATTTAGGGATGTCAAGTCCTACGTGTCAGCCTGTGAGGTTTGTGCTAGGTCTAAGACACCTAGGACTCACCCTGCTGGTAACCTACGACCCCTACCCATTCCCAGTAGACCCTGGTCCCATATCTCGATGGACTTTATTACTGACCTGCCACCGGCGGAGGGTAAGACTGTGGTTTGGGTAGTGGTCGATAGGTTTAGCACGATGGTTCATTTCATTCCTCTGTCTAAACTCCCGAATGCCAAGAACCTGGCATCTATTTTTGTGAAAGAAATTGTACGGTTACATGGTATCCCGAAAAATATTGTATCTGACAGGGGTGTGCAGTTTGTGTCCACATTTTGGAGGGCTAACCCAGTATTGTTTAGGTTCGAGCTGCCCGAGTCATTCCACATTCATAATGTGTTCCATAAATCTCTACTTAAAAGGATCTGTGTTTGACCTTGTTCCCAGGGCAGCGTTGCTAGCTGGGAGGCTCCCTGCTCCTAGGTCTGCCTTGAGCGCTGAGCTGATCACTCGGTGCTCGACTGGTCGGTCTGTCGGTCATGTGATGCTGGCCACGTCACATGACCCTCACTCCCCACTATAAATACAGGCAGCCTGCTGGCCACAGGTTGCCTGTTAATTTTAGGTATCTGGTGATTGTTTTGTTCCTGCATACTTACCTGATCCTGTGTTCCCTGACGATTCTCTGCCTGCTCCTCCTGTACTGCGCATCTCTCCTGGTATCCTGACCCCGGCTTCCACCTGACGATTCTTTGCAGACTCCTGTCGTACTTCGTTTCTCTCCTGGTATTTGACCTCGGCTTTTCCTGACTATTCTCTGCTCATTCCTTTGTACTGCGTAGCTCTCTAGGTATTGACCCGGTCCGTTCACGTTCCGTTATTTGTCTTGTCTGTCTTCCCAGCACGTATCCTAAGTTAGGGACTGCCGTCTAGTTGTCCCCTGTCATTAGGACTTGCGAGGCAAGTAGGCAGGGCCAGGGGTGAGGGTGGAGCGCAGTGGTCACTATCCTCCCCCCTGTGTGTAGTGTACGTTACCGTCACAGTTAAGCTGACCGGATGAGGAGCTGATAGAGGATAAGGAAGCAGATTAGGAGGAGGAAGCAACAGGAGGCAAACTGAAGCGCCCTGCAATCCTCGGTGATGGAAGGACGTGCGCCAAACTGCCCTCCACCTCAGGCCCAGCCGCCACTGCATTTACCCAGTGTGCTGTTATGGAAATATAACGGCCCTGACCGTGCTTACTGGACCACGTATCCGTAGTCAGGTGCACCTTGCCACAGATGGCATTGCGCAGTGCACACCTGATTTTGTCCCCTACTTGGTTGTGCAGGGAAGGAATGGCTCGCCTTGAAAGGTAGTGGTGGCTGGGCACGACATACTGTGGGTCAGCCACCGCCATAAGGCTTTTAAAACTATCTGTCTCCACCAGACAGAATGACAGCATTTCAAAGGCCAGTAATTTAGAAATCCTGGCATTCAGGGATCGCGGGTGGGTAGGGGGGTACTTCCTCTTCCTCTCCAGCATTTGGGAGATGGAGAGCTGAACGCTTCCGTGGGACATTGTGGAGATGCTTGGTGACCCAGGTGTTGGTGTTGCTGGCAGATCCTCTGTTTGCGAGGTGGCACTGTCACTCCAGAGGTGGATGAAGAGGCCGAGACAGCAGCAAAGGAGGAAGCAGGAGGAGCCAGAGACCTTTCTTGGTTTTTGAGGTGTCTACTCCACTGCAGCTCGTGCTTTGCACTTAAATGCCTGGTCATGCAGGTTGTGCTCGGGTTGAGAACGTTTATGCCCCGCTTTAGGCTTTGATTGCACAGCGTGCAAACCCCTCGTGTCTTGTCGTCAGCACATTGTCTGAAGAACTGCCACGCCAGGGAACACCTTGGAGCTGGCTTTGGTGTGCTCGGTCCCTTGCTGTGGTGGGCAGTAGAAGGCATACTGTCTAGAGGACGGCCGCTCTGCTTTTGCACCCTGCTCCCTCTTCTGCTGTGCTGGTGGCTCTGTGCAACCTCCGCCTCTTCCTCCGAACTACATAGGTTACTCGCATGACCTTGATTCCATGTGGGGTCGAGGACCTCATCGTCCTCCACATCATCTTCCACCCAGTGTTCACCCCTGCCTTCCTTGTTGGTCTGCACACTTTCGAAAGCCCCAGCAGTTGGCACCTGTGTTTCGTCATCATCCGAGACGTGCTGCGATGGTCCTCCCATGTACTCATCTTGAAAGATAAGTGGTTGGGCATCGGTGCACTCAATCTTTTTTACTTCTGGGGCAGGGCTAGGTGGAAAGCCCTGGGAAACCCTGCTAACAGAGTCATCAAAAAGCAGAAGAGACTGCTGCATGACTTGGGGCTCAGACTGCTTGGCTGATTTCCAATGGGGTGAGGTGAAAGACTGATGGACATCGGCTGCAGGTGCCAACTGTGGTCTTTCAGCAGGAGACTGGGTGGGAGACAATGTGAAGGAACTAGATACACTGTCAGCAACCCAATCTACTATCGCCTGTACTTGTTCAGGCCTCACCATTCATAGAGCAGCATTCGGCCCGACCAAAGACCGCTGCAGGTTTTGTCGCCTACTCGCACCTGAGGAAGGGGTTTCACTTGTGCGTGTAGCTGGCACAGATCGACCATGTCCTCTCCCTGCAACAGGAGCTCCACCAGCAGCACCACGACCTGGGCCACGTCCCTTATTTGACGCTCTCCTCATATTTTTCGAATTTAGGATCTTGCCCTAAATGGGTGTTTAATTAATAGTAGAATAGAACGACAGTATGTAAAGGGTGTTTCTCACACGGCCTGAACCAGACTAGGCCTCAATTAAAGATTTCTTTGACCAAAATCGCTGTATTTCAAATGCTTGAATCAAACCCCTGTATGTAGAGGGTGTATCTCACAAGGCCTGAACCAGTGTAGGCCTAAATTAAATATTTCTTTGCCCAAAATGGCTGTATTTCAAATGGCTGTATTTCAAATGCCTGAATCAAACCCCTGTATGTAGAGGGTGTATCTCACAGGGCCTGAAACAGTGTAGGCCTGAATTAAAGATTTCTTTGCACAAAATAGCTGTATTTCAAATGGCTGTATTTCAAATGCCTGAATCAATCCTCTGTATGTAGAGGGTGTATCTCACAGGGCCTGAACCAGTGTAGGCCTGAATTAAAGATTTCTTTGCACAAAATGGCTGTATTTCAAATGGCTGTATTTCAAATGCCTGAATCAAACCTCTGTATGTAGAGGGTGTATCTCACACGGTCTGAACCAGTGTAGGCCTGAATTAAATATTTCTTTGCCCAACAAGGCTGTATTTCAAATGCCTGAATCAAACCCCTGTATGTAGAGGGTGTATCTCACAGGGCCTGAACCAGTGTAGGCCTAAATTAAATATTTATTTGCACAAAATGGCTGTATTTCAGATGGCTGTATTTCAAATGCCTGAATCAAACCCCTGTATGTAGAGGGTGTATCTCACAGGGCCTGAACCAGTGTAGGCCTAAATTAAATATTTATTTGCACAAAATGGCTGTATTTTAAATGGCTGTATTTCAAATGCCTGAATCAAACCCCTGTATGTAGAGGGTGTATCTCACAGGGCCTGAACCAGTGTAGGCCTAAATTAAATATTTCTTTGCACAAAATGGCTGTATTTCAAATGGCTGTATTTCAAATCCCTGAATCAAAGGGTAGAGGGTGTATCTCACACGGCCTGAACCAGTGTAGGCCTGAATTCAATATTGGTGCACCAAATGGTGGTATTTAAAATCTCTGAATGTAAGCCATATGTATTAAAGGGATTCTGTCACCAAGTTTTGGGCTATAGAGATGCGGACATGCAAGGCTAGATCACCGCTAGCATGTCCGCAATTTACCTGTCCTATAGGGCTGTGTGCTTTTATTTTCTTTAAAAAAAGATTTTAGAGATATGTAAATTAGTCTTGTAGGTGCCCAAGGGGCTATATGAACCTTCCTGATGCCCAGCCACGCCCACCTGTGAAAGAGCCCAGCACCGCCTGTGTCCTCCGAATCTCCTCCTTTCATCAACGATAGATTGCCGCGCATGCGCAGTTCTTTCCCTGAGGCTGATGCCAGCACAGGGAAGGAACACTATACCGGCACTGCACATGCGCGAGCTCGCGCATCGCGAGATAACGGCAATTTATCGTTGATGAAAGGAGGAGATTCGGAGGACACAGGCGGTGCTGGGATCCTTCACAGGCGGGCGTGGCTGGGCATCAGGAAGGTTCGTATAGCCCCTTGGGCACCTACAAGACTAATTTACATATCTCTAAAATCTTTTTTTAAAGAAAATAAAAGCACACAGCCCTATAGGACAGGCATATTGCGGACATGCTAGCGGCGATCTAGCCGTGCATGGCCGCATCTCTATAGCCCAAAACTTGGTGACAGAATCCCTTTCAGGGTGTATCTCACAATGACATCTGCATCAAAGGCTGCCAACTAAATTTTTTGTGCCCAAACGAGTGTTTGTTAAACAACTGAATTTGACAGCGGTATATAAGCCTGTAATTTCACACGTGCTATGCTGCAAGGCCGGAAAATAGTGTTTTTTGTTAAAGTGTGTTTGTTTTTAAAACCCCAGAAAATAATGGGTGTATTTCTAGCTTAAATTGCACACTGACTAATCCAGATGTTGTAGATTGCCAAAAAAGTGTTTTTTTGGTAACAGAATATGAAAGCTGTATATATTAAACTTGAATTTAACACTTGCAGATCAGGAAAATACTGTTTTTTGAAGAAAAAAATTGTGTGTTTTTCAAACCCCAGAAAATGATGGGTGTATTTCTAGCTTACATTGCACACTGACTAATCAAGATGTTGTAGTTTGCCCAAAAAATTGTGATTTGCAATGTCCCAAAAGCTCAGATGCAGTGCTGGTGCACTGAGCTTGCATAAAATGGCCGCCGCTGCTGCCCACCTAACTAAGAGAATTATAAGTTTTGTTTTTTTGGTCAATGGGCTCAGGGCAGAGTAAAACGATTGTGCCCTGCACCCACACAACTATTTCTCTGTAGATCGCTGATTAGATTCTCTCCTATTCTCTCCCTGAAATCACAAGTCCAGCAGCATCCTCTCCCTACACTTGTAACAGCAGAGTGACGTGCAGCGCTACGTGACTCAAGCTTATATAGAGCCTGGGTCACATGCTGCTCTGGCCAATCACAGCCATGCCATTAGTAGGCATGGCTGTGATGGCTTCTAAGGTCAGACAGTTAACCGCTTGTTGATTGGCTGCTCTGCAGCCTTTCAAAAAGCGCCAAGAAAGCGCCGAACACCGAACCCGAACCCAAACTTTTACTGAATTGTTCGAGTTCGGGTCCGGGGTCCAAAAATCCTAAAGTTTGGTACGAACCCGAACTTTACAGTTCGGGTTCGCTCAACCCTAGAGATGGGCAACTGATACTGAGTGGAATGACCCAGCCCTCCGTACTCAATTCTGTCAAGGGTTATCCGAGAACTTGAAGGACACATTGGCATTTCACGAATATCCAGAGTCATTGGAGGCAGCCATGTCTCTGGCTGTACGTATTGATAGACGCCTGAGGGAGAGATCTAAGGTTCCTCTCGCTCGGGACGCACTATCATATGGGGAGGCAGCCTCTTTCAACATTTTGGGTAGGGAGGCACTTGAGCTCATGCCTGATGATGAGCCAATGCAGTTGGGGGAAGTCACTCCTGGACCTGGTAATAAAAATGTTAGGGTAAAGAAAAGACAGCTTTTTCTGTGGTAAAGGGGACATTTTGTTAAAAGGAAAGAAAAAAAAAGGAAAAAAAAAGGAAAAAAAAAACGAATGTGTTTAGTCCTCTTCTCATTCTTGTCATTTACCGGTAGTACCTGATTTCTGCTGCCTGCCAAGGTGGCGCTAGACTCCAAAATTGTGGGAATTGAAGTATTTATGGACAGTGCCTGAACCAGTGTAGGCCTGAATTAAAGATTTCTTTGCACAAAATGGCTGTATTTCAAATGGCTGTATTTCAAATGCCTGAATCAAACCTCTGTATGTAGAGGGTGTATCTCACACGGTCTGAACCAGTGTAGGCCTGAATTAAATATTTCTTTGCCCAACAAGGCTGTATTTCAAATGCCTGAATCAAACCCCTGTATGTAGAGGGTGTATCTCACAGGGCCTGAACCAGTGTAGGCCTAAATTAAATATTTATTTGCACAAAATGGCTGTATTTCAGATGGCTGTATTTCAAATGCCTGAATCAAACCCCTGTATGTAGAGGGTGTATCTCACAGGGCCTGAACCAGTGTAGGCCTAAATTAAATATTTATTTGCACAAAATGGCTGTATTTTAAATGGCTGTATTTCAAATGCCTGAATCAAACCCCTGTATGTAGAGGGTGTATCTCACAGGGCCTGAACCAGTGTAGGCCTAAATTAAATATTTCTTTGCACAAAATGGCTGTATTTCAAATGGCTGTATTTCAAATCCCTGAATCAAAGGGTAGAGGGTGTATCTCACACGGCCTGAACCAGTGTAGGCCTGAATTCAATATTGGTGCACCAAATGGTGGTATTTAAAATCTCTGAATGTAAGCCATATGTATTAAAGGGATTCTGTCACCAAGTTTTGGGCTATAGAGATGCGGACATGCAAGGCTAGATCACCGCTAGCATGTCCGCAATTTACCTGTCCTATAGGGCTGTGTGCTTTTATTTTCTTTAAAAAAAGATTTTAGAGATATGTAAATTAGTCTTGTAGGTGCCCAAGGGGCTATATGAACCTTCCTGATGCCCAGCCACGCCCACCTGTGAAAGAGCCCAGCACCGCCTGTGTCCTCCGAATCTCCTCCTTTCATCAACGATAGATTGCCGCGCATGCGCAGTTCTTTCCCTGAGGCTGATGCCAGCACAGGGAAGGAACACTATACCGGCACTGCACATGCGCGAGCTCGCGCATCGCGAGATAACGGCAATTTATCGTTGATGAAAGGAGGAGATTCGGAGGACACAGGCGGTGCTGGGATCCTTCACAGGCGGGCGTGGCTGGGCATCAGGAAGGTTCGTATAGCCCCTTGGGCACCTACAAGACTAATTTACATATCTCTAAAATCTTTTTTTAAAGAAAATAAAAGCACACAGCCCTATAGGACAGGCATATTGCGGACATGCTAGCGGCGATCTAGCCGTGCATGGCCGCATCTCTATAGCCCAAAACTTGGTGACAGAATCCCTTTCAGGGTGTATCTCACAATGACATCTGCATCAAAGGCTGCCAACTAAATTTTTTGTGCCCAAACGAGTGTTTGTTAAACAACTGAATTTGACAGCGGTATATAAGCCTGTAATTTCACACGTGCTATGCTGCAAGGCCGGAAAATAGTGTTTTTTGTTAAAGTGTGTTTGTTTTTAAAACCCCAGAAAATAATGGGTGTATTTCTAGCTTAAATTGCACACTGACTAATCCAGATGTTGTAGATTGCCAAAAAAGTGTTTTTTTGGTAACAGAATATGAAAGCTGTATATATTAAACTTGAATTTAACACTTGCAGATCAGGAAAATACTGTTTTTTGAAGAAAAAAATTGTGTGTTTTTCAAACCCCAGAAAATGATGGGTGTATTTCTAGCTTACATTGCACACTGACTAATCAAGATGTTGTAGTTTGCCCAAAAAATTGTGATTTGCAATGTCCCAAAAGCTCAGATGCAGTGCTGGTGCACTGAGCTTGCATAAAATGGCCGCCGCTGCTGCCCACCTAACTAAGAGAATTATAAGTTTTGTTTTTTTGGTCAATGGGCTCAGGGCAGAGTAAAACGATTGTGCCCTGCACCCACACAACTATTTCTCTGTAGATCGCTGATTAGATTCTCTCCTATTCTCTCCCTGAAATCACAAGTCCAGCAGCATCCTCTCCCTACACTTGTAACAGCAGAGTGACGTGCAGCGCTACGTGACTCAAGCTTATATAGAGCCTGGGTCACATGCTGCTCTGGCCAATCACAGCCATGCCATTAGTAGGCATGGCTGTGATGGCTTCTAAGGTCAGACAGTTAACCGCTTGTTGATTGGCTGCTCTGCAGCCTTTCAAAAAGCGCCAAGAAAGCGCCGAACACCGAACCCGAACCCAAACTTTTACTGAATTGTTCGAGTTCGGGTCCGGGGTCCAAAAATCCTAAAGTTTGGTACGAACCCGAACTTTACAGTTCGGGTTCGCTCAACCCTAGAGATGGGCAACTGATACTGAGTGGAATGACCCAGCCCTCCGTACTCAATTCTGTCAAGGGTTATCCGAGAACTTGAAGGACACATTGGCATTTCACGAATATCCAGAGTCATTGGAGGCAGCCATGTCTCTGGCTGTACGTATTGATAGACGCCTGAGGGAGAGATCTAAGGTTCCTCTCGCTCGGGACGCACTATCATATGGGGAGGCAGCCTCTTTCAACATTTTGGGTAGGGAGGCACTTGAGCTCATGCCTGATGATGAGCCAATGCAGTTGGGGGAAGTCACTCCTGGACCTGGTAATAAAAATGTTAGGGTAAAGAAAAGACAGCTTTTTCTGTGGTAAAGGGGACATTTTGTTAAAAGGAAAGAAAAAAAAAGGAAAAAAAAAGGAAAAAAAAAACGAATGTGTTTAGTCCTCTTCTCATTCTTGTCATTTACCGGTAGTACCTGATTTCTGCTGCCTGCCAAGGTGGCGCTAGACTCCAAAATTGTGGGAATTGAAGTATTTATGGACAGTGGGGCAGGGGTTAACCTAGTGAATAGCCAATTCATCCATATGCATGGTTTGACAACAAGCGCATTAGACAAAAATATTTTGATGTTTGCGATTGATTCCGCTTCACTCTCACAAAAGTATTTGTCACAAATGGTGCAGGACATTCGCCTAAAGGTGGGAGATTCTCATCAAGAATACATTTCATGTTTTGTGCTGGAGAGTCTGTCTGCTCCTCTGGTGCTAGGTTTGCCGTGGTTATCCAAACATAACCCTACCATCGATTGGCAAACGAGACAGATTCTTGATTGGAGTGATTTTTGCATAGACAACTTAACATGTCACTTTTTGTTGTAACCACTAAAATAGTACCTTCTTTTATTTTGGATTTTTCTGATGTATTCTTTGAAAGTGGAGGCCAGGAGTTACCTCCACATCGGGAGTATGATTGCCCCGTCAACTCTATTCCCGGAGCTAGATTGCCCAAGTCTCGATTGTATAATCTTTCTGAACCCGAAAGAGTAGCCATGCGAGAATATATCACCGAGAGCTTAGCTAAGGTGATAATTAGACCATCCAAATCACCAGGCTGCAGGGTTCTTCTTTGTAAAAAAAAAAAAAAAAAAACAGAACCCTTAGGCCATGTTTGGACGAATGAAAGACGGCCTTCAGGGGAAGGTCATTTGGAGAATTTGGTCATGCCTTTTGGGTTGACCAATGCTCCTGCTTTTTTTCAACATTTTATCAATGACATCTTTCATCATCTGGTGGGCAGGTTTGTGGTGGTGTATCTGGATGATATTTTAATTTATTCCCCCGACATGGAGAAGCATCAGGATCACGTGAGACAGGTCTTACAGATCCTAAGGGAGAATAAATTGTATGCTAAGATGGAGAAGTGTGTATTTGTGTCATGGTCTTACCTGCTTGCTGCTCTCCTTCGTTTGACATGTGCTGGCGGCCATCTTGGTTTCTGGGTTTCTTGTAGCCTTCTACCCTGCGGCTCCTCCTTCCCCTGGGAGGAGCTGGATGCCTAGCTCATATATATAGGAGGTCTGTGGCTTCAGTTCCTTGCTTGGTCCTCTTGTGTTCACATGCTTCTAAGACTGCTGCTGCTTCTGGTTCCTGATCCTGGCTTCGTCTGACTACCCTGCTGGTTCCTGATCCTGGCTTCGTCTGACTACCCTGCTGGTTCCTGATCCTGGCTTCGTCTGACTACCCTGCTGGTTCCTGATCCTGGCTTCGTCTGACTACCCTTCTGGTTCCTGACCTCTGGCTTCGCAAAGACTCTGCTCGGTTTCACCATCCGTTTGGACTTTTGCTTTACAGCTTTATTTTCAATAAAGCCTTCTTATTTTCACTTATCTCTTGTTGTACGTCTGGTTCATGGTTCCGTGACATTAGGACCAAGCCATGAATTCTGACGGTACAGGGCCATCCTCGCTACCCACGCTGGTTGCCAGACTTGATCAGCAGGATCACCTGTTGGGTCGGTTCGCTGTGGCGTTGCAAACCCTGCTTGAACGCACGGCTCATTTCGCTCCCGTTGCCGATGGGTCGGTTGTCGCTCCTGGGCTCGCTCCTACTGCCGCTCCGGTTGTTGCGCCAGAGTCTACCCCGACACCTGTTGTTGCGCCTGCGGTGTTTCGGGGTATGACCGGTTCTGCCCCTCTTCCACAGCGCTTTGGGGGAGAGCCAACTCAGTGCCGAGGTTTCCTTAACCAGGTGGGCATTTATTTCGAGTTGCTGCCACATGCCTTTCCTACTGAGAGATCAAAGGTGGGCTTCTTGATCTCGCTGCTCTCGGACAAGGCCTTGGCCTGGGCCAGCCCTTTATGGGAGAACAACAATCCGGTGGTTGCCGAGTTTTCCGGTTTTGTTGCTTCTCTTCGGAAGGTATTCGATGTGCCGGCTCGTGCTGCCTCTGCTGCCAGGGTACGCCGGAGACGCGAGGACCGATGCATGTACTGTGGTCTCGGTGGGCATTTTCGGTTGGCATGTCCGAACCGTCCGGGAAACGCTCGTACCCTGAGATCCTGTCGGGGGCAGATCTTGGGTGGAGTCTCCTCGTCCCCGGTTTCCCGTGTTGACAAACCACTGATCACTGTTGTCCTCTCCTGGGTCGGGGGCTCGGTGACGACCCAGGCGTGGGTGGACTCTGGTGCTGGTGGTTTGTTCATTGATAGTGTGTTCGCTGCCGCCAATTCCATTCCTCTGCAGGCTCGAGGTTCCCCACTGGCTCTTGAGGCGATAGACGGCAGACCCCTTCTGCCGCCACACGTGACTCATGAGACCCTTCCAGTGGGGATAGCCATTGGTGCCGTTCACAGAGAGTCGGTCTGCCTCCAGGTTATTTAGTCTCCACACTACTCGGTGGTCTTGGGGTACCCCTGGCTCCAGAAGCATAATCCGACTTTCGATTGGAGATCGGTCGAGATCCTCTCGTGGTCACCGCAGTGTGGGGCTAGTTGCATCCATGGGTCTGTCAAGTTGCTGTGTACTTCCTCGGACTCTCTGTTGCCTCCTGAATACGAGGAGTACCGGGATGTATTCGATAAGGTGCGCGCGGTTGCCCTACCTCCGCACCGCCCATACGATTGTGCCATAGAGTTACAATCTGGTGCCGTTCCTCCTCGTGGCAAAGTCTATCCACTGTCGGTAGCGGAGAATGAGGCCATGGAGGAGTACGTGAGGGAGGCGCTTTCACGCGGACACATTCGCAAATCTTCGTCCCCGGCAGGGGCTGGATTTTTCTTTGTGAAAAAGAAGGGCGGTGAGTTGAGGCCTTGCATCGATTACAGGGGTCTCAATCGCATCACGATCAAGAACGCTTACCCGATACCCTTGATTTCCGAGCTGTTCGATCGCCTTAAAGGGGCCACGGTCTTTACCAAACTCGACCTGAGGGCGGCATATAACCTGGTAAGGATCAAGGCGGGCGATGAGTGGAAGACCGCGTTTAACACCAGGACCGGTCATTACGAATCCTTGGTTATGCCCTTTGGGTTGTGCAATGCGCCCGCAGTCTTTCAGGAATTCATCAACGATGTTTTCCGTGACCTGTTGCAGCAGTGTGTGGTAGTCTATTTGGATGACATCTTGGTATATTCTGAATCCATGGAGGCCCACATTCTGGATGTCAGACGAGTGTTGCAACGGTTACGAGAGAACAAGCTGTTCGGTAAGCTTGAGAAATGCGAATTTCACCGATCCCAGGTAACCTTCTTAGGTTACATCATTTCCGCTGAGGGGTTCTCCATGGATCCTGAGAAGGTTTCGGCTGTCTTACAGTGGCCCCAGCCCAGTGGTCTTCGTTCCCTGCAGCGCTTTTTGGGCTTCGCCAATTATTATCGGAAGTTCATCAGGGACTTTTCCATGCTGGCCAAGCCTCTCACGGATCTGACCAGGAAGGGCAGTAATTCCCAGGTCTGGCCGCTCGAGGCCATCCGAGCTTTTGAGGCCCTAAAGTCCGCCTTTGTGTCGGCTCCGATTCTGTCGCATCCCAACCCTGGGTTGCCCTTTGTCCTCGAGGTGGACGCGTCTGAGACGGGAGTAGGCGCCCTTCTGTCTCAGCGTAGAACACCAGAGGGTCCTCTGCTTCCTTGTGGGTTTTACTCCCGGAAACTGTCTTCCGCGGAGTGCAACTATCAGATTGGTGACAGGGAGTTATTGGCCATCGTGCAGGCCCTTAAAGAATGGAGGCACTTGCTCGAGGGTTCGGTGGTTCCGGTTCTCATCCTGACGGACCACAAGAATCTGACCTACCTTTCTGAGGCCAAGAGATTGACACCACGTCAGGCCAGATGGGCTCTGTTCTTGTCACGTTTTAATTACGTGGTCTCCTACCTACCCGGTTCCAAGAACATCAGGGCGGATGCCTTATCACGGCAGTACTCCGAGCTGTCCAGGGAGGAGTCGATTCCGACTTCGATCATACCTCCGAATCAGATCCTGGCCGCCATTCGCACCAGCCTGACCTCTCCCCTGGGTGAGCAGATTTTGGCGGCTCAATCTGGTGCTCCCTCTGGGAGACCCAACGGCAGATGTTTTGTGCCTGAGGAGTTGCGCACTCGGTTGTTGCGAACCTACCATAACTCCAAGACCGCGGGGCATCCTGGAAAGAATCAGCTGTCCTGGGCTGTTTCACGTCTGTTCTGGTGGCCTTCCCTACGTTCTGACATCGCCGCATATGTAGCGGCATGCTCCGTTTGTGCCCAGAGTAAGTCCCCTCGGCACCTTCCGTTGGGCCTTCTGCAACCCATAGCCACCGGGGAGCGCCCATGGTCACACCTGGGGATGGATTTCATTGTGGACCTCCCTGCATCCCGAGGCCATACGGTCATTCTCATGATTGTGGATCGGTTTTCCAAAATGTGCCACTGTGTTCCTCTCAAGAAGTTACCCTCTGCACAAGAGTTGGCCACGATTTTTGCCAGGGAGGTCTTCCGGTTGCACGGTTTGCCGAAGGAGATTGTGTCGGATCGGGGGAGTCAGTTTGTGTCCAGGTTCTGGCGCGCCTTTTGCTCCCAGTTGGGGATTCATCTCTCCTTCTCCTCGGCCTACCACCCTCAGTCCAATGGGGCCGCAGAACGATCCAATCAGGCCTTGGAGCAATTCCTTCGTTGCTATGTCTCCGATCACCAAGACAATTGGGTTGACCTCCTGCCTTAGGCTGAGTTTGCCAGGAACACGGCGGTGAACTCTTCCTCTGGGACGTCTCCCTTCATGGCCAATTATGGGTTCCAACCTGCCGTGTTACCGGAGGTATTCTCTCCCCAGGATATTCCGGCTGTGGAGGATCACCTTTCCGTCCTACGTGCTTCTTGGGTACAGATCCAGAAGTCCCTTGAGGTCTCTGCGCAGCGCCAGAGACTCCAGGCTGATCGCAGACGAGCGCCTGCTCCTTCCTACCAGGTCGGAGACCGTGTATGGTTGTCCACCCGCAACCTCAACCTTCGAGTGCCCACTCCCAAGCTGGCGCCTCGCTTTGTTGGTCCCTTCCGAGTGCTTCGCAGGGTAAACCCGGTAGCCTATGCCCTTGCGCTTCCTCCTGGCATGCGGATCTCCAACGTGTTTCATGTCTCCCTGTTGAAGCCACTGGTGTGTAATCGTTTCACTTCCTCGGTTCCTCGGCCTCGTCCGGTCCAAGTGGGCAATCGTGAGGAATATGAGGTGAGCAATATCCTTGACTCACGCCTGGTCCGCGGTCGGTTGCAGTTTTTGGTCCATTGGCGTGGTTATGGTCCAGAGGAGCGTTCCTGGGTTCCCTCCGCAGATGTCCATGCTCCTGCCTTGCTCCGAGCCTTCCACGCACGCTTCCCTCAGAAACCGTTTTGTGCTCCGCGGAGGAGGGGCCCTTGAGGGGGAGGTACTGTCATGGTCTTACCTGCTTGCTGCTCTCCTTCGTTTGACATGTGCTGGCGGCCATCTTGGTTTCTGGGTTTCTTGTAGCCTTCCACCCTGCGGCTCCTCCTTCCCCTGGGAGGAGCTGGATGCCTAGCTCATATATATAGGAGGTCTGTGGCTTCAGTTCCTTGCTTGGTCCTCTTGTGTTCACATGCTTCTAAGACTGCTGCTGCTTCTGGTTCCTGATCCTGGCTTCGTCTGACTACCCTGCTGGTTCCTGATCCTGGCTTCGTCTGACTACCCTGCTGGTTCCTGATCCTGGCTTCGTCTGACTACCCTGCTGGTTCCTGATCCTGGCTTCGTCTGACTACCCTTCTGGTTCCTGATCCTGGCTTCGTCTGACTACCCTTCTGGTTCCTGACCTCTGGCTTCGCAAAGACTCTGCTCGGTTTCACCATCCGTTTGGACTTTTGCTTTACAGCTTTATTTTCAATAAAGCCTTCTTATTTTCACTTATCTCTTGTTGTACGTCTGGTTCATGGTTCCGTGACAATTTGCGGTTACGGAAGTGCAATTCCTAGGTTACCTACTCTCATCTTCGGGTTTTCGTATGGATCCGGAAAAAGTCCGTGCTGTGTTGGACTGGGATCAACCCGAAAATCTTAAAGCGCTCTTTCGATTTTTGGGGTTCACCAACTACTACCGTAAATTTATCTTGAATTACTCGACTGTTGTTAAACCATTAACAGATATGACTAAGAAAGGTGCGGATTTCTCAGTCTGGTCTGATGAGGCATTACATGCCTTTTCAGCTGTGAAGGAGTGTTTTGCTTCTGCTCCTATACTGGTGCAACCTGATGTGTCACAGCCATTCATTGTGGAAGTTGACGCATCCGAGGTAGGGGTAGAAGCAGTCTTGTCGTAGGGTCCTTCTCCTAGCAAATGGCGCCCATGTGCTTTTTTCTCAAAAAAAAACTCTCTACTGCTGAAAGAAATTACGATGTAGGTAATAGAAAGTTGCTGGCCATTAAGTTGGCTTTTGAGGAATGGCGTCATTGGTTGGAAGGAGCTATTCATCCCATTACGGTAATTATTGATCACAAAAATCTGGCTTATCTGGAGTCGGCTAAACGTCTGAACCCAAGGCAGGCCAGATGGTCGTTGTTTTTCACCAGATTTAATTTCATTGTCATCTATCGCCCTGGGGTTAAGAACATCAAAGCAGATGCTTTGTCGCGTATCTTTCTCGGGTCACACAGCTATAAATATTGGATCTTGGTTGGAAGAGCATGAACAATAGTTGGCCCCCTAATCCCCTAATTCCCAAGACTTGAATCCATTTGAGCATCTGTGGGACCACCTTGATCGTGCTTGCTCTATGGATCCTTCCCCACGCACCCTCCAGCAGCTGTGGATGCACTGCAGTCAGCATGACTCCAGCTACCTGTGACAACTAAAGATGAGCAAATTTCTGAAAAGTTAGATTCGGCTGATTCGCCAAATAAAAAAAAAAATATTCGCTTTGTGACAAATAACTTTGTCACGAAGCGCATTTTTAAGTAAGTAGCAGGTGCAATGACAGGGAGCAGCAATAGCACCGCCCCCCGTCATTGTACCCCTCAGATGCCGCGTTTATACATGCGGCATCTGAGTGTAAAAACAGTGTGAAATTAATTTAATCAAACTTACCAACTTCATTTGCTCGCGACAGGCCGGCCGCTGCCATCTTGCTTGAAGATCTGAAATGAAATCTCGCACGGAGCAAGATTACGTCATCACGCAAACAAGGGATTTTTCGGCCGAGATCTTCAAGATGGAGGCTGGCGGCCTGTCGCAAGCAAAGGGAGGAGCTAAGTATGATTTTTTTACACTATTTCAGGTTAAATCGATTCGCTGACACGAAGCACTAGGAAATTCAGCTTTGAGGCAGACCAAATTTATCCTGAAATTCAGATCGAATTCCACTTCGTGGGATTCGATTCGCTCATCTCTAGTGACAACCTACGAGGACCTTACTAAGTCACTCCCAGCCGGTCTAGATGCTGACCGTGCTGCACATGGCAGTTAGGGCTCAATCACACAAACGTTGTGCTTAATGGTCCGAATTTAACGAATCCGTTGTTCCGTATTTTGTTTCCATATATACTCCGTTTCCATTCCGTTTTCTGAAAAAACATGTCCGTATTGTTTCCGTGTGTCATCCATTTTTTGCGGATCGTAAACGGAAGCAGGAACTAGTCACAACTTTGGACTCTTCCCCTTTTTCACACGCCCTATATAAGTTGGTCATGTGATTATCCAGACTCCATTTTATTCAGCTTTTTGCAGCATTGAGAGCTTTGTTAGAAGTCAGGGCCGGCATTGGTTTCTGACTTTGGCTATCTGTTGTATCATGGCTGATGACTTAGAGGAAGAGTTCCTCCTGTGCTGGCTGCTTTCTCGGCACAATGTACAGCAGCCAACTATGCTGACCAACGAACCGAGGAGGAGGAGGCAGTGGGTTCACCCAATTGTCTCTCAGTGGAGCAGGAAGAGCCACTTCCACACGCTGTACATGGATTTGCGACAGCATCCTGATAAATTTCATGGGTTTTGTCGTATGTCTGTGCGCAGTTTTGACATTTTGTTAGAATATCTGCACCCTGGCCTCACCTACCAGGACACAAATATGAGGCGCTGCATTTCTCCAGAGGAACGGCTCATCGTTACGCTGAGGTATGTATTTTTATTACTATGTTTTTCTAAATAATCTGTTCATATAAATTTTCATATTAATTGTCTAACACTAGCTTAGTTATGTGTAAATATCTGGGGTCATTCATAGAACTGTTGTAAAGTAGAACTGGCTTAGTTGCCCTTAGCAAACATTCATATCAAACCTTTAAGTTATCAAAGCTCCTTTAGATAAAGAAATAGGTAATCTGATTATTTGCTATGGGCGACTAAGCCAGTTCTACTTTATAACAGAATGATTAGTGACCCCAGTAGTGCCTGGTTAATATTTTTTACTAATGTTTATATTTTTGTCAACAGGTTTCTGGCGTCTGGGAATTCATTTGCATCTCTGCATTTTAATGTTCCTGCTA
The DNA here is from genome assembly GCF_905171765.1 of Bufo bufo. Lineage (NCBI taxonomy): Eukaryota > Metazoa > Chordata > Amphibia > Anura > Bufonidae > Bufo > Bufo bufo. The sequence continues at coordinate 143,700,489 of NC_053395.1, read as the reverse complement.
GGAGTCTCATCAATTTCTCAGATTGTTCGTCAAACATGTGAAGTGATTTGCCAGCGACTCCGGGAAGCGGTGATGCCCGAGCGCAAAGCAGAGGATTGGATCAGAATTGCTGAGGGCTTTCATCTTGATGCGCAGTTTCCAAACTGCATTGGGGCACTGGATGATATTTGTGTTAAGAAGCTGCCTCACTCTGGGTCCCGGTACTACAATTATAAGCAATACTTTTCCATTGTGCTGTTGGCTTTATCTGACACTACATATAAGTTTATAATTGTGGATATCGGGCACTATGGAAGCACTGCAGATGCGAGCATTTTCAGTTCTTCCAGATTGAATGAGAGACTTCAAGCCAACCAACTTGCCCTCCCAGATCCCAGATTGCTGCCAGGTTCTGCAGGTCCACCAGCCCTGAGGGTGCATTACCGTGGCAGATGGACGCAGTTCTTGGCAGACAATGATGTTATCTGGACTCTGGCCATTGTAGCTTTTTGTTATTTTGGAGTCAGTTTATTTTATATTTTTTGGTAGATGGTGTAGGGTCTCGCAAAACAAAGAGGAGCCTTGACGTTGGCTTGCGGGCTGGGGTGTATTGTAGTCAAAACGCTTAGACCAAATTTAACGATTATTTTTGTACATTTAAAATGTACATGAGTATGTTACCAACCAAAGTTTGTAATTTTTGACTACATAAACCTTCTAATACCTCTTTAAAGCCAAGAAAATTTGGCTTTTGAATTTATGTAATGAAATGTTTATATGTGTGTAATGTAAAATGTTAAAATTAATTTTCCTATTAACTGCCCTTGTCTTCTCTTAGGTTTTACAGGATGAGACGTTACGATGGTGTAGACACTTACTGGCTGGGATGTTCCTATAATGATGAAGATGTCACCTATATATTTATGTTTGAATAAAGATTTTACACTATATGCAATAACTGTTAAAATTAATGTGATTCAAAATAAAATATCAGTATGTGTTTGCATTTACACATGTTTGCATTGACTTTTCATTAATGTCAAATATCAAGATGATTACAATATTTAATGAAGAGGTCAACACAAGATTTGATTTTATAAATAATATTTACTAAAAATAAAATATTATTTGGACTTAACATTCAGCCATAAAATAAATGTAAAAAATAAATAACAAATACATCAAAAATTAAAAAGCTCACGGGTGAATGGTACATGTGCATGGGCTGGATCTATACCCACATCACCAGGTGGATGGTACTGTGGTGGGAATTCTGTTTGTTCCAGGTATTGCGGGCGCCAAGCAGTTTGCCTGTCCTGTGAATACAGGGGCTGTGACAAACTACTTGGGCGGGTCTGAGTTGGGGTCATACTTGGTCCTGGTTGAGGCTCTAAAGACCTCGCATACACCCTCTGCCTCATGCTGTCCACAAAACGCATGAGCTCCAGGGTATCCGGCTTGGAGTCCATGATTTTGGCCACAGAAGTCATCATATTAAGAAATATGCAGGTTTTTTCTTAGGGCCAGTCTTGGATAAGGGAAGCTAGGCCACGCATCATCCACTCCTCCTTCCCTTTCTTCCTTCTCTCGCTCAAATAGTCGAGCACCTGACTATCAATCATAACTGCCAATAATACTGTATGTTTTACAAAATGCCCCTATGAGGTTGCCGAAGACAATTTAATGGGGGATTTTATTTGGAAAGGTGCCATTCCTAGGTTAAAGAGAGAAGTGCTTCAGCTCCCAGTAAGAGAGGGTGGATTAGCAGTTCCTAATTGTTTTTTTTATTTTTTTTATTTAATAACACAATATAGTCAGATAAAGGGAAGTTTAAATGGTTTAGTGGGAAGGGAGGAAATAATGAAAATGGGGTGGAAGAGGGGAAATGAATCACTTAGAGGTTTTGGAGTCAGGAACACTGGGGAAAAATATCACAGAAAATAGAATATTGAACTCAATGGGATATAAATGGGTGGAAGTTAAAAAAATATTAGAGATTAAAGGTTATTTGTAGTATACATCTATTTGGAAAAATACCAACTTAAAGGAATTGCAAATGATTAGGTCTTATATAGACTGGGATAAAAGGGGGATGAAATACCTAGGTCAAGTATTTGAGGAAGATAAACTGAAGGATTTTGGCACCTTGGGAAGGGAGTTTGGGATCCCCCAAAAGGATATTTATAAATATCTTCAGCTCAAAAATGCTATGAGGACAGCGGCGAACTCAGATAAATATAGAAAGGAACAATCAGATAAAATAGATAAATTTACTAATGGAGGAAAAAAAAGAGGAATAACGGCAAAAAGATATGGGATTTTGATGGAAGAAAAAAAAAAACGGATTACAATACTTGCCAGAGAAAAATGGGAAAAAGAGCTTCAGTCTTTTACGGAAGAAAAATGGAATGATGCTCTTAGAAGTTATACTGTGGTGTCAGAAAAGGCCTCACACAAGATCTCTCAGTTCTTTATAGTTCATAGGTTACATCGATCTCCTTGGGCGTTAAAGAGAATGGAGGTGAGAACTTCTGATAAGTGCTCAAAATGTAGGGGAGAGAAGGCGGATCTTATACACTGTTTTTGGAGATGCCCTAAACTTTTTAGGTATTGGAAAGAAATCGTAGAGATTGTATTAGTATTTCTAGGTGTTAAAGTTTCTGAAGACCCAGTAGTTTGCATATCAGGGGCTACAGAACATCTTAATATAAATAAAGAGATACGATTGCTTTTAGGCAAAGTATTATTTCAAGCTAGACTTTTTATACTTCGGAAATGGGTAAATGAAGATCCCCCTACAGTGGGACAGTGGGACAGTGGCAACAAGCAGTTGCTAATTTGATTAGATTGGAACGGGTCTCAGAGATATAGTGAGAGAGCAGAAAAAATTGATAAAATATGGAAAAAATGGTTGAACTAGGGCCGGATGTTTGTATAATTTTTTTATTAAATAAATATATATATATATATATATATATATAAAAAACAAAACGTTAAATCAGCAGCACTCTACTGGATGCCGGGTGCAACTCCACAATTGCTCCTGAACGGGAGCAGTTCAAATAGAATTTGCAAAAAGATGGGCAGCACTCCGGTCTTGTGAAGAAATTCAGTGATGTTTATTCACACTTAATCGCAATGCAGCATTTCAGCCCTCTCAATGGAGCCTTTGTCAAGCTAATGAACACAGTGCTCTCAACATACACTGCTCAAAAAAATAAAGGGAACACTTAAACAACACAATGTAACTCCAAGTCAATCACACTTCTGTGAAATCAAACTGTCCACTTAGGAAGCAACACTGAGTGACAATCAATTTCACATGCTGTTGTGAAAATGGGATAGACAACAGGTGGAAATTATAGGCAATTAGCAAGACACCCCCAATAAAGAAGTGGTTCTGCAGGTGGTGATCACAGACGACTTCTCAGTTCCTATGCTTCCTGGCTGATGTTTTGGTCATTTTTGAATGCTGGCGGTGCTTTCACTCTAGTGGTAGCATGAGACGGAGTCTACAACCCACACAAGTGGCTCAGGTAGTGCAGCTTATCCAGGATGGCACATCAATGCGAGCTGTGGCAAGAAGGTTTGCTGTGTCTGTCAGAGTAGTGTCCAGAGCATGGAGGCGCTACCAGGAGACAGGCCAGTACATCAGGAGACGTGGAGGAGGCCGTAGGAGGGCAACATCCCAGCAGCAGGACCGCTACCTCCGCCTTTGTGCAAGGAGGAACAGGAGGAGCACTGCCAGAGCCCTGCAAAATGACCTCCAGCAGGCCACAAATGTGCATGTGTCTGCTCAAACGGTCAGAAACAGACTCCATGAGGGTGATATGAGGACCCGACGTCCACAGGTGGGGGTTGTGCTTACAGCCCAACACCGTGCAGGACGTTTGGCATTTGCCAGAGAACACCAAGATTGGCAAATTCGCCACTGGCGCCCTGTGCTCTTCACAGATGAAAGCAGGTTCACACTGAGCACATGTGACAGACGTGACAGAGTCTGGAGACGCCGTGGAGAACGTTCTGCTGCCTGCAACATCCTCCAGCATGACCGGTTTGGCATTGGGTCAGTAATGGTGTGGGGTGGCATTTCTTTGGTGGGCCACACAGCCCTCCATGTGCTCGCCAGAGGTAGCCTGACTGCCATTAGGTACCGAGATGAGATCCTCAGACCCCTTGTGAGACCATATGCTGGTGCGGTTGGCCCTGGGTTCCTCCTAATGCAAGACAATGCTAGGCCTTATGTGGCTGAAGTGTGTCAGCAGTTCCTGCAAGACGAACGCATTGATGCTATGGACTGGCCCGCCCGTTCCCCAGACCTGAATCCAATTGAGCACATCTGGGACATCATGTCTCGCTCTATCCACCAACGTCACATTGCACCACAGACTATCCAGGAGTTGGCAGATGCTTTAGTCCAGGTCTGGGAGGAGATCCCTCAGGAGACCGTCTGCCACCTCATCAGGAGCATGCACAGGCATTGTAGGGAGGTCATACAGGCAAGTGGAGGCCACACACACTACTGAGCCTCATTTTGACTTGTTTTAAGGACATTACATCAAAGTTGGATCAGCCTGTAGTGTGTTTTTCCACTTTAATTTTGAGTGTGACTCCAAATCCAGACCTCCATGGGTTGAAAAATTTGATTTCCATTTTTAATTTGTGTGTGATTTTGTTGTCAGCACATTCAACTATGTAAAGAACATAGTATTTCAGAAGAATATTTAATTAATTCAGATCTAGGATGTGTTATTTTTGTGTTCCCTTTATTTTTTTGAGCAGTGTATTTATATGGGTGAATCCAATTGAGGTAACATAATTACTCATTAAAATATATCTTACAAATATCAGTGTAAAACATGATTATACAATTCATTACAGTGTATCCATATACATATACCATCACAGTGTAGACATAGTGCATATATCAATGTGAACACAACTTAAAATCACATGTCAGATCAGCATAATAACATAAATATTGCTGATTATTATACACAGTGCAGCTGTGCTAAAGTATATGTAAATTAAAGAATTAGAAAAGAAATTAAAAGAGGGACAAACCCACGTCATGAAAATCCATTAGCGATCTAATGTTGGAGTCCCCTGGCGTCTACTGCGCAGGCGCCAGTATATGCTGGTAAAGCGCGAGATCCTATCAAGTCCCGCGCATGCGCACAGGACACTCGATACTGGCGTTCATACGCAATGCGCCGGGACCTAGCAAGACTCACGAGAGCTCTCCATTTCTCGCGCATGCGCCCCGCGCGATCATAGTCAGCACAGTGGCACACACCAATGCGCATGTCTGCAGGAATGAAACCAGTATTGTTGTCACTATGTGACCATGGCAACCATATTTATATGTGATCGTGATCTTAAGGGTACAGTAACCACCAGGTAGCGGGTGATGTCTATGGAAAGATGTGCACACGTCGGTTAATCCAGTGCACAAATACCATTGTGACAGGAATCCCAGGGCTGGTCTTAACCAGGGATCCAGTCACTACACCCCTGCCTCCCGTGGTTATATATGGAGTCAGTGTGGAAGTAGATATATATCACTGGCCCATGCGTCCATCTCTGGGCGCATGTTCCTGTGTGGGACGAAGGACCATACACTTTCGTGTCACATGTCCCCCGCTCCAATATCCACCCCCACTGGCATCCTTCTGTCCCAGTGGGTAATTTGTCACGGAAAAATGGATTTCATTAATTATATTGGTTTCGAATCCCCAGCCGTAGATATAAATGGAGAGATCTACAAAAAAGTATACTATACACAAAACATATTTGTTATGATCGCTTGGAAATTTCATGTCGGGCGATGTCCTCTCAGTTAAGACAAATGTTTCCATCAAGATAATCTATGGGAGACAAAAGAGAAAGGGAGAAAAATGAATAAAGAGCACAATCTCAACTTATACACTCTCAGACTAATGTCACGCACCCCACTGGTGCCAGGTTATATCACTCTAAATTCAACATTGAGTCCATGTGGTTTCAAGGTTCGTAACTGGAAAATCCAATATAGTTCTCGCTGCTTCAGTGTCACCGACCTGTCGCCCCCTCGTCGTGGCATGGCGACCTGGTCGATGACCCTGAAACGCAGGTCCTTCTCAGTGTGTCCCGCTTCCGTGAAGTGTTTAGACACTGGAAGATCTAACCTCTTTTTCCTGATCGTATACCTGTGATGATTCAATCTTGTTTTAACGTCCCATGTGGTCTCCCCTATGTAGAGGAGACGACAGGGACACTCAAGTAGGTACACTACATAAGAAGAATCACAAGTTAAGTGATGTTTAATCATGTATTCCTCTCCAGTCTGTGGGTGTACAAAACTTGCTCCCCTTAACATAAGGCAATTCACGCATCCATGGCAAGGAAAACTTCCTTTCCTGGATGCTCCAAAGTAGGTGCTGAACGAGATCTTACTAGTGCCAATATCAGCCCGTACAAGTTGGTCTTTAATGTTACGTGTACGTCTGTAAGACATCATAGGAGGATTGGCAAACTCGGGGATGCTCTTGAAGTTACTGCCCAAAATGGGCCAATGTCCCTTCAGAATACCTCCGATCTTGTCACTCAGGGGTGAGAACCGCGTAACGAAGGGTATGCGTTTTTCATCCCTTACCTCATTTACGCATTTTTTCAAGAGAATTTCCCTAGATTGTTGCATAACCCTTACTTTGTGTTGTTCCACCAGTTTCTTCGGATATCCCCTATTGATGAATTTCTGACCCATTGCAGTGAGTCTAGCTGTGGCCTCCTCATCTCCTTGTACTATTCTCCTAACCCTAAGCAGCTGGCTGTAGGGTAATGTCCTGACCATGCTCCTAGGGTGACAACTATCATATTTGAGTAGTGTGTTTTTGTCTGTCTTTTTAATAAAGAGGTCAGTGTGTAAAAAGTCCCCCCGTCTACTTACTGTTACATCCAGGAATTCAATCTTAGTTTTAGAGCTAACTAATGTGAACTTGACCTCAGGGTCAATCTCATTGAGGAAATCTCCAAACTGGTGCAACTCCTCAATGGAGCCCGTCCATAGTAGGAAGATGTTGTCTATGTAACGCCACCACCCCAGAACCTGTCTGAAGTGGTGGCTAACATAGACGTACATCTCCTCTACATGAGCCATATAAATGTTGGCATAATTTGGCGCCACATTCGAGCCCATAGCGGTCCCACGCAATTGAACAAAGTACTCATCCTGAAACAAAAAATAGTTACAGGTGAGCACAATGTTCAAGAGCGTGATCAGGAATTCCCTACATTTTAAGGAATATGGTGAGTCAGCTAGACATTTTCTAACCGCACCCACCCCCCTATCATGTGAAATAGATGTGTACAAACTAACTACATCGAATGATGCTAAGATGACATGTGCCGGTAGTTGTATTTCACTAATTTCATTCAGGAAGTGTGTAGTGTCCCTTATGTATGATTTCGCTTTTGAGACATATGGCGACAGAATCCTGTCCAAAAAAATGGCAATCTGAGAGAACGGTGAACCAATGCCTGATACTATCGGGCGGCCTGGTGGAGAGACAAGTGACTTGTGGATTTTCGGTAACATATATATTACCGGGGTCCTCGGCCGGTCCACATAGAGAAAGGAATGTAACTTATCATCGATCACACCCTCCTCTCTAGCGGAATCCAGTGCCCCGCGGATCTTCTTCAAGAATTCAAACTTGGGGTCACCTGGAAGCCTACGATATACGTTTTCATCGTTCAATTGGCGATATACCTCATCCACATAGTCAGTTGTATTCATGACCACCACTGCTCCACCCTTGTCTGCCGGTTTAATGGTCAGACAAGGGTTAGCAGAGAGCTCCTTTAAGGCCATGGTTTCCTCTCCTCTCATATTCCTTTTTATGCACATTCCCTCCTCTCCTGATGTTTTTAGTGCCTCTAAATCAATTCTGACTGCATTAATGAATGTGTCAAGGGCAACATGATTAATGACAGGGTAAAAATCACTTTTTAGATGTAGTTGTACATTATTGAGTGTAAGCTCTGAATCGCCTCCCGACCCAACCACTGAGACTTCAGTGGACTGTTTGTCAAACCAAATTTTTAACTTAATGGCTCTAAAGAAACGGTGCAGGTCAAGCTCTAATTGGAACCAATCAATGCTCTTAACCGGGCAGAAGGAAAGTCCTTTTTCCAAGACAGACAGTTGTATAGGAGTTAACACAACAGACGATATATTTACCACAGTTGTCTCTTCCGCATGGTTCTTTGCGGTTTCATCAAGCCTCCCTTTGCGCCACCTATGTTGCCTCCTTCCCCCTCGTCTGGTCCGGTGGGATCTGGGCCCAGACCTAAAAAAGGAACAGTGGTGGTGGGGGTATTAGAACTGGATGCTGCACCAGCACTCCGGGGATCGTCCATCTCTGGGGCTGTGAAATTGTCCCTTTGATTAAAGGATCCCATTTTCTTGCTTCGGGGGGAGGGTCGTTCTATCCTCTTAGGGCCTTTTTTAACAGTCCTCTGTCCTCCCTGCCAGCTGTATACAAAACCGGTAGTATAATCCTCCATATCCCTTTGCCACTTCTTCCTCTTAGTAGATTGTAGATCTTGCTTTAATATATATATTTCTCTCTCTCTCTCTCTCTCTCTCAAGGGTGGGGTAAAATGTTATTATATTCTTGATTTATATTTTTGATTTGTGTAATATGGATCTTTGGATTTTTCTGATTTTCTACATGTTTCTTATATAATTGCAATAAAAAAGATTTAAAAAAATAAAAATAAAATCAGAACTCCAGTATCTGAGCGAGATAAAGGATTGGCCCTAGCCCCCCTTTTCCGCTGACGCAGCCTGGGCTGTGGATCAGGACTTGAAGCCGCTGCTCCTCCAGCTTCCGCAGCAGAAGATTCCTCCTGCCGTGGTTGATTAGTGGGCAGCTCCTGCGTGCTGAAGTCCTCCTCACTAGCCACAGGACATGGGGAATGGGGTCCGACAGCAGCTTGCTCCTCCTCAAGCGAGCTGCTGGACTGTTGGACTTTCTCCTCCAGATTGTCAACGGTGCTGAGATTTAAAGAAACAGAGGATTTGCAAATAAATTATATTTTAGAAGCATCACACATTATCTGTAAAAAAAAAAAAAAACTGTGGATATAAGATATCACACCACATAAAAATAAATAAATAAGGTACATCTTTCAGAAAATATAGTAATATTTATTGATATCTAATACTAGTATGGCACAGTAGTTTTTGCAAACTCATACATTACAGGGGCATAACCTTCATTAACTTTTGAAGCATGTACATGAGATTTTATATATCTAAACATAATATTATAGGACTGGCGAAATTACATATATGCTCCAACATAGCGCAATAATGTGTACAGTGTAGAAGACAAAACATATACTTGATACATATTAGGCATTTTTGTTAGTTAACTGTAAAAACAAGTTCTGAGGAGAAGGTACATCTTTGCAATGAGTTAAAATCCTCCGGGGTGTCCCCCATCATAGTTGTGGCACTAAACACACACTTCCCCTGCTTCCCCTATATCTACGCATCTGCTTAAAATATAGACACAAATAAATTGAAATGAAACCAATCTTAAGCATGGGTGGTCTTACCTAAGTCACTACGTTTTTTGGAATTTGCCTTCTCCCATTGGACCGGCAGCATGTGTCGCGCAATCTCCTCCCATGCCCGCACCTTGGCTACCCGATCATGGTAGCCCTCATTGCAGGTGTCCCAGATTTGGGGTCTTTCTTGGATCTCTGAAATTAGCCTTTCCACATCCATCATGCAATATCTGGTCTGCAGCACATCTAGGCCTCAGGGACTTTCCGGCACATGTGCTCAGCCAATATTAGTAAATACTAAGCACATGGGCTTAAAATGTAGAAAAAATGGTTCTGCAAAAATGGATGACATACTGATGCATTCCGTATGCATTCTGTTTTTTTGCGGAACCATTTACTTGAATGGAGCCAAGGAGCGTGATTTGAGGACAATAATAGGACAGGTTCTATTTTTGCTTCGGAACGGAAATACGGAAACCGAATGCAGACGGAATACCTTCCGTTTTTTTACAGACCCATTGAAGTGAATGGGTCCGCATACGGACCGCAAAGGGAAACCGCAATAACGGAACGGAAACGGAAATAAAATACGTTCGTGTGCATGAGCTCTTACTCTGGATATTACCTGGTGGTCATAATAATGTGATGCAAATGTGTATTTAACTTGGACAACCCCTTTAATTAAAGACAACAGTGATGTGAAATGAACCTACCCAACTCTCCCAAGTGCCTTCAGGATTTTTTCTGACAATAGGTTCAAGTCGTTGACGAAGTTTCTCACAAGCATTCTGTGCAGAAAGGCAATTAAATAATTCAAATCAGTCCAAATACTATTTTGTTTTTTCCTGGCGGGGCTATATGGTCGAATACCTAAAAATGGTATTTAAAGGTATATCACGATGGGTACATTCACTTTAGTGGGTCAAACGGAATTCAAAAGATTCATCTTTGGATTCTGATTGACCTGCTTTCCATTTTAAATTTTTTGTTTGCTGGCCAGAATGTTTTCCTGGCAAAAAGCGTGGAAACAAATGGAAAACAGGTCAAATGGAGTCTAAATATGAATTCTTTCAACACTTTTTTACCTACTAAACATATATCCACGATGGAACGCCCAGTAGGGGGATTTAATGCAGTATGCACCCAGACTAACATAACATGAGTTATAACATACCTTCACTGCCATCCCATTTACATCTGTTCCAACTGTTGCAGCTGTGTCAATGGTGTTGGGTACAGAGCCAATGCTTGTTTCACAAATGTGGATATCGGACATAGGTATGCCCAGCTCTCGACTGGCAATCTGTGGTGTAAATTAAGAAAACGTGAGGCTCTTGCACGCTTCATATAGTTTCAATTTTTATAGTTTTGTTACCAGACTGATTTTTAGGCATTCAATCTGGAGGGCCATGACAGGTATTTTTGTATAATACTACAGATTTTCATAACAAATGACATTGTAATATAATGGAAACTTTTAAAATGTAGACAATTATTTTACCTGAATAATTTTGGTATGAATGCCTTGTCCCATTTCAGTACCTCCATGTGACACTAGCACTGAACCATCTTGATAAATGTGAACTAGTGCAGCCGCCTGAATGCATCAATATGAAAGAATATTATGGTATGTTTTTTACTATTATCCATATACATAACCTACAGTAGACTAAAATTTCAAAGCAGCCAACTAAACTTAACCAGTTCAAGATCAGACCAGACACATTTTCAGTTTTTTTAGAGCATGTTTCTTCGAAAGCCATAACTCTTTGGAAGACATTTGAAATCAATACAAGAGGGGACACTTTTTTTATTGCTGACTTCTAATATACACACATTAGCCGCAATTACAGGAGGAATCCATCCTCCAGAGATTTTAACAAAGCTGTCGTGCCTCACTGCACAGCTCATCTGCACCAGCAGCTCATGCAGTTGATTGCTGGGACTGGAGTAGGAAGTAGCATTGCTGCTGCCTGATCTGTATACAAAGCACCCATTGAGCGCTGTGTACAGTATACAGCAATGGGGAAGGCATGGATGGTATAAAAAAAAAAAAACAATCTCTGCCTTTCCCGTGCCCACAGTTGTCTTATCTTCATGCAGCTGCTTACTCACCAGTGACATCCAGAAACATCCTTGCAGAGGTAAATGCGGACCACCCAGATGTTTAAAATCCATGGCTGTCTCCAACTGGTTAAGGGCTCATGCACACAAACCTATTTTATTTCCGCTTCCGTTTTTTTTGCGGACCATATGCGGAACCATTCACTTCAATGGGTCCGCAAAAACAACGGAAGGTAATCCGTGTGCATTCCGTTTTCGTATTTCCGTTTCCCAAAAAAGTAGTGCATGTCCTATTATGGTCTGCAAATCAAGGTCCGAGGCCCCATTCAAGTCAATAGGTCCACAAAAAATACGGAACGCACACAGAACACATCCGTATGTCATCCGTATTTTGTAAATTCATACTGTAGAAATGCTATGCCCAGCCCATATTGCTCATGTGTTTGATGATTAATAAGTTAGTTACTGTTTCCGTTTCCGTTCCGCAAAAAATGGATTGCATACGGAATCCATACGGATATGTTTTGTGGAATAACGGAACAGAAGAGGACCTCAATCAGAAAAAAAAAACTCAGATACGGAACAACGGATCCGTGAAAAACAACGGTCATGTGCATGAGCCCTAAAGATGCAAAAAAAAAAAGCAGGGTTTCTGCAAAGCCTCGTGCACACAACCGTATGGCCTTTTCAGTATTTTGCGGTCCGTTTTTAACTGACCTGTTGTTCCGTTTTTTTTTTCCGTTGTGTTTCCTTTCCGTTTTTTCATTCCGTCTTTCCGTTTGGTTTCCTTTTATGATCTGTTTTTTGGGGATCGCAAACTGAAGCAGAAGCATACAATAATGTTTAAACAGTAAGTACATAAAAAAATTGGGCTGGGCATAAAATTTTCAATAGATGGTCCCACAAAAACAGAATAGATACGGAAGACATAAGGATGCATTCGGTATGCATTTTGTTTCTTTTGCGGAACCATTGACTTGAATGGAGCCACGAAACGTGATTTGCTGGCAATAATAGGACATGTTCTATGTTTGAACGGAATGGAAATGGTAGGCATACAGAGTACCTTCCTTTTTTTTGCGAATCCATTGAAATGAATGGTTCCGTATACGGAATGCAAAAAACGGAACGTAAACGGAAAAAAAATACGGTCGTGTGCAGGAGGCCTAAGACTGTGTTCAGATCATACAGAATGTGCTGCAGACTGATAAAACAGGGACGACAACTATATTTCTTGTTTAGTTTTAGCATTCATTCCTGGGTTTAGTGTTCCTTTTAGTGATTATTTAAACTTTTAGGAGTCCAGTTAATTATTTGAGTAACAGAAATTGGTAAATGAATTCATAATGCTTACTTGATTTTGGAAAGCCACAATAAAGGCGACAGGAAATTTCAGAGGGATGAGCGCTATGCCTCTCTTCCTCCAGTGGTTCTCTTTATTAAACTGTCTTACTGCTTCCATCCTGGCATGGTATGAGGAGCTCTTCTTACAGTCCTCCCAGCATCTCCTCAGATTAGTTGTATCAAACTCCTGCTTATAAGGTGTCATAATAATGTTTCTGTACATGTTGATTTCTCTGACCTAAGGCAGATAGTGACACATGCGTAGGAATAATAGAGGAAATACAGTATTGCTCCTCAATAAAATGAAACTTTGCATATATATGTATAGGCTTAATATGACTATGCAAAATAAAATCTGGAAATGGCCTCTTTAAGGTGTAGTTAAACTATGTAGACTGCAGTTTGGATTGTAGGCATTCAATGTTTGGTACATGAGTGGCAATAGCAAATTTATAAAACATCCTGACACCAATAAAAAATGGATATCTGGCAGTTTTAACTGGTTCACAAGTGGCTGTATATGTACTGTATATGTGAATACCAACTGAACACACATAGGGCTCATGCATAGACCATGATCGGCCGAATGCCTCTCCCCTGAACTGACTGTTTCCTAGTAATTTACAATACAGTTTATATCTGATTGGGGATCTGTTGTACTGAACTGTGAGTTCAGTACAATAGATCCTTGATCACATAATAACTGACTGCATCATAAAACACTATGATACAGTCAGTTCAGTTCAGGCGAACCGCTGTAAGCCTGGAAGATTCGGCAAACACATAGACCATGTTTCCTGGGCCGGTCACAGTCTATGCATGAGCTGTAAAGAGGAAATTTATCAAACTGGTGTAAAAGAAAACTGGTTTAGTTGCCCATAGCAACCAATATTAATCCTTTAATTTTTCAGAGGAGCTTTGAAAAATTAAAGGTGCAACCAGATTGGTTACTATTAGAGATGAGCGAATCAAATCCCCCAAACTGGAATTCGATCTGAATTTCAGGATAAATTCAATTCGCCTAGAAGCTGAATTTCCTTGTGTTTTGTGTCAGCAAATTGATTTAACCTGAAATAGTATAAAAACAAAAAAATTGTTAATTTCTAACGATAATTTGTTTTCCCTTAGTCCTAACAGCAGCACAGATGGGGTTAACAAACCCCCCATGGACTGGTAGGACCGGCGGAATTATTAATGAGCCCAAGTAAATCATACAATTTAACAATTAAATACCCCCTATAAAGGAGGGAACCGCCCCTATGCCAATGTGTTGTAGCAAGAAAAAACTAAACTTACTAGGGTGGGATCTTTGTGTGCTGCTGTTAGGACTAAGGGAAAACAAATTATCGTTAGAAATTAACGATTCCTTTACGTCCTACCAGCAGCACAGATGGGAAGATAGCAAGAAGAACCCCTAGGGAGGGCCCTCATACCTGGCAGAATCAAGTATAGTCTGCCAAAAGGCCGAGTACTTAGCTAATCTAGCATCCAATCTATAATGGGAGATGAATAGAGTTGAGCGGACACCTGGATGTTTGGGTTCGACGGGTTCGGCCGAACTTCACCAAAAAGTTTTTTTTGAGCACTAAACTTTTGAGCACTAAAATTGCTGTAAAAATGGCATGGAAAGGGCTAGAGGGCTGCAAATGCCAGCAAAATGTGGTTAAGAGCATGGCAAGTGCTCTGCAAACAAATGTGGATAGGGAAATGACTTCAAATAACATAAAATATGTAAAAATATAAAATAATAATCTTGATCTAGGAGGACGAGGTCCATATGGAGTAGGAGGTTGAGGAGGCAGTGGATGTGGCGGTGTAGGTGGAAGCGACGGTGGAGGAGGAGAAGGTAGCCTACACTGTTTTTTGGTTGAAATTTTTTTATTTTTTTTTAAAATTAGGGTACACCCCAAAACATTGGGAAATATAACCTGTGATAACCCCCTCCAGCCGTGCTAAACAAACGTTCAGACAATACACTGGCTGCAGGGCAGGCCAGCACCTCCAAGGCGTAGAAGGCAAGCTCAGGCCATGTGCCCAATTTGGAGACCCAGAAGTTAGTACTGCCCGACCATGTCGCACGTCCCCGTGATGTCCACGATCCAATTGGATATCTTCTCTATCAACTTTCGATGTTCTTTTCTGTGCCTACCATGTTGATCACGGTTAGCGGCGAATCAGGGTTCCACGCCGGAGAGGGAGCGTGAGAAAGGAATACCACATCCAAGGGAGGTTAATTGTTTGAAATGAAATGTGATTGAGCGAAAAAATGGGACAAAAATTTGAAGCGCAAATGTGGGACAAGTTGTTAAAGTTTAAGCATTGAATGAAAGGAGGGGGCGCGCGTCAATTCAAGAAGAAGTTTTGAAATTTTTTTATAAATTGTTTATTTTATTGATTTTTTTATCAATGAAAAAATAATACAGGTACATTGTCTCATAGCACAATCGTAAGAGGCAATACAGGTACAATACTATGTTGCATAACGTCAGTATCAACAAATGTACTTTAGTATACAAAACATACATTTTGCATCTGAGGCCCATAAATGCACCAAGGGCTGAAACCACAAAAGGACATAAGACAATCACAATGACACGACACATAGGGGAAATTAAAGGAAGGGGGAAAAATAACAGTCTAACTGGTAATCAAAGGTCTTTTATTGTAAGTGATCAAAAGCGTCATCCCATGTTTGCCAGATCTTTGTAAATCTATCGACTGAGTTAGTAATACATGCAGTTAAGTATTCCATTTTTCTAACTTCTCTTACACTATGCATGAGGTCCATTCGGGTAGGTGCGTCTGCCCTCAACCAAAACCTCGCAATTAGGCGTCTGGCCGCCGTTAACACCTGAAGGACTAATAGGAGGAATTGTTTTTTTAATGACATTTTTGGCATATTCAGTAAGTAAAAAAAAGGTGTAAAAGGAAAACGAATTGCGAGGAGTTGAAAAAAGACAGACTCCACCATTCTCCAGAAGGGCACAATCACAGGACATTCCCAGAAAATGTGAAGGTGGGTCCCCTCACCTGTCGTACACCTCCAACATCTATCAGAGATATCTTGGCTAAAGTGTTTTAATAGCTGTGGGGTATGATACCAAAACATAAGCACTTTATATGTGTTTTCCCTATATGTGACACATGAGGACGACTTCGCTGCCCGTTCCCATATCTGTTTCCACTCTGCATACGTTATAGGTTGGCCTAGAATTGCTTCCCATTTAGACATGTAGGAGTGAGTGACAGAGGAGGATGATAGGATAAGATAGATGCCTGAGATGAGACCTTTCGTTGTAACAGTCAATTTACAAAGTTTCTCAAACGGCGTGGGGGTTGACACCTTCGTTGAGTGAAAGAGGTCCGAAAAAAAATGGCTAATCTGCACATATTGATACCTACAAGACTCTGGTAATTGATGCAAGGAACGTACCTCGTCAAATGAGAACAAGCCCAGAGTCCTATAGTTTACAACATCCGCAAATCTGAACAACTTCTTGGGAAACAATGTTTTAAGAAAAACTGTGCTCATTCCCAACTTAAATAGTGGGTTATACAGAAAGGAGACCATAGAAGATTTTTCTGATGCAAGTGAAAACAGTCTGTTACACCTCGACCATATGTTACATGTAAAAGACATAGGGCCCAATAGTTCAGGTCTAAGTGAGGGTTGTAGGGAGTACCAAATAAGTGAGTTCGGATGTACAGGGGCTATCCACAACTTCTCTATTTCCATCCATCTGGAGTACGCGTACATATTGGACCAGGCTGGCAGTCTTCTAAGGTGTGTAGCCCAGTAATATTTTTTAATATTTGGAACTGCTAAACCACCTTGAGTTTTGGGTGACATTAAAATTGAGCAAGCTATGCGATGTCTCTTTCCATTCCAGATGAACCTGAATATGGATGATTGAAAATCCCGCAGCTCCTTCTCAGGGACAGGAATTGGGAGAGTCTCAAACAAATACAGTAATTTAGGCAAAACATTCATCTTGACTGATGCTATACGGCCCAAAAGGGAGATGGGAAAAGGCATCCATTTAATCATTAAGGCCTTGAGTTCTCGGAACATAGATGGAAAGTTTTGAGCGTACAACGAGGGATAAGTAGGGGTTAAGTTGACTCCCAAATACCTCAAGGACATTTCCGTCCATTGAAAATTAAAGTTAGATTTTAAGGTGGTCAAAATATCAGGGGCTAGGTTAAGAGGGAGAGCCTCAGTTTTTGTGGTATTAATTTTATAACCGGATAATCTACCATAAGTCTCTAGTAGTTTAAAGAGGTTGGGAAGCGAAATATGCAAGTCAGTTAATGTTAGCAGGATATCATCTGCGAATAGTGAAAGTTTGAATTCTACTGCATTCACTTTAATCCCATGAATATCAGGATGAGACCTAATGGCCGCCGCTAGGGGTTCTATGCATAGAACGAAGAGCAGAGGGGACAGTGGACATCCCTGTCGCGTACCATTTTTTATAGGGAAAGGCAAAGAATGAGCATGTTTCATTTTCACTATCGCTGTAGGTTGGGCATATAGAACATGAAGGGCTGTAAGGAAAGGGCCTTTCAGACCGAAGGCCTCCATGGTAGAGAACATAAAAGGCCACCCTAAGCGATCAAACGCTTTCTCTGCGTCAAGACTTAGCAACAACGCCGAGTCTCTGCGTTTATTTGTGATATCAATTAAGTCAATAGTGCGCCTTGTATTATCTCCGCCCTGTCGGTTTCGAACGAAGCCCACTTGATCTTTATGGATCAGCTGGGGTAGCCAGTCTGAAAGTCGGTTAGCCAGAGTTTTCGTGAAAATTTTCAGATCTGAGTTAAGAAGTGCAATGGGCCTATAATTTCCACATTCTAGGGGATCTTTACCTGGTTTAGGTATTAAAGTTATATAGGAGTGCGACATTGAAGTGGGTATTGGTGATCCTTGTAGGAAAGAATTAAACAACAGCGTCATATGTGGCAAAAGAATATCAGAAAATGTTGCGTAATAGATGTATGGTAGACCATCTGGCCCAGGGGCTTTATTATTGGGTAGCTGCTTCAGTACTTCCTGCAGTTCCTCCACAGTAATGGGAGCGTTTAATGAGGCAAGAGCTTCTCCTGACAACTGAGGAAGATCACACTTAGAAAGAAAGGAATCTAGGAGGAGTCTACTGCGCCCTGGGTCAGATGGGAGTTGTTGAGGGATAGAGTAAAGTGCCTTATAATAATCCTGAAATAAGTTGGAAATGACCTCTGGGTCATACACTATTGCCCCATCCCCTCGCCTCATTGCAGTCGGAGTGTTTATAGTGCCAGAGTCCCGAAGCTGTCGAGCCAGGAGGGTATGCGGTTTGTTTCCCCACATATAAAATCTTTGACGCGAATATAGTAATTTTTTCTCAGTTTTATAAAACAATAATTCCTTCAATCTAGCACGCAGGGTTATAATGCGCCTAAGCAAAGGCCGCGAGCAACGGGACTCTAGCATCTTTTCTAAATCCTTCAGCTGTGAGGTGATATTGTGTTGTTGCATAGTACGGTCTTTTTTCAGTCGAGACCCCATCGCTATACATGCGCCTCTAAAGACTGCCTTGTGGGCTTCCCATATCATAGATATAGGGGGTCCTGAGGACTGATTTAAGGTGAAGTATTCTGTAAGGCCCTCACGTAACTCCTGCCTAAGCGGCAACTGGTGTAGGAAGGATTCATTAAGGCGCCAATGACATACTCTAGGGTAGTAACCTGATGTTTTAATGTTAATTGACACCGGAGCATGGTCCGACCAGGAAATTGGTCCTATGTCGGCATCCGCAAGCATCCTTAAGATTGGGATATTACCAAAAAAGTAGTCTATACGGGAATGTGTATTATGTGGATGTGAGAAGAAAGAAAATGTTTTTGCAGTGGGATAGTTAATTCTCCAGAGGTCATATAATTCGAATTTTCTAATAAGACGTCTAAAAAGACGTGAGTTTCGACACTGATCCTTAGTAGGCGGTCTATTCTGAAGGGTTAATCTATCTAGACGCTCGGAGAAGGAGAGATTAAAGTCTCCTCCTACTAGCAATGCAGCTGGGAGCAACTTCGATAGTTTTAAAAACACCTTATTAAGGAAAGGGATTTGGGCAGTATTCGGAGCGTATAAATTGCACAGTACGTGTGGGCTACCATTGAGTGTGGCTTTTAGTATGATATACCTGCCAGCTGGATCAATAATAGCATCTTCCACCTGTAAAGGGCAATCAGCAGACATGAGAATGGCAACACCTGCTCTCTTTCTCCCAGAGGAAGCAGAATATATACGAGGGAATAAATATTGCGCAAACTTGAAAGAGCCCTGGTGATCAAAGTGGGTCTCCTGAAGAAAGACTATGTCAGCTTTCTGAGACTTGCACTCAGTAAGTGCCAGGCGTCTCTTCACATTAGAGTTAAGACCTTTTACATTAAGCGATACATACTTAATCATTTTCAAAGCATGGAATATATGTACTTGCTATGTGGTTGCAATGGATCCTTTTCAAGGACACTGTCATAGATGAAAACACCTTAAGGCATTCAGTCGATTGTGATTTGGAATCTGGAGACCTGAGTATAAAAAACAATAAGAAGAGACACAAAAGGGAAGGGGGGGAGACACAGGACCATACAAACATAAAGAATACACCATTTAGTATCCGAACATTGGGTGTTGCCACCCAGATACAGATCAGTGAGCAACAACTAGTGATATTACTATCAGCAAACTGCCGTCCCTCCAGCCCAACCAACAGAAGCTGGGGGGGGAGGGCGAAACTACTGGTCTGCTTATTGGAAGCATGACTGGACCGGCACAGGATGGGCCAGGTTTCAAAGCTTATTAGAGCATGAAATAACCAGAGAATTGAACAATAAACCAATTCTACTAACATAGGACCTTAAACAGAGAACCATAAGGCCGTCGCCTCCTGGCGAATAAGAACAGTAGGAGATACAATTTAAGCTAATGAAGTCCATGCAGCAATCATGGGGGTTCATCTTGTGGTTCACGTAGAGGGGTCCCTCCAGTGGGGGAAGATCTTCTTCTCTTCTGTCTGGCAGGTTGCCAAATTGGACCCAGGGCAGGTTGTGGATCCGGTAGTTCCCAGTCTGTGATGGGTGGAATCTCAATGTCCAAAGCAGCACAAAAATCAGGGAGGTCTGAATGCTGACGCAAGATGGAGGATCTGCCATTTTTCGTGACTATTAATGCAAACGGGAACCCCCATCTATAAGGGATCTTCTTTTCCTTCAGCAGTTGCAATAAAGGCTGTAATACTCTTCTTTTTTGGAGTGTGCACCATGATAAGTCCTGATATAAATGAACAGGAGCGCCATGAAAATCAATGGAGCGTGCTTCCCTGGCTTTGGACATAATGCTTTCCTTCACCTGAAAATCGTGCACGCAACAAATTACGTCTCTGGGCTGCATGGATGAGGACTTAGGCCGCAGCGCTCTGTGAGCTCGATCAAGCTTAATAAGCTGGGGTGGCTGTGTGCCTAGTAAAGCATTAAAAAGTTCAGATAATATTTCCTGCAGATTTTCTTCCGCATTAGCTTCTGGCAAACCCCGTACACGGATGTTATTTCTGCGCCCTCTGTTATCTAGGTCTTCCAGATGACGTGCATTGTCCCTGATAACTTGGGATTGAGAAGCAATAACAGATTGTAAATGTGCCACACTTCTACGGGTGTCATCATGGTCTATTTCAATAGTGTCCATGCGGTCTGCTAAGTGCTTCAGATCCTGCCTTAAAGTTGAGATTTCCGATTTACAGGCATTTCTGACTTCTGAGACCAGCATTTTAAAATCATCCTTAGTAGGCAAATGTTGTAATGTCTGCTGAAGTATTGTAGGGCCCTGGGAGGGTTGCAGAAGATCTCCCTCTCCCTCGTCCTCATATTCACTTCCCTGCTCCCAAGTAACAGCTTCTCCTCCCTCTCTCCTTCTATGATGCTGCTGACTGGGGGGATCCTCAGAGGATTCGGCCCAATCTCGCCGTCTCTGGGACGGAGTGGCCACTGGTTTGGCTTGTTTAGCTGCCGATTTTGGCGCCATAATGGCGGCTATGCCTCCTGTTAGGTGTAGCCCCTCTCCTGCCCCTGTGCGCTTTAGCTGCGTCCCCACAGCGCTAGTGGGTAGGAAAGTCCTTGCTAGTGGGGACAGGGAGGAGGTAGGAAGCCGTAAGGCTGGATTGCTGCTCGTACCTGTCGGCGGCTGTGCGCTCTTCACTTCACCCTCACACGCGCCGGAGGCCTGAGATGGAAGCAGGCCGCAACCGGACGGAGCCGCGCGGAGTGGACGGCTGAGGTAGGAATCAAGCGTCTTATTCCCCCAGGCGGATGGTCGGGACGAGGTGGAGGGCTTGCCCAGCAATTTTTTCCCCATGTGCTGCAGTGGCGCGGTAGGAAAGTCTCCTTTAGAAGCTAATGGCGGCGGAGCTCTGTCTTCACGCGGCCATTCCTGAAGACGTCCAGGCCACGCCCGAAGTTTTGAAATTTAATTCCCTGTCACCTATGCAGAGCAGGGGTTTCATTACGGCAAAAATTGGTGAATTTCACCCGAAAATGTAACAGACAAATTAGTGAATTTTTTTTACCTACTAGGTAGAGCAGGGGTATATCACAGCCAAAAATTGGTTAATTTCACCCGAATATGTAACAGACAAATGAATGATTTTTTTTTACCTGTCTACTAGGTATAGCTGTGGTATATCACACCCAAAAATTGGTGAATTTCACCCGAAAATGTAACAGACAAATTAGTGATTTTTTTTTACCTGTCTACTAGGTAGAGCAGGGGCATATCACACCCAAAAATTTGTGAATTTCACCCGAATATGTAACAGACAAATTAGTCAAATGAAATAAAATAAAATACGTACAAATTTTTTAAAATAATCTTGACTTAGGAGGTGGATGTCCACATGGAGTAGGAGTTTGAAGAGGCGGTGGACGTAGCGGTGTAGGTGGAAGCGGCGGTGGAGGAGGACAAGGTAGCCAACACTGGTTTTTGACTTTAATTTTTTTTAAATTAGGTTACACTCCAAAAGAGTGGGAAATATCCAAAATACAAGAATGAGCAATTGCGCTGTAGTATAACAATGGCTGGTATACATGTCTATTCTGCACAAGGTACGGACAAGTCCTGTGGGATCCATGCCTGGTTCATTTTAATGAACGTGAGCTTGTCCACATTGGCTGTGGACAGGCAGCTGCGCTTGTGCAATGAGCTGGACCGGGGTATACACACTGACGCTAAATTATGCAATGTCTGGGTCAGTTGCAAATAATAGTCTATGTTTGTTCGTGACGCCAATTGCAGCGTGCGCAGGGTACACTCGCAGGGCCCTTTAACCACCTCCGGACCGCCTAACGCAGGATTGCGTTCCGGAGGTGGCAGCGCTGCGCAGAGTCACGCATATACGCGTCATCTCGCGAGACGCGAGATTTCGCTCAAAGCCGGCCCGCGCATGCGCATCGCGGGCCGGCAAAATTAAAAGAAGTATTTCGTCACCAGCCTGCCAGCAACGATCATTGGCTGGCAGGCTGGCGATTTTCAAAAAATCCAATCCAAAGTCATATAACAGATCATATTAGTAAATATGATCTGTTATATGGCTTGTCTGCTCCTGTGCTGGTCCTTTTCGTCGGTTGGATCCAGCACAGGAGCAGACTGAACTGTGAGTAGCACCAACACTACACCTTAGCCCCAGATCACCCACCTGCACCCCAATTAACCCTTTGATCACCCCTTTGATCGCCCCTGTCAATCACTAGTGAAAGGAAAAAAAGTGATCAGTGTAAACTGTCACTTTTTTTTTTTCACTGGTATTGGCTGTTAGGTTTTAGGGATAGTTTAGGCCCCTTGGTTAGGTAGTTAGCGTCAGTTAGCGCCCACCCCACCGCACCGCAGTAACTTTTATTCGCTGTTTAGCGTATCGCTAATCAGCATTTGTACTTTTATAGTATCTGTAAGTGATCAAAACTGATCACGGTCAGATCTATAATAGTATTAGTGTCACTTTAGTTCGCCCTCCACCCAAAACGCAGTGTTTGCCCGATCAGGCCTGATCGGTCGCCCACACGTGCGTTCACCCACGCCCGCCCCACCGCAGTGACAAAAAATATATATTTTTTGATCACTGCACATTCATTTTACACGCACTGCGGCGATAAAAAAAATCAGTTTTGATATTTTTTATCAACCGCAGCGGCCTCCGGTACTTCGCTAGCCTCCCCTTTGTAAGACAGGTTTGCTTTTTTTCTTGGGTAGTCTCAGGGAATACCCCTAAATTTAGTAGTCCAAAATGTCAAACAGGGGGTATTCTTCTGAAGAGGCCTACAGGATTCTGACCCAGTCGGATGAGGAGTGGGAACCCTCATCTGACGAATCTAGCGGGTCAGAATATGAACCTGTGGAAAGCAGTGGCTCTCTGACCCAAAGTTCGGACGAGGAGGTGGAGGTCCACCAGGCGTACCCGGCCCCATGTCGCTAGACCACAGGTTACGCAGTATCCGCTTCAAGAGCAGCAGAGTCGGGCTGTCGCTGCCGGATCACGTGGGGAGGCATACACCAGCAGCGCAGCCCTTCCTGGACCTAGTACCAGCACTGCCGTACAACCTGGTGAAGTAGCGAGCACCAGAAGGGCAGTTGAAGCTGGTACGGTGGCACGTGCAATAGTTACCCCGTCGCAGCCACCGCACAGACAGGCCCGTAGAGCCCCTAGAGTCCCTGAGGTGCTGGCAAATCCTGATTGGCAGTCACCAACTTCAGCCGCACCAGTAGTTCCCCCTTTCACCGCCCAGTCTGGAGTTCGGGTTGAGACGGCTCAAATCGGTTCGGCCCTGGGATTTTTTGAGCTGTTCTTGACTGCGGAGCTCTTGGACTTAGTCGTGGCAGAGACCAACCAGTATGCCACACAATTTATAACCGCTAACCCGGGAAGCTATTATGCCCAGCCTTTCCGGTGGAAACCAGTCCAAGTTTCCGAACTTAAATTTTTTTTGGGCCTTCTCCTCAACATGGGCCTGACAAAAAAGCATGAATTGCGGTCATATTGGTCAACGCACCCAATTCATCACATGCCCATGTTCTCTGCTGCTATGTCCAGGACACGATTTGAGACCATCCTCCGTTTTCTGCATTTTAGCGACAACACCACCTCCCGTCCCAGAGGCCACCCTGCTTTTGACCGGCTCCACAAAATTCGGCCCCTCATAGACCATTTCAACCTGAAATTTGCAGATTTGTATACCCCTGAGCAAAACATCTGCGTAGACGAGTCCCTAATACATTTTACCGGGCGCCTTGGCTTCAAACAATACATCCCAAGCAAGCGTGCCCGGTATGGGGTCAAATTGTATAAGCTCTGTGAAAGGGCCACAGGCTATACCCACAAATTTCGGATCTATGAGGGAAAAGATCAGACCCTGGAGCCGGTCGGTTGCCCTGACTACCTGGGGAGCAGTGGGAAGACAGTCTGGGACTTGGTCTCACCCTTATTCGGCAAGGGGTACCATCTTTATGTGGACAATTTCTACACAAGTGTGGCCCTCTTTAGGCATTTGTTTCTAGAACGGATTTGCGCCTGTGGCACCGCGCGAACTAGTCGCGTGGGCTTCCCCCAACGGCTTGTAACCACCCGTCTTGCAAGGGGGCAGAGGGCTGCCTTGTGTAACGAAGAACTGCTCGCGGTGAAATGGAGAGACAAGCGTGACGTTTACATGCTCTCCTCCATTCACGCAGACACGACAATCCAAATTGAGCGAGCAACCCGTGTCATTGAAAAGCCCCTCTGTGTCCACGACTATAATGCGCTCATGGGAGGGGTGGACTTCAATGACCAGATGTTGTCTCCGTATTTAGTTTCCCGCAGAACCAGACGCTGGTATAAGAAGGTGTCTGTATATTTAATTCAATTGGCGCTCTACAATAGTTTTGTTCTCTACAGTAAGGCTGGGAGAACAGGATCCTTCCTCAAATTCCAGGAAGAGATCATCGAGAACCTCCTTTACCCAGGAGGTTCCGTGGCCCCATCCACCAGTGTAGTTAGCCGTCTACACGAGCGACATTTCCCCAGTGTCGTTCCTGGTACCTCAACCCAACCGTCACCCCGAAAAAGATGTCGTGTCTGTAGCAGGAGTGGAATAAGGCGTGACACCCGCTATTTCTGTCCTGACTGTGCTGACCACCCTGCCCTATGCTATGGAGAGTGTTTCCGGAAGTACCACACACAGGTACACCTAGCATAGGGATCACATCTCACCAGGACAGGCACACAGGGCTATTAGGGCCCATTCACTCACAGCTGCTGCAAACCTCTCCTTTCACCTGGGATAAAGTGCATAACGTACTTCGCCACATCTTTGGGTGATTTGCGCTTTGCACATTGTCCCATGGGGAAGGAGAGGTTTGTTCTATAAAGGTAAAAAAAACTAAACGAAAAAAAAAATACCGGTAAGTACAAAAGTTAAACGTTCAGTTAAAAAAGTTTAAAAAAAGTTTCTATGTTCTGTTCAACAGTTAATAAAGTTATTGCTTTGCGGCCTGGTTTTTTCTTTTTTGTTTTGTTTTTTTTACCTTTCAGGTGGACCAACCGATCGACCAGCTGCAGCACTGATGTGCATTCGGACAGAAGCATTGCGCTGCTGTCAGATTACACGCAAGTCGGTGTATGCGGCGCTGCAAGACGAGATTTCTCCTCTGCAGTAAAAGATACGTTTGCCGAGGCATATGAGCTGAGGAGGTGGCGGTGTTCATATACTTTGGCAAACACTTTGTATATATAAAAAAAAAAATCCCGGCAATGATTTATTCATCCACATCGATTGATGTGAATGGAGAAATCTGGTTTGCCAGGGCATACGAGCTGAAGTGGGTATGGATGTTGGGCGGAGCTCCTATGTCCTGGCAGACGCCTTTCCCCTCCTTTTTCTTTTTTTGGCAGAGATTTTTTCATCCACATTGATCGATGCGAATGAAGAAATCTGTGCCGTTCATTTTTTTCTTTCAGCCCAGAGGCTGAACGGAAAAAAAAAATCTCATTACCCGTATGCTCAATATAAGGAGAATAGCAGAAACTCCTAATGCTGGGCATACATGTAATGATTGCGGAGACCCTCAAATGCCAGGGCAGTACAAACACCCCACAAATAACACCATTTTGGAAAGAAGACACCCCAAGGTATTCGCTGAGGGGCTTATTGAGTCCATGAAAGATTGAAATTTTTGTCCCAAGTTAGCGGAAAGGGAGACTTTGTGAGAACAAAATCAAAAAAATCAATTTCCGCTAACTTGTGCCAAAATTTTTTTTTTTAATGAACTCGCCATGCCCCTCATTGAATACCTTGGGGTGTCTTCTTTCCAAAATGGGGTCACATGTGGGGTATTTATACTGCCCTGGCATTTTAGGGGCCCCAAAGCGTGAGAAGAAGTCTGGTATCCAAATGTCTAAAAATGCCCTCCTAAAAGGAATTTGGGCATGCTGGGTGAGATAAATATCTTGGTCAAATGCCAACTTAGTATAAAAAAAATGGGAAAAGTTGTCTTTTGCCAAGATATTTCTCTCACCCAGGATGGGTATATGTAAAATGACACCCCAAAACACATTACCCACCTTCTCCTGAGTACGGAGATACCAGATGTGTGACACTTTTTTGCAGCCTAGGTGGGCAAAGGGGCCCACATTCCAAAGAGCACCTTTCGGATTTCACAGGTCATTTACCTACTTACCAGACATTAGGGCCCCTGGAAAATGCCAGGGCAGTATAACTACCCCACAAGTGACCCCATTTTGGAAAGAAGACACCCCAAGGTATTCCGTGAGGGGCATGGCGAGTTCCTCAAATTTTTTATTTTTTGTCACAAGTTAGTGGAAAATGATGATTTTTTTTTTTTTTTTTTTATACAAAGTCTCATATTCCACTAACTTGTGACAAAAAAAAAAAAATTCTAGGAACTCGCCATGCCCCTCACGGAATACCTTGGGGTGTCTTCTTTCCAAAATGGGGTCACTTGTGGGGTAGTTATACTGCCCTGGCATTCTAGGGGCCCAAATGTGTGGTAAGGAGTTTGAAATCAAATTCTGTAAAAAATGACCTGTGAAATCCGAAAGGTGCTCTTTGGAATATGGGCCCCTTTGCCCACCTAGGCTGCAAAAAAGTGTCACACATCTGGTATCTCCGTACTCAGGAGAAGGTGGGGAATGTGTTTTGGGGTGTCATTTTATATATACCCATACTGGGTGAGAGAAATATCTTGGCAAAAGACAACTTTTCCCATTTTTTTTATACAAAGTTGGCATTTGACCAAGATATTTATCTCACCCAGCATGGGTATATGTAAAAAGACACCCCAAAACACATTCCTCAACTTCTCCTGAGTACGGGGATACCAGATGTGTGACACTTTTTTGCAGCCTAGGTGGGCAAAGGGGCCCACATTCCAAAGAGCACCTTTCGGATTTCACAGGTCATTTTTTACTGAATTTGATTTCAAACTCCTTACCACACATTTGGGCCCCTAGAATGCCAGGGCAGTATAACTACCCCACAAGTGACCCCATTTTGGAAAGAAGAGACCCCAAGGTATTCGCTGATGGGCATAGTGAGTTCATGGAAGTTTTTATTTTTTGTCACAAGTTAGTGGAAGATGAGACTTTGTATGAAAAAAAAAAAAAAAATCATCATTTTCCACTAACTTGTGACAAAAAATAAAAAATTCTAGGAACTCGCCATGCCCCTCACGGAATACCTTGGGGTGTCTTCTTTCCAAAATGGGGTCGCTTGTGGGGTAGTTATACTGCCCTGGCATTCTAGGGGCCCAAATGTGTGGTAAGGAGTTTGAAATCAAATTCTGTAAAAAATGACCTGTGAAATCCGAAAGGTGCTCTTTGGAATATAGGCCCCTTTGCCCACCTAGGCTGCAAAAAAGTGTCACACATCTGGTATCTCCGTACTCAGGAGAAGGTGGGGAATGTGTTTTGGGGTGTCATTTTATATATACCCATACTGGGTGAGAGAAATATCTTGGCAAAAGACAACTTTTCCCATTTTTTTTATACAAAGTTGGCATTTGACCAAGATATTTATCTCACCCAGCATGGGTATATGTAAAAAGACACCCCAAAACACATTCCTCAACTTCTCCTGAGTACGGGGATACCAGATGTGTGACACTTTTTTGCAGCCTAGGTGGGCAAAGGGGCCCACATTCCAAAGAGCACCTTTCGGATTTCACAGGTCATTTTTTACTGAATTTGATTTCAAACTCCTTACCACACATTTGGGCCCCTAGAATGTCAGGGCAGTATAACTACCCCACAAGTGACCCCATTTTGGAAAGAAGAGACCCCAAGGTATTCGCTGATGGGCATAGTGAGTTCATGGAAGTTTTTATTTTTTGTCACAAGTTAGTGGAAGATGAGACTTTGTATGAAAAAAAAAAAAAAAAAAAATCATCATTTTCCACTAACTTGTGACAAAAAATAAAAAATTCTAGGAACTCGCCATGCCCCTCACGGAATACCTTGGGGTGTCTTCTTTCCAAAATGGGGTCGCTTGTGGGGTAGTTATACTGCCCTGGCATTCTAGGGGCCCAAATGTGTGGTAAGGAGTTTGAAATCAAATTCTGTAAAAAATGACCTGTGAAATCCGAAAGGTGCTTTTTTGAATATGGGCCCCTTTGCCCACCTAGGCTGCAAAAAAGTGTCACACATCTGGTATCTCCGTACTCAGGAGAAGGTGGGGAATGTGTTTTGGGGTGTCATTTTATATATACCCATACTGGGTGAGAGAAATATCTTGGCAAAAGACAACTTTTCCCATTTTTTTATACAAAGTTGGCATTTGACCAAGATATTTCTCTCACCCAGCATGGGTATATGTAAAAAGACACCCCAAAACACATTCCTCAACTTCTCCTGAGTACGGGGATACCAGATGTGTGACACTTTTTTGCAGCCTAGGTGGGCAAAGGGGCCCACATTCCAAAGAGCACCTTTCGGATTTCACAGGTCATTTTTTACTGAATTTGATTTCAAACTCCTTACCACACATTTGGGCCCCTAGAATGCCAGGGCAGTATAACTACCCCACAAGTGACCCCATTTTGGAAAGAAGAGACCCCAAGGTATTCGCTGATGGGCATAGTGAGTTCATGGAAGTTTTTATTTTTTGTCACAAGTTAGTGGAAGATGAGACTTTGTATGAAAAAAAAAAAAAAATCATCATTTTCCACTAACTTGTGACAAAAAATAAAAAATTCTAGGAACTCGCCATGCCCCTCACGGAATACCTTGGGGTGTCTTCTTTCCAAAATGGGGTCGCTTGTGGGGTAGTTATACTGCCCTGGCATTCTAGGGGCCCAAATGTGTGGTAAGGAGTTTGAAATCAAATTCTGTAAAAAATGACCTGTGAAATCCGAAAGGTGCTCTTTGGAATATGGGCCCCTTTGCCCACCTAGGCTGCAAAAAAGTGTCACACATCTGGTATCTCCGTACTCAGGAGAAGGTGGGGAATGTGTTTTGGGGTGTCATTTTATATATACCCATACTGGGTGAGAGAAATATCTTGGCAAAAGACAACTTTTCCCATTTTTTTATACAAAGTTGGCATTTGACCAAGATATTTCTCTCACCCAGCATGGGTATATGTAAAAAGACACCCCAAAACACATTCCTCAACTTCTCCTGAGTACGGGGATACCAGATGTGTGACACTTTTTTGCAGCCTAGGTGGGCAAAGGGGCCCAGATTCCAAAGAGCACCTTTCGGATTTCACAGGTCATTTTTTACTGAATTTGATTTCAAACTCCTTACCACACATTTGGGCCCCTAGAATGCCAGGGCAGTATAACTACCCCACAAGTGACCCCATTTTGGAAAGAAGAGACCCCAAGGTATTCGCTGATGGGCATAGTGAGTTCATGGAAGTTTTTATTTTTTGTCACAAGTTAGTGGAATATGAGACTTTGTAAGAAAAAAAAAAAAAAAAAATCAGCATTTTCCGCTAACTTGTGACAAAAAATAAAAAGTTCGATGAACTCACTATGCCCATCAGCGAATACCTTAGGGTGTGTACTTTCCGAAATGGGGTCATTTGTGGGGTGTTTGTACTGTCTGGGCATTGTAGAACCTCAGGAAACATGACAGGTGCTCAGAAAGTCAGAGCTGCTTCAAAAAGCGGAAATTCACATTTTTGTACCATAGTTTGTAAATGCTATAACTTTTACCCAAACCATTTTTTTTTTACCCAAACATTTTTTTTTTATCAAAGACATGTAGAACAATAAATTTAGAGCAAAATTTATATATGGATGTAGTTTTTTTTGCAAAATTTGACAACTGAAAGTGAAAAATGTCATTTTTTTGCAAAAAAAATCGTTAAATTTCGATTAATAACAAAAAAAAGTAAAAATGTCAGCAGCAAAGAAATACCACCAAATGAAAGCTCTATTAGTGAGAAGAAAAGGAGGTAAAATTCATTTGGGTGGTAAGTTGCATGACCGAGCAATAAATGGTGAAAGTAGTGTAGGTCAGAAGTGTAAAAAGTGGCCTGGTCTTTCAGGGTGTTTAAGCACTGGGGGCTGAAGTGGTTAAAGGTGTTATAACGCACGTCCCAGGTTAGGAATGCCAGAGTCGTGTAATGTCTCTGTATGGTGGTGATCATAGTGTCAATGTTGTCTCCTACCTGGGTACGGTTGGACTCCTGGATCCTGGCTCACTTGCAATAAATTAAGTGTAGTGCTAGTAGGAATAATAGAAGGATTTTGCAGCAGAAATTGAGATCCAGACCTTGGGTAAAGTTGTCTTTACTGATTGTAACTTTCATCCAAGCAAGATACACCTTTAGTCTTAGATCCCAGCAGGTATTGGCAATGGTTGGCATGAATTTATCTTCCCCTTTCTCGTGTACCTGGAGCTTGCAGGAAAGGACGTCTGCTTGTTAGCTCTATACTGTGGCAGGAATTTGGCTTCTGCACTCTCTATCTTCTGCTGTATGGGGACTGACTAACTGGGTACTCACAGTTATCTTCTATGATTTCTTCCTGGGACTGGAGTTGTCTGCTTGCTTCATCCAGCTAAGGCTGCAGGGCTCAGGCTGGGGATGATGATCAATGTCTCACCCGAGACAAGATCCTGGTTTGGTTCCCTATCTCTTGGAGCTCCTAACATGCACACCCTACCCCTAGCAGGGGGTGGGCTACACTCACACTAACTTCCTTCTTTCACCATGCAATATACACTTTTTTTTACAACATGGTTTATAATGCACAGTTTTGAATGACATAATGTAAAATTACATCAGATGACAAGGTGAAAGCACTTAACAGATTGTAGTGGGGTAAAACAGTTTAGTAACACAACTCTGGGGTGTTACACTTGTCTGTGATAACGCCCCTGCCGTGCTAAACACACGTTCAGACAATACACTGGCTGCAGGGCAGGCCAGCACCTCCAAGGCGTAAAGGGCAAGCTCAGGCCATGTGCCTCATTTGGAGACCCAGAAGTTGCCGCGGCAGACCCATCAGTCAGTACGTGCAGACGTGTTCACAGATACTGTCACGGCTGAGGATGGGGGAAATCCTCAGCCGTGCGATGGCGGTAGATGTCCAGTCGCTAATCGCCAGGAACACAGAATCAGGGAGCAGGTCACCTCCTGTTGCGTCCCTAATGCTGACCCTGTCTCCTACCTGCATGGGCCGACCTTGATGATGCGCAGGAACCTCGGATCCCTGACTTACCCTCCGACCGGTCCCTGGGCTAAGGAGCAGGGTAAGACAACCCACTCCTCCTAGGCACGGAGGAGCAGGAGTCTCACTGGCCAAGCAGCATGAAGAAGGGGGTACATAAACAGGATTATGGATAAGACAGGTGAACCAAACAGTTCCAACCAAACCTGTCTCAGCCTTGCTGACTGGAACCCGTGCTAAGGAAAGGCTGTCCACACAGACAAAGATAAACAGCACACACATGAAGACACACAGGGACCAGGAGTGGACATCCATAGCTGCACAAAAACCAAAAACACAAGACATCAACAACACATCACGGTATTAGAACTTATGACCGGAAGGGTGGCCCTTACAAGAAGATGGAAAATCACAGGAGGCTGCTACAGCAAAGCATGACTGAAGCAACCTACTGAGCCATGCCAAAGTGAGAGGCTTTATAGGCCTAAGAGGCCACACCCAACGGTCAGACACACCCAGTGACATCACAAACACTGGGAAGGGAGTTAACCCTTCCAGCACCACAGGAAAGGGAAAACACCAACTTAAAGGGAAAGTGTCCAACACGACAAACACACTGTGGTTGTTGCCGCAGGCAACGACATGGGTGGCAACCGTGTCCTGGGAGTCAGCCCCAAGGCCGGGACACTGCCACCACATGTACACAACGACAAACGTTGCCACGGGCAACCACAGTGCAGGAAAGGTGTCCGTGCACACCACACACTACACAGAGTGCACACAGACAAACGACAGTGCATACATACACACAAACTCCAAAGGGACCGCACACATACCTGTTGTCCGCGGCAACCGCACCTGAGGCAAACTACATCAAGCCTCAAGCTGCAGTTGAAACAACAACCCAAACCGCGGGCAACTGTATGCGGCTCCCAAGGAGTCACGGCCAAAACCGCGGCCGTGACAGATACTGCTCCACCATGTTGGTGAAATGCTGCCTCCTGTTAAGACGTTCCATATCAGCTGGTGGTGCTGGTTGTTGTGGCGTGCTGACAAAGCTTTTCCACATTTCGGCTATGCTAACCCTGCCTTCTGAGGTGCTGGTGGTGCCCCAGCGGCATTGGCGACCTCTTCCTCCTCCTCTGCCTTCGCCTTGAGCTTCCACTGTGCCCCCACTGTCAGTTGGGAATGCCACCAGCAGCGCATCTACCAGCGTGCACTTATACTCGCGCATCTTACGATCACGTTCCAGTGACGGAATTAAGGACGGTACGTTGTCCTTGTAACGGGGATCCAGCAGCGTGGCCACCCAGTAATCAGCACAAGTTAGAATGTTGGCAACTCGGCGGTCGTTGCGGAGACACTGCAGCATGTAATCGCTCATGTGTGCCAGGCTGCCCAGAGGCAACGACAAGCTGTCCTCTATGGGAGGTGTATTGTCTGTGTCCTCTGTATCCCCCCAGCCACGCACCAGTAATGGCCATGAGCTAATTTGGGTGCCACCCTGCTGTAAACACGATTCCTCCTCCTCCTCCATCTCCTTCTCCTCATCCTCCCCCTCGTCATCCTCCAGAACTGTGCCCTGGCTGGACAATTGTGTACCTGGCGTTTATGGGTGCAGGAACCCACCCTCGGAGCCACTTGTGAATGACTGTCCGGAAACCCTATGAAATGATCCCTTTTCCTCTTCCTCCTCCTGTGCCACATCCTCTTCCATCATGGCCATAGCGGCATGGGAGGCATACAAGTGGGATAGTAACGCTGAGAACGGCATTATCGGCACTGGCCATGTTGGTGGAGTACTCGAAACAGAGCAACAAGGAACACAGGTCTCGCATGGAGGCCCAGTCATTGGTGGTAAAGTGGTGCTGTTCTGCAGAGCGACTCACCCATGCGTGCTGCAGCTGAAACTCCATTATCACCTGCTGCTCGCACAGTCTGGCCAGCATGTGCAAGGTGGAGTTCCACCTTGTGGGCACGTCGCATATGAGACAGTGAGCTAGAAGGCCGAAGTTACGTTGCAGCACTGACAGGCGAGCAGCAGCAGAGTGAGAACGCTGAAAGCGCGCACAGACGGCCCGCACTTATTGGGGTAATTTTTAAGGAACCTCTGCACCACCAAATTCAGCACATGCGCCAGGCAAGGGATGTGCGTCAAACCGGCTAGTCCCAGAGCTGCTACGAGATTTCGCCCATTATTGCACACCACCAGGCCGAGCTTGAGGCTCACTGGCACCAACCACTCATCGGTCTGTTGTCCAAGGCCCGTCCACAGCTCCTGCGCGGTGTGGGGTTTGTCCCCCAAACAAATAAGTTTTAAAACTGCCTGCTGTCGTTTACCCCTGGCTGTGCTGAAGTTGGTGGTGAAGGTGTTACGTTGACCAGATAAGGAGCCGGTAGAGGATGAGGAAGCAGAGTAGGAGGAGGAAGCAACAGGAGGCAAATGGAAGCTCCCTGCAATCCTCAGTGGTGGAAGGACATGCGCCAAACTGCTATCCACCTCAGGCCCAGCCGCCACTGCATTTACCCAGTGTGATGCTAGGGAGATATAACGTCCCTGACCGTGCTTACTGGTCCACGTATCCATAGTTAGGTGGACCTTGCCACAGATGGCATTATGCAGTGCACACCTGATTTTGTCCCCCACTTGGTTGTGCAGGGAAGGGATGGCACGCCTGGAAAAGTAGTGGCGGCTGGACACGACGTACTGTAGGACAGCCACCGCCATAAGGCTTTTAAAACTCTCCGTCTCCACCAGACAGAATGACAGCATTTCAAAGGCCAGTAATTTTGAAATGCTGGCATTCAGGGCCAGGGATCGTGGGTGGGTAGGGGGGTACTTCCTCTTCCTCTCCAGTGTTTGGGAGATGGAGAGCTGAACGCTTCCGTGGCACATTGTGGAGATGCTTGGTGACCCAGGTGGTGGTGTTGCTGGCAGATCCTCTGTTTGCGGGGTGGCAGGTGGCACTGTCACTCCAGAGGTGGATGAAGAGGCCGAGACAGCAGCAGAAGAGGAAGCAGAAGGGCCAGAGACCTTTCTTGGTTTTTGAGGTGTCTACTCCACTGCAGCTCATGCTTTGCACTTAGATGCCTGGTCATGCAGGTTGTGCTCAGGTTTAGAACGTTTATGCCTCGCTTCAGGCTCTGATTGCACAGCGTGCAAACCACTCGTGTCTTGTCGTCAGCACATTGTCTGAAGAACTGCCACTCCAGGGAACTCCTTGCAGCTGGCTTTGGTGTGCTCGGTCCCTTGCTGCAGTGGGCAGTGGGAGGCGTACTGCCTAGGGGACGGCCGCTCCGCTTTTGCACCCTGCTCCCTCTTCTGCTGTGCTGTTGGCTCTGTGCGACCACCGCCTCTTCCTCCGAACTACACAGGTCACTTGCATGACCTTGATTCCATGTGGGGCCGAGGACCTCATCGTCCTCCACATCATCTTCCACCTAGTCTTCACCCCTGCCCTCCTTGTCGGTCTGCACACTTTTGAAAGCCACAGCAGTTGGCACCTGTGTTTCTTCATCATCCAAGACGTGCTGCGGTGGTCCTCCCATGTACTCATCTTGAAAGATAAGTGGTTGGGCATTGGTGCACTCAATCTCTTTCATTTCTGGGGCAGGGCTAGGTGGATGGCCCTGGGAAACCCTGCTAGCAGAGTCATTAAAAAGCAGAAGAGACTGCTGCATGACTTGGCTCAGACTGCTT
This sequence comes from Bufo bufo, assembly GCF_905171765.1. Lineage (NCBI taxonomy): Eukaryota > Metazoa > Chordata > Amphibia > Anura > Bufonidae > Bufo > Bufo bufo. The sequence continues at coordinate 143,665,150 of NC_053395.1, read as the reverse complement.
GGCTGATTTGCAAGGGGGTGAGGTGAAAGACTGATGGATATTCTCTGCAGGTGCCAACTCTGATCTTTCAGCAGGAGACTAGGTGGGAGACAATGTGAAGGAACTGGAGGCACTGTCAGCAACCCAATCTACTATCGCCTGTACTTGTAGAGCCGCATTAGGCCCGACCAAATAACGTTGAAGGTTCTGTCGCCTACTCGCACCTGAGGAAGGTTTTTCACTTGTGCGTGTAGCTGACACAGATCGACCACGTCCTCTCCCTGCAACAGGAGCTCCACCAGCAGCACCACGACCGGGGCCACGTCCCTTATTTGACACTCTCCTCATATTTCTAAAATTCAGGATCTTGCCCAAAATGGGTGTTTTTTTTATAACAGAATAGAACAGCAGTATCTAATGTGTGTATCTCACATTTACAGATGCAGCAAAGGCTGCAAAATTCGTTTTTTGCCCAAAATGGGTGTGTTTTTAAACCCAGAATATTATTGCAGAATTTCTAGCTTGTATGTCACACTAACAGATGCAGAAAAGGCTGCAAATTGGGAAAACTTTGAAAGTAAGGGCTATTTGACCATGAAGGAGAGTGATGGGGTGCTGCGCCAGATGACCTGGCCTCCACAGTGACCGGACCTGAACCCAATCGAGATGGTTTGGGGTGAGCTGGACCGCAGAGTGAAGGCAAAAGGGCCAACAAGTGCTAAGCATCTCTTGGAACTCCTTCAAGAGTGTTGGAAGACCATTTCAGGTGACTACCTCTTGAAGCTCATCAAGAGAATGCCAAGAGTGTGCAAAGCAGTAATCAAAGCAAAAGGTGGCTACTTTGAAGAACCTAGAATATGACATATTTCAGTTGTTTCGCACTTGTTTGTTATGTATATAATTCCACATGTATTAATTCATAGTTTTGATGCCTTCATAGTCATGAAAATAAAGAAAACTCTTTGAATGAGAAGGTGTGTCCAAACTTTTGGTCTGTACTGTACGTTAGTGGCTCCAACACCCACTTCTCCTCCTCCGCCTCCTCCTCCACTTACACCTCCGAATTATCCGCGTGCAGCACCAGTCAGCAATCAGTCGGTATCTGGAAGCAGTGTAGCACTGCAGTGGGGAAGCGTCAACAGGCCGTGCTTAACCCCTTAAGGACACAGCCTTTTTACACCTTAGGACCAGGCCATTTTTTGAAAATCTGACCAGAGTCCCTTTAAGTGCTGATAACTTTAAAACGCTTTGACTTATCCAGGCCGTTTCTGAGATTGTTTTTTCGTCACATATTGTACTTCATGACACTGGTAAAATGGAGTCAAAAAAATAATTTTTTTTGCACCAAAAAATACCTAATTTAACAAAAATTTGGAAAAATTTGCAAATTTCAAAGTTTCAGTTTCTCTACTTCTGTAATACATAGTAATACCCCCAAAAATTGTGATGACTTTACATTCCCCATATGTCTACTTCATGTTTGAATTGTTTTGGGAATGATATTTTATTTTTTGGGGTTGTTATAAGGCTTAGAAGTTTAGAAGCAAATCTTGAAATTTACAAAAACTCAATTTTTAGGGACCAGTTCAGGTCTCAAGTCACTTTGCGAGGCTTACATTATAGAAACCACCCTAAAATGACCCCATCTAAGAAACTACACCCCTCAAGGTATTCAAAACTGATTTTGCATACGTTGTTAACCCTTTAGGTGTTGCACAAGAGTTATTGGCAAATGGGGAGGAAATTTGAGAATTTCATTTTTTTGTCTAATTTTTCATTTTAACCCATTTTTTCCACTAACAAACCAAGGGTTAACAGCCAAACAAGACTGTATCTTTATTGCCCTGACTCTGCCGTTTACAGAAACACCCAATATGTGGCCGTAAACTACTGTACGGCCACACAGCGGGGCGTAGAGGGAAAGGTGCGCCGTATGGTTTTTGGAAGGCTGATTTTTATGGACCGGTTTATTTACACCATGTCCCATTTGAAGCCCCCTGATGCACCCCTAGAGGAGAAACTCCCTAAAAGTGACCCCATCTAAGAAACTACACCCCTCAAGGTATTCAAAACTGATTTTACATACGTCGTTAACCCTTTAGGTGTTGCACAAGAGTTATTGGCAAATGGCGATGAAATTTGAGAATTTCATTTTTTTGCCTAATTTTCCATTTTAACCCATTTTTTCCACTAACAAAGCAAGGGTTAACAGCCAAACAAGACTGTATCTTTATTGCCCTGACTCTGCTGTTTACAGAAACACCCAATATGTGGCCGTAAACTACTGTACGGGCACACAGCGGGGCGTAGAGTGAAAGGTGCGCCGTTTGGTTTTTGGAGGGCTGATTTTGCTGGACTCTTTTTTTGGCACCATGTCCCATTTGAAGCCCCCCTGATGCACCCCTAGATTATAAACTTCATAAAAGTGACCCCATCTAAGAAACTACACCCCTCAAGGTATTCAAAACTGATTTTACAAACTTTGTTAACCCTTTAGGTGTTGCACAAGATTTAATGGAAAATAGAGATACAATTTCAAAATTTCACTTTTTTGGCAGATTTTCCATTTTAATATTTTTTTTCCAGTTACAAAGCAAGGGTTAACAGCCAAACAAAACTCATTATTTATGGCCCTAATTCTGTAGTTTACAGAAACACCCCATATGTGGTCGTAAACCGCTGTACGGGCACACGGCAGGGCGCAGAAGGAAAGGAATGCCATATGGTTTTTGGAAGGCAGGTTTTGCTGGACTGTTTTTTTTTACACCATGTCCCATTTGAAGCCCCCCTGATGCACCCCTAGAGTAGAAACTCCAAAAAAGTGACCCCATTTTAGAAACTACGGGATAGGGTGGCAGTTTTGTTGGTACTAGTTTAGGGTACATATGATTTTTGGTTGCTCTATATTACACTTTTTGTGCGGCAAGGTAACAAGAAATAGCTTTTTTGGCACCATTTTTTTTTTGTTATTTACAACATCCATCTGACAGGTTAGATCATGTGGTAATTTTATAGAGCAGGTTGTCACGGACGCGGCGATACCTAATATGTATACAATTTTTTTTATTTATGTAAGTTTTACACAATGATTTCATTTTTAAAACCAAAAAAATGTTTTAGTGTCTCCATAGTCTAAGAGCCATAGTTTTTTCAGTTTTTGGGCGATTATCTTAAGTAGGGTCTCATTTTTTGCGGGATGAGATGACGGTTTGATTGGCATCTATTTTGGGGTGCATATGACTTTTTGATATCTTGCTATTACACTTTTTGTGACGTAAGATGACAAAAAATGGCTTTTTTTACACCGTTTTTATTTTTATTTTTTTACGGTGGTCATCTGAGGGTTAGATCATGTGATATTTTTATAGAGCCGGGCGATACGGACGCGGCGATACCTAATATGTATACTTTTTTGTTATTTATGTAAGTTTTACACAATGATTTCATTTTTGAAACAAAAAAAATGATGTTTTAGTGTCTCCATAGTCTAAGAGCCATAGTTTTTTCAGTTTTTGGGCGATTATCTTGGGTAGGGTATGATTTTTGCGGGATGAGATGACGGTTTGATTGTTACAATTTTGGCGTACATGCGACTTTTTTGATCACTTTTATTACCTTTTTTGGGAAGTAAGGTGGGCAAAATTTTAATTTCATCATAGTTTTTTATTTTTTATTTTTATGGTGTTCACCGTTCGGGTAAAGTAACATGACCGTTTTATAGATCAGGTCGTTACGGACGCGGCGATACCAAACATGTGTAGGGAATTTTATTTTTTTCATTTTTTATCAGTGATAAATGTGTTTTTTGATTTTTACTTTTTTTTCACTTTTATTCACTTTTTTTTTGACCCAGACCCACTTGGTTCTTGAAGATCCAGTGGGTCTGATGTCTGTATAATACAGTACAGAACAATATATATTGTACTGCACTGTATTTTACTTACACTGAACAGATCTATGCCTTTCAGCACAGATCTGTTCAGCACCATGGACAGCAGGACGCCTGAGAGGCGTCCTGTTGCCATGGGAACCTTCCCCGTCTGCTCAGAACTTCGCAGACGGGGAAGGGTAAGGAGGGGATCTCTCGGGGGGCTGTCTGGGGGCTCTCTCCCTCTCCATCGGGGGGCTGCAAAGGCACAGCAGCCCCCCGATGGGAGAGGGAGGGAGCTCCCTGCGCTGTTAACTTTTTCCATACAGCGGTCCGTACGGACCGCTGTATGGAAAGGGTTAAACGGCTGACATCGCATCGCAGATGTCAGCCGTTTATACCAGGGTGCCAGCAATGTGCTGGCACCCTGGTATACCCACTGAACACCAATGAATTTTCAAGGGGAGGCGGGCGGGGGATCGCGATCCCGCCTGCCGCACCGCCCGCCTCCCGCACCGCCCACACCGCCCGCAACCCTCCCCCTGCACCTCCCGCCACCATAAAAATCATTCGGGGGTGTGAATAAAACTTTTTTTAGGCATAAAAAGTTTCTGATCCCCGCGGTCAGGGACCGCGGGGACCAGAAACTGCAGAAATCGCAGCAAACCGCAGGTCTGAATTGACCTGCGGTTTGCCGCGATCGCCGACATGGGGGGGTCACGGGACCCACCCGCGCATTTAGCCTAGGTGCCTGCTCAATTATTTGAGCAGGCACCGGGTTCCGATCACTGCCGGCCGGGCGGCAGTGATCGGAACAACACATGACGTACCAGTACGTCATGTGTCCTTAAGTACCAGGACATCATGACGTACCGGTACGTCATGTGTCCTTAAGAGGTTAAGCTGATCTGCTTAGGTGACAAACAGCACACCGCCGCAGAGCTTTGGCAGGGGATAAGAGACTAGACTGAGCTGTGGCTTTCGCCACTCAACCTAGAACCAGGCATGGTTGTGTCTGATAATGTTTGTAACTTGGTGGCAGCTTTGGAGCTCAGGAAGCTCACACACATCCTAGCACACATCTTCAACTTAGTGGTTCAGCAGTTTCTCAAAACCTACCGCAATTTTCCTGAACTACTGGTGAAGGTGCGCCATGTGTGTGTCCATTTCCACAAGTCATCGACAGCTTCCGCTGGTCTGTCAACGCTGCAGCAGCGCTTACAATTGCCAGCTTACTGACTGCTGTGCGACTGTCACAGATGTAGTAGGGGAGAACACCAAAAGACAACAAGAATGAAGGGGAAAGACACTAGGGCTCACCGCTATGGAAGGAAAAGGGTCACCACCTATAAAACCCTGCTCCTGGCCCTAACTCCTATCCGTATGGGCACCTCTCGATGGTAGAGATACCCATACACAGGAACCTAGAAAACCCTGGCGACCCTCAGATGCCCTAAAGATAATGACAGGGCAGAGACCACCCGTTCCTTCCCTGGTGAAGGAACTAGCGTCTCACTGAGGCCTAGTAAACAACCAAGGGGGGGGGGGGAACACAAAACACAACAAGCGCAACACTTAACTTCAGAGGATGATGGATGAACAGGACTTCAACACGAACCACACTCCAGCTCTTCCAAGACCAAATGAAGCTATTCCAAGCAAGGAGTGATGGGAAAAGTCAGACTAAATAGGGCGAGGTAAATTTCACATGATCCACACCTGAACAGGAGGTGTGGACATACCAGCAACACACAGACAAAGTGAAACCGAAAGAGGCTGTCAGATCACTAATGCGTAGATAATCTTTCAGACCTTCTGAGACCTGTCACAGATGTGACAGTACCCCCCCTTTTACGGGTGACCCAGGACCGACCTTATCAGGATGTGCTCTGTGGAATGCTCTCACCAGACGACTAGCATTAACATAGGTCGCTAGAACCCACATCCTCTCCTCTGGTCCGTACCCTCTCCAATGAACGAGATACTGGAGGGATCTCCGGAGAACTCGGGAGTCCACAATCCTGCTGATCTGAAATTCTAAATTGCCGTCCACCATGACACTAACGGGAGGCAAGGAGGACGGCTCAACAGGTTCGACACATTTCTTTAGCAACGATTTATGAAATACGTTATGGATTTTCAATGCCTGAGGAAGTTCAAGATGGAAGGCTACAGGGTTAACAATGGCAGTGATCTTATATGGACCAATAAATCTTGGGCCCAACTTCCAAGAAGGTACCTTAAGTTTAATGTTTCTTGTAGACAACCATACAGAATCACCCACTCTCAGGTCCGGACCACTCATACGTCCCCTGTCAGCCGCACGCTTATACCTGTTGCCCATCTTTTTCAGGTTAATTAGGATTTTCCGCCAAATAGAAGACAAAGAAGAGGAAAATCGTTCCTCCTCAGGAATGCCGGAATTTTGAGCACCAGAAAATGTACCAAACTGTGGATGGAACCCATATGCCCCAAAAAACGGCGACTTATCAGTGGATTCCTGTCTACGGTTATTTATAGCAAACTCAGCTAACGCCAAAAATGAAGACCACTCTTCCTGATTCTCTGAAACAAAACATCTCAAGTAAGCCTCCAGATTCAGATTAGTGCGCTTCGTCTGTTCGTTCGACTGAGGATGAAAAGCCGAAGAGAAGGACAATTGTACACCCAGACGAGTACAAAACGCTTTCCAGAATCTGGAAACTAACTGAGTCCCTCTATCGGACACCACATCAGAGGGAATGCCATGTAGTTTCACAATGTTGTCGACAAACACCTGTGCAAGAGTTTTAGCATTGAGTAGACTAGGTAATGCAATAAAGTGTGCCATTTTACTAAAACAATCTACAACCACCAGAATCACAGTTTTTCCCGAAGAATTCGGTAAATCCGTGATAAAATCCATGGACAAATGGGTCCAAGGTCTGGACGGGATAAGCAATGGAAGCAGAGATCCGGAAGGCCGAGTATGTGTCACCTTAGCACGTGCACAGGTACCACAGGCTGACACATAGTCCTCAACACACTTACGCAACCCCGGCCACCAGAATCTGCGGGAGATGAGATCGACAGTCGATTTGCTCCCAGGGTGCCCAGTAAGCACCGTACAGTGATGTTCCTCAAAAACCTTGTGACGTAATTCGGAGGGAACAAACAACTTCCCTGGAGGACAAGAGTCCGGAGCATCCTCCTGTGCCTCCAACACCCTGGCCTCGAGATCAGGATAAAGAGCGGATATGACTACCCCTTCAGATAAAATAGGACTAGGGTCATTAGACTCACCCCCCAGGAAAGTTACTCGACAAAGCGTCCGCCTTGACGTTCTTAACCCCAGGGCGGTAAGTGTTGATGAAGTTAAATCTGGCGAAAAACAATGACCATCTGGCCTGCCTTGGGTTCAGTCGCTTAGCCGACTCCAGGTAGGCCAGATTCTTGTGATCCGTAATTACCGTAATAGGGTGAATTGCTCCTTCCAACCAATGCCACCATTCCTCGAACGCCAACTTAATGGCCAGCAATTCCCTATTCCCCACATCATAATTCCTTTCAGCAGTAGAGAGTTTTTTAGAGAAAAATGCACATGGGCGCCATTAACTAGGTGAAGGACCTTGCAACAAGATTGCTCCTACCCCTACCTCGGACGCGTCAACCTCAACAATAAATGGCTGAGTCACGTCCGGTTGCATCAGAATAGGGGCCGAAGCAAAACATTCTTTCACAGCAGAAAAGGCCTGTAATGCCGCATCAGACCAGACAGAAATATCAGCACCCTTCCTAGTCATGTCTGTTAAAGGTTTAACTACCGATGAATAGTTCAAGATAGATTTACGGTAGTAGTTGGTAAACCCCAAAAACTGCATAAGCGCTTTCAGATTTTCGGGTCGATCCCAGTCCAACACGGCACGGACCTTCTTGGGATCCATATGAAAACCTGAGAATGAGAGCAGGTAACCCAGAAATTGCACTTCCTGTACAGCAAATACACACTTTTCCATCTTAGCATACAACTTATTCTCTCTTAGTATCTGCCACACCTGTCTCACATGATCCTGATGAGTCTCCATATTAGGCGAATAAATTAGCATGTCATCAAGGTATACAACGACAAACCTCCCACCAGATGATGAAAGATGTCATTGACAAAGTGTTGAAAAACCGCAGGAGCATTGGTTAACCCAAAGGGCATGACCAGGTTTTCAAAATGAACCTCAGGGGTATTAAATGCGGTCTTCCACTCATCCCCCTCCTTGATCCTTACCAGATTATATGCCCCCTCAGATACAATTTAGCGAACACCTTGGCACCGACAATCTGACTAAACAAATCCGGAATCAAAAGAAGGGGGTAAGGATCACGTACGGTAATACGATTGAGCTCACGGAAGTCCAGGCATGGTCTCAGGGTACCATCTTTTTTCTTTACAAAGAAAAACCCAGCAGCCACTGGGGACTTGGATGGTCTAATATGTCCCTTTGCCAAACTCTCGGTAATATACTCTCGCATGGCCTTTCTTTCGGGTTCCGAAAGTTTATACAACCGAGATTTGGGCAATTTAGCTCCGGGAATAAGATTGACGGGACAGTCATACTCCTGGTGCGGAGGCAACTCTTGATTACCACTCTCAGAGAAAACATCAGAAAATTCTGAAATGAACGAGGGTACAGTTTTAGTGGTCACCATAGAGAATGATGCATTAAGACAGTTGTCCATGCAAAAATCACTCCAATCGAGAATCTGTCTTGCTTGCCAGTCAATGTTAGGGTTATGTTTGCTTAACTATGGTAAGCCCAACACCAACGGAGCAGGCAGACCCTCCAATACATAACAGGAGATAGATTCCTGATGCAAATCACCCACTCTTAAATGAATGTCATTCACTACCTGCGACAGGCATTTTTGGGTGAGAGGTGCTGAGTCAATTGCAAAGACAGAAATACTTTTCTCTAATGCATTAGTAGTCAACCCATGAATGCATACAAACTGTCCATCAATCAAGTTAACTCCTACCCCACAGTCGATAAATGCTTCAATTTTCACAGTTTTGGACTTTAGCGCCACCTCGGCAGACAGGAGAAAACGGGTACTACCAGTAAAAGACAAAAGTAGGTTTTCTTGCTCCCCATCCACACCACTAATAGTAATTTGAGGATTAAAAGTTTTTTCCTTTTTGTTTTCACCTTGATGCTGCAAGTACGGACAAATATTCACAAAATGTCCCTTCTTGCCACAATAAAAGCAGACTCCTTTCACATGACCCAAGCTTTTGCCAGGAGTAGCTCCTCCTAACTGCATAGGCTCATCACAAGGCGCAACTACCAGTGTCTCTCCACCATAAGTGTCAAAGGAAGCAGTACCCTTATTGGACAGTACATCCTGAAGGTGAGGACCCCTGGATCTCTCCCTCAGGCGTCTATCTAGACGTACAGCAAGGGACATAGCTGCCTCCAATGACAAAGGGAATGCGTCCTGCAGTCTCTCAGAGAGACCCTGACAGAATTGGCTACGGAGAGCAGGATCGTTCCACTCAGTATCGGTAGCCCATCTCCTAAATTCAGAGCAATAGGTCTCCGCGGAACGTTCTCCCTGCCGCAAACTCCGTAACTTGGTTTTGGCCTGAGAGATCCGATCCAGGTCAAGATTGGGCGTCCTCTTTAAGCAATGAAATAATCATACCCGCACGTTGACACTCATCCCCAGAAGAGTATGGACGCAGCTTAAAGTACAATTTACATGACTCCCTGAACCGGATGAAATTGTCACTACCCCCGGAAAACCTGTCCGGGAGAGCCACCTTCAGTTCAAGACAGGCCTGGGACTTACCAGCGGAACCATCAGCCTGTGGACTCTGAATCTGCAAGACAGTTGCGCGGAGGTCTGCTACCTCCAAAGTCAGATTCTATAGCTGTTTGACTAGTGCAGACATAGTATCCATAGCTGCACAGATCAGAACAAAAATGGCGGTATCGGCTTGGGATAATGTCACGGATGTTGTAGGGGAGAACACCAAAAGACAACAAGAATGAAGGGGAAAGACACTAGGCCTCACCACTAGGGAAGGAAAAGGGTCACCACCTATAAAACCCTGCTCCTGGCCCTAACTCCTATCCTTATGGGCACCTCTCAATGGTAGAGATGCCCATACACAGGAACCTAGAAAACCCTGGTGACCCTCAGATGCCCTAAAGATAATGGTGAAGGAACTAGCGTCTCACTGAGGCCTAGTAAACAACCAGGGGGGGGGGGGGGAAATACAAAACACAACAAGCGGAACACTTAACTTCAGAGGATGATGGATGAACAGGACTTCAACACGAACCACACTCCAGCTCTTAAAGCTATCCCAAGCAAGGAGTGATGGGAAAAGTCAGACTAAATAGGGCGAGGTAAAGGTCACATGATCTACACCTGAACAAGAGGTGTGGACATACCAGCAACACACAGACAAAGTGAAACCGAAAGAGGCTGTCAGATCACTAGTAGATAATCTTTCAAACCTTCTGAGACCTGTCACAGATGTGACAGCGACGTGAGCACGCACTGGAACTCCACGTTTCACATGTTGGTCAGGCTTTGTGAGCAGCGGAGGGCAGTAGTGCAATACCATCTGCAACATGGTCGTTGCCTTTCCAGTCAGCTTCCGCTCTTCACAAGCGAGGAGTGGGCATGGATGCCTGACCTGTTTTAAGAAACTTTAAGGAATCAACACAGATGGCTAGCGGTGATAACACTATTGTCAGCGTCACCATTCCACTTCTGTGTCTACTCAAACGCTCGCTGCTCACAATTAAGGCCGACGCTTTGCATGTGGAAGAGGTGGAAATGGGGGAAGACATTACACAGGCTGATAGCCAGACCACCCTCAGTTCATCTTCTTGGCGCAAATTGGATGAGGAGGAGGAGGAGCAGGAGACGGTTGCCTCTGCTACAGAGGGTAGTACCCATGGAAGTTTAATTCCATCTGCTCCGCGTGGATGGGCAGAAGAGGAGGAAAAGGATGAGGAGATTGAGAGTCATGCTCCTGATAACGACAGCGAAGTCTTGCCTGTTGGGACTCTGGCACATATGGCTGAGTTTATGTTAGGCTGCCTTTCCCGTGACCCATGCATTTTAATCATTTTGGATAACACCGATTACTGGTTGTTCACCCTTCTCGACCCCCGCTACAAAGAGAACTTCTCATCTCTTATTCCTGTGGTGGACAGGACGAGCAACATGGTGCAATACCAGAAGGTCCTTGTGGAAAAATTGCTCCAAATTTTTTTTCAATGGTCATCTCAGCAGCAGGCACTAGCTGTCACAGCCAGAACACCTTGGCACCGACAATCTGACTAAACAAATCCGGAATCAAAAGAAGGGGGTAAGGATCACGTACGGTAATACGATTGAGCTCACGGAAGTCCAGGCATGGTCTCAGGGTACCATCTTTTTTCTTTACAAAGAAAAACCCAGCAGCCACTGGGGACTTGGATGGTCTAATATGTCCCTTTGCCAAACTCTCGGTAATATACTCTCGCATGGCCTTTCTTTCGGGTTCCGAAAGTTTATACAACCGAGATTTGGGCAATTTAGCTCCGGGAATAAGATTGACGGGACAGTCATACTCCTGGTGCGGAGGCAACTCTTGATTACCACTCTCAGAGAAAACATCAGAAAATTCTGAAATGAACGAGGGTACAGTTTTAGTGGTCACCATAGAGAATGATGCATTAAGACAGTTGTCCATGCAAAAATCACTCCAATCGAGAATCTGTCTTGCTTGCCAGTCAATGTTAGGGTTATGTTTGCTTAACTATGGTAAGCCCAACACCAACGGAGCAGGCAGACCCTCCAATACATAACAGGAGATAGATTCCTGATGCAAATCACCCACTCTTAAATGAATGTCATTCACTACCTGCGACAGGCATTTTTGGGTGAGAGGTGCTGAGTCAATTGCAAAGACAGAAATACTTTTCTCTAATGCATTAGTAGTCAACCCATGAATGCATACAAACTGTCCATCAATCAAGTTAACTCCTACCCCACAGTCGATAAATGCTTCAATTTTCACAGTTTTGGACTTTAGCGCCACCTCGGCAGACAGGAGAAAACGGGTACTACCAGTAAAAGACAAAAGTAGGTTTTCTTGCTCCCCATCCACACCACTAATAGTAATTTGAGGATTAAAAGTTTTTTCCTTTTTGTTTTCACCTTGATGCTGCAAGTACGGACAAATATTCACAAAATGTCCCTTCTTGCCACAATAAAAGCAGACTCCTTTCACATGACCCAAGCTTTTGCCAGGAGTAGCTCCTCCTAACTGCATAGGCTCATCACAAGGCGCAACTACCAGTGTCTCTCCACCATAAGTGTCAAAGGAAGCAGTACCCTTATTGGACAGTACATCCTGAAGGTGAGGACCCCTGGATCTCTCCCTCAGGCGTCTATCTAGACGTACAGCAAGGGACATAGCTGCCTCCAATGACAAAGGGAATGCGTCCTGCAGTCTCTCAGAGAGACCCTGACAGAATTGGCTACGGAGAGCAGGATCGTTCCACTCAGTATCGGTAGCCCATCTCCTAAATTCAGAGCAATAGGTCTCCGCGGAACGTTCTCCCTGCCGCAAACTCCGTAACTTGGTTTTGGCCTGAGAGATCCGATCCAGGTCAAGATTGGGCGTCCTCTTTAAGCAATGAAATAATCATACCCGCACGTTGACACTCATCCCCAGAAGAGTATGGACGCAGCTTAAAGTACAATTTACATGACTCCCTGAACCGGATGAAATTGTCACTACCCCCGGAAAACCTGTCCGGGAGAGCCACCTTCGGTTCAAGACAGGCCTGGGACTTACCAGCGGAACCATCAGCCTGTGGACTCTGAATCTGCAAGACAGTTGCGCGGAGGTCTGCTACCTCCAAAGTCAGATTCTATAGCTGTTTGACTAGTGCAGACATAGTATCCATAGCTGCACAGATCAGAACAAAAATGGCGGTATCGGCTTGGGATAATGTCACGGATGTTGTAGGGGAGAACACCAAAAGACAACAAGAATGAAGGGGAAAGACACTAGGCCTCACCACTAGGGAAGGAAAAGGGTCACCACCTATAAAACCCTGCTCCTGGCCCTAACTCCTATCCTTATGGGCACCTCTCAATGGTAGAGATGCCCATACACAGGAACCTAGAAAACCCTGGTGACCCTCAGATGCCCTAAAGATAATGGTGAAGGAACTAGCGTCTCACTGAGGCCTAGTAAACAACCAAGGGGGGGGGGGGGAAATACAAAACACAACAAGCGGAACACTTAACTTCAGAGGATGATGGATGAACAGGACTTCAACACGAACCACACTCCAGCTCTTAAAGCTATCCCAAGCAAGGAGTGATGGGAAAAGTCAGACTAAATAGGGCGAGGTAAAGGTCACATGATCTACACCTGAACAAGAGGTGTGGACATACCAGCAACACACAGACAAAGTGAAACCGAAAGAGGCTGTCAGATCACTAGTAGATAATCTTTCAAACCTTCTGAGACCTGTCACAGATGTGACAGCGACGTGAGCACGCACTGGAACTCCACGTTTCACATGTTGGTCAGGCTTTGTGAGCAGCGGAGGGCAGTAGTGCAATACCATCTGCAACATGGTCGTTGCCTTTCCAGTCAGCTTCCGCTCTTCACAAGCGAGGAGTGGGCATGGATGCCTGACCTGTTTTAAGAAACTTTAAGGAATCAACACAGATGGCTAGCGGTGATAACACTATTGTCAGCGTCACCATTCCACTTCTGTGTCTACTCAAACGCTCGCTGCTCACAATTAAGGCCGACGCTTTGCATGTGGAAGAGGTGGAAATGGGGGAAGACATTACACAGGCTGATAGCCAGACCACCCTCAGTTCATCTTCTTGGCGCAAATTGGATGAGGAGGAGGAGGAGCAGGAGACGGTTGCCTCTGCTACAGAGGGTAGTACCCATGGAAGTTTAATTCCATCTGCTCCGCGTGGATGGGCAGAAGAGGAGGAAAAGGATGAGGAGATTGAGAGTCATGCTCCTGATAACGACAGCGAAGTCTTGCCTGTTGGGACTCTGGCACATATGGCTGAGTTTATGTTAGGCTGCCTTTCCCGTGACCCATGCATTTTAATCATTTTGGATAACACCGATTACTGGTTGTTCACCCTTCTCGACCCCCGCTACAAAGAGAACTTCTCATCTCTTATTCCTGTGGTGGACAGGACGAGCAACATGGTGCAATACCAGAAGGTCCTTGTGGAAAAATTGCTCCAAATTTTTTTTCAATGGTCATCTCAGCAGCAGGCACTAGCTGTCACAGCCAGACAGCTGAGAAGCGCTCACAGGAGCTTCTCAGATCCTCCTCCTTGAATTTCTTTGTTTTGGTTTAGTTTCTCATCTCGTTAGTCTATCTCAGCTGTCATGCAGTTACAGGGAGTGCAGAATTATTAGGCAAGTTGTATTTTTGAGGATTAATTTTATTATTGAACAACAACCATGTTCTCAATGAACCCAAAAAACTCAATATCAAAGCTGAATATTTTTGGAAGTAGTTTTAGCTATTTTAGGGGGATATCTGTGTGTGCAGGTGACTATTACTGTGCATAATTATTAGGCAACTTAACAAAAAACAAATATATACCCATTTCAATTATTTATTTTTACCAGTGAAACCAATATAACATCTCAACATTCACAAATATACATTTCTGACATTCAAAAACAAAACAAAAACAAATCAGTGACCAATATAGCCACCTTTCTTTGCAAGGACACTCAAAAGCCTGCCATCCATGGATTCTGTCAGTGTTTTGATCTGTTCACCATCAACATTGCGTGCAGCAGCAACCACAGCCTCCCAGACACTGTTCAGAGAGGTGTACTGTTTTCCCTCCTTGTAAATCTCACATTTGATGATGGACCACAGGTTCTCAATGGGGTTCAGATCAGGTGAACAAGGAGGCCATGTCATTAGATTTTCTTATTTTATACCCTTTCTTGCCAGCCACGCTGTGGAGTACTTGGACGCATGTGATGGAGCATTGTCCTGCATGAAAATCATGTTTTTCTTGAAGGATGCAGACTTCTTCCTGTACCACTGCTTGAAGAAGGTGTCTTCCAGAAACTGGCAGTAGGACTGGGAGTTGAGCTTGACTCCATCCTCAACCCGAAAAGGCCCCACAAGCTCATCTTTGATGATACCAGCCCAAACCAGTACTCCACCTCCACCTTGCTGGCGTCTGAGTCGGACTGGAGCTCTCTGCCCTTTACCAATCCAGCCACGGGCCCATCCATCTGGCCCATCAAGACTCACTCTCATTTCATCAGTCCATAAAACCTTAGAAAAATCAGTCTTGAGATATTTCTTGGCCCAGTCTTGACGTTTCAGCTTGTGTGTCTTGTTCAGTGGTGGTCGTCTTTCAGCCTTTCTTACCTTGGCCATGTCTCTGAGTATTGCACACCTTGTGCTTTTGGGCACTCCAGTGATGTTGCAGCTCTGAAATATGGCCAAACTGGTGGCAAGTGGCATCTTGGCAGCTGCACGCTTGACTTTTCTCAGTTCATGGGCAGTTATTTTGCGCCTTGGTTTTTCCACACGCTTCTTGCGACCCTGTTGACTATTTTGAATGAAACGCTTGATTGTTCGATGATCACGCTTCAGAAGCTTTGCAATTTTAAGAGTGCTGCATCCCTCTGCAAGATATCTCACTATTTTTGACTTTTCTGAGCCTGTCAAGTCCTTCTTTTGACCCATTTTGCCAAAGGAAAGGAAGTTGCCTAATAATTATGCACACCTGATATAGGGTGTTGATGTCATTAGACCACACCCCTTCTCATTACAGAGATGCACATCACCTAATATGCTTAATTGGTAGTAGGCTTTCAAGCCTATACAGCTTGGAGTAAGACAACATGCATAAAGAGGATGATGTGGTCAAAATACTCATTTGCCTAATAATTCTGCACGCAGTGTAGACTGATCGCTACCCTTTAAGTTCCTCCCCATAATGCAGTAGTGTGCGGCTGATACAACTTCCTGGAGTGTGTGTGCATGCTGTTCCCAGTTCCCAGTTCCCAGTTCCCAGTTCCCTGTTCCCAGTTCCCAGTCGTCAGTCGTCATTCGTCTGCAAGATAAGTGCTGTTTATGTATTTATGATTTTGTCTTTTCTGGATCCAGGTGACCCTGACTCCCTCCGTGTCAGTGTAGGGAGCCGGTGGTCGTGTCCCTTCACTATTGTAGGGTCTTCAGGTAATAGATAGCCGAGGAACGTGGATATGCGGCCATCCACCTTTGGGGTGTTCGCATAGGCTGAGCAGTGAGGGAGAGCGGCAGGTCTATTGCAGGGGTCTCCCTTTGTTCCTTAGTTGTGGATCCAGAGAGACATTGTTTATATGGTATTGTCTTGTTTCCTGTACACCATCCGTGACATTATCAGCCGCCAAAACCGTCTCAAGCATGGATCCGGTTTCACTTTTGGCTGAACGCTTCCAGGGTCTTTCTTTGGAGGTAGCTGATCTCCGTAAGACTTTTTCTCAGTTTCAAGTGACCGGTTCAGCTTGCGTTCATGGAGTTTGTGCTGAGCCTAAGATCTCGCTCCCGGATACGTTCTCCGGGGGTAGTGAGAATTTTGTGCGTTTTAGAGAGGCTTGCAAACTCCATTTTCGCCTTCTTCCCCATTCTTCTGGTGATGAAGAACGGAGGGTGGGGATCATTATATCGCTGCTCAGGGGTAACGCTCAGTCCTGGGCCTTTTCGCTGCCGGAGGGGGCACGGCCTCTCCGTTCAGTAGATGAATTCTTTTTAGCCCTGGGTCAGATATATGATGATCCGGATCGTATTGCTCTGGCTGTGTCTAGACTATGTCTGTTATGCCAGGGTAAACAATCCGCAGAGATATACTGTTCAGAATTTCGGAGATGGGCAGCAGATACGGGTTGGAATGATGCTGCACTCCGAAGTCAATTTTGCTATGGTCTTTCAGAGGGATTGAAAGATGCATTTGCCTTTCATGAAAGACCTACCTCCTTGGATTCTGCTATGTCTCAGGCTGTTCGTATTGACAGGTGTCTTAGAGAGAGAGGAGAGATCTCTCCTTCCTGTCATACTCAGTCTCGGGACAGTGCAGCGGTCTCATTCTGTGCACAGGGGTCTCAGTCGCTGTCAGCACCTTCTGAGCAGGAGTCCATGCAGCTGGGGTTGATTGCCTCTGACAATAGAAGATTCAGCCCACAGGGGAGGGTTTGTTTTTGTTGTGGAGGTATAAATCATCTGGCAAATGTTTGTCCCTCTAGGAGATTCAGGCAGTTTTCTGGGAGTAATAAAGAGACAAAAAGGAAAAAATCTTTTAAAAATGTTCCGTCTGTTACTATTGGCAGGGTTGAGGCGGAAATTGAAGGTTTTCCGTTTGCTTGTAGTTCCCGTTTTGTCCTGCCTGCTAGTGTGGCGCTAGAGAGCAAGAGCATTTTTTGTGAGATTTTTGTGGATAGTGGAGCAGCTGTCAACCTCATTGATAATCAATTTGCAATAACTCATGGTTTCCAGGTATGCACTTTGGGAAAGGATATTCCTGTTTTTGCTATTGATTCAGCTCCACTTTCTCAGAAATCATTAAAGGGCATAGTTCACAATATCCGTTTAATTGTGAGTGATGCTCATGTTGAGGATGTGTCATGTTTCGTCCTTAGCGGTTTGCCTACTCCTCTAGTGTTGGGGCTACCCTGGCTCACTAAACATAACCCCACCATTGATTGGCAAGCGAGGCAAATAAATGGTTGGAGTAACTTTTGCAGAGAGAATTGCCTCATAACATCTGTTTCTGAGGTTTCTACTAAGACTGTACCACCTTTCCTCTCTGAATTTTTGGATGTCTTCTCTGAGAGTGGAGTTCAGGGTTTACCTCCGCACAGGGAGTATGATTGCCCTATTAATCTCATCCCAGGCGCCAAGCTGCCTAAATCTCGTTTATACAATCTCTCCCAACCTGAGAGGGTCGCTATGCGGGCTTATATCTCTGAGAATCTGAGAAAAGGACACATACGACCCTCGAAGTCACCTGTTGCCGCTGTTTTTTTCTTTGTTAAGAAAAAAGATGGTTCTTTAAGACCTTGTCTGGATTTCAGGGAGCTGAACAGTATCACTATTCGTGATCCTTATCCTCTTCCTCTCATCCCGGACCTGTTTAACCAGGTTGTTGGGGCTAAAGTCTTTTCCAAATTAGACCTAAGAGGGGCATACAACCTGGTTAGGGTCAGAGAAGGAGACGAATGGAAGACGGCTTTCAATACCCCTGAGGTCCATTTTGAGAATTTGGTTATGCCTTTTGTTTTGATGAATGCCCCAGCCGTTTTTTCAGCATTTCGTCAACAGCATTTTTTATCATTTAATGGGAAAATTTGTATTAGTGTATTTGGATGACATTTAGATTTTTTCTCCTGATTTCAAGACTCATAAGGAACACTTACGTCAGGTCTTGCTCATCCTGCGGGAGAATAAATTATACGCGAAACTGGAAAAATGTGTGTTTGCGGTTCCAGAAATCCAATTTCTGGGGTTTCTTGTCTCCGCTTCTGGTTTTCGCATGGACCCCGAGAAGGTCCGCGCTGTGCTTGAGTGGGAGCTTCCTGAGAATCAGAAGGCGCTGATGCGTTTTTTGGGCTTTGCCAATTATTACAGGAAATTTATTTTGAATTATTCCTCTGTCGTTAAACCACTCACTGATATGACCAGAAAGGGGGTAGATTTTTTTTCCTGGTCGGTAGAGGCGCGTAAGACCTTTTCTAATATCAAGGAGAGTTTTGCTTCCGCTCCCATCCTAGTACAACCTGATATTTCGTTACCCTTCATAGTTGAGGTTGATGCTTCTGAGGTAGGGGTGGGTGCGGTCTTGTCTCAGGGTTCCTCTCCTTCCAAATGGCAACCGTGTGCCTTTTTCTCAAAGAAACTCTCCTCCGCAGAGAGAAATTATGATGTGGGAGATAGGGAATTGTTGGCCATCAAGTTGGCTTTTGAGGAATGGCGCCATTGGCTAGAGGGAGCCAGACACCCTATTACCGTGTTTACTGACCATAAAAATCTGGCCTACTTGGAGTCAGCCAAGCGTCTGAACCCGAGACAGGCCAGATGGTCTTTGTTCTTTTCAAGGTTTAATTTTGTTGTTACGTTCCGCCCTGGGGTTAAGAATGTGAAGGCAGATGCCCTGTCACGTTGTTTTCCGGGAGGTGGGAATTTTGAAGACCCGGGTCCCATTTTGGCTGAAGGTGTGGTGGTCTCTGCTCTTTTTCCTGAATTGGATGCAGAGGTGCAGGCAGCCCAGTCAGAAGCTCCTGATCTTTGTCCTCCTGGGAGGTTGTTTGTGCCTTTCGCTTTGAGACACAAGATTTTTAAAGAACACCACGACACGGTCCTTGCTGGGCACCCGGGGGCAAGAGCCACACTGGATCTCATCGCTCGGAGATTCTGGTGGCCTGCGCTTCGTAAGTCGGTTGAGGGTTTTGTGGCAGCTTGCGAGACTTGCGCTCGTGCCAAGGTCCCTCATTCACGGCCATCAGGTCCTCTCCTTCCTTTGCCCATTCCTTCCCGTCCTTGGACACATCTGTCCATGGACTTCATAACGGACTTGCCTCGTTCCTCGGGGAAGTCTGTGATTCTGGTGGTGGTGGACCGTTTTAGCAAAATGGTGCATTTTATCCCTTTTCCTGGTTTGCCCAATGCTAAGACGCTGGCGCAGGCATTTATTGACCACATTGTCAAATTGCATGGGATTCCTTCAGACATAGTCTCTGATAGGGGGACGCAGTTTGTTTCCAGATTCTGGAAGGCTTTCTGTTCTCGCTTGGGGGTTCGGTTGTCATTCTCTTCTGCTTTCCATCCGCAGTCGAATGGCCAGACAGAGCGCGTCAATCAGAATCTGGAGACATATCTGCGCTGTTTTGTGGCGGAGAATCAGGAGGATTGGTGTTCTTTTTTGTCCCTTGCTGAGTTTGCTTTAAATAACCGTCGTAAGGAGTCCTCTGATAAGTCACCATTTTTTGGTGCATATGGGTTCCATCCGCAGTTTGGGACTTTCTCGGGAGAGGGCTCTTCTGGTTTGCCTGATGAGGACAGATTCTCCTCGTCTTTGTCATCTATTTGGCAAAAGATTCAGGATAATCTAAAGAGCATGAGTGAGAGATATAAGCGTGTGGCGGATAAGAGACGTGTGCCTGGTCCGGACCTGAATGTTGGTGATCTGGTGTGGTTGTCTACCAAGAATATCAAATTGAAGGTTCCCTCCTGGAAGTTGGGTCCTAGGTTTATTGGGCCTTACAAGATCCTGTCTGTCATCAATCCTGTTGCCTACCATCTTGATCTTCCTCAGACTTGGAAGATCCATAATGTTTTTCATAAGTCCTTATTGAAACCTTATGTTCAACCTATTGTACCCTCGCCTTTGCCTCCTCCTCCGATTATGGTTGATGGAAATCTTGAATTTCAGGTCTCTAGGATTGTGGATTCTCGTCTTGTCAGCGGTTCCCTCCAGTACCTCGTTCATTGGGAGGGTTATGGTCCTGAGGAGAGGATGTGGGTCCCAGTGACGGACATTAAGGCCTCTCGTCTCATCAGGGCTTTCCATAGGTCCCATCCTGAGAAGGTGGGCCCTGAGTGTCCGGAGTCCACTCCTAGAGGAAGGGGTACTGTCACAGCCAGACAGCTGAGAAGCGCTCACAGGAGCTTCTCAGATCCTCCTCCTTGAATTTCTTTGTTTTGATTTAGTTTCTCATCTCGTTAGTCTATCTCAGCTGTCATGCAGTTAGACTGATCGCTACCCTTTAAGTTCCTCCCCATAATGCAGTAGTGTGCGGCTGATACAACTTCCTGGAGTGTGTGTGCATGCTGTTCCCTGTTCCCAGTTCCCAGTCGTCATTCGTCTGCAAGATAAGTGCTGTTTATGTATTTATGATTTTGTCTTTTCTGGATTCAGGTGACCCTGACTCCCTCCGTGTCAGTGTAGGGAGCCGGTGGTCGTGTCCCTTCACTATTGTAGGGTCTTCAGGTAATAGATAGCCGAGGAATGTGGATATGCGGCCATCCACCTTTGGGGTGTTCGCATAGGCTGAGCAGTGAGGGAGAGCGGCAGGTCTATTGCAGGGGTCTCCCTTTGTTCCTTAGTTGTGGATCCAGAGAGACATTGTTTATATGGTATTGTCTTGTTTCCTGTACACCATCCGTGACACTAGCCCATAATTTTTTTGATGCTCAGATCAGCAGCAGGCCCTAGTGTTTTAGAGAGTCAGCTCTGCAGCAGACCCTCGCCCGTAATGTTTTAGAGGGTCACCAGTAGGCCCTTGCTCCTAATGGTTTTGAGGGTCACCAGCAAGCCATCAATCATAATTTTTCAAGGGTGTATGATGCCCTCCTTTATGTGTAATAAAGGGTGTATTGTAGTGCCAAGTCCTTGTAATTCTTGGCAGCCCTTCTACTTAGTGCATAGGCTTTATGAGTGTAGCTCACTACCTGAACAATTGTACCATGATGTGAATGAGGCCCTCCTTTATGTGATATACAGGTTGTATCGGAGTGCCTCTTCCTTGTAAGCTTTGGCAGCACTTGCACTTTATATACAAGTAAATACAAGTAAATATATACTTTATATACAAGTAAATACAAGTAAATATAGAGGAAAGAATGTTTCCTAACAATTCTTCCTCTAAAATCGATTTTATCTTCGGTTTTGTGCGTATTAGTGTCAGTCTGTAAAAGTGGCGTACTACTCAGACAACATCGTTCTCAGCAGCGACCTGGGAGTCCAAGATGCATCCAGACCCATGCTGTTCCCGAACCATTTCGGTGGTGTTTCCATCAGTTTCTGACCTTTTCCTATGAACCAGGCACCCTCCCCTCTTCAGAGCAGGGGGTGCCTGGTTTAATGCTCGGGTTCTCCCATTGACTTCCATTGTGCTTGGGTGCTCGGTAGAGCACCCGAGCATCCCGAGGTGTTCGACCCGAACACCCGCGTACTTTGGTGCTCGATCAACACTAATCAGAAGCAGAGCTTGCTAAGAGCTCATTTGCTTAATGCTCTCTCCGTAAGGAGATATTGTGTATTGAGTGGTGAGAGAGGAGAAAGTCACTTCCAGACACTTTTTGCTGCAGCTTAAGGCCTCATGCACACGACCGTTTTTTTTTGCGGTGCTCAAAAACGGGTTTCGTTTTTCCGTGATCCGTGACCGTTTTTTCGTCCATGGGTCTTTCTTGATTTTTGGAGGATCCACGGACATGAAAAAAAAGTCGTTTTGGTGTCCGCCTGGCCGTGCGGAGCCAAACGGATCCGTCCTGAATTACAATGCAAGTCAATGGGGACGGATCCGTTTGACGTTGACACAATATGGTGCAATTTCAAACGGATCCGTCCCCCATTGACTTTCAATGTAAAGTCAGGAGTTAATATACTATAGGATCTGAGTTTTCTCCAATCCGATGGTATATTTTAACTTGAAGCGTCCCCATCACCATGGGAACGCCTCTATGTTAGAATATACCATCGGATTTGAGTTGCATCGTGAAACTCAGATCCGACAGTATATTCTAACACAGAGGCGTTCCCATAGTGATGGGGACGCTTCTAGTTAGAATATACTACGAACTGTGTACATGACTGAATATCATTGGTGGCCAGTGTGCGGCCCCCCCACGGCCCCCCTCTATTGTAATATCAATGGTGGCCAGTGTGCGGCCCCCCCCTCCCTCCCTCTATTGTAATATCTTTGGTGGCCAGTGTGCGGCCCCCCCCGGCCCCCCCCTCTATTGTAATATCATTGGTGGCCAGTGTGCGGCCCCCCCGGCCCCCCCTCTATTGTAATATCATTGGTGGCCAGTGTGCGGCCTCCGTCGGCCCCCCTCCCCCCCTCTATTGTAATATCATTGGTGGCTAATGTGCGGCCTCCCCTCTCCCCCCCCCCCCCGGATCATTGGTGGCAGCGGAGATTCCGATCGGAGTCCCAGTTTAATCGCTCTGGGGCTCCGATCGGTAACCATGGCAACCAGGACGCTACTGCAGGCCTGGTTGCCATGGTTACTTAGCAATATTACAATATTGGAAGCATCATACTTACCTGCTGGCTGCTGCGCTGTCTGTGTCCGGCCGGGAGCTCCTCCTACTGGTAAGTGACAGATCATTAAGCAAGGCGCCGCACAGACCTGTCACTTACCAGTAGGAGGAGCTCCCGGCCGGACACAGACAGCGCAGCAGCCAGCAGGTAAGTATGATGCTTCTAATATTGTAATATTGCTAAGTAACCATGGCAACCAGGCCTGCAGTAGCGCCCTGGTTGCCATGGTTACCGATCGGAGCCCCAGAGCAATTAAACTGGGACTCCAATCGGAATCTCGGCTGCCACCATTGATCGGGGGAGGGGAGGCCGCACACTGGCCACCAATGATATTAATACAATAGAGGGGGGGCGGGGGGCCGTACACTGGCCACCAATGATATTACAATAAAGGGAGGGGGGGTGGCCGGGGGAGGCCGCACACTGGCCACCAATGATATTACAATAGGGGGGGCAGGGGGGCCGCACACTGGCCACCAATGATATTACAATTGAGGGAGGGGGGGCCGGGGGAGGCCGCACACTGGCCACCAATGATATTCAAACTGGGGAGGCAGGGGGGTCTGCCCCCTGCTGCCTGGCAGCCCCTGATCTCTTATAGGGGGCTATGATATGCACAATTAACCCCTCAGGTGCAGCACCTGAGGGGTTAATTGTGCGGATCACAGCCCCCTGTAAGAGATCAGGTGCTGCCAGGCAGCAGGGGGCAGTCATGTACACAGTTTGTAGTATATTCTAACTAGAAGCGTCCCCATCACTATGGGAACGCCTCTGTGTTAGAATATACTGTCGGATATGAGTTTTCACGAAGTGAAAACCCATCTCTGAAAAAGCTTTTATGCAGACAGATCTTCGGATCCGTCTGTATGAAAGTAACCTACGGCCACGTATCACGGACGCGGATGCCAATCTTGTGTGCATCCGTGTTCTTTCACGGACCCATTGACTTGAATGGGTCGTGAACCGTTGTCCGTCAAAAAAATAGGACAGGTCATATTTTTTTGACGGACAGGAAACACGGATAATGGATGCGGCTGCAAAACGGTGCATTTTCCGATTTTTCCACGGACCCATTGAAAGTCAATGGGTCCGCGAAAAAAAAAACGGAAAACGGCACAACGGCCACGGATGCACACAATGGTCGTGTGCATGAGGTCTAACTCTTGGGAGAAGAGGATCAACTATTAAAATTTAGAGCACCCGACCCTTCTTTTCCCCCCCACATCATCTGTTGGGTGAAAGTCAGGAGATTCCCATACACATTAGATTCTCGGCTGGTCCCACTAAAAACTTTGGGTTTGGCTTAACAATACTCAAATTTGTATGGCGTTCTTAAGAAGTCAGAGAGAACATAGGAATAAAGCAAAGTAAATGTCTGATGCTATCTGACTTGTTCATGACAACATTTGCTGCCAAAAACAGAATGAACCTCCATGCACAACATTACAGGTCAGTACCTTTCAAGTACACCACATTATCTCCAGGGACATACGCAAAAAAGGCTTATTGATTTTACTTTACAATGTCCAACCTTTAAGTGCACCATTTATTTCAGAAAACATTTTCGCTTCAGATAACAAATATGGAAACTAATAAGATACGAAGTATACTGTTACGATTTACACAGCATGTTCCAGGAAGCTCGGGAGGAAAGGGTTGGAATGGATATAACTAAACAGTGGGCACATAACATGAAGTACTCAGCAGATTCACATAAGGACGCTGGCTACAGGCTTTTGATAATTGTGGTTTGGCCAAGAGCTATCGACCCCCACTCCCATTACAGCATTGACTTGGTCAAGTGTTCATGCATTTTTAATGGAGCAGGGAGATAATGTTGCATATCTCTGAGTAAAACAAAGCATCAGACAGATTTAAAATGGGAAAGTTTTCTAGACATGCTGTGTGACCTGTGCAGAGGTCAGGAGGGGGTAGATAAGCTGCGATACCATGTATTGTGAATCCTGTGTTATCTATACAAAAGTGATAATTGTCATTCTAATCCTACCTATAATGATAATGAGATGACTGCTGTACAGACAAAGAAGTGGCGCCTATTAATGGGCTTAGTGGCTAGTGTGAAAAATGCAGGATTTTATGATTTTCTTCAAATATAGATAATGACATAGAAAAAGAAAAATAATATCACCGAAAATTCTTTAAAAGTATGATTAAATGTAAAAACATGTTTTAAGCAATAAGTCATTTTCTAATGACACATTCCATTTTAAAACAACCATTTGATTAATTTCTTCTTTCAAGTCAGATCCTGAGCTATAAAGACATTAAAGATGACCTGTCCCCTCTCCTGACATGTTGTAGTGGTGGAGCTCCGCACACTAGGTTTGCTGGTGCCAGCGAGGACTTAGTAGTCGTAATCAAAGAAGAGAAGATTGCGGCACACAGGGGTTCTTCATTTGCAATTTATACCATTTATTAGTTTGACATCATCATATATGAATCATGATCCAGTTACATCATGCGATACTGTGGCCACTTTTTATAATCGTGCTGATATAAATTGCAAATGAGGAACCCCTGTGTGCCACAATCTTCTCTTCTCCCCTCTCGTGACATGTCAGTTTCAGTAACTCCTTGCATTCCCCATGTAATACCAATTCTGGAGCATCTATTCTTATGACTCTATGCTATGTCATTCCTGTATTATTCCTGCTAGAAGATTACAAATAAATTGCCAGCAGTCTGCAGTAAAGGTACTGCTGGGTGTTACCAATAGATGGTGTGTCTGACTCTGTCCAATCAGTGCTGCCAGTGTCAGACTCCCACCCCCTGACTGGTAACACCCATCTGTACCTTTACTGCAAGCTGGGAACAAGTCATTCATAAACTTCTGGTAGGATTAACAAAGGAATGGCACAACATAGAGTCATAAGAATAGATACTCCAAAATTGTTATTAGATAGGGAATGCAAGAAGCTACTAAGATAGACATGTCAAGAGAGATGATTGGTCCTCTTTAACAGTATTGGCTGAAAAATGACAATGGCCAGTTTAAATTTTATGTTAAACAGAAGATACCTTTGAAGGACTGGACTACAGTGATGGCCAGTTCGCAGTGTTCGCCAGCGAACACATGCGGGCTACCATCTTGACTCACAAGTCCAGCGATGCACAGGTAAGCCCTTACCTGTGCCGCGAGCCGGTCTAAAACAAATGCGGTCACCGGGAGCAGGCAGTTCTGAGATGAAGGCCCCCCGTGGCTGTTCTCGGAACTGCCTGCTCCCGGTGACCGCATTTCTTTCAGACCGGCTCCCGGTCAAGATGGCAGCCCGCATGTGTTCGCTGGCGAACACTGCGAACTGGCCATCACTGCTGGACTATATACTATCTTTACAACCATTATGTTGATTCCCTAAATAGTATAAAGTAGAAAACAATATTCAGATATGTAAAGTACTATGTACCTTATGAGGAGGTAAATTGCACTTAGCTGCTACTTCATCTACCCACACTTCTGTAATCAGTGCACTCTGAGGAAATCCAAAACCTCGAAATGATGTGTTGGATGGAAGATTTGTTTTGCAAACTTTTCCTTGGCATCTCAGATTAGGAATGTGGTAGGAAGCATCTGTTTGCAGCACAGAAATCTCCATTATCTATGGCAGGAATAGATTATATTATTTAAAAGTACTTTACATGATATAAATATGCTTTAAATCCTATAAAGATTATATAAATGTGCTAAAGATATTTGCTGAGTGTATCTAGTCTCATCCTGGCAGGGGAGAATGACCAAATCATAGGATTTACACATGCAACACCATATAACAGAAAAGTATAGATGCTAAAATTTCAGCACATAGTAAAATAAAATCAATGTTAAAATCAAAGTTAATAAATGCACCCACTAGGTATATAACACTTTCCGGATGCAACTATGAGTCTATTCTGGTGCTTGTATACCAAATACAAGTGTTATCTAGCTAATGGGTGGATTTAAGGACTTTGGTAAGCTGGTTATATGGTAATTAAATGGCACTTGTGAGGATAGGTATCCACTGTGTGATACAGGCCTGGAGTTAGTCTGGCCTGGATGTTAGGTAGATGATGGGTGTCTGATCTGTATTCCTTCACCTGCAGCAGGGTCTGTAAAGCAGAGATTGCTGGTCACTCTGCTGACTTTGTAGGAGAACTAGCTAAGGTCTCTTGAAGAAGGAGCTCCTTCCTCCCCCTCTGTGTCTGGGCTTAAACTCCCCCTTTTGGCAGGAAGTAGAAATAGACCACTCCTACCAAGAGGGGAGGGACAGGGTGGTAAACCCTGTTCCTGCCAAACATACCTTCTGTGCTGGTGTACTAGGCATAAAAATAATATAATACATGAAATTAACAGGATATAACAAACAATTGTAGACACCCCTAGGTCTGGGGTACTGCACATGTTAAAGCAGTTCTGATGATGGACACTATAAATGATGATGATGGACACTATATATCGTGATAGAGACTATAAAAATGCTATCACATATCATAATGCATGGCTCCTGTTGTGATTATCTGCAGTTATTATCAGCCTGTTCCCAGAGTCCTGAATAAGGTCTCATGCACACAACCTTAAATGTTTTGCAGTCTGTAAATCACGGATCCACAAAACACAGATCCCGACCGAGTGCATGCCACCATTTATTTTTTAACTTCTGTAGAAATGTCCTATGCTATGCAAAATGCACAAGTATAGGGCGTGTTTTATTTTATTTGCAGGGCCACAGAATGGACGTGTGGATGCGGACAGCACCCGGTATGCTATCCGCATCTCTTGCAGCCCCATAGAAATGAATGCGGACAGAAACTACGGTCGTGTGCATAAGCCCTAGTTATGAGAGAAGACTGGAAAGATACTTGTAAGACTTACAAACACAGATTCTATCCCAGAATATCCGCCATTACTGTATAAGTTGATATCCGCTGCCACAATTCTACCATCTTTCATGTAACCCACCTAAAAACAAAAAAAGCATATACTTCAGTTAAGTATGTCTACATATTTTTTTTAATAAGTAATGAATCACTAAAGGAACTTTAGATTTTAGAAATATAAATTATTAAGGGGGTTGTCTCACCTCAGACATTGGTGGCATATCGCTAGGATATACCACCAATGTCAGATAGGTGCAGGTCCTACCTCTGGGAAACACTCCTATCTCCAGAACAGGACCCCTGAAATGAACAAAGAACAGTCTAGCATTCATGGCTATTGTTTATTTTTTTCTATGGGAGCTTGAAAAATAGCCAAGCACTGGCTTGTCCATTTCTGGCAGTCCCATAGAGGTGAATGGAGCACTGGCTGCCCTTGCTTGGTGTGCTCTCCATTCATTCCTAAGGGACTTCTGAAAATAGCCAAGCCAACTCTCATAGAAGAGAATAGAGAGCACACCAGGCATGCATGGTGCACTCTCTTTTACTTTGGGGGCCCCTTGTTTTAGAAATAGGTGCGGGTCCGAGAGGTGGGACCTGCACTTGTCTGACTTTGATGGCCTATCATAGCAATATGCCACCCATGAGGTGACACAGTCCCTTTACGTCAAGTCTTTAGAATAATTACTAATGTTAGCATGTATCCATCATACAGGTATTAAATTGAAATCCTCATTCACACATAAAGATTATTTCCAACAATAGGTGTTATTCGCCAATGAGAACGGGAATCTAATTGCTTGCTATGGGCTAAACTGATACTTTGTAGAAGTATTTTTCTGCATGATAGTTGTTGCATTCTCATCTCCATTATTCCAGCTTCCAAGTGTCCCATATTGTACTGAAATAATGAAATAAACATTGAGATAGAATTTGAGAATGTGGTGAGGCAACACTTCGATAGCAATGAAGAAACATTATTTTTGTCAAGGAAACCTAAAGTATTAAAAAAAAAAGACTTTTGACCTGTCATAGTGACATACCAGAAGTTTTGATCATTGGGGGTGAGAAGACCCCCAGCAATGGCTAAAATGTAGGGGAAGAAGCAGTCAGGATAACACTGTGCTATTCATAATTGGCTCTCTTCGGAGAGAGGAGTAAGCAGTGTATTGACTTCCTATGAGTCCATACACATGTCACTCCATTATCAGAGATGAGCCTAGCAGAGCTAATCGGGAACAAAGGGACACAGCTCTCACCGGAGTGCTTCTGCTCCTTTATTTTAGCAGTTGGTGGTGGCACCCGGACCCTGACTGATTAAAACTTCTGACATGTCACTATGACAGGTCAAAAGTGTTTTATTTTTTTAATGATAGGCAACACATTTAGATTTTTTTTAGACTTACTTTGTATATTCCAAGATAGGGGTGTCTGCCAGCCTTTATTAGCATGTCTTCATCTCGCTCTAGAACACAGCGAATAGGATGTTTTGTTCTACACGACAAGAAAACACTGGATTTACAAACACATCTCTCTGTACCAACAGCTCTCAGGAACAAGCGCATGGAATGCTTACATTACCCAAAATCTTTCTACTTGGACCAAGGAAGCTGCATTAACAATGCAACATACAGCTCTCCTGAATTCACCTTAGGCTGGATTTACACCAGGTAACTGACGTATGTCATAATTTTGTGGTAAAGCCAATGTCTAACCTTCAAAATTGTGTGGCCATTGGCCACTGTGGGTGGTTGGGTCATCAGCTGGTTATGCCAGCCGCCATGTGTAAACCCAGTCTTAAGGTTCTTTTCCCTGCACCAACTTTTTTGGTGATATTTCAACATGATCTTAAAGAACTGAAAGTCTAAAAAAACAAAAACAAACATCAGTCCATATAACTTATGGCACAGAAACACAATAGATGCCCAATGCTTCTTAAATATATCAGCTAAATAGAAAAAATGCTGGGACACAGCAGTAGTACACAACTCTGCCATCAGCATGCTGATGTCTAGCCCCGTCAATCAAGGGAAGGAAGGCGTGTCCAGGTCACAGGAGGTGTTACATAAGGAGTGCTCAAAAGATTCAGTCCAACCCCCTAGTGCTCCAACTTGCTCATTTGCATATAAATAAAACGCAGATATCTCTGCAGCTGTTACATACAGACAGAAGGAAGGTATGCCTGGTTTAATATCGTTGCTCATGCTGACAGAGGCTCTTTAACTAAGGACAGCATAGGCTGGTGACAGAGGGAGGAGCAGAGAGCTCGCAAATATCAGGACTCATCGGCTTGTGCTGTGTATTGAGTAGCTCTAATGCTGGATATTCAGTGCAGATTTTGGCAAAAGCACTGGGTCAAGGGCAGCATAAAAGTAGTGACAGATTCCCTTTAATGGGACCATCCCTTTAAATATCTATAACAAGCACTTAAAAATTTAATGAATGTATTGAATACATGTCACATAGGTCACAATAAATATACAATGCACAATTTAGTCCTATCTCTGAAGAATTTAAAAATGACACTTACTTTTGAGCTGCCACGGCACTAATTGCTGCTATAGAAGCTGTCTTTACAATTTTGCCACCAAATGCTCCCCCTATTCTCTTCACATGGCAATTAATGCGGTTAAAGGGTATGCCAAGGGATGCTCCTACACGTTTCTTTTGAGAAAAAAGAATGGTATTACAATCAGAAAAAAAATAGTATTTTACTTGTCTCAAAATTGTATACTATACAAAAATACAATAACTGTGGAGTGACCCCCCTCCTGAGAGCATATATTTATGGTATATGGTATTCATGATATTTATACCTTAGTTCACACACTCACCAACAATTGAGAAACACAAAGTCATTTCCCTTACACAAATTTGGGGAAAAATACCTTTAGGACATCTTTTTAATCACCCATAATGCCATATTCGGTCACGAATGCTGGTCGCATTGCTATCTAAATGCTATAGGGGAGATTTATCAAGCTCCCTCTGCCAAATAGTCACAAAGTTTTGCACATGCCCCATTTTTATCCCAATGGATTGAACAAAAATTGAAATCTACACCAGCTCCTACAGAAGTTGGCATAGATATCAGTTTCTTAAGGATGGCTACCATGCGCATCATATTAAATATGATGCATCTTATGCCTCCGTATTTTTTAGCATGTTTTTTTTTTATTGAGCCTGGATTAAGAAATGCCAGTCTTAATAAATTTTCTCTTTGTGTGTGACATTAAGACTTTGTTCATTAAAACCAACACAGACTTGATGCACTGTTCTTCGCATCCATTGAGTAATAGGTGTGATGTTATTGGTTGACACACCTGAATGTACGTTGGATCCTGTGTTGCTGCATATATTTCTATTTCCTGGCCATCTTTGCTCGGGATAACGCGGATGCTTTGGGTCTCCATGTAAAAATGTTCCTGTCCTCCGACATATAACTCTCCTGTTTTATAAAGCACAATAACTTGGATGACAGAGATGCAATTGTGGAGCTTTGTTACCACAAGAAATACAGTATACATCTACAGCCCAACATTTTGCCATCTGAAAGAGCATCAGTGAGCACGAGTAATGCTATTTAACCAGGGTACTTTCTGGTATGGTTGATCATGGTGATTAACACGATACCTTTCTTTTGTCTGTACATTAGACAGCTGCAGAGATATCTGTGTTTTTATTCATGCTGAATCCTCGAAGCACTGCTTTTGTAACACCCCTGTACTCTGAACACTCCCCCTTCCCTTGATTGACAGGGCTAGACATCAGTATGGTGAGGGCAGAGCTATGTCCTAGGACTGTGTACTAGTAAGTATATATCATATATACGCCTTACAATATTGAAAAGAGTGGATTTCTATGTTTAGAAAGCTAATACATATTACTGATTTATTTAAAGGCACAACATATGATTATAAAGACACCAGTAATATGTATTAGCTTTCCAACAAAAATATAATTATTATTGTGATAAGGCTATCCCTAGAGGTAAGTGGTGGGCCTTGCATGTAGAGATCCCAGGTTTTAATCTTGGAATTTTTACATTTTTTCCTTCAGATATTTTTCTCCCTCATTTAACCCATAATAACAGTCTGTAGCCTTATTATATTGAGAC
This sequence comes from Bufo bufo, assembly GCF_905171765.1. NCBI lineage: Eukaryota > Metazoa > Chordata > Amphibia > Anura > Bufonidae > Bufo > Bufo bufo. The sequence continues at coordinate 143,633,233 of NC_053395.1, read as the reverse complement.
TTTATTATACTTAGAAAGATAATACATATTACTGGTTTCTTTGTCATCATATATTGTGCCTGTGAATAAACCAGTAATATATATTAGCTTTCTAAGCATAAAAACACTATTCTCAATATTATGATAGGACTATAATCTTTTATTATGGCATAAATGATGGAGAAAAAAAATATCTGAAGAAAGAAAATCTAGTAGTCTCTCCTGTGACTTGAATCTATGGTCTCTACATGCAAGGCTGACAACTTAGCTTCAAGCTATAATCTTACCATATTGAAAATTTTAGTTTTTCTATTCTTAGAAAGCTAAGATATGTTACTGATATCTTTATAATAATATATTGGGCTTATGAATAAACCGGTAATATGTATTAGCTTTCTAAACACTGAAATCCACTCTTCTATATATGGTAAAGCTATAGTAAGTAGTGTAAATGATATGTACATGCTAGGACACAGCTCTGTCCTCACAATGTCTAGGCCAGCCAATCAAGGGGAGGGGGGAGTGTGCAGAGCACAGGGGTGTTAGAAAAGCAGAGTTCCGAGGATTCATCCCTGCCCCTTAGTGCTCAACTTTCTCATTTTTATATGAATAAAAACAAAGAAATCTCTGTAGCTGCTTAACATACAGACAAAAGAAAGGTATCATTTCAATATAGCTCGATCAACTCTACCAGGCAGTATGCATGGTTTAATTGCTTCGATCATGCTGACAGAGCCTCTTTCAGAAGGGTCTCAAGAATGAGTGATTTTTTTTTTCTGTTCTATTTGCGCATAGTTATGAATACATACAGTATGTGTTGGGCTTGCTTTAAATATATTAGTCCCTATAAAGGATGCATCTGTGTTACACAATTTTTTCTAGGGAATATGAAATTGGCCTTGATGTGCACTTAGAATTGTTATTTGCACAAACATAGATATTAAATTTGCTAATTAGCCTGTGATAAGTACCACTGCTAAAGAGCTCCACAGAGATTTCAGACCCCTTACTCAAAGATTTCTGGAAAACTGTGCAACAATGTAATCATTCAGATCAGTGATACTGTGACAAAAATCTCTTAGCAGCACCAAAGAATTCTGTGTTCTTTGAAACCCTTTAATTCTGGAAATTAGTAGTGATCCAGTAGACTTCACTCAGCGCACTCAGCGGTTTTAGTATGGCCAATTCTCTGCATATTTGCTGGGTTGCAGCTGGATCTCCGCCGGTCCCCATTATAGGAACAGCCTGCTGGAAAACTAGGCGAAGGGTGCTATTACAAATGTAGTTGGAGCCACAGATATTGCACTGCAGTTACTGCTAATTGCCAGGCTGCAACAGTACTCAGAAACTGGAACTTGAGCAAAACTTGAGCACATATGGGCAGCCTTTTAACCATACCTTCAAGTATGTGGTCTGCGGTCTTCAAAGCCTCATCAACATCTCCATGGTGCAGTTTCTTATCCGGTTCAAAAAAGGATTCATGTTTTATTGCATCCTTTAATAAAGGACAGAAATAGGGAAGATTATTTGTAGTCCGTCTTATAGTTGCTAGACCAAAGCCTCAATAACTTGAGCACGATAAGTCATCTACTAATTTTAAAGATAATTAAAAATAAAATTGCCTAAAATAAAAAATGATTTTATAGTCACCCCTTTTTCTAACGCCGTTCTCTGTGGCACAGGTTCAGACCTCCTATCAATCTTTGTCCTTAGCAGTAGACAATGTTGAAATTGGTGTTTTTTTTATCTCCCCAATAAAAATTATAAAAGTTATTTAATACAATATATGTACCCCAAAATGGTTCCTATAAAACCGACTGCTGGAGTACAGAAGGAAAAAAATGTCACCGGGTTATTCCAGATATAACGACTTGAGGACAGGATAGGGGATAACTGCTAAACTGGTAGGGCCTGGCTGCTGGGACCCCCACAAATCATGAGAATGGGGGCAACCCAAAACTAATGGAGTGTCAGGTTGAGCATGCGTACTAATCTGTTCACCTCTATGAGACTGCTGGAAATGTGAAAAGCAGGGGTGCCAGCAGTTGCACTGCCCCCGATTTAATAGCTTTTTAATTTCTTGTGGATAGGTTATAACTTGATATAACAAGCTAAAATGCACCTGAGTTGTGCTACATCTATTTAAAGGGATTCTGTCATGAGATTTTAGCCCTATAAGCTAAACATATGCCCATGTCCGTACTAATAACATAAATCCTAAACTGGCCTTATTAATCCTGCTTGTGGCTCTATTAGCCCAAAAAACAGGTTTTCATAACCTGTCAATTGCCTACCTAAGGTGCCCAAGGGGACGTCCGTTAATACAGGGTGCCCGGCCGTCTGGTGCCCAGCGCCTCCTTCCCAGTCTTAATCGCTGCCCTCCCTGTCTACAGTGCCGCCTTCCTCACCTCAGCGCCGCCTCCGCAATCCTCCCGTCCCTCTGCCAGATCCGGCGCCTGCGCACTATGCTCAGCCTGATGCGCCGCGGACTTCTGGCAGAGGCTTCGTTGAGCGAAGTGCGCATGCGCACCAGGCCGGGTGCATTCGCACTTCGCTCAACGAAGCCGCTGCCAGGATCCCACGGCGCATCAGGCTGAGCATAGTGTGCAGGCGCCGGATCTGGCAGAGGGACGGGAGGTTGTCACGCCGGTGACAGGTTTGAGAAGGTCTGAAAGATTATCTACACATTAGTTATCTGACAGCCTCTTTTGGTTTCACTTTGTCTGTGTGTTTCTGGTATGTCCACACCCCCTGTTCAGGTGTGGATCATGTGACCTTCACCTCCCCCTATTTATTCTGCCTTTACCCATCACTCCTTGCTCTGGATAGCTTAATTTGGTTTTTGGAAGAGCTGGAGTGTGGTTCGTGGTGAAGTCCTGTTCATCCATCATCCATCAGCCTCAGAAGTTAAGTGTTCCGCTTGTTGTGTATTGTATTCCCCCCAACCTTTGTTGTTTACTAGGCCTCAGCGAGACGCTGGTTCCTTCACCAGGAAAGGAGCGGGTTGTCTCTGCCCTGTCATAACTATTAGGGCATCTGAGGGCCACCAGGGTTTTCTAGGTTCCTGTGTATGGGCATCTCTACCATCGAGAGGTGCCCATACGGATAGGACTAGGGCCATGGGGCAGGGTTTTATAGGTGGTGACCCTTTTCCTTCCCTAGCGGTGAGGCCTAGTGTCTTTTCCCTTCCTTCTTGTTGTTTTTTGGTGTTCTCCCCTACAACATCCGTGACATTATCCAGAGCCAATACCGCCATTTTTTGTTCTGATGTGTGCAGCTATGGATGCTATGACTGCACTGGTCAACCAGCTGCAAAATTTGACTTTGGAGGTAGCAGACCTCCGTGCGATGGTTTTGCAGATTCAGAGTCCACAGGCTGCTGGTTCCAGTGGTGGGTTCCAGGCCTGCCCTCAACCGAAGGTAGCTCTCCTGGACAGGTTTTCCGGGGGTAATGACAATTTCATCCGGTTCAGGGAGTCATGTAAAGTGTATACTTTAGGCTGCGTCCATACTCTTCTGGGGATGAGTGTCAATGTGTGGGTATGATTATTTCATTGCTAAAAGAGGACGCCCAATCTTGGGCTTTTTTTCTGCCGACCGGATCACCATCACTCCAGTCGGTAGATAATTCTTTAGAGCCTTGGGTCTTATCTATGATGACCCGGATCGGATCTCTCAGGCCGAGACCAAGTTACGGGGTTTGCGGCAGGAAGAACGTTCTGCAGAGACCTATTGCTCAGAATTTAGGAGATGGGCTACGGATACAGAGTGGAGCGATTCTGCTCTCCGTAGCCCATTCTGCCAGGGTCTTATTCAGAGACTGCAGGACGCATTGGCTTTTCATGAAAATCCTGAGTCATTGGAAGCAGCTATGTCTCTTTCTTTACGTGTTGATAGACGCCTGAGGGAGAGATCTAGGGGTCCTCACCTTCAGGACGTACTGTCCAATAAGGGTACTGCTTCCTTTGACACTTACGGTGGAGAGACACGGGTGGTTGTGCCTTGTGATGAGCCTATGCAGGAGCTACTCCTGGAACTATTGGCAAAAGCTTGGGTCATGTGAAAGGAGTCTGCTTTTGTTGTGGCAAGAAGGGACATTTGGTGAATATTTGTCCGTACTTGCAGCATCAAGGTGTAAACAAAAAAAAAAAACGTTTAATCCCCAAATTACTATTGGTAGTATGGGTGGGGAGCAAGAAAACCTACTTTTGTCTTTTACTGGTAGTACCCGTTTTCTCCTGTCTTCCGAGGTGGCGCTAGAGTCCAAAACTGTGAAAATCGAAGCATTTATCGACAGTGGGGCAGGAATTAACTTGATTGATGGACAGTTTGTACTCATTCACGGGTTGACTACTAATGCATTAGAGAATAGTATTTCTGTCTTTGCAATTGACTCAGCACCTCTCGCCCAAAAATGCCTGTCACAGGTAGTGAATGACATTCATTTAAGAGTGGATGATTTTCATCAGGAATCTATCTCCTGTTATGTGTTGGAGGGTCTGCCTGCTCCGTTGGTGTTGGGCTTACCATGGTTAAGCAAACATAACCCTAACATCGATTGGCAAGCGAGACAGATTCTCGATTAGAGTGATTTTTGCATGGACAACTGTCTTAATGCATCGTTCTCTATGGTTACCACTAAAACTGTACCCTCGTTCATTTCAGAATTTTCTGATGTTTTCTCTGAGAGTGGTAATCAGGAGTTGCCTCCACACCGGGAGTATGACTGTCCCGTCAATCTTATTCCCGGAGCTAAATTGCCCAAATCTCGGTTGTATAATCTTTCGGAACCCGAAAGAAAGGTCATGCAAGAATATATCACCGAGAGTTTGGCAAAGGGACATATTAGACCATCCAAGTCCCCAGTGGCTGCTGGATTTTTCTTTGCAAAGAAAAAGGATGGTACCCTGAGACCTTGTCTGGACTTCCGTGAGCTCAATTGTATTACCGTCCGCGATCCTTACCCCCTTCCTTTGATTCCGGATTTGTTTAGTCAGATTGTCGGTGCCAAGGTGTTCTCTAAATTGGATCTGAGGGGGGCATATAATCTGGTAAGGATCAAGGAGGGGGATGAGTGGAAGATCGCATTTAATACCCCTGAGGGTCATTTTGAAAACCTGGTCATGCCCTTTGGGTTAACCAATGCTCCTGCGGTTTTTCAACACTTTGTCAATGACATCTTTCATCATCTGGTGGGGAGGTTTGTCGTTGTATACCTTGATGACATATTAATTTATTCACCTAATATGGAGACTCATCAGGATCATGTGAGACAGGTGTTACAGATCCTAAGAGAGAATAAGTTGTATGCTAAGATGGAAAAGTGTGTATTTGCTGTACAGGAAGTGCAATTTCTGGGTTACCTGCTCTCATCCTCAGGTTTTCGTATGGATCCCGAGAAGGTCCGTGCCGTGTTGGACTGGGATCGACCTGAAAATCTGAAAGCGCTTATGCGGTTTTTGGGGTTTACCAACTACTACCGTACATTTATCTTGAACTATTCATCGGTGGTTAAACCTTTAACAGACATGACTAGGAAGGGTGCTGATATTTCTGTCTGGTCTGATGCGGCATTACAGGCCTTTTCTGCTGTGAAAGAATGTTTTGCTTCGGCCCCTATTTTGGTGCAACCGGAGGTGTCTCAGCCGTTTATTGTTGAGGTTGACGCGTCTGAGGTTGGGGTAGGAGTAATATTGTCGCAGGTTCCTTCACCCAGTAAATGGCACCCATGTTCCTTTTTTCTTCTAAAAAAACTCTCGACTGCTGAAAGGAATTATGATGTGGGGAATAGGGAATTGCTGGCCATTAAGTTGGCATTCGAGGAATAGCGGCATTGGTTGGAAGGAGCAATTCATCCTATTACGGTAATTACGGATCACAAGAATCTGGCCTACTTGGAGTCGGCTAAGCGACTGAACCCAAGGCAGGCCAGATGGTAATTGTTTTTCACTAGATTTAACTTCATCATCACTTATCGCCCTGGGGTTAAGAACGTCAAGGCGGATGCTTTTTCACGTAGCTTTCCTTGGGGGGGGGGGGTGAGTCTAATGACCCTAGACCCATTTTATCTGAAGGTGTAGTTATATCCGCTATTTATCCTGATCTCGAGGCCAGGGTGTTGGAGGCACAGGAGGATGCTCCGGACTCTTGTCCTCAGGGGAAATTGTTTGTTTTCTCCAAATTACGTCACAAGGTGTTCGAGGAACATCCCTGTACGGTGCTTGCTGAGCACCCTGGGAGCAGATCGACTGTCCATCTCATCTCTGGCAGATTCTGGTGGCCGGGGTTGCGTAAGTGTATTGAGGACTATGTGTCAGCCTGTGGTACCTGTGCACGTGCTAAGGTGACACATACTCGGCCTTCCGGATCTCTGCTTCTATTGCCATCCAGTCCAGACCTTGGACCCATTTATCCATGGATTTTATCACGAATTTACAGAATTCTTCGGGAAAGACCGTGATTCTAGTGGTTGTCGATCGTTTTAGTAAAATGGCACATTTTATTGCATTACCTAGTCTACCCAATGCTAAAACTCAGTCGAATGGACAGACGGAGCGCACTAATCAGAATCTGGAGACTTACTTGAGATGTTTTGTTTCAGAAAATCAGGAACAGTGGTCTTCATTTTTGTCGTTAGCTGAGTTTGCTATAAATAACCGTAGACAGGAATCCACTGATAAGTCTCCGCTTTTTGGGGCATATGGGTTCCATCCACAGTTTGGTACATTTTCTGGTGCTCATAATTCCTGAGGAGGAACGATTTTCCTCTTCTTTGTCTTCTATTTGGCGGAAAATCCAAAATAACCTGGGAAAGATGGGCAACAGGTATAAGCGTGCGGCTGACAGGAGTAGAGTTGAGCGGACACCTGGATGTTCGGGTTCGGCAGGTTCGGCCGAACTTGAAAAAAAGGTTCGGGTTCGGGACCCGAACTTGACCCTGAACCCGAACCCCATTGAAGACAATGGGGACCCGAACTTTTGGCCACTAAAATGGCTCTAAAATAGTCCTGGAAAGGGCTAGAGGGCTGCAAAAGGCATCAAAATGTGCTTAAGGGCATGGCAATTGTTCTGCAAACAAATGTGGATAGGGAAATGACTTAAAATAACAGAAAATACAGAAAAATAAAAAATAAAAATCTGGATCTAGGAGTAGGAGGTTGAGGAGGCTGGGGATGGGTGGATGTGGCGGTGTAGCTTGTAGTCGCGCATCTTTCGATCAGTAACAGATGTTTTCACTAAATTTAGTTCCCTGTCAGCAATGCAGAGCAGGGGTTCATTCACGGCAAAAGGGGGTTCATGTCACCCAGCAATAGAACAGACGATTTTGAGAGATTTAGGCCCTTGTCAACCAGGCACAGCAGGGGTTCATTCACAGCAAAAGGGAGTTCATGTCACCCAGCAATAGAACAGACGATTTTGAGAGATTTAGGCTTCTGTCACCCAGGGACAGCAGGGGTTCATTCACGGCAATAGGGGGTTCATGTCACCCAGCAATAGAACAGACGATTTTGAGAGATTTAGGCCCCTGTCACCCAGACACAGCAGGGGTTCATTCACGGCAAAAGGGGGTTCATGTCACCCAGCAATAGAAAAGACGATTTTGAGAGATTTAGGCCCCTGTCACCCAGGCACAGCAGGGGTTCATTCACGGCAAAAGGGGGTCCATGTCACCCAGCAATAGAACAGACGATTTTGAGAGATTTAGCCCCCTGTCACCCAGGCACAGCAGGGGTTCATTCACGGCAAAAGAGGGTTCATGTCACCCAGCAATAGAACAGAGGATTTTGAGAGATTTAGGCCCCTGTCACCCAGGCACAGCAGGGGTTTATATATGGCAAAAATGGTAAAATGTCACCCGACAATTGAAAGTAAGAATTTTTTCAATTTAGGGCACTAAAATAGGCACTTTTTTGCATTAAAATGGCTCTAAAATAGTCCTTGAAAAGGCTAGAGGGATGCAAAAGGCAGTAAAATGTGCTTAAGAGCATGCCAACTGCTCTGCAAACAAATGTGGATAGGGAAATAACTTAAAATAAAATATAATAACTAAAAATTACAAATTATTAACCTGCAACTCGGAGAAGGAGGTGGATATGGAGTCGGAGGTTGAGGAGGCGGTGAATGTGGTGTTGTAGGTGGAGGCAGCAATGGAGGAGGAGGAGGTAGCCAACAATGTTTATTTTTTATATTTTTTATAGGGGTAGGTAGCCCCCAAAATATTGGGACAAATAAAAAGAAAGAAAACAAAGAATCATTGCACTTGCCTTGAGTACAAGAATGTATGTTTGATGGTGGTATAAATGTCTATTCTGCACAAGGTACAGACAAGTCTTGTGGGATCCAAGCCTGGTTCATTTTAATGAACGTGAGCTTGTCCACGTTGGCTGTGGACAGATGGCTGCGTCTGTCTGTAATGACGCCTCCTGCCATGCTAAATACACATTCAGATAGTACACTAGCTGCAGGGCAGGCCAGCACCTCCAAGGCATACAGGGCAAGCTCTGGCCATGTGGACAATTTGGACACCCAAAAGTTGAATGGGGCAGAACCATCAGTCAGTACGTGTAGGCGTGTGCACAGGTACTGTTCCACCATGTTGTTCAAATGCTGCCTCCTGCTAACACGCTCCATATCAGCAGTTGGGGCCGGTTGTTGCGGCCAGGTGACAAAGCTTTTCCACATGTCGGCCATGCTAACCCTGCCTGAGGTGCTGGCGCTGACACAGCTGCAGTGGTGACCTCTTCCTCCTCCCCTGCCTTCGCCTTGTGCTTCCACTTGTCCTCCGGCGTCAGTCGGAAATGCTCTCAGGAGCGCGTCTACCAGCGTGCGCCTGTAGTCGCGCATCTTCCGATCACGCTCCAGTGAGGGAATTAAGGACGGCACATTGTCTTTGTAACGGGGATCCAGCAGGGTGGCCACCTAGTAGTCAGCACACGTTAAAATGTAGGCCACTCTGCTGTCGTTGCGCAGGCACTGCAGCATGTAGTCGCTCATGTGTGCCAGGCTGCCCAGAGGTAAGGACAAGCTGTCCTCTGTGGGAGGCGTATCGTCTGCATCCTCCGTATCCTCCCAGCCACGCACCAGTGATGGGCCCGAGCCTAGTTGGGTGCCACCACGCTGTGAACATGCTTCATCCCCATCCTCCTCCTCCTCCTCATCCTCCTCCTCCTCGTCCTCCAGTAGTGGGCCCTGGCTGGCCAAATTTGTTCATGGCCTTTGCTGTTGCAAAAAAAACTCCCTCTGAGCCACTTCTAAAAGACTGGCCTGAAAGTGTTAGAGATGACCCCTCTTCCTCCTCCTCATCCTGGGCCACATCCTCTTCCATCATCGCCCTAAGTGTTTTCTCAAAGAGACATAGAAGTGGTATTGTAAGGCTGATAACGGCGTCATCGCCACTGGCCATGTTGGTGGAGTACTCAAAACAGCGCAACAGGGCACACAGGTCTTGCATGGAGGCCCAGTCATTGGTGGTGAAGTGGTGCTGTTCCGCAGTGCGACTCACCCGTGCGTGCTGCAGCTGAAACTCCACTATGGCCTGCTGCTGCTCGCACAGTCTCTCCAGCATGTGCAAGGTGGAGTTCCACTACGCTGTAGAGCAGACAGCCGAGTGGCGGCAGGATGAGAACGCCGGAAGCGCGCACAGACGGCCCGCACTTTACGCAGCAGCTCTGACATGTCGGGGTAGTTGCGAATGAATTTCTGCACATGCACCAGGCAAGGGATGTGCGTCAAACCGGCTAGTCCCAAAGCTGCAACGAGATTTCGCCCATTATCGCACACCACCAGGTCAGGCTTGAGGCTCACTGGCAGCAACCACTCGTCGGTCTGTTGTTCTGTACCCCGCCTGCGCGGTGTGGGGCCTGTTGTCACGGGTGAAGTTTGCAGATAGCTGGAACTTATGAATTAACGAGCGACTGGCTTGATCCCAAACTAAGGAGCTTATAGGTGAGCCCTATAAAACCCTAAGAGCTCTCCCTGACTGCTATGCACATGCAAGGGTCTCGATGGTAGACGATTGCATGCCCACGTACCTAAGTCTGTGTGACACCTGAAAACCCTATAATAGTGAGGGGACGGAGTCAGGGTCACCTAGAATCAAGCCAGCAAGGAAACACAATAAAGTAAAGGACTTATCTGAGCAAACAGCAGAAGCAGCCTACAGCATTGAACACTTCATCCAGGAAGTAGTATAAACCGCAAAGTGAGGCAGTATGGGAGGGAATATAAAGGAAGACGATTAGTCTAAATAAGTGACACCTGGCAGAAGGAAAGGAGATGAGAAAGTGAAACCAAAACAAAGAACATCATACAAGAGGTAGAGAAGAACGTCAGCCAGACCTTCTCACAGAACTGACGGTGACACCTGTCCCCCAAATACATCAGTTTCAGAACGGCCTGCTGACGTTTACCCCTGGCTGTGCTGAAGTTGGTGGTGAAGGTCTGTCGCTGACCGGATGAGGAGGTGGTAGAAGAGGAGGAGGAAGCCGAGTAGGAAGAGGAGGCAACAGGAGGCAAAGAATGATGCCCTGCGATCCTTGGTGGCGGAATGACGTGCGCCAAACAGCTCTCAGCCTGGGGCCCAGCCGTCACTACATTTACCCAGTGTGCAGTTAGGGAGATATAGCGTCCCTGGCCGTGCTTACTGGTCCACGTATATGTGGTTAGGTGGACCTTGCCACAGATGGCTTTGAGCAGTGCACACTTGATTTTATCCGATACTTGGTTGTGCAGGGAGGGCAATGCTCTCCAGGAGAAGTATTGGCGGCTGGGAACGACGTACTGTGGGACAGCAAGCGACATGAGCTGTTTGAAGCTGTTCGTCTCCACCAGCCTGAATGACAGCATTTCAAAGGCCAGTAGTTTACAAATGCTGGCATTCAGGGCCAGGGATCGAGGGTGGCTAGGTGGGAATTTATGCTTTCTCTCAAAGGTTTGTGAGATGGAGAGCTGAATGCTTCCGTGTGACATGGTGGAGATGCTTGGTGACGGAGGTGGTGTTGTTGGTGGCACATCCTCTGTTTGCTGGGCGGCAGGTGCCAACGTTCCTCCAGAGGCGGAGGAAGAGGCCGAGGCAGCAACAGAAGAGGGAGCAGGAGGGGCCTGAGCCCTTTCTTGGTTTTGAAGGTGCTTACTCCACTGCAACCCGTTTCTCTCATGTAGATGCCTGGTCATGCAGGTTGCGCTAAGGTTCAGAACGTTAATGCCTCGCTTCAGGCTCTGATGGCACAGCGTGAAAACCACTCGGGTCTTGTCGTCAGCACATTGTGTGAAGAAGTGCCATGCCAGGGAACTCCTTGAAGCTGCCTTTGGTGTGCTCGATCCGTGGTGACGGTGGCCAGTAGCAGGCGAACTGTTTTGGTGACGGCTGCTCTGCTACGCTGTTGGCTCGGTCTCACCACTGCCTCTTCCTCCAAACTCTGAAAGTCAGTGGCATGACCTTCATTCCATATGGGGTCTAGGACCTCATCCTCCCCTGCATCGTCTTCCACCCAGTCTTCCTCCCTGACCTCCTTTTCGGTCTGCACACTGCAGAAAGACACAGCAGTTGGCACCTGTGTTTCATCATCATCAGAGACGTGCTGAGGTGGTATTCCCATGTCCTCATAAGGAAACATAAGTGGTTGTGCATCAGTGCATTCTATGTCTTCCACCCCTGGGGAAGGGCTAGGTGGATGCCCTTGGGAAACCCTGCCAGCAGAGTCTTCAAACAGCATAAGAGACTGCTGCATGACTTGAGGCTCAGACAGGTTCCCCGATATGCACGGGGGTGATGTGACAGACTGATGGGCATGGGTTTCAGGTGCCACCTGTGCTCTTTCTGCAGAAGACTGGGTGGGAGATAATGTGAACGTGCTGGATCCACTGTCGGCCACCCAATTGACTAGCGCCTGTACTTGCTCAGGCCTTACCATCCTTAGAACGGCATTAGGCCCGACCAAATATCGCTGTAGATTCTGGCGGCTACTGGGACCTGAGGTAGTAGGTTCAGTAGGACGTTATAAGGGAAAATAATAATGATCGTGTCCCCATCCCGATCGTCACCTAGCAACCGTGCATGAAAATCGCACCGCATCCGCACTTGCTTGTTGCTTGCGGGTGCGATGCTTTTTTCACTGATGGTTGCTAAGAGATGTTGTTTGTAAACCTTCAGTTTTTTATCACGCGCGTGAAAAACGCATCAAAACGCATTGCACCAGCGCAGAAAAAACGACACAACTGAACGCTATCGCAGACAAAACTAAGGCTGAGTTCACACGGGCGAGATTTCCGCGCGGGTGCAATGCGGGAGATGAACGCATTGCACCCGCACTGAATCCGGACCCATTCATTTCTATGGGGCTGTGCACATGAGCTGTGATTTTCACGCATCACTTATGTGTTGCGTGAAAATCGCAGCATGCTCTATATTGTGCGTTTATCACGCAACGCAGGCCCCATAGAAGTGACTAGGGCTGAGTGAAAATCGCAAGCATCCGCAAGCAAGTGCGGATGCGGTGCGATTTTCACGCACGGTTGCTAGGAGACGATCGGGATGGAGACCCGATCATTATTATTTTCCCTTATAACATGGTTATAAGGGAAAATAATAGCATTCTTAATACAGAATGCATAGTACAATAGCGCAGGAGGGGTTAAAAAAATAAAATAAAAATTTAACTCACCTTAATCCACTTGCTCGCGCAGCCGGCATCTCTTCTGTCTTCTTCCTTGGTGTGTACAGGAAAAGTACCTGTGGTGACATCACTCCGGTCATCACATGGTCCATCACATGATCTTTTACCATGGTGATGGACCATGTGATGACCGGAGTGACGTCACCACAGGTCCTTTTCCTGTACACAGCAAAGAAGAAGACAGAAGAGATGCTGGCTGCGCGAGCAAGTGGATTAAGGTGAGTTAAAAATTATTATTATTTTTTTTAACCCCTCCAGCGCTATTGTACTATGCATTCTGTATTTAAGAATGCAATTATTTTCCCTTATAACCATGTTATATGTTATAAGGGAAAATAATACAATCTACACAACCCCGATACCAAACCCGAACTTCTGTGAAGAAGTTCGGGTTTCAATACCAAACATGCCGATTTTTCTCACGCGCGTGCAAAACGCATGTTCCCGCAAAGCACTCGCACCTTTTCCCGCAATGCCCGTGTGAACCCAGCCTATCTGAACTTGCTTGCAAAATGGTGCGAGTTTCCCTGAACGCACCCTGAACGCATCCGGACCTAATCCGTCACGCTTGTGTGAAAGAGGCCCTAGGCCCCTTTCACACAGGCGAGATTTCCACGCGGGTGCAATGCGTGAGGTGAATGCATTGCACCCGCACTGAATCCGGACCCATTCATTTCTATGGGGCTGTGCACATGAGCGGTGATTTTCACGCATCACTTGTGCGTTGCGTGAAAATCGCAGCATGCTCCTCTTTGTGCGTTTTTCACGTAAACACAGGCCCCATAGAAATGAATGGGGTTGCGTGAAAATCGCAAGCATCCGCAAGCAAGTGCGGATGCGGTGCGATTTTAACGCACAGTTCTAGGAGACGATCGGGATGGGGACATTATTATTTTCCCTTATAACCATGTTGTAAGGGAAAATAATACAATCTACAGTCGTGGCCAAAAGTTTTGAGAATTACATAATAGGGAAAATAATACAATCTACAGTCGTGGCCAAAAGTTTTGAGAATTACATAAATATTGGAAATTGGAAAAGTTGCTGCTTAAGTTTTTATAATAGCAATTTGCATATACTCCAGAATGTTATGAAGAGTGATCAGATGAATTGCATAGTCCTTCTTTGCCATGAAAATTAACTTAATCCCAAAAAAACCTTTCCACTGCATTTCATTGCTGTCATTAAAGGACCTGCTGAGATCATTTCAGTAATCCTCTTGTTAACTCAGGTGAGAAATTTGACGAGCACAAGGCTGGAGATCATTATGTCAGGCTCATTGGGTTAAAATGGCAGACTTGACATGTTAAAAGGAGGGTGATGCTTGAAATCATTGTTCTTCCATTGTTAACCATGGTGACCTGCAAAGAAACGCGTGCAGCCATCATTGCGTTGCATAAAAATGGCTTCACAGGCAAGGATATTGTGGCTACTAAGATTGCACCTCAATCAACAATTTATAGGATCATCAAGAACTTCAAGGAAAGAGGTTCAATTCTTGTTAAGAAGGCTTCAGGGCGTCCAAGAAAGTCCAGCAAGCGCCAGGATCGTCTACTAAAGAGGATTCAGCTGCGGGATCGGAGTGCCACCAGTGCAGAGCTTGCTCAGGAATGGCAGCAGGCAGGTGTGAGCGCATCTGCACGCACAGTGAGGCGAAGACTTTTGGAAGATGGCCTGGTGTCAAGAAGAGCAGCAAAGAAGCCACTTCTCTCCAAAAAAAACATCAGGGACAGATTGATCTTCTGCAGAAAGTATGGTGAATGGACTGCTGAGGACTGGGGCAAAGTCATATTCTCTGATGAAGCCTCTTTCCGAATGTTTGGGGCATCTGGAAAAAGGCTTGTCCGGAGAAGAAAAGATGAGCGCTACCATCAGTCCTGTGTCATGCCAACAGTAAAGCATCCTGAGACCATTCATGTGTGGGGTTGCTTCTCATCCAAGGGAGTGGGCTCACTCACAATTTTGCCCAAAAACACAGCCATGAATAAAGAATGGTACCAAAACACCCTCCAACAGCAACTTCTTCCAACAATCCAACAACAGTTTGGTGAAGAACAATGCATTTTCCAGCACGATGAAGCACCGTGCCATAAGGCAAAAGTGATAACTAAGTGGGTCGGGGACCAAAACGTTGACATTTTGGGTCCATGGCCTGGAAACTCCCCAGATCTTAATCCCATTGAGAACTTGTGGTCCATCCTCAAGAGGCGGGTGGACAAACAAAAACCCACTAATTCTGACAAACTCCAAGAAGTGATTATGAAAGAATGGGTTGCTATCAGTCAGGAATTGGCCCAGAAGTTGATTGAGAGCATGCTCAGTCGAATTGCAGAGGTCCTGAAAAAGAAGGGCCAACACTGCAAATACTGACTCTTTGCATAAATGTCATGTAATTGTCGATAAAAGCCTTTGAAACGTATGAAGTGCGTGTAATTATATTTCACTACATCACAGAAACAACTGAAACAAAGATCTAAAAGCAGTTTAGCAGCAAACTTTGTGAAAACTAATATTTGTGTCATTCTCAAAACTTTTGGCCACGACTGTACACAACCTTGAACCCAAACCTGAACTTCTGTGAAGAAGTTCGGGTCTGGGTACCACATTCAGTTTTTTATCACGTGCGTGCAAAACACATTGCACCCGCACAATAAAAACTGAACAACGAAACTGACTTCAATTGCGTACCTACTCGCGCGTGTTTGCCGCAATGCACCGGGACGCATCCGGACCTAATCTGGACACGATCGTCTGCAAGGGGCCTTAGGGGTTTACATGGTAGAGCTGCGGACTTCTAAAAGTAGGCAAATTACATTTTACAGCTAAAAGGATTTGGAAGTTCAGTTTGTGGGTAGAAATCTGGCTCACGACACCTTTACTAATAAAACTCCCCCAGTGATCAGATGGTCACCCCTACTTTAGATCCTGGTTCCCATGGTGATTGGCTGTTAACACTAAGGTTAATAAAAATAATACATGCTGGCCAATATATGGATGGGCTAAAGCTACCCTTATAGGACAGCTGTTGCTATGCAGTCGTCCTTCAAGACACAATAGCCTCGGGATACCATATTTTCAAAATGCAATGATCTTTCCTGGGCCATGGTAAGCTGAAACTAAACTCAACATACAATGCCTCAGACTCATACTCAGATCGAACCAATCACCATGGTCATTTGTCTGGTAAAACACCGGTTTCAGTTGTCTAGTATCTCCTCTTTAGGGTCCATTCACATGTCCGTAAGTGTTTTGCGGACTGCACATCGCCGGCACTTAATAGAAAATGCCTAATCTTGTCCGCAATTGCGGACAAGAATAGGACATGTTCTATTTTTTTCAGGAACGGAATTGCGGACTCGGAAGTGCGGGTCCGCATTTCCGGATCCGGGCAGCACATCGTACGGCCCCATAGAAATGAATGGGTCCGCAATTCCATTCCGCAAAGTGGGGAACAGAATTGCAGATGTGTGAATGGACCTTTACAGTACAGTGCAGTGCTGTGTGTCCTGTACTGCCCTCTGTCTGTACACGATGAGCTGTGCCTCTGGACACCAGGTGAGTTTGGCTCCATTTTATTTTTCTGGTACATTGTGTGTCATACAGGACCCTGAAGACGCTCCTGTTTTTATCGTAGACAGTTATTTACACATTCCAGCAGCTATTCCTACCTGCTATATGTAAGGACTTGCCTTAGTTATCTGCTTATTATTCTGAAATCTTCACTTTCTCTTATCGCGGGATGACATTTTTGGGGCTTTGGAACCAGTTGCCACTTTTCCATAGAGTTATGGGCTCAAGTTACAATGATTTTAGTTTACAGTGGTCATCTCGGAACCAATCAATGTTGTAACTTGATGGTCCACTTTATTCTTTTCTAAAGGGGTTGTCTGTTACAGGAAATGCCTTTTCATAAGTCTATTTACGGTATATGGATGTAGTAGAGGAGTGTCAAACTCTGTATGTTGTACACTAAAGGACTCCAGTTTATTAAACCTTATTTTGGCCACCAGCTTTCTGCTTACTGTTGCATAACCAAATTGAAATGATTGGTTGCTAAAAAGCTGCAAAGCTAGGCAGAGTGGAGAATTCATATCGTACTAAGGAGGTTTAAAGGGAGTCTGTCACCAGGAAATTCACTGTTAAACCAGGCATAAGGCCTTGTAGGGCTAGATCAGCTGAATGTAATGCTATCTTTCACTTAGCGATCCAGTGCACTGAGGCCAGGCCAAAGCCATTCTGTGATCTTCCTCTTTCCTCTGCCATCCTCTCCCTCTCCTTCTTAATTGAGAAGGCCAGGGAGATGACTATACAGGCCCTGTCAATCAAGAAGGAGAGGGAGAGGCGGGCAGATGAAAGAGGAGGAGCACAGAGTGGCTTGGGTCTGACCTAAGTGAAAGCCCTACAAGACCTTATGCCTTGTGTAACAATGAATTTCCTGGTGACAGACTCCCTTTAAAGTGAATCCTTAGGAATTGATGGTCTCAAGTGAGCAGGCAATCAATATACTGCATATTTTACCACGCACTTACATACAGATTCATCCCAAACAGTGCTTCACACCCAGTAATAAACACTGATATCTTACCTTGATAGTGAGAATCGCTGGTTCTATATCTTCATAGACAATTTTCACTTTTTTGGCGGCTTGTTTTGCACGCTCTGGTTTATCAGCCACAACAGCGCAGATAATATACCCGACACATAGCACCTTTTATAAATAAAAAATAGAATGGGATTGTATTTTCCTGCTTGTGGATCTTCAAAGCTGCCACTAGGTTGAAGTGTATAGTTTTAATCTCATTATGGTGCGAGTAACATTGCATTGCAAAGTTGCTAGATATCACATAAAGGGTCCATTCACACAAAACACGGACACCGGCAATGTGCGTTCTGCATTTTGCGGACCGCACATCACCGGCAATATATTAGAAAATGCCTAATCTTGTCCGAGGACCGGAAGATCGGTGGCGCGCTCCGGAAATTCGGATGCTGAGAGCACATAGTAAGCTCTCCACATCCATTCCGTCCCCATAGAGAATGAATGGGTCCACACCCATTCCGCAATTTGGGGAACGCTGCGGACCCATTATTACGGACGCGTGAATGGAGCTTACCTGTGATATTTGCGCAACTTGTGTGAAAGATTAGTGTCCATTTAAGAATAGGTAAACAATATCTTGGTAGGGATCTCACTACCAGCACCTTCAATGATAACCTGTTTGAAGGCCAGAGACGTCACATTCGTTGGTCACATGGCCTATGTGCAGATCAGCCCAATTCAAATGAATGGCCCTGGAATGTAATACCAAGCACAGCCACTATACCAGGCACAGTGCTGTGCTTGGTATGCTGTGAAGAGGCTGCAGTGCTCGTCTGAGCACTTCCTCCCCTTTAAGATCGTTGGGGGTGTCAGGAGTTGGACCCTCTATTGATCTGATATTGATTACCTATCCTGGAAATAGGTCTTCAATATTGTACTTCCAGAAAACCCCTTTAATAACTGGATATTTTTGTAAAACTTCTTTGCAGTTTTAATTTTTGGTAATTTTGAATGACCTTGTTGATGACCTTGTTAATACAATGACAATTAAAGTAATCCCTGGTTCTCTTACTGCTTCTGTGATCCCACCTCTTGGCTTGCCATTTTTTTTATTTGTGGCTGCTTTGTTCCTGTCACATCATCCAGCAGTGTAGGGGAGGCCAGAAAGTAGAATTTTATTTGAGATGGTTCACATGTCTTGTATAAGTTGTAAAAAAGTGGAAAGATCATGGGATGTGACATGGGATACAACTTCACTTTTTGCTACTTAAGACCACCTCTAATATTGTGCACTCTGCTTTACTATTCATATTCACTTATGTGTGCATAATTGTCATTTCACTTTTTTTTTTACTAACATTTTTCTCTGTTGTCTCAAAAAAAAAGGATTAGCTAACAAAAAGTGAAGAAAGTTTCAACCTATTAAGTATATTTTTCTCCATAAGTAGACTTTTGGCAGTGGTATGCTAGTCTTGGACGAGTAGAACAGAGAAAACTGCTTCTTAGAATGGTATAATTTTTGATTACACTCTGTGACATACCTTATTGTCTGCCATTAACTGGTCGGACCAGTCATAATAAGTAAAATCATTTGTTCCAGGAACATCTTTAGCGGTAATGATGTCACACACTCCTGGCATGTTCAGTGCTTCTGTCACATCTAAAGATCTATGATAGACACATCGAAACATTAGCTAAAACACCATGATTGCTTTCTTCTTAAACACTTGCAGACCAAGGATTTACAGGCATTGTGCCACTAAAATCATTGATAGCCATTTGCTTGGATACACCAATAATGTTTTCGCTGGGAATTTGACCACTGTGACCTTCTTACTGTATGTCTACAGTGGCAATATTGTTAGGAAAGCATGGTGCCCTTTTGAGTCACGTATGTTGACTCTGCTTGGTATTTTCTCTTGGGCTGAAGATCAGTCTAGTATCATCGCAGTGCTTGGATCTTTACAGATCAGACAATGATGACATATCCCAGACATATGATACTGGTGGCCTTAGTGAGAACACTTTACAGTGGCAGAAAATAATACCTAGCTAGTCATAATCTCAATGATTCAGAGTGCAAGGACCTACTTCAGTTAGAGAAACAGGGAAAGGTTCCCTTAACCCAGGGATGTTCAACCTGCGGCCCTCCATATGTTGCAAAACTACAACTCCCAGCATGCCCTAATAGCTGTAGACTGTCCAGGCATACTGGGAGTTGTAGTTTTGCAACAGTTGGAGGGCCGCAGGCTGGGCATCACTGCCTTAACCAAACCGATTACTTTGAATAAGGGGTTCCGTTTTCTTTCAAATAATATGTATTTCCCCTTTAATGAACCACCTGCTTAAAACTTAGCAACCTACAGGTCCATATATGATCTAATTGGAGATTGCTGGGACATTGTTGTCAAAAGTTTCAGTTCACTATCAGTTTAAGCCTAATGGTAATATCACTTTCATTGGCTTGGTTCTTCCTTAGTTCCATCTCTTGTTGGATAGCTCCTGGGAAAATAACTTGTGTCAGGTCTAGTTCCTCTCTGTTCTTCTGCCCTGTGTTTTCTTGTTGCATTTTTTAGTTGTTTCTCCTAGACTGCCTGCCAACATACCAACTTACTTCATTGGGATATGCCTTGTAGTAACGCTCCAAATCTCAGTTCTACTTGCTAAAATAAGATGGCAAGGTATACTACATATGCGTACTACATTCAAAGCACTAAAATGAAACAGTCTTAAGGGTATAATGGTATCGATTATCAGGGCCAGCTCCGAGTGGACAGACCTCCATATCTAGGCTACATCTTGCTTGTACGACGAACCCAGGAGTAGCTAGAGCAGAGTATGGGAGTGGTAGTGGCTCTGTGGCAGAAAGTCTATCACAGTGGCTTTCCTCACACTGTTGCTCCCTAGGGCCAGTGCAGTGAAAGGAGAGTGCACTCTTCCTTCCCTCAGGGCACACTCTGATTCTGGGGCTCCTGCATCTGGGGTGCCCGTGATGTTGGGTGTTTTTTTTATGGGTGCAAAGCAGAGTGTATAGAGTGCAATGGCCTGCATATATGGTGCAGGAGTCAGTAACCAGGCCAGAGGTAACAAAATAAATGTATCACTTTAACAAAGTGCAAAATGGGAGTTGTAGGACATCCAACGATGGCAAAACACAGTTCCAACTGTATACAGTGCAATTCTTTCCAGATAATGATGTATGGATTTTGGCACAGGTG
Organism: Bufo bufo; assembly: GCF_905171765.1. Classification (NCBI taxonomy): domain Eukaryota; kingdom Metazoa; phylum Chordata; class Amphibia; order Anura; family Bufonidae; genus Bufo; species Bufo bufo. Next base: position 143,612,822 of record NC_053395.1, on the reverse strand, counting down.
GGAGTTCTGGTTCTCTTCCCTCTTTTTCTGTCTCAAGTCTCTTCTAGTAGAATGTATGGCTGGGAATAGCGTTCTTTCGAAAGTGACTTTAATGTCCACTGAGGGGCACAGGGTTTTAGAGATATGAATGGCTAGGTTGTGTCCAGGAGTGAAATACCTTTCACAGGTTCTGACATTACAATATCAATACCTGGCACTGTAGGGCATATTTACTCGATGTCATATCGCTAATTTATTTTCAGATACGCTCCTCCGTTGCAGCGCTGTTTCCCCCCCATTCTGTTTTGACGCTCCGTATGCTAATCAATAGCATTGATACAGGGAGGAGGAGACGGCAGCTTTTCTCAGTGGGTGTCTCCTTCTCTGTGATCTGTCCAATTACAGTGGACCGCGTCACAGCCAGGGAGAAGGTTACATGTTTTTTCTCAATGGCTGTGACACAGTCCACTGTGGTTGGATAGCTCACAGCCAGGGAGAAGGAGACACAGACTGAGAAACACAGCCATCTCCTCCTCCCTGTACCGATTCTATTGAGGGGTGCAAAACAGAACGGGTGGCACAGCGCCGCAACAGACAAGCGTATCTGAAAGAAAATATGACATCTAGTAAACATGCCCTACAGTGCCAGGTATTGATACTGTAATGTCAGAACCCGTTAAAAGTCCTCTTTAATGGTGTCTCTCAATGCAGTAAAGTCTTAACAGCTTATGGTACCAGGCTTCCTTGCTGACTTCAATGTTCGGCCATGCAGACTCCATACATAATATGACAATACATAACATATTAGATAACAAACCATTTGCAGATACCCTTCTCTTGGTTACTGCACAGGCCATAGCTCTTCTTTGTATGCAATAACATTTCATGTGCAAGATCAACCATATACTCCATAACATAGCAAAAATAAACTGACAAACAGAATCACTGTATGATCACAGACTATACTCACATGATTTTTGCATGAGCTCTTGAGCTTGTAACCAAAGCCAAAAACAACTCTCCCTCCATAAGTGGCATGTCATCACAATATACTGCCTCACCAGACACATGCTTCATGGCTGAATGGTGCATGATAGGACGTCCAACAGCATCCACAATGGGCTGATGAGCTGTAATGTCCTAAGAAATATATAATTAAATAATTGCAGTCATTCTACAAATAGGAATACAAACAATTTGCATTATGATCGACATGAACCCTAACATTTACAACTACTATTTCCAAGATATCAGCAAATAGCTCTTAAAAGGGTCTTCCAAGTTATTTAAAACTGCGGCCACGAAGACTATGCTGTGGATTGGAGTGCACTGCTGGAAGCAGTAAGGGATTAAACTGGTAAATATAGCCTCTTTTGTTTTTTTAGCACAATTCCTAGCAGTGGCAACATTTTTAAATAACTCTGGAAAAGCTCTTTAAACAATTCACTACTAGACCTGTCTTTCAAGATTCACTGCCTTAGGCCTCATGCACACGACAGTATTTTTTCACGGTCCGCAAAACGTTGTTCCGTGATCCGTTTTTGTTTCCGTGTGTCTTCCTTGATTTTTGGAGGATCACCAGACATGAAGGAAAAAGTCGTTTTGGTGTCCGCCTGGCCGTGCGGAGCCAAACGGATCCGTCCTGACTTACAATGCAAGTCAATGGGGACGGATCCGTTTGACGTTGACACAATATGGTGCAATTACAAACGGATCCGTCCCCCATTGACTTTCAATGTAAAGTCAGGAGTCCCTATTAATATACCATCGGATCTGAGTTTTCTCCAATCCGATGGTATATTTTAACTTGAAGCGTCCCCATCACCATGGGAACGCCTCTATGGTAGAATATACCATCGGATTTGAGTTACAGCGGGAAAACTCAGATCCGACAGTATATTCTAACACAGAGGCGTTCCCATAGTGATGGGGACGCTTTAAGTTAGAATATACTGTGTACATGACTGCCCCCTGCTGCCTGGCAGCACCTGAGGGGTTAATTGTGCGTATCATAGCCCCCTGTAAGAGATCAGGTGCTGCCAGGCAACAGGGGGCAGACCCCCCTCCCTCCCCAGTTTTAAATTCATTGGTGGCCAGTGCGACCCCCCCTCCCTCCCCAGTATTAAATTTATTGGTGGCCAGTGAGGCCCCCCCTCCCTCTCCTGTATTAAATTCATTGGTGGCCAATGCGGCCCCTCCTCCCTCTCTCCCCTGTATTAAATTCATTGGTGGCCAGTGCGGCCCCCCTCCCTCCCCTGTATTAAATTCATTGGCTGCCAGTGCGGCCTCCACTCTCCCCCCCTAATTAAAATCCCCCCCAATCATTGGTGGCAGCGGATAATTCCGATCTGAGTCCCAGTTTAATCGCTGGGGCTCCGATCGGTTACCATGAAAACCAGGACGCTACTGCAGTCCTAGCTGCCATGGTTACTTAGCAATTTTAGAAGCATTATACTTACCTGCGCTGTCTGTGACCGGCCGGGCGCTTCTCCTACTGGTAAGTGACAGGTCTGTGCTATAAGCAATGCGCCGCACAGACCTATCACTTACCAGTAGGAGAAGCGCCCGGCCGGTCACAGACAGCGCAGGTAAGTATAATGCTTCTAAAATTGCTAAGTAACCATGGCAGCCAGGACTGCAGTAGCGTCCTAGTTGCCATGGTAACCGATCGGAGCCCCAGCGATTAAACTGGGACACCGATCGCAACTCTCTGCTGCCACCAATGATGGGGGGGGATTTTAATTAGGGGGGGGGGAGAGGGGAGGCCGCACTGGCCACCAATGAATTTAATACTGGGGAGGGAGGGGGGGCCGCACTGGTCACCAATGAATTAAATACAGGGGAGGGAGGGAGGGGGGGCCGCACTGGCCACCAATGAATTTAATACAGGGGAGGGAGGGGGGGCCGCACTGGCCACCAATGAATTAAATACAGGGGAGGGAGGGGGGTCTGCCCCCTGGTGCCTGGCAGCACCCGATCTCTTACAGGGGGCTATGATACGCACAATTAACCCCTAGGGGTTAATTGTGCTGATCACAGCCCCCTGTAAGAGTTCGGGTGCTGCCAGGCAGCAGGGGGCAGTTATGTACACAGTTCTTAGTATATTCTAACTTGAAGCGTCCCCATCACCATGGGAATGCCTCTGTGTTAGAATATACTGTCGGATCTGAGTTTTCACGATGTGAAAACTCATATCTGAAAAAGCTCTATGCAGACGGATCTGCGGATCCGTCTGTGCGAAAGTAGCCTACTGACACGGATCACGGACGCGGATGACAATCTTGTGTGCATCCGTGTTTTTTCACGGACCCATTGACTTGAATGGGACCGCGAACCGTTGTCATATTTTTTTGATGGACAGGAAACACGGATCACGGACGCGGATGAACAGCGGTGCATTTCCCGAGTTTTCAACGGACCCATTGAAAGTCAATGGGTCCGCAGAAAATCACGGAAAACGAAACAACGGACACGGATGCACACAACGGTCGTGTGCATGAGGCCTTAAGCTGTTGTAGTGATGATACTACTGATTGTGAAATATAAATTCAATGTGTTGCCATCTCCAGCTACCTTTTTTATTGGATGATTTATAACAGTCTGTATTCTGTATTCTATTTGCGGACTACAGATTGATGTAAACTACATAGTCAAAACCAACCTTGTTGAGGAGGATTTGAGTGTAACTTGTAGTTTGACATAGACTAAATAGCAGCATGTAATGTCAACCAGCTGCTGTTGTCATGTATTAAAAGAGACATGTCCCTGTGCGGGACAGAGACATAATATTATCACATTACAAAACTGCAATGAGGCCTCATTTGGAATATGCAGTTCAGTTCTGGGCGCCAGTCCATAGAAAGGATGGCCTGGAGCTGGAAAAAATTCCAAAGAAAATCGACTAAACTGATAAGGGGCATAGAGGGGCTTAATTAAAGAGACGTCTAAGGGAGTTCATGATTAACTTATACAAGTATAGAAATGGGTCGTACAAAAAATATTAAAGCTAAGCTGTTTCATGGAAAACCTCCTCAGAAGACAAGGAGGCAAGTCTTCTTTACTGTAAGAACTGTGAATCTATAGAATAGTCTACCTCAGGACATAGTCACAGCAGGAACAGCGGGTAGTTTAAAAAAAGGTTTGACAATGATGCTTATGTACATTGGATATAAAAAGTCTACAGACCCTGGTTAAAATGTCAGGTTTCTGTGATATAAAAAAAATGTGACAAAGATAAATCATTTCAGAACTTTTTCCACCTTTAATGTGACCTATAAACTGTACAACTCAATTGAAAAACAAACTGAAATCTTTTAGGTAGAGGGAAGAAAAAATATAAAAAGAAAATAATATGGTTGCATAAGTGTGCACACCCTTAAACTAATACTTTGTTGAAGCACCTTTTGATTTTATTACAGCACTCAGTCTTTTTGGGTATGAGTCTATCAGCATGGCACATTTTGACTTGGCAAGATTTGCCCACTCTTCTTTGCAAAAACACTCCAAATCTGTCAGATTGCGAGGGCATCTCCTGTGCACAGCCCTCTTCAGATCACCACACAGATTTCAGATTCAGGTCTGGGCTCTGGCTGGGCCATTCCAAAACTTGAATCTTCCTCTGGTGAAGCCATTCCTTTGTTGATTTGGATGTATGCTTTGGGTCGTTGTCATGCTGAAAGATGAAGTTTGTCTTCATGTTCAGCTTTCTAGCAGAAGCCTGAAGGTTTTGTGCCAATATTGACTGGTATTTAGAACTGTTCATAATTCCCTCTAGCTAAACTAAGGCCCCAGTTCCAGCTGAAGGAAAAACAGCCCCAAAGCATGATGCTGCCACCACCATGCTTTACTGTGGGTATGGTGTTCTTTTGGTGATGTGCAGTGTTGTTTTTCGCCAAACATATCTTTTGGAATTATGGCCAAAAAGTTCCACCTTGGTTTAATCAGACCATAACACCTTTTCCCACATGCTTTTGGGAGACTTCAGATGTGTTTTTGCAAAATGTGGCTTGGATGTTTTTCTTCGTAAGAAAAGGCTTTCGTCTTGCCACTCTACCCCATAGCCCAGACATATGAAGAATACGGGAGATTGTTGTCACATGTACCACACAGCCAGTACTTGCCAGATATTCCTGCAGCTCCTTTAATGTTGCTGTAGGCCTCTTGGTAGCCTCCCAGACCAGTTTTCTTCTCATCTTTTCATCAATTTTGGACGGACGTCTAGTTCTTGGTAATATCACTGTTGTGCCATATTTTCTCCACTTGATGATTGTTTTCACTGTGTTCCATGGTATATCTAATGCCTTGGAAATTCTTTTGTACCCTGACTGATACCTTTTAACAATGAGATCCCTCTGATGCTTTGGAAGCTCTCTGTGGACCATGGCTTTTGCTGTGGGATGCGACTAAGAAAATTTCAGGAAAGACCAACTAGAGCAGCTGAACCTTATTTAGGGTTAATCAGAGGCACTTTAAATGATGGCAGGTGTATGTTGACTCCTATTTAACATAATTCTGAACACAGTTACATCCCCAGTTATGCAACCACATTATTTTAGTTTTTTTTTGTTTTCTTCCCTCTACCTAAAAGATTTCAGTTTGTTTTTCAATTGAGTTGTACAGTTTATAGGTCATATTAAAGGTGGAAAAAGTTCTGAAATGATTTATCTTTGTCTCATTTTTTTACATCACAGAAACCTGACATTTTAACAGGGATGAGTAGACTTTTGTGTAGAGTTTCTTACTCCTCTTCCCTTAAAGCGGTTGTCCAAGTTATTTTTATTGATGACCTATCCTCAGGATGGGTTATCAATATTAGATTAGCAGGGGTCCGACACCCCTACCGATCAGTTGTTTGAAAAGAAGGAGCGTGTCGTGCTCTTTATTGTTTACTTGTTCGCCATCACATCCGCAAAGGTAAGCAGGTGTAATTACACTTAAGCCGTCCCATTAATTTCAGTGGAACGGCTCGTTTCTACACAAGTCTATAAGAATGAACCATCCCATTGAAGTGAATAGGATGGCTTAGGTGTAATTATACCTGCTCAATGCTGTGGATGCAACAATGAGCAGGTAAACAATGAAGAGGAGGCAGCGCTGGCACAGCAGCATGCCTTCTCTTCAAACAGCCGATTGGCGGGGTTGCCAGGCCATAAATATAATATGTCTTTTTTCAATCAACCTACATAACTATGTATGTTACCTCATAAAACCCTTCCTAAATGAATATTTCTCATACATCATTTCAACAAAGGCAAGTAAAATGCATCTATTATTGCTGTTGTATCACACATAGCTATTTTGGGGAGGACTAACACAGTTGTAATGTGTAAATAATTGTTCACTGTGTTGTGCTATGCTGATGGAAGTTAAGGGAATTCTTGTAGACCTAATGCATATTTTATGGTCTCTTACAATATACAGTTGCAAGAAAAAGTATGTGAACCCTTTGGAATTATATGGATTGCTGCACAAATTGGTCATAAAATGTGATCTGATCTTCCTCTAAGTCACAACAATAGACAATCACAGTGTGCTTAAACTAATAACACACAAAGAATTAAATGTTACCAAGATTTTTTTGAACGCATCATGTAAACATTCACAGTGCAGGTGGAAAAAGTATATGAACCCTTGGATTTAATAACTGGTTGAACCTCCTTTGGCAGCAATAACTTCAACCAAATGTTTCCTGTAGTTGCAGATCAGACGTGCACAACGGTCAGGAGTAATTCTTGACCATTACTCTTTACAGAACTGTTTCAGTTCAGCAATATTCTTGGGATGTCTGGTGTGAATCGCTTTCTTGAGGTCATGCCACAGCATCTCGATCGGGTGGAGGTCAGGACTCTGACTGGGCCACTCCAGAAGGCGTATTTTCTTCTGTTTAAGCCATTCTGTTGTTGATTTACTTCTATGCTTTGGGTCATTGTCCTGTTGCAACACCCATCTTCTGTTGAGCTTCAGCTGGTGAACAGATGGCCTTAAGTTCTCCTGCAAAATGTCTTGATAAACTCGGGAATTCATTTTTCCTTCGATGATAGCAATCTGTACAGGCCCTGACGCAGTAAAGCAGCCCCAAACCATGATGCCCCCACCACCATACTTCACAGTTGGGATGAGGTTTTGATGTTTGTGTGCTGTGCCTCTTTTTCTCCACACATAGTGTTGTGTGTTTCTTCCAAACAACTCAACTTTGGTTTCATCTGTCCACAGAATATTTTGCCAATACTGCTGTAGAACATCCAGGTGCTCTTGTGCAAACTGTAAACGTGCAGCAATGGTTTTTTTGGACAGCAGTGGCTTCTTCTGTGGTATCCTCCCATGAAATCCATTCTTGTTTAGTGTTTTACAGGGATGTTAGCATATGCCAGAGACTTTTGTAAGTCTTTAGCTGAGACTCTAGGATTCTTCTTCACCTCTTTGAGTAGTCTGCGCTGTGCTCTTGCAGTCATCTTTACAGGACAGCCACTCCTAGGGAGAGTAGCAGCAGTGCTAAACTTTTTCCATTTATAGACAATTTGTCTTACCGTGGACTGATGAACAGCAAGGCTTTTGGAGATACTTTTATAACCCTTTCCAGCTTTATGCAAGTCAACAATTCTTAATCGTAGGTCTTCTGAGAGCTCTTTTGTGCGAGGCATCATTCACATCAGGCAATGCTTCTTGTGAAAAGCAAACCCAGAACTGGTGTGTGTTTTTTAAAGGGCAGGGCAGCTGTAACCAACACCTCCAATCTCATCTCATTGATTGGACTCCAGTTGGCTGACACCTCACTCCAATTAGCTCTTGGAGATGCCATTAGTCTAGGGGTTCACATACTTTTTCCACCTGCACTGTCAATGTTTACATGGTGTTTTCAATAAAAACATGGTAACATTTAATTCTTTGTGTGTTATTAGTTTAAGCAGACTGTGATTGTCTATTGTTGTGACTTAAATGAAGATCAGTTCACATTTTATGACCAATTTGTGCAGAAATCCATATCATTCCAAAGGGTTCACATACTTTTTCTTGCAACTGTATTTGTCTAATTGAAAAACTTACCTGATATTTCTGCATAGTCTTTAGTGTTGCCTTCTGGACTATGGAACTTTTAACACAGTTTCTCTGAGATATATCTGCAGGATAAATGTGCCCATTCACACTACACTAAAGGAAAATGTACAATAACAACATTAACATTTGTGAAAAAACACATAGATAATTTATGCTGAAAGATAATATAAGATCTTCTACTTTTAATGCACCTGTCAACAGGCAGGTCATCTCTGTAACCAGCTCACTACATCGAGATTTATACAGCTTTCAACGGGTTGCCTCATCAGAGGTTCCACTTCAGTACCCCCAGCACACAGCTGATTTTGGTGTGGGAAGCCACAGCTAGTTAGGCATGTCTAGTGTCTCTCCGTTCTTGCTTGATGAGTAGAGGGGAATGCTCTATCCAACATCAATATGTCCTAAACTGGCATAAGGATAGGTAGACAACGCTTTTAATTATAATTTGAGCTGTATAAATCCATATGTAGTAGGCACCTCCTAGTGGCAGATACAGGCAGCTGGATGTTATCACTGTGTAAAGGGATAATGGCAAATGTGGATTTCTAACTCAGCAAAGGGAACTGTAAGCACCATAAAGATATATTACAAAGTTAAAGAGCACACAGTTTTCAACTTCTTAATAAAATGGACATTCACTTTACAGGGGTGTTCCTGGAGAATAAAATTATAGTTGGCATCAGTGTCAGGGGTTTAAAGGGTAACTAAAGTTTTGTAACACTTTAAAAAAAAAAGTTCTATAGATAGAGATGCGGATCGAGGTCAGGATGGGGCCTGCTCCACTCAGCTAAATCCTGGCATAGCACAATGGTTCAGGGCAGGGATGGCCAACCTACAACTCCCATCATGCCCAGACTGCCAACAGCTATCAGCTTACAGGAGGGCATTGTAGGAGTTGTAGTTTTACAACAGCTGGAGAGCCGCAGGTTGGCCAGCCCTGGTTAAGGGTATCAATGTGCTGTGCCTGAATTTAGCCATGCTTGAGGGGGCACAGGCAGGAGCAAGGATCTGTTCCCCAGCCTGTGCAGCATTCACCACGGCCCCAGTGAAATCTGTACTCCAGTACAGCACTGACTGGCAGTACTGTACTAGAATATTGATTTTAAAGCTCAATAGTACCCAAGACTTTGGGTAGGGTTTGAGTAGGAAAAAAGCATAATTGATTAATAAAGTATATCAGGGAAAAAAAATTGGGCCTTTTTAGAACCTTTTAAAAGAAAAAATTTACAAGAGTTTAGTTACTCTTTAAAACATAAAAGAAGAGATACTAATCCCCAAAAGTCTCCCACCACTGCCCGCATCCTCCCCCGATATATATGATGCAATGCCCTTTGTAATAGGAAGTAGCACATAATAGGGATCATTTATTATGACTCAATATACCAAAAACTGGCATAAAAAAGTCACAAACCCTTGTTTGTGACTTTTTGAATGCCATTGCAACTAAGTTTCTAAGTGTTCAACACTTTCTAAAAAGAGGGGGTGTCATGGGCAGGGTGGAGTGGGGACATTGACTTCGGAACAATCACTTTCATTTATGCGTTTATTGACTAAAGAACAAATGAAAGCTACTCCAGTCTAGCCGCATAGACTGCCAGAGGATGGCCTAATTTATAAGAGGCCTGCACATCCTCCGGCAGTGCAGGGGCTATTAAAGACAGGCATAAACGGCCGGCCCCTGATAAATAACTCTCAGTAAGTAAAGGTAAGTAATTTTTAAAGTTACTAATCATTTTATGTAGATTCAAATAAATTGTTGATCAAACTTTTACCATAGATTGTCTAGTTATATGGTAAACACAATGAGCCCACCTCTGATTTCAGGGCTTGTAACACTTCTAGGTAGAATTTGAAAAAAAAACTGATGGTCAAGGTTCTTCTGAATTCCACCTTCCCACCAGGAGCAGAGGGTGGAAGATAAATCTCATCCAAAATGAATCTACATGCTTCACCAAGAGTCTCCTCATTCCACTTCCTGGTTATATAAAAGGGTTAAATTAAAATCTGTGGCACATCGGATTTACATGGCGGTATTGTACATAACAACATTGCCACGAACCTTCCAATGACTGCTTCTCTCGCCTTATTTGCTTGAACTGTGGTTGTGCCAGCGCCACCAAAGTAAATATTCATGTCTTCAATGATGTCTGAATGATCTTGAAATAATACTCTCATTCCTGAGACCAGTATAGCCACAGAGTTAACCTTTCTCTGTGCCTGTCTGAAGGCAGACACAACCTCCCACTGTGGAAAGAGGGCAATAGTATAAAATTCTTGGAAATGTAATTCATTTTACCCAATGTAAAATGTTTAGTAGTTTCCATAAAGACGTTTGGCTCTTGCCAAAATATAAACTTATCAAAACCAACAAAAAGTGTTAAAGGGGTTTTCCAGTACTTCAATACTAAATGCCTATCCTCGGGATAGGTCATCAATATCTGATTTGTGGGAGTCCGACACATTGCACCCTCACCGATCAGTCGTTCTGCAGTTTGCACCAGAACTACAGAGCTTCATCCCTTTCTGTAGTGGACAGAGCTTCTCCACTTCACTTCAATGGCAGCAGTGCTGTAGTAACCAGCTCTACCATCACAGAAATAAACAGAGCTGTGTAGTTCTGGCGCCAGAGCTACTGCATCTACTGCAGAACAACTGATTGGTGGGGGTTAAGGCTGTTGTACCCTTGCCAATTGGATATTGATTGCCTATCCTGTGGATAGGTCATCAATATTAAAGTACCAGATAACCCCTTTAGGGGATTTAAAAAAAATCTTTTATCACCAATATATGGCACTGCAAACCAAGGGAGGTCTATAGAGCCTTCAACAGACAAAATGTATAGGAGGTTGTACTGCTCATTAACCCTCCAAAAGTATGTAAAGTCCTTCCCTTTCAATCTGTTACGTACTGAAAACTTGTAAAGTCAATAATAAAGGCCCCTTTACACTGGAAGACACTGCAGGCGATTATTGCCTGCTTATCAGAGGAGGCGAGAATAACATTTACATATAGCAATCATCTCCTCTGTATGGGGATAAGTGATTGCTACTGTGATCACTCATCCTCTTAGAGAATCATTGTTTCTGGGCCTCAGATCACTTTTTAGAGAGCACAATTTGCTGTCCAGAAATAATGATTTAGGTGACCACATCAGTGATGCTTTCATCCAATGAACGAGCATTTACTCGTTCATTGGGTGATTGGCGGCATCTTTATACAGAGCAATTACCTGGAATGAGTGTTCCTAGGAACGCCGCTCCTTCCCAATAACTGCCCCAATCATCAGCCCTTGTAAAGGGTCCTTTACACTTTAAGCAGATGTAGTTATTTGTCACTTGCGTTTATTTATCCTAAAAAAGTGCAGCAATAGACCATGGGGCCGTGGGCCTTCAGGCACTGCGCAAATTCCTGGCGGTAACTGAGCTTATAGTTCAAAATGTACAGCACCTTTTGAGTAAATGGAATGAACACAGACACAAGAACCTCTTCTGGCAGGAGACAGGATGAAGATTCCTTACATTTGAAGAAGCCATCATTGCAAATGATCTGTCGAGTTTGTCCTACGAACAATATACAACATTATTTAAAAAATGCGGGGGAAAAATGGACAAATAAAATCCATAACCATATAAAGGGCATCTGTCAGCAGATTTTTACCTATGAAACTGGCTGGCCTGTTACATGTGCACTTGGCAGCTGAAAGCATCTTTGTTGGTCCCATGTTTATATGTGTCCGCATTGCTAAGAAAAATGAAGTTTTAATACATGCAAATGAGCCTCTAGGAGCAACCTAAAGTAAATTAAGGTGCAGGGGGTGCAGCAGTTACAGAGAGAGCAGAGCCTCTAGGTGTAATGGTAACACCCCCATTGCTCCTAGAGGCTCATTTGCATATATTATGAACCATATATGAGACCAACACAGATGGCTTAAGCTGCTGCTGATGGCTTCAAGATCACATGTAACAGGTCAGACCTTTTTTACAGGTACAAATCTGCTGATAGATGCAATTTAAATTGACTTAATAAGCACCAAACTCTGTGGGGATGGTAAGCAATAACATTTAGTTTACAAAAATATTGTGCCAAAATGAGGCCTCTTTCCCTAAAATAACTTCTATAATCATCACTTATTTATGTATATGTTCATATAATGAATTGCTTTTGGATATTAAAAAGAACGGTTGCATACTTTGGAAGGTTAGTAAACAAGTACTTTATCCCTAATATATACTGCAAGACAGATACAGATCTTATTTTATTTACCATGAAAAAAACATGACTTGATGGACCGTTCTAATATATTTCACATGACATACAAAGAGGCTTGTGAGCGTACACATATCATTAAGAAACAATATCATAAGAAATGTTAGGCCCCTTTCACACGGGCGAGATTTCCGCGCGGGTGCAATGCGTGAGGTGAACGCATTGCACCCGCACTGAATCCGGACCCATTCATTTCTATGGGGCTGTGCACATGAGCTGTGATTTTCACGCATCACTTGTGCGTTGCGTGAAAATCGCAGCATGCTCTATTTTGTGCGTTTTTCACGCAACGCAGGCCCCAAAGAAGTGAATGGGGCTGCGTGAAAATCGCAAGCATCCGCAAACAAGTGCGGATGCGGTGCGATTTTCACGCACGGTTGCTAGGAGACGATCGGGATGGGGACCCGATCATTATTATTTTCCTTTATAACATGGTTATAAGGGAAAATAATAGCATTCTGAATACAGAATGCATAGTACAATAGGGCTAGAGGGGTTAAAAAAAATAAAAATAATTTAACTCACCTTAATCCACTTGTTCGCGCAGCCCAGTCTTCTCCTGTCTTCATCTTTGCTGTGCACAGGAAAAGGACCTGTGGTGACGTCACTGCGCTCCTCACATGGTCCGTCACATGATCCATCACCATGGTATATATACTGTATAATCATACTTATGATATATATGAATGCATTAGATGTGGGAAACTACTACTGATGTTTTTAGCCGTAATATATTTACATATATTATAATATATTATATATTCTAAATATATAATAATATATGTAAATATATTATGGCTAAAAACTTATATATATAAATAAAATTTTGCCTCTATTTCTGAAAAGCTTCTGGTGGGATTTGAACTCACAACCTTCTACATTACAGCCAAGAACCTTTACCACTACACTATACAGCTACATGTTAACCTGCAGTGAAATATGAAATTATACTTCTGCTGTATAGGAATACTTACTACATGACAAACTATGAGGTTTTTCTGACATAGTTTATTATTCAACTTTATAGCTGAGTGGTTAAAGTCCTTGCCTTTAATGAGAGTTCAAATCCTAACAGAAACTTTTCAGAAATAGAGGCTAAATTGGATTTAAATACACTGACTCAAGCATCGCGCTCGAGCACACAAGGTATTCGGCTGAGCATTGCGATGCTCCAGCCAAACTGGTGTTTGGCCGAGCATGCACGCTCAACACTACTGACTATATGTTATGCTAGAGAGCAGGTTTTATATTGTTTCTTTTATACTTGGTCTATTTTTTACTCCTTTCACGCCATCTTAGGTTTCACCTCTGAATGGCCTATTTTGTTTTTTGAAGGATAGAATGTTGACCTGATTAATATGGAAGCTACTATCAAACTCCACATCAGGAGTCGGCAACCTTCTTTGCTCCAGCTGTTGTGAAGCTACAACTAGGGATGAGCGAAGGGAGCTTCTGATCCTAGATCCCAAGTCACTTAGCTCCAAACTTCGTTTTAATGCTCTAAGGAGATTGGTCTCCGTACAGCATGAAAATGTATGGGGTCCAGCAAAGCGAAATGAGAATTACTTCGGCATTTGATTATTAAAATTGAAAACCATTATAAAACAGTTATCTGAAGTCGGCTTTAATACAGACTGGTACTTCTGTATCGAAGTCAACTTCAGAATCAACTTTTAAAATGGTTTTCAGGTTCAAAAATCAAATCCCGAAGTTATTCACAAAGTCCCGCAAGACTTTGGTGATAACGAATTTGCCTCGCCGGAGCCTATACATTTTAATGCTGTACGGAGATGAATCTCCATACAGCATTAAAATGAAGTTTGAAGCGAAGCAACTGGACACTGGAGGTGTCAGCAAACTTCAGCACTCACAGCTGTTGTGAAACTACAGCTCCCATTCATTTCTATAGAGGCCTGGTAAGAGCCAAGCAGGTGTGCATGCTGAGAGTTGTAGACTACAACAGCTGTGAGTGCTGAAGTTTAGTGACCCCTGCTCTACATTTTCTTAAATTATTCTATAAAATATCCACTTATAAAGGGTTGATGATCTTTAATATATATTAAATAACAACATACAGTTATGTACTTTGTAGTTAACATTCTCATGAATATGCTTGTAGCATGTCCATAGGTTTGCATTCACCTTCAATATTATATTTGGTGTCTGGACTTATGGAAAGATAGCTGCCTCCTTTCTTAGTTTATCTATTGAAAGTGTTTTTTTTAGGAAATTTTATGGCTCTGTTATTTGGCCACCTTTGATACTGTAAATTATTAAATCTGTGTATTGTATGATCGCATTATTTAGGTACAACATGGCATGCCATATGAGGAGGCTCCAAAGTAAGGGGAACTATACAAGCTATGGAAATTTCTGATAAGACAATGATATAAAGTCCAATCATCTTTTCTTTTTATTTACACTCACCTAAAGAATTATTAGGAACACCATACTAATACGGTGTTGGACCCCCTTTTGCCTTCAGAACTGCCTTAATTCTACGTGGCATTGATTGCTTCAACAAGGTGCTGATAGCATTCTTTAGAAATGTTGGCCCATATTGATAGGATAGCATCTTGCAGTTGATGGAGATTTGAGGGATGCACATCCAGGGCACAAAGCTCCCGTTCCACCACATCCCAAAGATGCTCTATTGGGTTGAGATCTGGTGACTGTGGGGGACATTTTAGTACAGTGAACTCATTGTCATGTTCAAGAAACCAATTTGAAATGATTCAAGCTTTGTGACATGGTGCATTATCCTGCTGGAAGTAGCCATCAGAGGATGGATACATGTTCTCATTCTGTTTACGCCAAATTCGGACTCTACCATTTGAATGTCTCAACAGAAATTGAGACTCATCAGACCAGGCAACATTTTTCCAGTCCTCAACAGTCCAATTTTGGTGAGCTCGTGCAAATTGTAGCCTCTTTTTCCTATTTGTAGTGGAGATGAGTGGTACCCGGTGGGGTCTTCTGCTGTTGTAGCCCATCCGCCTCAAGGTTGTGCATGTTGTAGCTTCACAAATGCTTTGCTGCATACCTCGGTTGTAAGGAGTGGTTATTTCAGTCAACGTTGCTCTTCTATCAGCTTGAATCAGTCGGCCCATTCTCCTCTGACCTCTAGCATCCACAAGGCATTTTTGCCCACAGGACTGCCGCATACTGGATGTTCTTTGTAAACCCTAGAAATGGTTGTGCGTGAAAATCCCAGTAACTGAGCAGATTGTGAAATACTCAGACCGGCCCGTCTGGCACCAACAACCATGCCACGCTCAAAATTGCTTAAATCACCTTTCTTTCCCATTCTGGCATTCAGTTTGGAGTTCAGGAGATTGTCTTGACCAGGACCACATCCCTAAATGCATTGAAGCAACTGCCATGTAATTGGTTGACTAGATAATTGCATTAATGAGAAATAGAACAGGTGTTCCTAATAATTCTTTAGGTGAGTGTATATTAAGAAAGTTCAGACTCCTTCAACCTGTTTTGATGCTCCCTATTTTTTTGTCATGTAATGTAGGTGGAGGATTCAGTGCTGGGCCTAAGACATTACGTTCTTCCTGACATCCTGTTGGTTGTAACCCAACCAGTGAACACCACAACCTAGCAGGGGCAGCATGGACCAGTCTCCTATAGGCTATACTCTAGTGTGTGCCTACCTGTACAACAAGAGAAAGTGAGCAATATTCTACCTACTGAAGGCACAATTACTGTACTTCTTCACCCTATGAGCTCCTTTCTCATGTTGTACCCACCGCTATTTCTTTTGTCAAACTTTCAAAACAATTAATAATCATATGATCACTTACCTTTTGACAGGACATTGAGTGTAGCATTTCCACAGGCTAATATGGGGTTTAGATCAGAATTTGGGTTCCGGCTAACTATGTGTCCACCTAATGACTGCAACAAAGTTGTGTAAAATTATGGACTGATAGAACTTCTAATTATAAAGTGGAAGCATTAGAAGATACAAGATCTAATCATGAAACAATAAGAATTGAAACATAACATTCGCTATACTATATAGTGTTGTAGCGATATGCATACATTATGTATGTCTAAAGGGATATCGTACTAATCACATGCATAATGGTGAGTTCACACCTGCATTGGAGGCTCCATTCGTGGCCTCCATCGCAGATTCCATCGAAAAGACCAGATCAAAAAAGTTCTGCATGCAGGACTTCTTTGTCTGATTAAAAAAAAAAAGGATTTTAATCAGAAAGTGAACGAACTTGTAGTCAATGGAATCTTTTTGGCTCCATACAGGTAAGATGTGTGCTATATCCAGCACTTCTGTTATTCTGCTCCTCAAATGGAACAGAATAAGAGAAATATATAGTGGTGATGTGAAGTCGGCCTTATGCATTCCTATTTGGCTAATATTTAATGATTATTATTTCATTATCTACATTGCAATCACATGATGATTTAAAATATCTACATACAGCCACATTTCTGATCTGTTGCCCTGCCAGGGACTTCAGCTGTTGTAAAAGAACATGAAAAATCTTAGTCTTCTCATTTGGGAGCTGAGATACCGCTTCCTCCAAAGTATCCTTCAACATAGATAGAGAACAGGCAGCACCTATAGAAAGCCCTGCAAGTAAATTGTAAAGTGCTGTTAAAGCAAATGTATTTTCAGAAAAATACCTGTTGTTTAACTTTTTTCGGTTTTTAAGTTAAACATTTTCCCAAAAATTATTTATATTTTTTCTTTTTTTGTGTGTGGGGGGGGGGTTCCTTTCCTATCTAAAAATAATACTGAAATATTGCAGTTTTTACTATGTCCGCTTAGTCTACTTCCCATTCTGTAAAAATCCCTTTTCAGCAGTCATCTCATTATCATCACAGGCATGATTACAGTGAAAGGTGGCACTGGCACCTCTCTTTTAAAGCTGGAGGCACATAACACAGAATCCTCTATTGAGAATAGTTAATGGTTAAAGCTCACATCTTCACCTCTGCATCCCCTCCCCATCCCTGTCCCATCCCAAGGGCAGATGTCATAGGACTATTTGGAATGCAACATAAACTTGATATTGCTGGTAACACCATTCAAGATAAAAACAGTAGAGATGAGCGAATTTCATATTTTGAAATTCGTTCACACTTCGTTTGTTGGCAAAAGGAGAATTGCGTTATGGATTCCATTACCACGGACCATAACACAATTCTGTGACGGAATGCGTAATGGAATGTCTTTAGAGGAATTCCGTTATTCATTCCATCATAATAGAAGTCTATGGCCTGCATAACGGATCCGTCCCATTTCCATTATGCAGGGGAGGACTCCCCTGCATAATGGAAACGGGACGGATCCGTTATGCAACCCATAGACTTCTATTACAATGAACAAAAATATAAATGCAACACTTTTGGTTTTGCTCCCATTTTGCATGAGCTGAAGTCAAAGATCTGAAACATTTTCTACATACACAAAAGACCCATTAGTCTCAAATATTGTTCACAAATCTGTCTAAATCTGTGTTAGTGAGCACTTCTCCTTTGCCGAGATAATCCATCCCACCTCATAGGTGTGGCATATCAAGGTGCTGATTACACAGCATGAATATTGCACAGGTGTGCCTTAGCCTTCCCACAATAAAAGGACACTCTGAAATGTGCAGTTTGATCACACAGTACAATGCCACAGATGTTGCAACATTTGAAGGAGCGTGCAATTGGCATGCTGACTGCAGGAATGTATACCAGAGCTGTTGTCTTCCAGAGCTGTTGCAATGAATGTTCATTTCTCTACCATAAGCCTTCTCCAAAGGCGTTTCAGAGAATTTGGCAGTACATCCAACCGGCCTCACAACCGCAGACCATGTGTAACCACACCAGCCCAGGACCTCCACATCCAGCATGTTCACCTCCATGATCGTCCAGCCACCCGGACAGCTTCAGCAACAATCAGTTTGCATAACCAAAGAATTTCTGCACAAACTGTCAGAAACCGTATCAGGGAAGCTCATCTGCATGCTCGTCGTCCTCATCGGGGTCTGGACCTGACTGTAGTTCATCGTTGTAACCGACTTGAGTGGGCAAATGCTCACATTCGATGGCATCTGTCACGTTGGAGAGGCGTTCTGTTCATGGATGAGTACCGGTTTTCACTGTTCAGGGCAGATGGCAGACAGCGTGTGTGGTGTCGTGTGGGTGAGCGGTTTGTTGACGTCAACGTTGTGGATCGAGTGGCCCATGGTGGCAGTGGGGTTATGGTATGGGCAGGCGTATGTTATGGACAACGAACAGGTGCACAGGTGCATTTTATTGATGGCATTTTGAATGCACAGAGATACTGTGACAAGATCCTGAGGTCCATTGTTGTGCCATTCATCCACGACCATCTCCTCATGTTGCAGCATGATAATGCACGGCCCCATATTGCAAGGATCTGTACACAATTCCTGGAAGCTGAAAACATTCCAGTCCTTGAATGGCCAGCATACTCACCGTGCATGTCACCCATTGAGGATGTTTGGGATGCTCTGGATCGGCGTATACAACAGCATGTTCCAGTTCCTGCCAATATTCTGCAACTTCGCACAGCTATTGAAGAGGAGTGGACCAACATTCCACAGGCCACAATCAGCAACCTGACCAACTCTATGTGGCGGAGATGTGTTGCACTGCGTGATGCAAATGGTGGCCACAACAGATACTGACTGGTTTTCATGCATTCCGTCATTGAACGCAATTTTGCATTTACAAGTAAATGAATCGCAAACAAATTTCATAAGCGGAAATTTGCTCATCTCTATTAAACAGAATTGTCCAATAAAATATTTTACAAAATACAGGCAATTTAAGATATATCCTTCATACTGTTTGTATACAGTGTATGTCTATGAAACATGCACTCAGACAATACATGTGATACATACCATCCTTTGTGTATTTCACAGTATTTAGATCTGGAATCCTTCCAATTGAAATTAAAACTGGGGGGAAAATTCCTTTTAACTTTATCCCTGGTCCTGGAAGAACAATAAATGGTTTTGCATGTGTGTAAGGGCTCTTTCAGGTGGGCATAACGACATTCACACACAAAAAGCCAAAGCAGCAATGCTTGCATGCATTACATGGGATTGGTGGCTGTAGTTTCTTCTTCTGAAGCAGCTCTATGCAAAATTCCTAGGACTGCTTTATAAGAAAAAAATCAATTGCCATATGATGTACAAACCCTGTTCCTTTTTCTAGTAACATCAATTAAGAAAATGCATGGCATTATTTGCAGGTGTACAATATGGAAGACCTATCTTCAGTATAGCAATAAACAAATGTACAGTCGTGGCCAAAAGTTTTGAGAATGACACAAATATTAGTTTTCACAAAGTTTGCTGCTAAACTGCTTTTAGATCTTTGTTTCAGTTGTTTCTGTGATGTAGTGAAATATAATTACATACGTTTCAAAGGCTTTTATCGACAATTACATGACATTTATGTAAAGAGTCAGTATTTTCAGTGTTGGCCCTTCTTTTTCAGGACCTCTGCAATTCGACTGGGCATTCTCTCAACCAACTTCTGGGCCAATTCCTGACTGATAGCAACCCATTCTTTCATAATCACTCCTTGGAGTTTGTCAGAATTAGTGGGTTTTTGTTTGTCCACCCGCCTCTTGAGGATTGACCACAAGTTCTCATTGGGATTAAGATCTGGGGAGTTTCCAGGCCATGGACCCAAAATGTCAACGTTGTGGTCCCCGAGCCACTTAGTTATCACTTTTGCCTTATGGCACGGTGCTCCATCGTGCTGGAAAATGCATTGTTCTTCACCAAACTGTTGTTGGATTGTTGGAAGAAGTTGCTGTTGGAGGGTGTTTTGGTACCATTCTTTATTCATGGCTGTGTTTTTGGGCAAAATTGTGAGTGAGCCCACTCCCTTGGATGAGAAGCAACCCCACACATGAATGGTTTCAGGATGCTTTACTGTTGGCATGACACAGGACTGATGGTAGCGCTCACCTTTTCTTCTCCGGACAAGCCTTTTTCCAGATGCCCCAAACAATCGGAAAGAGGCTTCATCGGAGAATATGACTTTGCTCTAGTCCTCAGCAGTCCATTCACCATACTTTCTGCAGAAGATCAATCTGTCCCTGATGTTTTTTTTGGAGAGAAGTGGCTTCTTTTCTGGCCTTCTTGACACCAGGCCATCTTCCAAAAGTCTTGGCCTCACTGTGCGTGCAGATGCGCTCACACCTGCCTGCTGCCATTCCTGAGCAAGCTCTGCACTGGTGGCACTCCGATCCCGCAGCTGAATCCTCTTTAGGAGACGATCCTGGCGCTTGCTGGACTTTCTTGGATGCCCTGAAGCCTTCTTAACAAGAATTGAACCTCTTTCCTTGAAGTTCTTGATGATCCTATAAATTGTTGATTGAGGTGCAATCTTAGTAGCCACAATATCCTTGCCTGTGAAGCCATTTTTATGCAACGCAATGATGGCTGCACGCGTTTCTTTGCAGGTCACCATGGTTAACAATGGAAGAACAATGATTTCAAGCATCACCCTCCTTTTAACATGTCAAGTCTGCCATTTTAACCCAATCAGCCTGACATAATGATCTCCAGCCTTGTGCTCACCTGAGTTAACAAGACGATTACTGACATGATCTCAGCAGGTCCTTTAATGACAGCAATGAAATGCAGTGGAAAGGTTTTTTTGGGATTAAGTTAATTTTCATGGCAAAGAAGGACTATGCAATTCATCTGATCACTCTTCATAACATTCTGGAGTATATGCAAATTGCTATTCTAAAAACGTAAGCAGCAACTTTTCCAATTTCCAATATTTATCTAATTCTCAAAACTTTTGGCCACGACTGTAGAAGCAGCACAACACGGTCCTTTCTGATGTATTTTTATAGATGCAACAGCTCACCAATGGCCTTGGATCCAACGGCCGGAACATATAGATGAATACAAGCGGTATCAGCAGCATCTCACATCATCGACTTTATTGAGACTTCAAAGCAATGATACACATAGCAGCAACGTTTCGGCTGATAAACAGCCTTTGTCAAGCCTGTTCATATTGTATTACATCCACATATTTATGTTCAAAACAAGTGCGCCACTCCCATACAGATTATCCAATTACAAGGTACTGGTACGATCCGACCAATGAATATACACCTTTTTTTAAACCCTCTTTAGCCTTATATGCATTCATGTCTCACCTGAATGTCATCCAATCACACTGCAAGCCCAACCGATCGTCACATGACGTCCGACACTGCTGAATAATATATACATATATGTATTCAATTGTGTAGATCATTGCATCAATTAGACCATTCGGCGTTCCTCACTACTGTGTGCGCATGTGCGCACAGCTGTCCAATCATCTACGTCATGGTCCATGTTACCTCTGATGTGCCCGTGGGTCCACCTCTCAGAATCATCTCGCTCCGTCCTCTGCTACCGTCGACGTCATCGGGCCGCGACCAGCGCACCCGGTTACATCATCACAACGCTGACTCGCAACCATCTGACCTCACAGAGAGCGGCCCGAGGTTACCATGGCAACCCACAACGCCATCAGAGGCATCCAGGTATCCACAGATGCCCCAATAACATAAACTTTAATCAGCCACCTGTATATATATACCCCAATGTTGTAGCGATCTAAACTGCATTATATAGATGAGGGACATAGATGCCAAACTACCCAAATAATTATTCCGTATAATTCAGCAATGTCAGACCCACAAGTGCGATCAGGTCACGCTATATTTATGTCACAATATCCCCAATCGGGAGACACTATATATATATTCTATATCTATATAATGTCTATATAATGCAGTATAGACATTATATCTATATCTATATAATGTAGTGTGGATCGCTACAACATTGAAGTATATATATACAGGTGGCTGATTGGAGTTTATGTTATTGGGGCATCTGTGGATACCTGAATGCCTCTCATGGCGTTGTGGGTTGCCATGGTAACCTCGGGCCGAACTGTCTAACTAATGGAACGCCGAACGGTCTAATTGATGCTATGATCTACACAATTGAATACATATATGTATATAATATTCAGCAGTGTCGGATGTAATACAATGTGAACAGGCTTGACAAAGGCTGTTTATCAGCCGAAACGTTGCTGCTATGTGTATCATTGCTTTAAAGTCTCAATAAAGTCGATGATGTGAGATGCTGCTGATACCGCTTGTATTCATCTATCCTCAGTATAGGTCATCAATATCACATGAGTAGGGGTTACACCCCAGCCGATCAGCAGTTTGCAAGCGATGCAACACTCAGATGAGTGCTGCAGCCTCCTCACAGCATACTAAGCACAGCACAGTGCATAATATAGTGAGTATGCTTGGTATTGAATGGGACACATAGGGAAAGAGACCAATAAATGTGACATCACTGTCCTAGGAAACTTCAAACAGCCTTCTTTTATAAACACCACAGGGGCAACAGTACTGTAAGGGGGGGGGGCCACTAAGAGGCCAGCACTACTGTAAGCGGGCCACTAAGGGGACCAAACTACTGGTGGGGGCATTATAGAAGCATTCTACTGTGTTTGGGTACTAAGGGGTCATAAATAGGGTTGAGCGAACCCGAACTGTAAAGTTCAAGTTGGTACCGAACTTTAGGATTTTTGGACCCCGAACATTTCAGTAAAAGTTTGGGTTCGGGTTCGGCAATTTATTGGTGCTTTTTGAAAGGCTGCAGAGCAGCCAATCAACAAGCGTTTAACTCTGTGCCCTTAGAAGCCATGCCTACTAATGGTATGGCTGTGATTGGCCAGTGCAGCATGTGACCCAGCCTCTATATAAGCTGGAGTCACGTAGTGCTGTACGTCACTCTGCTGTGCTCAGTGTAGGGATAGGATGCTGCTGCTGTGAGGGAGAGAATAGGAAAGAATCTTTAATCAGAACTGCAATTGAACTCAGCGATCTACATAGATTTTGTTGTGTGGGTGCAGTGCACAATCTTTTTTCCCTGTCCTGAGCCCAGTGACAGAGAAAAATAACTTTTATCTGTCTGTTAGTTAGGTGGGCGGCGGCGGCCATTTTATGCAAGCTCAGTGCACCAGCACTGCATATGTGCTTTTCTGACATTCAAATCCAAGCTTGAAATACTGCAATAATAATCTGGGTTTTAAAAAAACACCCATTTTTGGCAATATCCTACATCTGGTACCTTTGCAGCATTAGTCAGTGTGCAATTTAAGCTAGAAATACAGCTATAATTTTCTGGGTTTTAAAAAACCCCCATTTTTGGGCAAAATACTCAATATTACAGCCCTTTCTGCATCTGTACGTGTGAAATTCAAGTGTTATATACTGCTGTCATATTCTGTTAGTAAAAAAAAAAACTATTTTGGGCAAAGTACTTAATATTGCAGCCCTTGCTGCATCTGTGATTGTTAAAACAAGCTTGAAATATTTCAATAATTTTCTAGCTTTGAAAAAACACCCATTTTTGGCAATACCCTCCATCTTGGGCCTCTGCCGCATTAGTCAGTGTGCAATTTAAGCTAGAAATACAGCTATAATTTTCTGAGTTAAAAAAAAGCCTTTTTGGGCAAAATACTAAATTTTACAGCCCTTGCTGCATCTGTATGTGTGAAATTTAAGCGTTATATACTGCTGTCATATTCTGTTAGTAAAAAAAAATGCATTTTGGGCAAAGTACTTAATATTGCAGTCTTTGCTGCATCTGTTATTGTTAAAACAAGCTTGAAATACCTGGGTTTCAAAAAACACCAATTCTTTGCAATACGCTCCATCTGGGGCCTCTGCCGCATTAACAGTGGTGTCTCTAGCTTTCAAATTTTGGGGGGGCACACTGGGGGCCAGGACAAAAGTAGGGGGGGGGGGGCAGCTATAACAACGATACATTTATACAAGTACGCTTAGAAATGCTGCGATACTTTACCCAATACCTAAAACCGCAACAGGGAAGAAAAGTCCTGCTGTCTGTGGTTTTTAAAAAAATAAAACAATCACTCAGATTTCAACATGTCCTAGTTGCCTGTGGATGACACTTTTATAGGGAGGGAGATCTGTGGATGACACTGCTATGGGGGGAATCTGTGGATGACACATACCATATATAGCATCTTATGCTATATGTGTCATCCACAGATCCACCCCATGACAGTGTCATCCCCATTTCCCCCTACATAACAGTGTCATCCACAGATCCCCCTCCCTATAACAGTGTCATCCACAGATCCCCCTCCCTATAACTGTCACAACTGAGAGTAGGGGAAACTCTCAGCCGTGCGATGTTAGCAGATGGATGGTTGCTGCTAGGCCAGGACCACAGGATCAGGGAGCAGGTCACCTCCTATCGCGTCCCTAATGCTGACCCTGACTCCTATCCGTATTAGCCAAGCCAGAAGGTAGGAGGGCTCATACTCCGGAACCTAGGGTCCCTATTAGCCCTAAGGAAATTCCTGGACTTAGGAGCAGGGTAAGACGACCTGTTCCTTCAGGACACGGACGAACAGGAGTCTCACTGGCCAAGCTGCAAGGAAGGGGGAACAAATACAGACATATGGATATGGCAGGTGAACAACACTAGTTCCAAATCTACCTGCCACAGCTTTGCTGACTGGAACCCATGCACCAGTACTGCTGTCCGCACAAACACTAAGGAGACAGCACACCACAAAACACACAGGTAACCAGGACATCCATAGCTGTAATAAACATAGAAAGGATAACACATCAACTTAACATCATACATTAGTTTTATGACCACAAGGGTGGCCCTCGCTGGAAGATGGTATAATACCAGGAGGATGACTCCAGCAAACACCATGGCTGGAGTACCCCTCAGCTACTGGCATCCAGCAGGAGCTAAATAGCCCCAAGTAGCCACACCCACACACAGACACACCCAATGTTCACACACTAGGAAGGGAATTAACCCTTCCAATACCAGGCAAGGGATGGAAGCTACGTAAAGGGGAAAAGTACAAACAAACACACACTCCACCTGTTACCACCAGCAACGGCATGCGTGGCAACCATGTCCTGGGGATCAGCCAGAAGGCCGAGACACTGCCACCACATGCACAATACCACACGTTGCCACGGGAAACCACAAGTGGAGGAAAGTGTCACTTAAAGGGAAATGCACACACAACTAAATACCGTGCACACCAAACATAGACAGTGAACACATTCAACCACACGTTGCCAGAGGCAACCGCATGCTATGACAGCGAGCAGCCTAGCACCAGCTCCGGCTGCTACACTGCCAACCACATCATGTTGCCAGCGGCAACCACACATGAGGCAACATACACAGAGCCCTCACTTGTTAATGACAACAAAAGGAAACCGCTGACAACTGCATGCGACCAAAGAGTCACGATCATGACCATGGTCGTGACACTAACAGTGAAATCCAGAGATCCCCCTCCCTATAACAGTGTCATCCACAGATCCCCCTCCCCGCCACTGACAGGAGTGTACATTTGACATTTCTAAACTGTAATCCATATCCTGCAGTAACTTTAACTTTAAATCAGGATTAAGCGGCCGCTCATCTCTACTAGTACCCTAACCTTACACCACTCAGCTAGCTTGGGTAACAGGACCAGGCTACAGCCTACAGGCACTGCCTGTTAGTTGTTACCGAGCGAGTGCTGATTTCTGCAGGTCAGAGTATACGTATTACAGTTTAGAAGAAATGTACACTCCTGTGAGCGGTCCAGACCAGTGGCGGATCCAGAGCCTGGTCTCGAGAGGGGCACTTCCAGATTATTTTCTGTCCGCTGCCACAGAACAAGGGTGCTTATAGAACAGACTACACAGTGTAGAGGTATACTGTACATTGTGTGGCACAGTGTAGAGGTATACGCCGCCGCGACTATTTGAATAACTGCAAAGCATATGACTGTTGTCTCAATATGAAAGTAAAAAACGAATAGAATTATTGCAAACAAGTCTTTGGATGTTCACAATCATTGGATCCAAGATTTACAATATTGGACTATTGAATATTTGCTGATTAATCGAATAATAGCCTTTGCTCTGTCGAATATTCATTATATTTATTTGTTAATAACCTATTTATTCTACTGCATTCTTGATTGTTTTATGCATCAAATATATTTATATTATCAATAAAGCTCATCTTTGCCTTAAATACACGGTCGCAGCTATCCTTGAGTGCCCTGTTCACCTATATACGTATATGCTTTTCTAAATTGAGTGAGTGGCCTCAATTTACAGGAGCACCTGGTGTCGTTTGAGTGTTCCTAGTGCGACATCTTACTCAATTTTACATTTATACTGTATATTCTGTGGCACAGTGTATGCTATATGTGTATAATATAAACATATTTCACATGAAAACTTACAATTACTTGACTTGGCCCTTGGGGATCTCGGACACCACTTCAACACTTTGGCTGGGGGGCTCGGCGGAGCTGATGTTGTGTTTTATCCTAATGAGAAAGATTTCATAATAAGGATTTGGAGAAGAGGCAGAGGGATAGCAGAGCAGGGAGAGGCTGGTGCTGCTACTAGGGGGTCATACCATGGGGGAGTAATAAAGCCCACCATAATGCCCCCCCAGTAGAAATAATTCTCCTTATAATGTGACCGTGAATAAAATACCCCCTTGTAATGCCCCCAGTTGAGCTAATGTCCCCCATAATGTGCCAGTAAAAAAATACCCCTATACAGTGACCCAAGTAAATGCCCCCATAGTGCTCCTCTCCCCCTTCCTCCTAGTGCCCCCCATAATGTACCAGTATAAAATGCCTCATATATCGTGCCCCAGTAGATGCCCTCAGTGTCCCCCATAATTTGCAAGTATAAAATACCCCTTCTTAGTGCCCCCCATAGATGACTCCATAGTACTCCTCTCCCCCCTTCCCCATAGTACCCACCATAATGTGTCCCAGTATAAAATGCTACTGTACAGAGTCCCCCATCACGTGCCAGTAATACGCCCCCATCACGTGCCAGTAATAAGCCACCATCACGTGCCAGTAATAAGCCCCCATCACGTGCCAGTAATAAGCCCCCCATCATGTGCCAGTAATAAGCCCCCATCACGTGCCAGTAATAAGCCCCCCACCACGTGCCAGTAATAAGCCCCCCATCACGTGCCAGTAATAAGCCCCCATCATGTGCCAGTAATAAGCCCCCCATCATGTGCCAGTAATAAGCCCTCCCATCATGTGCCAGTTATAAGCCCCCCCATCATGTGCCAGTAATAAGCCCCCCCAATGTGCTAGTAACAAGCCCCCCCAATGTGCCAGTAACAAGAGCCCCCCTAATGTGCCTGTAAAACTATTGTAAAAAAAAAAAAAAACACTTATACTTACCTCCATGTCAGCGATGCGATGCAGGCCTCTTCCGGCCTGTGTCCCGCGCTGTATGGCTCAGGCGTCGCAATGACGTCATCGCGCCGCCTGCACCGGCCTCTGATAGGCTGCAGGCACTAGGCCGGCAGCCTATCAGAGGAAGGGACACGCCTCTCCCTCCCCTGCCCGGCCGCAGAACAGGCAGATGACTATGTAGATGAGCGCAATGGAAGCGCTCATCTCCCTGTGCCCGACTGTGGCGGCTCACTTGGGGGGGCATTTTAGTTGGGGGGGGCACAGCGTGATGTAGGGGGGGGCGTGGCCCCCTCTGGCCCCCCCCCCCCCCGGCGACGCCACTGCGCATTAGTGTCACGGGTGTATGTGAGCAACGATAGTAATTCACAGTACAGAGCAACTGACTGGACCCAGAACTAGGGAGGATAAAGGGTGACCCCTGTCCGACCCTCAACGCTTTCCCTATTCTGCTAAAGCACATGCCCGGATCCAAAAGGCGGAACGAGGCATGCCCACGTGCCTAAGACTAATGACCACTGTAACCCCTACAATAGTGGAAGGGGCACGGCCACCAGTGCCCTACTCAGTATATGGAGGGAACCATGGCCACCTCAGATCCAGTCAGAAAACAAACAGGAATACAACAATGTCTGCAGACTTAGCTGAAGGTGTTGTAGCCGCAGAGAAGACGGATCCAAGGACAGGCTGGCAAAATCCGGAGTGCTAGCTGCAGCAGAACACAGGTCCAGTGGACTGATAGCTACAAGTGAAGAAACCAAAGCAAGAGCCACAACTGAAGTGAGAACTATAATCCACATCCTATCATAGGAGGAGGGGTGATATAAAGAGAGGGAAATCAAACACATGAAGGACAGCTGTGGTGAAAGAAACCAGAAGTAAACAGAGTAGTGAGAACGCCTCCCAGCTCTAGTAGTGACATCATCACAGGGGTGGAGAAACAGAGCTGTGAGAACGTCCCAAAGCTCTGGTAGTGACAATTAGTCAGTGTGCAATTTAAGCCAGAAATACAGCTTTAATTTTCTGGGTTTTAAAAAACACCCTTGCTGCATCTGTACGTGTGAAATTCAAGCGTTATATACTGCTGTCATATTCTGTTATTCAAAAAACACCCATTTTGGGCAAAATACTTGATATTGCAGCCTTTTTGCTTGAAATACTTCAATAATTTTCTGGCTTTGAAAAAACACCAGTTTTTGGCAATACCCTCTATCTGGAGCCTCTGCCGCATTAGTCAGTGTGCAATTTAAGCTAGAAATACAGCTATAATGTTCTGGGTTTTAAAAAACACCCATTTAGGGCAAAATACTTAATTTGCGGCCTTGTTTGCATCTGTCAGTGTGAGATACACACTTTAGATACTGCTGTGCTATTCTGGTATTAAAAAAACACCCATTTTGGGCAAAATACTTAATTTGCGGCCTTGTCTGCATCTGTACGTGTAAAATTCAAGCGTTATATACTGCTGTCATATTCTGGTATTTAAAAAAACACAAATTTAGGGCAAAAATCTTAATTTTGCAGCCTTGTCTGCATATGTACGTGTGAGGTACACCCTTTAGATACTGTTGTTCTATTCTGCTATTAAAAAACACCCATTCAGGGCAAAAAACTTAATTTTGAAGCCTTTGCTGCATATGTCATTGTGAGATACACCCTTTAGATACTTTAGTTCTATTCTGGTATTAAATAAACACCAATTTTGGGCAAAAATCTTAATTTGCGGCCTTGTCTGCATCAGTACATGTGAGATACACGCTTTAGATACTGCTGTGCTATTCTGGTATTAAAAATACACCCATTTTGGGCAAAAATCTTAATTTGCGGCCTTGTCTGCATCTGTACGTGTGAGATACATGCTTTAGATACTGCTGTGCTATTCTGGTATTAAAAAAACACCCATTTAGGGCAAAAATCTTAATTTTGCAGCCTTTGCTGCATCTGTCATTGTGAGATACACCCTTTAAATACTGCTGTGCTATTCTGGTATTAAAAAAACACCCATTTTGGGCAAAATACTTAATTTGCGGCCTTGTCTGCATCTGTACGTGTGAGATACACGCGGTAGATACTGTTGTTCTATTTTGTTATTAAAAAAACACCCATTTTGGGCAAGATCCTACAGGGAGTGCAGAATTATTAGGCAAGTTGTATTTTTGAGGATTAATTTTATTATTGAACAACAACCATGTTCTCAATGAACCCAAAAAACTCATTAATATCAAAGCTGAATATTTTTGGAAGTAGTTTTTAGTTTGTTTTTAGTTTTAGCTATTTTAGGAGGATATCTGTGTGTGCAGGTGACTATTACTGTGCATCATTATTAGGCAACTTAACAAAAAACAAATATATACCCATTTCAATTATTTATTTTTACCAGTGAAACCAATATAACATCTCAACATTCACAAATATACATTTCTGACATTCAAAAACAAAACAAAAACAAATCAGTGACCAATATAGCCACCTTTCTTTGCAAGGACACTCAAAAGCCTGCCATCCATGGATTCTGTCAGTGTTTTGATCTGTTCACCATCAACATTGCGTGCAGCAGCAACCACAGCCTCCCAGACACTGTTCAGAGAGGTGTACTGTTTTCCCTCCTTGTAAATCTCACATTTGATGATGGACCACAGGTTCTCAATGGGGTTCAGATCAGGTGAACAAGGAGGCCATGTCATTAGATTTTCTTCTTTTATACCCTTTCTTGCCAGCCACGCTGTGGAGTACTTGGACGCGTGTGATGGAGCATTGTCCTGCATGAAAATCATGTTTTTCTTGAAGGATGCAGACTTCTTCCTGTACCACTGCTTGAAGAAGGTGTCTTCCAGAAACTGGCAGTAGGACTGGGAGTTGAGCTTGACTCCATCCTCAACCCGAAAAGGCCCCACAAGCTCATCTTTGATGATACCAGCCCAAACCAGTACTCCACCTCCACCTTGCTGGCGTCTGAGTCGGACTGGAGCTCTCTGCCCTTTACCAATCTAGCTACGGGCCCATCCATCTGGCCCATCAAGACTCACTCTCATTTCATCAGTCCATAAAACCTTAGAAAAATCAGTCTTGAGATATTTCTTGGCCCAGTCTTGACGTTTCAGCTTGTGTGTCTTGTTCAGTGGTGGTCGTCTTTCAGCCTTTCTTACCTTGGCCATGTCTCAGAGTATTGCACACCTTGTGCTTTTGGGCACTCCAGTGATGTTGCAGCTCTGAAATATGGCCAAACTGGTGGCAAGTGGCATCTTGGCAGCTGCACGCTTGACTTTTCTCAGTTCATGGGCAGTTATTTTGCGCCTTGGTTTTTCCACACGCTTCTTGCGACCCTGTTGACTATTTTGAATGAAACGCTTGATTGTTCGATGATCACGCTTCAGAAGCTTTGCAATTTTTAGAGTGCTGCATCCCTCTGCAAGATATCTCACTATTTTTGACTTTTCTGAGCCTGTCAAGTCCTTCTTTTGACCCATTTTGCCAAAGGAAAGGAAGTTGCCTAATATAGGGTGTTGATGTCATTAGACCACACCCCTTCTCATTACAGAGATGCACATCACCTAATATGCTTAATTGGTAGTAGGCTTTCGAGCCTATACAGCTTGGAGTAAGACAACATGCATAAAGAGGATGATGTGGTCAAAATACTCATTTGCCTAATAATTCTGCACGCAGTGTAAATTTGAGAAATATGAGGAGAGCGTCAAATAAGTGACGTGGCCCCGGTTGTGGTGCTGCTGCTGGAGCTCCTGTTGCAGGGAGAGGACGTGGTTGATCTGTGCCAGCTACACGCACAATTGAAACACCTTCCTCAGGTGCGAGTAGTCAACAGAACCTTCAGCGGTATTTGGTCGGGCCTAATGCGGCTCTGCAAATGGTGAGGCCAGAACAAGTACAGGCGATAGTAGATTGGGTGGCTGACAGTGCCTCCAGTTCCTTCACATTGTCTCCCACCCAGTCTCCTGCTGAAAGATCAGAGTTGGCACCTGCAGCCAATGTCCATCAGTTTTTCACCTCGCCCCTTTGCGAATTAGCCAAGCAGTCTGAGCCCCTAGTCATGCAGCAGTCTGTTCTGCTTTTTGATGACTCTGTTAGCAGGGTTTCCCAGGGCCATCCACCTAGCCCTGCCCCAGAAGTGGAAGAGATTAAGTGCACCAAAGCCCAACCACTTATGTTTCAAGATGAGTACATGGGAGGACCATCGCAGCACGTCTCGGATGATGACGAAACAAAGGTGCCAACTGCTGTGGCTTTCGAAAGTGTGCAGGCTGACAAGGAGGGCAGGGGTGCAGACTGGGTGGAAGATGATGTGGAGGACGATGAGTTCCTCGACACCACATGGAATCAAGGTCATGCGAGTGACCTGTGTTGTTCGGAGGAAGAGGCGGTGGTCGCACAGAGCCACCAGCACAGCAGAAGAGGGAGCAGGGTGCAAAAGTGGAGCGGCCGTCTCCTAGACAGTACACCTGCTACTGCCCACCGCAGCAAGTGACCGAGCACAATAAAAGCCAGCTCCAAGGAGTTCCCTGGCGTGGCAGTTCTTCAGACAATGTGCTGATGACAAGACACGAGTGGTTTGCATGCTGTGCAATCCGAGCCTGAAGCGAGGCATAAACGTTCTCAACCTGAGCACAACCTGCATGACCAAGCATCTAAGTGCAAAGCACGAGCTGCAGTGGAGTAGACACCTCAAAAACCAAGAAAGTTCTCTGGCTCCTCCTGCTTCCTCCTCTGCTGCAGTCTCAGCCTCTTCATCCACCTCTGGAGTGACAGTGCCACCTGCCATCCCACAAACAGAGGATTTGCCAGCAACACCACCATCTGGGTCACCAAGCATCTCCACAATGTCCCACAGAAGCGTTCAGCTCTCCATCTCCCAAACACTGGAGCGGAAGAGGAAGTACCCCTCTACCCACCCGCGATCCCTGGCCCTGAATGCCAGCATTTCAAAATGACTGGCCTTTGAAATGCTGTCATTCCGTCTGGTGGAGACGGAGAGTTTTAAAAGCCTTATGGCGGTGGCTGTCCCACAGTACGTCGTGCCCAGCCACCACTACTTTTCCAGGCGTGCCATCCCTTCCCTGCACAATCAAGTGGGGGACAAAATCAAGTGTGCACTGCGCAATGCCATCTGTGGCAAGGTGCACCTCACTACGGATACGTGGACCAGTAAGCACGGTCAGGGACGTTATATCTCCATAACAGCACACTGGGTAAATGCAGTGGCGGCTGGGCCTGAGGCGGATAGCAGTTTGGCGCATGTCCTTCCACCACCGAGGATTGCAGGGCGCTTCAGTTTGCCTCCTGTTGCTTCCTACTCCGCTTCCTCATCCTCTACCGGCTCCTCATTCGGTTAGCGTAACACCTTCACCACCGACTTCAGTACAGCCAGGGGTAAACGACAGCAGGCAGTTTTAAAACTTGTCTGTTTGGGGGACAAACCCCACACCACGCAGGAGCTGTGGACGGGCCTTGAACAACAGACCGATGAGTGGTTGGTGCCAGTGAGCCTCAACTCCGGCCTGGTGGTGTGCGATAATAGGCAAAATCTCGTAGCAGCTATGGGACTTGACGTACATCCCTTGCCTGGTGCATTTGCTGAATTTGGTAGTGCAGAGATTCCTTAAAAATTACCCCGATATGTCAGAGCTGCTGCATAAAGTGCGGGACGTCTGTGCGCGCTTTCGGCGTTCTCACCCTGCTGCTGCTCGCCTGTCTGCGGTGCAAGCGTAACTTCGGCCTTCCCATCTGCTGCTGGTGGCATTCCCATCTGACAGCGGAGGCACAGTGGAAGCACAAGGCGAAGGCAGAGGAGGAGGAAGAGGTCGCCAACGCAGCTGGGGCACCGCCAGCACCTCAGAAAGCAGGGTTAGCATGGCCGAAATGTGGAAAAGCTTTGTCAGCACGCCACAACAACCAGCACCACCAGCTGATATGGAACGTCTTAGCAGGAGGCAGCATTTCAGCAACATGGTGGAGCAGTATGTGTGCACACGCCTACACGTACTGACTGATGGGTCTGCCCCATTCAACTTCTGGGTCTCCAAATTGGGCACATGGCCTTGCCCTTTACGCCCTGGAGGTGCTGGCCTGCCCTGCAGCCAGTGTATTGTCTGAAAGTGTGTTTAGCACGGCAGGGGGCGTTATCACAGACAAGCGCAGCCGCCTGTCCACAGCCAATGTGGACAAGCTCACATTCATTAAAATGAACCAGGCATGGATCTCACAGGATTTGTCCGTACCTTGTGCAGAATAGACATGTATACCGGCACTAACCAGCCATTGTTATACTGCAGCGCAATTGCTCATTCTTGTATTTTGGATATTTCACACTCTTTTGGAGCGTGCCCTAATAAAAATAAAATATTAAAACCAAAAACCAGTGTTGGCTACCTCGTCCTCCTCCACCGCCGCTTCCACCTACACTGCTACGTCCACCGCCTCCATATGGACCTCCACCTCATAAATCTATTTTTTTTTTTTTATTTGTACGTATTTTATTTTATTTTATGTCATTTCACTAATTTGTCTGTTACATTTTCGGGTGAAATTCACAAATTTTTGGCTGTGATATACCCCTGCTCTACCTAGTAGACAGGTTAATAAATTTCACAAATTTTTCTGTTACATTCTTGGGTGACATTTTAAAATTTTTGCCGTGAATAAACCCCTGCTCTGCATAGGTAACAGGGACCGAAATTTTTTCAAATAATCTGTTCCATTGGTGGGTGACATTAACCCATTTCTGGCGATGAAAATCCTCTTCTCTGCATAAGTGACATTCGTCTTTAATTGGCCCTTTCATTCGATCCTTCTGCTTTAATAACTTGTCCCACATTTCCGCTTAATCCCATTGCAGCCATTGACCTCCCTTGGATGAGGACTCCCTTTCTCCCGCTCCCTCTCCGGCGTGGAACCCTGATTTGCCGATAACTGTGATCAACATGGTAGGCTCAGAAAATAACATTGAAAGTTGATAGAGAAGATATCTAAATTGATCGTGGACGTCACAAGGACGTGCGATCAGGCAGAAGTTATCTAGAGTGAACAAAGCGGAAGCAGGGCCTCTCCTGGCTAACGTTTCCAAATCCTAAATACCCCAGTGACATTGCCTATAATTTTTTTATTAATCATTTCAATAACAGGGCATCTTAAGAGTCCTGTATTGTTATTTATCGTCACTACCTTCCCAAGTCGGGAGTGGGTAATTGCCGTGCGTCCCCTCCTTAACTTGGAAGCTTATGCTTTAATACTTTGTCCCACATTTCCGCTCAATTACATTTAATTTCATCCATTGACCTCCCTTGGATGTGATATCCTTTTCTCAGGCTCCCTCTCCGGCCTGAAACCCTGATTCCCCACCACCCGTGATCACCATGGTAGGCGCATAAAAGAACATCGAAAGTTGATAGAGAAGATATCCGTTTGACTGTGGCTGATGCTCATGTTGAGGATATGTCATGTTTCGTCC
The DNA here is from genome assembly GCF_905171765.1 of Bufo bufo. Classification (NCBI taxonomy): domain Eukaryota; kingdom Metazoa; phylum Chordata; class Amphibia; order Anura; family Bufonidae; genus Bufo; species Bufo bufo. The sequence continues at coordinate 143,577,718 of NC_053395.1, read as the reverse complement.
TAAGCGGATTACCTCCTCCTCTAGTGTTGGGGCTACCCTGGCTCACTAAACATAACCCCACCATTGATTGGCAAGTAAGGCAAATAAATGGTTGGAGTGACTTTTGCAGAGAGAATTGCCTCACGGTGTCTCTTTCAGAGGTTTCTACCAAGACTGTACCATCTTTTCTCTCTGAATTTTCGGATGTGTTTTCAGAGAGTGGTGTCCAGGAGCTGCCCCCTCGAAGGGAGTACGATTGCCCTATTAATCTCATCCCAGGCGCCAAGCTGCCAAAATCACGTTTATACAATCTCTCCTAACCTGAAAGAGTCGCTATGCGTACTTATATCTCTGAGAGCCTGAGAAAGGGACAATCCGACCCTCGAAGTCACCTGTTGCCGCTGGTTTTTTTTTTGTTAAGAAAAATGATGGTTCTTTAAGATTATGTCTGGATTTCAGGGAGCTGAACTGTATCACAATTCGTGACCCTTATCCGCTTCCTCTGATCCCGGACCTGTTTAACCAGATTGTTGGGGCTAAAGTTTTTTCTAAGTTGGATTTAAGAGGGGCATACAACCTAGTCAGGGTCAGGGAAGGGGACGAATGGAAGACGGCCTTCAATACCCCTGAGGGCCATTTAGAGAATTTGGTTTTGTCCTTTGGTTTGATGAATGCTCCAGCCGTCTTCCAACATTTTGTGAACAGCATTTTTTATCATGTAATGGGAAATTTGTACTGGTGCATCTAGATGACATTTTGATTTTTTTTCTCCTGATTTCAAAACTCATAGGGACCACCTACGCCAGGTCTTGCTCATTCTGCGGGAGAATAAATTGTACGCTAAACTGGAGATTCAATTTCTGGGTTTTCTTCTCTCCGCTTCTGGTTGTCGCATGGACCCTGAGAAGGTCCGCGCTGTGCTTGATTGGGAGCTTCCTGAGAATCAGAAGGCACTGATGCGGTTTTTGGGTTTTGCCAATTATTACAGAAAGTTAATTTTGAACTATTCCTCTGTTGTTAAGCCACTCACTGATATGACTAAAAAGGGGGTAGATTTTTCCTCCTGGTCGGTAGATGTGCTTAAGGCCTTTTCTAGTATCAAAGTTTTTCTTCCGCTCCCATCTTGGTACAACCTGATGTCTCTCTGCCTTTCATTGTTGAGGTGGACGCTTCTGAGGTGGGTGTGGGTGCGGTCTTGTCTCAGGGTCCCTCTCCTGCCAAATGGCGACCGTGTGCCTTTTTCTCAAGGAAACTCTCCTCTGCAGAGAGAAATTACGATGTAGGAGATAGGGAGTTGTTGGCCATCAAATTAGCTTTTGAGGAATGGCGCCATTGGCTAGAGGGAGCCAGACACCCTATTACCTTGTTTACCGACCATAAGAATCTGGCCTACTTGGAATCAGCCAAGCGTCTGAACCCGAGACAGGCCAGATGGTCTTTATTCTTTTCTAGGTTTAATTTTGTTGTCACGTTCCGCCCTGGGGTTAAAAATGTGAAGGCTGATGCCCTGTCACGTTGTTTTCCGGGAGGGGGGAACTTTGAAAACCCGGGTCCCATTTTGGCTGAAGGGGTGGTCGTCTCTGCTCTTTATCCTGATTTGGAGGCAGAAGTTCAGGCAGCCCAGGCAGAGGCTCCTGATCTTTGTCCTCCTGGGAGGTTGTTTGTGCCTCTCGCTTTACGACACAAGGTTTTTAAGGAGCACCACGATACTGTCCTTGCTGGGCACCCGGGGAGTAGAGCCACAGTGGATCTCATTGCTTGGAGATTCTGGTTGCCGGCTCTTCGTAAGACGGTTGAGGGTTTTGTGGCAGCCTGCGAGACCTGCGCTCGTGCCAAGGTCCCTCATTCACGGCCTTCGGGTTCTCTCCTCCCGTTACCCATTCCTTCCCGTCCTTGGACGCATCTGTCCATGGACTTCATTACGGACCTGCCTCGTTCCTCGGGGAAGACTGTGATTCTGGTAGCAGTGGACCGTTTTAGCAAAATGGCACATTTCATTCCCTTTCCTGGGTTACCCAATGCTAAGACACTGGCGCAAGCATTTGTTGATCACATTGTCAAATTGCATGGCATTCCTTCAGACATAGTTTCTGATAGGGGCACGCAGTTTTTTTCCAGATACTGGAAGGCCTTCTGTTCTCGCTTGGGGGTTCGGTTGTCGTTCTCTGCTTTTCACCTGCAGTCGAATGGCCAGACCGAATGCGTCAATCAGAATCTGAAGACATATCTGCGCTGTTTTGTGGCAGAGAATCAGGAGGATTGGTGTTCTTTTTTGTCCCTTGCGGAGTTTGCTTTAAATAACCGTCGCCAGGAGTCCTCTGATAAGTCACAATTTTTTGGTGCATATGGGTTTCATCCGCAGTTTGGGACATTCTCTGGAGAGGGGTCCTCTGGTTTACCTGATGAGGAGAGATTTTCCTCGTCTTTGTCATTTATTTGGCAAAAGATTCAGGGTAATCTGAAGAGGATGAGTGAGAGATATAAGCGTGTGGCGGATAAGAGACGTGTGCCTGGTCCGTATCTGAATGTGGGTGATCTGGTGTGATTGTCTACAAAGAATATCAAACTGAAGGTTCCCTCCTGGAAGTTGGGTCCTAAGTTTATTGGGCATTACAAGATCTTGTCCGTCATCAATCCCGTTGCCTTCCGTCTTGATCTTCCTCAGACTTGGAAGATCCATAATGTTTTTCACAGATCCCTATTAAAACCGTATGTCCAACCCACTGTACCTTCCTCTTTGCCTCCTCCTCCGATTGTTGTTGATGGTAATCTTGAATTTCAGGTCTCTAGGATTGTGGATTCTCGCATTATCCGTGGTTCTCTCCAGTACCTCGTTCATTGGGAAGGTTATGGTCCTGAGGAGAGGATGTGGGTCCCAGTGGCGGACATTAAGGCCACTCGTCTCATCAGGGCTTTTCATAGGTCCCATGCTGAGAAGGTGGGTTCTGAGTGTCCGGAGTCCACTCGTAGAGGGAGGGGTACTGTCACCGCCAGCTCTCTGAGAAAGTCTGACAGACGTTCTTCTGTACCTCTTGCATGATGTTCTTTGTTTTGGTTTCACTTTGTCATCTCATTTCCTTCTCCCAGCTGTCACCTATTTACACTGATTGCCTCCATTTATATTCCCTCCCATACTGCCTCACTTTGCAGTTTATACAACTTCCTGGATTGTGGTCACTGCTGGAGGCTGCAACTACTGATTCCTCAGATAAGTCTTTTTCCTTTATTTGTGTTTCCGTGCTGGCTTGATTCTTGGTGACCCTGACTCCCTCCGTATTTAGTGCAGGGAGCCGGTGGTCGTGTCCCCTCACTATTATAGGGTTTTCAGGTGTCACACAGTCTAGGTACGAGGGCATGCCATCGTCTATCATAAAGACCTTTGCATGGGCATAGCAGTCAGGGAGAGCTCTAGGGGTTTTATAGGGCTCACCCATATGTTCCTTGGTTTGGGATCAAGTCAGTCGGATGTTTATTCATAACTTCCAGTTTTCTGCAACACCATTCATGACAATTGGATCGTGGACATCACGGGGACGTGCGACATGGTGGAGCAGTATGTGTGCACACGCCTACACGTACTGAATGATGGGTTTGCCCCCTTCAACTTCTGGGTCTCCAAATTGGGCAAATGGCCTGAGCTTGCCCTTTACGCCTTAAGGGGCTGGCCTGCCCTGAAGCCAGTGTATCGTCTGAACGTGTGTTTAGCACGGCTGGAGGGGGTTATCACAGGTTATATTTCCCAATGTTTTGGGGTGTACCCTAATTTAAAAAAATATAAATAAATTTTAAACCAAAACACAGTGTAGGCTACCTCCTCCACCGGCGCTTTCACCTACACCGCCACATCCACCGCCTCATTAGCCTCCTACTTCATATGGACCTTGTCCTCCTAGATCAAGATTATTTTTTATTTTTTATTTTTACGTATTTTATGTAATTTAAAGTCATTTCCCTATCTACATTTGTTTGCAGAGCACTTGCCATGCTCTTAACCACATTTTGATGCCATTTGCAGCCCTCTAGCCCTTTCCATGACATTTTTACAGCCATTTTAGTGCTCAAAAGTTCGGGTCCCCATTGACTTTAATGGGGTTCGGGTTCAGGGTCAAGTTCGGGTGGATCCAACACTTCCTGAACTTTATGGCGGCCATTTTGGCACATAACAGGTAGTATTTAGTGTTAGGACCCATCTTACAGAGATCTCCTTGACGTCCGGCAGACGGGCTCAGATGGTTTTGTACAAAATGCATTTGCCAAGCATCTCACTTTATAAATAAGCGTAGCATTAGCACTATAATAATTTTTGCAACTATGGCATTATTGTACTCTATCTGATTTGCAGGGTGCTGCTGCATTCCTTTTTTTTTTCTGTGTGTATCATTAGTGGCATAAGAATATGAGATGCAGAGGTTGCAGTTACCTGATTTGGCACAAAAGGGGATAATAGTCCTATACATTGTATGAATAGTTGGGGGCCATGTTTCAGATACTGCATGAGGAACCATGTTATGCCTCATCCTACATAGATCAGTTAGAGAATGGGAGAATGTGATGTTATGTGGACAATGTTACCAATGCATGATGCAAATCTCTTTGATACTCACCTATGCTGGTATTTCCTACTATAAGAGGGGCCTCTGGATATTTGATTTTTAAGTCTAGAAGTTCTTCCAGATTAAAAACTGTAATCCATTTCATCTTCTCTCCTTGAAAGACCAACGACTGGAAGCTCTGGTTTTGTGTCATCAACTAGGCAGAAAAACACATGTATGTTTTACATTTTACTATATGAGGGATACGGGCTTGTTAACATGGCTGTATTTCCTCTGTATATCCTCTTTGTTACATTTTACTTGTTTACTTGTAAGGCTTTTTTCCTGCTGGAGTCCAGCCCAGTATTGGGCAATAAAAGTACAGAAGGACCATATGCTGAATTATGCTCAAGGAAATAAGTCCTCAAAATAGTTATGGATAAGGCGGTGGGTTCCCATGCTTGTGACCACCATCTATTAGCCAGATCGCTGCTGTAATACTACTGTATATTCCCCCCCGTAGCAGCAGTGGCAGGAGAAGGATATACAGTTTCAAGAAAAAGTATGTGAACCCTTTAAAATTATATGGATTTCTGCCCAAATTGGTCATAAAATGTGATCTGATCTTCATCTAAGTCGCAACAATAGACAATCACAGTCTGCTTAAACTAATAACACACAAACCTTTTTTTTTTTTTAACACACCATGTAAACATTCACAGTGCAGGTGGAAAAAGTATGTGAACCCTTGGATTTAATAACTGGTTGAACCTCCTTTGGCAGCAATAACTTCAACCAAACGTTTCCTGTAGTTGCAGATTAGAAGTGCACAATGTTCAGGAGTAATTCTTGACTATTCCTCTTTACAGAACTGTTTCAGTTCGGCAATACTCTTGGGATGTCTGGTGTGAATCGCTTTCTTGAGGTCATGCCACAGCATCTCAATTGGGTTGAGGTCAGGACTCTGACTGGACCACTCCAGAAGGCGTATTTTCTTCTGTTTTAGCCATTCTGATTTACTTCTATGCTTTGGGTCGTTGCCCTGTTGCAACACCCATCTTCTGTTGAGCTTCAGCTGGTGGACAGATGGCCTTAAGTTCTCCTGCAAAATGTCTTGATAAACTTGGGAAATAATTTTTCCTTTGATGATAGCAATCCGTCCAGGCCCTGACGCAGGAAAGCAGCCCCAAACCATGATTCCCCCACCACCATACTTCACAGTTGGGATGAGGTTTTGATGTTGGTGTGCTGTGTCACTTTTTCTCCACACATAGTGTTGTGTGTTTCTTCCAAACAACTCAACTTTGGTTTCATCTGTCCACAGAATATTTTGCCATTACTGCTGTGGAACATCCAGGTGCTTTTGTGCAAACTGTAAACGTGCAGCAATGTTTTTTTTGGACAGAAGTGGCTTCCTCTGCGGTATCCTTCCATGAAATCCATTCTTGTTTAGTGTTTTACGTATCGTAGATTCGCTAACAGGGATGTAAGCATATGCCAGAGACTTTTGTAAGTCTTTAGCTGACACTCTAGGATTCTTCTTTACCTCATTAAACAGTTTGCGCTGTGCTCTTGCAGTCATCTTTACAGAACAGCCACTCCTAGGGAGAGTAGCAGCAATGCTGAACCTTCTCCATTTATAGACAAAATTATCTTACCATGGACTGATGAACAGCAAGGCTTTTGGAGATACTTTTATAACCCTTTACAGCTTTATGCAAGTCAACAATTCTTAATCGTAGGTCTTCTGAGAACTCTTTTTTTGTGTGAGGCATCATTCACATCAGGCAATGCTTCTTGTGAAATGCAAACCCAGAACTGGTGTGTGTTTTTTATAGGGCAGGGCAGCTGTAACCAACACCTCCAAACTCATCTCATTGATTGGACTCCAGTTGGCTGACACCTCACTCCAATTAGCTTTTGGAGATGTTATTAGTCTAGGGGTTCACATACTTTTTCCACCTGCACTGTGAATGTTTGCATGGTGTGTTCAATAAAAACATGGTAACATTTAATTCTTTGTGTGTTATTAGTTTAAGCAGACTGTGATTGTCTATTGTTGTGACTTAGATCAAGATCAGATCACATTTTATGACCAATTTGTGCAGAAATCCATATCATTCCAAAGGGTTCACATACTTTTTCTTGCAACTGTAGCTGGCTGTACCTTCCCCTGGTATAATAAGCTGTTTAATGAGTATTTTTAGCAATGAAATCACTACCAAATGATGACATTTCTAGAATTGTTGAAGTATCTTTAAAGTGAAATAGAAAACTGAGATATATTTATCTGTAACTTACAATGAGTTCAGGGGGAAATATTAATTCCTGTGATGGATCCAATGGTAAAAACTCTTCTTTGGTAAATAGTAATGAAGTTATCTAAAAAAACAATTTAAACAGACATATATCTCATCACATGTCAGCTGACAGCATTGTAAGCATGTAGCAATGTTTCTGTTGAGACTCTTACATTATCCTCTCGGTCATGCCCCAGTTGAGCATTCTGTTCAAGTTGACAACAGTTCAGCTCCTGGTTCAACAAGACGGCAGAAATCAAGATTTGGCAGTAATACATATTGGCTGTGCTTGGCCACATTATGTCTATCATTTAAAGCCTCACATTACCAGATGCACAACTGAGTCCAAGACACTGCCAGTTCTAGGAAGGCCTGCATGCTGATACGGTTATGTTTATGTGCTTCATAATAAAGCTAGTTTTTTACACTTGAATTGACCATAGTTTGGACACATTCTTTTTATGGGTGCCTTTAAGTGGTACTCACCCCAATGTAAGCATACCTACCAAGGTGCACGCGTTACCCCTCTGGATAAACTATAAGCCTTATATTACCACAGTTTCTTTACTTAAACTTGTCAATATATATGATTTTCACAAGACATAATAGATAGTCCAGATATTTTAGACATTTAGGAGATGGGGAGAAGAGAGAAAGCGAGAAAGAAAAAAGAGAGAGAGAAAGAATTGTAGGACATGAAATGCTCCTTTGGGTCTCTCTGAAAAATATATTAAATTTAGCATGGCTTACATCTGGTGGAATCAGAGAGGCTTACTTTCTTTTTTCTTTTGGAAGGAAAGCTAGTTTGAATATCTTTCCCAGGAACCAAAAGATATGCAAACTAGCTTTCGATCCCAGAGAAGAATGACTTGTTGGATGTTTCTCTCTTTCTCTAAATTAATCTCCAGAAATTCGGGTTTGTCAAAATCCAAATTTTTTAAAACATATGGAATGAGTTCTGAATTGATAGAATTCATTTGTTTCTGTCTAGAAGAAAGGTGATTTGTCGGAAAGGTGCCGCATATGATCACACTAAACAACATCCAGACCTGAACTGGATCACGTTCAAAATGCTAGATGCATTTGTAAAAAAGTTTAATACGCCTTTCGGGAGCTGGTTATTGTTTTTTTCATGATCGGAATCTAGCTTTGGGATAACAGTTTTTCTTTTTTCTTACATGTCTATGTCTAGACAAACAAAACTCTTGAATAGTTAAGCTATAGATGATGATGTGAACGATTTGCTTATTTATGCCTTGCACGGCTCACCTTGCAAAAGGTCTTGCAGCCATCAAGTATTGCTCTGTATCCTGTACAGCGGCACAAATTTCCTAGTGAGAATAACAGGATCGTTTGTTAAATGAGAAGGATATTAGTTATCAGTTATTGTGAGCCAAAACCAGTAGTAAAGCCTACTCAGAGATAAGGTATAATGGAAAGATTTGCACCTGTTCTGTGTTTTTGACCTGTACCTGGTATAATGGAAAGATTTGCACCTGTTCTGTGTTTTTGACCTGTACCTGGTCTTGGCTCCCAATAACTGATGGCAACAACTGACAAAATAACTGAACTTGGCCTAAGTCAATGGGGGACGGATCCATTTTCTTTTGTGTCAGAGAAAACAGATCCGTCACCATTGACTTACATTGTGAGTTATGATGGATCCGTCTTGCTTCGCATTCCAGGACGCACTCAAAAAGCGTGCATCAGGGAACGCAATGAAACAGAACAGAATGCATTCTGGTGCACTCCTTTACCTTCAGTTCAGTTCTGTCCCCATTGACAATGAATATGGACAAAACTGAAGCATTTTCCCCCGCTATTGAGATTCTATGACGGATCTCAATAGCAGAAAGGGAAAGCACAAGTGTGAAAGTAGCCTTACTTATCTACGATGTGTTAGAATAAAAATATGTTACTATGTAAAGTGTCCATTTGCCAATAGAAGTCAGTGTACATCTTTTTCTTGATGCAGTTTAAAATATTGAAGTTACACTTATATGACCAACAAAGTAGGTTCTCTGATTTAGGATTTCTACATATGTTGAGTTGTGTTTATAGAACATACCTCCAAGAGCTTCATATATTTGTTCCATAGTTGGTTCTGGATGATTTCTCAGCAATGAGTACATGGACATCACCATCCCAGGACTACAGAAACCACACTGAGACCCATGAGCTTTAGCTATCCTTTCCTGTGATTTCAAATATATAAAGTACATGTTATATACTCTGTAGCTTCCTAGAAACTGTCCATAAGCTGCTGTTGATGGATCTATTGTTCTTACTCTCTTCCTTTACTTTTTACCTTTGGTGCGTAATGGTTCCTTTTTTGGATAAAGCATAGAGGTGAAGGACAAATCAAAGTCCTTCATGGTTGTTGTCTGCCTATGTAAGTTTTTGTTTCCAAATTGAATTACGGTATAATGGACTATGCCACAGAATGCCTTAGTATGCAATCAATATTCTTTAGGTGCCTTATTACAAATATGTTCAACTCAGATCCAGGAATACCACAATGTGCAGAAATGTCTTGTAGAACAGAGCGTGCTAATGCAGAGGGATATGTCATGAGACACACAAATCTGTGCTTAGAGTGGATAAAAACAGTAGGAGAAAATGAAGCCAAAATCATAAATGGAGGACAGATTTTTTTTTGCGGATCCGTTGAAATGAATGGTTCCGTATACGGTCTGCAAAAAAAATTTGAACTGACACGGAAAGAAAATAGGTTTGCGTGCATGAGGCCTAAATGAAATGCCTGCTCTGGCAGTGCAGGGCCCATCAAGACCAACATAGCACACAACAGTCTTGATAAATCAGGGCCTGAATCCAAAATATAAAAAAAAAACTGAACATGGAAACCCAGCCTAAATCTAGACAATTCTGAATACAATAAAATAAAACGTCAGACTTTCTCACCTGTACTGGGTGTAATCTGCTGGTTGTGCTTCCAATCCCCTCCACCGTAGTGATTGCTGCTCCATGTAGAGAACAGATGGGCAATAAACAGGCATTGGCTGAATAATGTCTAGGTTTTGTTAAGGAGTTAAACAACTCGAAGGGATTCATATATTGACAACATCCTCAGTATAGGTTATCAATATCTGTTTGAATAGCCTGCAGTTCTTGGGTGAACGCTGTGGCCTCTTTCTAGTCCAGTGCGTCACATTCATCGGCCCAATGGTTTATTTATCAGCCCATTCAAGTGAATAGGCCTGAGCTGCAATAATAATACGCACAGCTGCTGTACAATGAATGATGCTTTCCTTGGTATGCTGTGAGGAAGCAGCAGTGCTCACCAGGGCACCACTGCCTCTTCAAACACCTGATCTGTGTCAGACCCCCTCCGATCAGATAGTGATGACCTATCCTGAGGATAGGTCATCAATATATGAATCCTGGAAAATTCCTTTAAGGGCTACACAATTTGTCATGTTGCCATTACCTGCCGTGGGTGGGCATGGCCTGCCGCCTTACTCCATAAACTAAGTTAGTCAGCACAAAGAAATTGAAATAAATGGCACATGCACATCCACTGAAGAAGAGAAAACACAAATAAATATATATATGGGGAAGGATGCTAAAACAAAATAACAAAAGCTTTATTATAATGTCTAAGTAAAATATAGGGGTGTCTACCCAAACTGCACAAAGCAGCTAATTGAAATGTCACTGATTTATGGGACCAACCATCATAATAACCACACTGGTGAAGGTGGAACTGCACAGGAGCAGAATGATCGGTGTGTCCCACAAACTTAAACCCACCAACACTAGGGGGCATATCACCACAGGGTCCTGGGTGTGAGACCTGGGTGAAGTACTGTACAGCTGGATACCTGGTACCATGTGTAGCACCAGATATCACCAACAGTGGATGTCAGCGCGCAGACATCCACTGCACTGAAACAATACAGGTGCAGGACTGAGACAGAGTAAGAGCCGCTGACTCTGACTGGTGTGTCAAGAGCACCGATTCCCCTGGCACAGTCCTATATAATCAATGCTCCGTTTTGGCGGCTCGGATGCGGACCCATTCACTTCAATGGGGCTTCAAAAGATGCGGACAGCACTCCGTATGCTGTCTATATCCGTGGCTCCATTCCGCGGCCCCGTTAAAAAAATATAGCATGTCCTATTCTTGTCTGCGCTTTGCTGACAAGAATAGGCATTTATATTGCCGGCGCCCGTTCCGTTCCGCAAATTGCGGAAGGAAACAGGGGCGGCTTCCGTTTTTTGCGGATCCGCGGTTTGTGGACCGCAAAAACGGCACAGCCGTGTGCATGAGGCCTCACTATAGCATTTACTATACTTACAGATGCAAAGTTTCTCTCATACATTTTCATCAAATATCACCAAAATCTGTGTCAAAATCTGTATGTAAAATATGCAGATTGATTTCTTCCAGCATGGTCAGATGTACCCTAAGGCCCCTTTCACACGAGCGAGTTTTCCACGCAGGTGCAATGCGTGACGAATCTCAAATTTACTTAATAAGCATAGCATTAGCATTAGAATACTTTTTTGTACTTTATTTGGTTTGCAGAGTGCTGTTGCATTGTATTTTTTTCTTTGTGAATGCATAGCACCCGCACTGAATCCTGACCCGTTCATTTCTGGAGCCAATCCGCCACGCTCCTGTGAAAGAGGCCTAACAGGTGACCATGATGTGGGATCACAAAATGGAATCCAATTGTGTGCTAGGAACTGTATATTTATAAAACTAATTTCACACGGGTATGTCCAGTTGGGGAAACCCACTCTGTGTGATGGCTGCATTTTCCTGAGCCGAGCACTGCTCCTCTAACCTGAATTTACAGCATCAGAAGTCACTATGATTCATAAAACGAAGCTCGTGTGAAATTAGCCTAAGTATATTAAATATTGCATTAATCAAATCACATATTCAATGTTTACGCATGTGTTGGCACTAGAGATGTGCGAATTTAAAATAAATTAGATTCAGCCGGTTCGCCAAATTTTCTGAAAAAATTTGGTTTGATACGAATTTATTTGCGGCGAATCATGTTAAAAAACAGCTATTTCCTGGCTGCAGAGAGCCTGTATAGTGGTGTAGAACAGTGATGGCCAGTTTGCAGTGTTCGCCGACAAACACATGCGATCTGCCATCTTTATTCCCAAGTCTGGCGATGCAGAGGTAAGTCCTTGCCTGCGCCGCGAGCCGTTCTGAAACACATGCGGTCACCGGGAGCAGGCAGTTCCAAGAACAGCCCGATGAAGGCTCGCGGCGCAGGCACAGGTAAGGACTTACCTCTGCATCGCCGGACTTGGGAATAAAGATGGCAGATCGCATGTGTTCGTCGGCGAACACTGCGAACTGGCCATCACTAGTGTAGAACACTGTGCCTTGAAGTTACACGCATAGGGAGTCTGCTGTGATAGTGAAATAATCAGTATGACAAGCACATGACAGGCGTCGCTCTTAGAATCACTGCACACTTCACTTATTTGGGCAGTCATGGGGCCAAAACTGACCAAATAACTCAGCCTTAAATATATTTTACTTTTGCCACTAATACACACCACAAAAGGTTTTAGAACATATAACTGCACCGCTAAATGGCAAATATACAGGTGAAACACGAAAAATTTGAATATTGTGCAAAAGTCCATTTATTTCAGTAATGCAAATTAAAAGGAATTGCATTTAATGCAGCTTAAAATTAGAATTTTGTGAAAAGGTTCAACATTCTAGGCTCAAAGTGTCACACTCTAGTCAGCTAATTAATCTATACCCCCTCAGCAAAGGGTACCTCAAAATTGTGACTTTGGGGTTTCATAAGCTGTAAGCCATAATCATCCAAATTATAACAAATAAAGGCATGAAATATCTCACTTTGCATGTAATAAATCTATCTCATATGTTAGTTTCACCTTTTAAGTTGCATTACTGAAATAAATGAACTTTGCACAATATTAAAATTTTTCGAGTTTCACCTGTAATTTTTTTCCCACTTATACATGCCACAAAAGGCTTTAGAACATATAACTGCACCGCTGAACAGCAAATATATTTTTCTTTTGCCACTAACACGCCACAAAAGGCCTTAGAACATATAACTGCACCGCTGTACTGCAAATATATTTTTATTTTGCCTCTATTAGGCTAGTTTAACACTAGCGGCACGGACCTCCGGCAGGCAGTCCCGGCGGGTGAACAGCCTGTCGGATCTGTCCTGCCGCTAGTGCATGCGTGCCCCCGGACTACCGCTCCGGCACCATTGACTATAATGGGACGAAGTTTCAGCAGCAGCACATGCCGAGAGGCCGCTGGAATAAAAGTACGACATGTACTTTTGGGCTTTAGAACATATAACTGCACCGCTGAACGGCAAATATATTTTTCTTTTGCCACTAATACATGCCACAAAAGGCTTTAGAACATATAACTGCACCGCTGAATGGCAAATATACAGGTGAAACAAATTACTGAAATAAATGAACTTTGCACAATATTAAAATTTTTCAAGTTTCACCTGTAATTTTTTTTTCCACTTATACACGCCACAAAAGGCTTTAGAACATATAACTGCACCACTGAACGGCAAATATCTCGGTCAAATGCCAACTTTGTATAAAAAAATGGGAAAAGTTGTCTTTTGCCAAGATATTTCTCTCACCCAGCATGGGTATATGTAAAAAGACACCCCAAAACATATTTCCCAACTTCTCCTGAGTACGGTGATACCAGATGTGTGACACTTTTTTGCAGCCTAGGTGGGCAAAGGGGCCCACATTCCAAAGAGCACCTTTCGGATTTCACCGGCCATCTGAATGCAGCCTTACAGGGGTGTGATCAATGACAGGGGGGTGATCAATGACAGGGGGGTGATCAGGGAGTCTATATGGGGTGATCACCCCCCTGTCATTGATCACCCCCTATAAGGCTCCATTCAGATGTCCGTATGTGTTTTGCGGATCCGATCCATGTATCCGTGGATCCGTAAAAAACATACGGACATCTGAATGCAGCCTTACAGGGGGGTGAGCGATGACAGGGGGTGATCAATGACAGGGGGGTGATCAGGGAGTCTATATGGGGTGATCACCCCCCTGTCATTGATCACCCCCCTATAAGGCTCCATTCAGACGTCCGTATGTGTTTTGCGGATCCGATCCATGTATCCGTGGATCCGTAAAAAACATATGGACATCTGAATGCAGCCTTACAGGGGGGTGATCAATGACAGGGGGGTGATCAATGACAGGGGGGTGATCAGGGAGTCTATATGGGGTGATCACCCCCTGTCATTGATCACCCCCCTGTAAGGCTCCATTCAGACGTCCGTATGTGTTTTGCGGATCCGATCCATGTATCAGTGGATCCGTAAAAATCATACGGACGTCTGAATGGAGCCTTACAAGGGGGTGATCAATGACAGGGGGGTGATCAGGGAGTCTATATGGGGTTATCACCCCCCTGTAAGGCTCCATTCAGACGTCCGTATGTGTTTTGCAGATCCGATCCATGTATCAGTGGATCCGTAAAAATCATACGGACGTCTGAATGGAGCCTTACAGGGGGGTGATCAATGACAGGGGGGTGATCAATGACAGGGGGGTGATCAGGGAGTCTATATGGGGTGATCAGGGGTGATCAGGGGTTAATAAGGGGTTAATAAGTGACAGGGGGGGGTGTAGTGTAGTGTGGTGCTTGGTGCTACTTATTACTGAGCTACCTGTGTCCTCTGGTGGTCGATCCAAACAGAAGGGACCACCAGAGGACCAGGTAGCAGGTATATTAGACGCTGTTATCAAAACAGCGTCTAATATACCTGTTAGGGGTTAAAAAAATCGCATCTCCAGCCTGCCAGCGAACGATCGCCGCTGGCAGGCTGGAGATCCACTTGCTTACCTTCCGATCCTGTGAACGCGCGCGCCTGTGTGCGCGCGTTCACAGGAAATCTCGCGAGATGACGCATATATGCGTGACTGTGCGCAGGGCTGCCGCCTCCGGAACGCGATCCTGCGTTAGGCGGTCCGGAGGCGGTTAAATGGCAAGATTATCCGTATGTTTTCATCTTCATTTTTTTCTAGTTTAGTTTTTGTAGAAAATGTATCTCTATCCATAATCCTTACTTTATCCAAAGATGTGTCGATTAATTCTGGAGGATATTCCTTCAACAGAAATTGCTTTTTCAATTGTTGGCCTCCTCTTCAAACTGATCAGTAATAGTGCAATTACGTTTCAGTCGTCTAAACTGATTTGTTGGTATGTTTATTAGCCATCTTGGTAAATGACAGCTTGTGAGTATGTACGGTAACTATTTTTAGTAACTGGTTTTTAATGTGTTACAAATTAAGTTACAGTTATGTATCCTAATCGTTATATCGAGAAAGTCTATTTGTTTTTTACTAATATTTGTAGTAAAACCTAAATTCCTTTTTTTCTTATTGATCTCTTGTATGAATGATTTCAGTTCTTCCTCCGATCTCTGCCAAATAAAGATAACATCGCCTATATATCGACGCCAGAGCACCAGGCTCCCCCAGCTTGGATTTGATGACTTAATCTTTCCACTGTACCATAAATAAATTGGCATAGCTGGGGACAAACCTGGTGCCAATAGCTGTCCCCCTCTAATCCATACTGGAAATAATTATGTGATTAATATATATTCAATTCATTCTGCTATAAAATCTATTTGTTCTTCATGTAGTTTCCCACTATGTTGTAGCCTGCTTTTTAACGCTTCAATGCCCTGTGTATGATCAATTATGGTATATAATGAGTTGACATTCATTGTACCCAGAATCCAATGGTCTTCAACTTGTAATTTTTCAATAAAGCTATAATCTCTGCTGTAACCTTTATATATGAAGGTGTGTCTCTCACTATTGTTTTCAAAATCCTATCTATATATTGTGATAGGTTTGATAAAATAGATCCTATGCCTGAGATAATAGGCCTTCCAGGTGGATTTTTTTGATCTTTATGGATTTTAAGAAAACAGTAGAATATTGGTGTCCTCTGTTGAGTGTTCATAATATATGTATATTCACGCTCTAATAAAATACCTCTATCGAGTCCTGTTTTACAATACATCACAAGTTCTTTCGAATAATCTTGTATGGAATCTCTTTTTAACATTGCATACGTATTGTGATCTGATAGTTGTCTTAATCTAAAATAATGATAGCCCCCAGATAAAGGTGGATGACTGAAACGTAATTGCACTATTACTTATCAGTTTGAAGAGGAGGCCCAAGAATTGAAAAAGCAATTTTTGTTGAAGGAATATCCTCCAAAATTAATCGACACATCTTTGGATGAAGTCAGGATTATTGATAGAGATACATTTTTCACAAAAACTAAAATCGAAAAAAATGAAGATGAAAACCTTGCCATTTAATAGTCATTATAAAGGGGTAGAGAGAATAATAAATAAACATTGGCCTAATGTATTAGAATACAAAACTATAGGACCCATATTAACCTCAACCCCACAAATAAACTATACTAGAGCACCAAATTTGGGCCTAAAAATTGCACTGACATGTAAAAAAACTAAGATTAAAATGTCACACAATTAGTTGGACCTAAAGGGGTTCTTCAGATGTGGGATGTGTAATAATTGAAGAATTCCAAAATCTCCAAAAAAGACTACATAGGTATTATCACGACCGGCGTGCCAATCACATACGTGATGCAAAGGGAGGGAAAAGGGAAGGCCCTGTCCAAGGGAGAGGGAAAGATGGTGACCCCTAACTCACCTTGAGGCTGGCACCTGACTGCCCTGACGTCCCTAGACGGGTTTCTCACCCGTACGCCGATCGCGTGCCTAAACCCTTGCTTTCCCTAAGATGAGCCCTAGGTAGTGAATAGGGTGGTGGGAACACTAGTCTGCACCAATAACACTAAAGGAAAACACCAAGGAGAGGACAGACAATACAGACAAAACATATAATACCAGGTGGGCGACAACAGCGGACATCAAAAGCCCAACAGGGATCCGGAGGGTAACGCTCTGGAACAACAACCAGGAATTACAGCTACACAGCTCCAGTGGGTCAGTATAGAAGTCCAGGCAGGAAGCTCTATATCTGGCAACCAGAGAAGTGGGAGGGAGAATATAAAGAGGTTGGGATTGCTGGACAAGAAACAGCTGAGAAGAAAAAGCTACGGATCCCTGAGTGAGACAAAAAGGATTGCAAGGCAAACACAGAAAGCTATCATTAAGAAGCAGTGCGATCTTTAGACATAGAGCACGCAGCCACCCGCTGCGACTTCCTGACCCCGGGTATAACGGAGTCAGACCTGGCTCTTGACACCCTCGTGACAGGTATGCTCTACAAGGAACTTCATCAGTTTAGAGATTAAAGATGGTCTGACATGTAACTGTCACAGGGTTCCGAAGGTGCACTCGGTCCCCCATCGCCCGCAGACCTGTTGCTTAGCTTTGGGAATGAGGATCTGTGTTTGACCTCATTCCCGGGGCGGCTTTACTAGCTGGGTGGCTCCCTGCTCCTAAGTCTGCCTTGAGCGCCGAGCTGATCACTCGGTGCTCAACTGGTTGGTCTGTCGGTCATGTGACGCTGGCCACGTCACATGACCCTCACTCCCCACTATAAATACAGGCAGCCTGCTGGCTACAGGTTGCCTGTTAATTTCTAGGTTCCTGGCTATTTGTTGGACTGCTGAATACTTACCTGATCCTGTTCCCTGACCATCCTTTTGCCTGCTCCTTCTGTACTGCGCATCCGTCCTTGTATTGTGACCTCGGCTCCCACCTGACTACTCTCTTAGGACTCCTCTTGTACTTCTCTGCTCTCCTGGTATTTGACCCCGGCTTCTCCTGACCATTCTTTGCTTAATCCTTTGTACTGCGTAGCTCTCTTGGTATTGACTCGGTCCGTTCACGTTCTGTTGTTTGTCTGTCTGTCATCCCTGCACTTATTCCAAGTTAGGGATTGCCGTCCAGTTGTCCCCTGTCATTAGGACTCGCGAGGCAAGTAGGCAGGGCCAGGGGTAAGGGTGGAGCGCAGTGGTCACTTCCCTTCCCCCTGTGTGTGTGTGTACGCGACCGTTACAGATTAACAGGCCCAATAACCACTGTATTATGAATCCTCTGGTGACCCTGACTGACCATGTCTCTAATCTGACGCAGAGGGTGCAGAAGTTAGTGGAAAAACTCAGTTCTTTTAAGTTAGGGCAAGGTTCTTCCACTCCTCAGGCCTCCAGTCCGCATTTTGAGCCCCAGATTAAGCTCCCAGAACCCTTTTCTGGAGACCGGAAGAAGTTTCTCTCTTTTAAGGAGAATTGTAAACTTTACTTCCGTTTGCGCCCCGTGTCCTCTGGCCCCGAGAGTCAACGCGTGGGCATTATCATTTCCCGATTACAGGGTGATCCCCAGGACTGGGCGTTCTCTTTACCTGCTGGTGCCAGTTGTTTATATTCTGTGGAGGGGTTCTTTCAGGCCCTGGGTACCCTCTATGATGAACCAGACAGGGCTCTAGTAGCCGAGACGGCTCTAAAGGCACTGGTTCAGGGCAATCTACCAGCGGAGGATTATTGCACCCAATTTAGAAGGTGGTGTGTTCCCTCAGGATGGAACGAACCAGCCCTGAAGAGTCAGTTCAGGTCAGGTCTGTCTGATAAATTAAAGGATCTTCTGGTCAGTTATCAACTTCCAGAGACCTTAGAGGAGATGATGACCCTTGTTGTCCGACTCGACCGACGGGTTAGAGAGAGACGACAGGAACAACAGTTCTCTTCCCAGATGGTGGTCCAGTCAGAGGCCTATCCCAGAGACAATGCTGAGGTCTCCACCGAGGAACCCATGCAGGTTGGCATGACCCGAGGGAATCTTCACCGCAGACGTGGAGAATGCTTTTACTGTGGAGATCCTGACCATTGGATCAACCAGTGTCCTAAGAAGGTCCTCTCTGTCAAGTCTCCTAAGGCAAGGCAACCTAAAGACCAGGTACACCCTGAATTTTCTAAATGTAAGCTTTCGGTACCCATTACGATTTCTCTGGGAGTAGATAAATGGCCGGGTAAGGCCTTTATTGATTCTGGCTCAGCGGCTAGCTTTATTGACTCTGAGTATGCCGTAAGATTGGGTATTCCTATGTTTGCCTTACCAACTCCTATCCATGTCATGGCTATTGATGCTACTCCTCTTATTGGTGGTACGGTGAGCTTATGTACCTCAGAGATTTCTCTAACCGTGGGTGTGTGCCACTCAGAGAGATGTTCGATTTTAGTCCTGGAGAACCTACCGGCTGAGGTGGTACTAGGGTTGCCTTGGCTCCGACTACATAACCCCACTATAGATTGGTCCAATGGGGAGTTGGTGAGATGGGGGCCTAAGTGTGACTCGTGCTTGTCCGTGGTACAGGCTGGGGTCTCAGTAAAGTCTGATACTTTACCCACTGTTGTTAAAGAATATTCTGATGTATTCTCATCACCAACCCCGGAGGTTCTACCCCCCCATAGACCTTATGATTGTACCATAGAGCTAGTAGAGGGGGCCAAGTTTCCTAAAGGACGAATTTATAATCTTTCTATGCCCGAACGCAAGGCCATGGAAGATTATATTAAGGAGAGCCTTGGTAAAGGGCATATTAGACCTTCTGTCTCTCCTATGGGGGCGGGGTTTTTCTTCGTTAAGAAAAAAGATGGTGGTCTTAGGCCATGTATCGATTACCGGAGATTAAATAAAATCACTGTCCAGAATAGATACTCCCTCCCATTGATTCCGGATTTATTTAACCAGGTTCTGGGGGCAACCTGGTTTTCCAAAATTGACCTGAAAGGGGCATACAATCTAATCCGAATCAAGGAGGGAGACGAATGGAAGACGGCGTTCAATACTCCGGTAGGACACTTTGAATATCAGGTGATGCCTTTTGGACTCAGCAATGCCCCAGCTGTGTTCCAAAACTTCATGAATGACATTCTTAGGGAGTTCTTAGGTAAATTTGTTATTGTCTATCTTGACGACATTTTGATATTCTCTCCTGACTTCGAATCCCATGTGTCTCATGTTAAACAAGTATTAGAGGTGTTGAGGGAGAATCAGCTATCCGCTAAACAAGAGAAATGTGTCTTTGGTGTACAGGAGATTCTGTTTCTAGGGCATGTTTTGACTCCTCACGCCTTCAAGATGGATCCTGGTAAGGTACTAGCAATTAAGGAATGGGTAAGACCTTCATCCTTAAAGGCCTTACAACGGTTCTTAGGTTTCGCCAATTACTATCGTAAATTTATTATGAATTTTTCCGTAATTGCTAAACCGTTGACCGACCTTACTAAGAAAGGGGCGGATTTGGAGAATTGGTCTACTGAGGCCATTTCTTCATTTGAAAAATTAAAAAAGGCATTCAGTAGTGCTCCCATTCTGATCCAGCCTGATCAGGAGAAACCTTTTATTGTGGAGGTGGATGCGTCCGAGGACGGCGCAGGAGCAGTCCTTTCACAAGGTCCTGCTAGCCTCACTAATCTGAGACCATGTGCCTTCTTCTCCAGGAAATTCTCTCCCACGGAGAGAAACTACGACATAGGGAATAGGGAGCTGCTGGCCATTAAATGGGCATTTGAGGAGTGGAGGCATTTTCTGGAGGGGGCAAGGCATTGTGTAACTGTTGTCACTGACCATAAAAACCTTATGTTTCTCGAGTCTGCTAAGAGGTTGAATCCCCGTCAAGCCAGATGGGCTCTGTTTTTTACTCGTTTTGATTTTTCCATTACGTTCAGGCCGGGAAGTAAAAATGTGAAGGCGGACGAATTATCTCGGAGCTTCCAGGCTTTTCAACCTACTGAGGTACCACCTGAATCCATCCTGCCAGCAAAAATCTTCTTAGCAGCTCTTACCCAGGATATCTCGGCTCGCATTAGGTCTGAACAACATCTGGCACC
This sequence comes from Bufo bufo, assembly GCF_905171765.1. Taxonomy (NCBI): domain Eukaryota; kingdom Metazoa; phylum Chordata; class Amphibia; order Anura; family Bufonidae; genus Bufo; species Bufo bufo. The sequence continues at coordinate 143,557,022 of NC_053395.1, read as the reverse complement.
GGTATCCACCCCAACAGATAAGTTGTTTGTTCCCGTACAATTTCGTCTCCAGCTGTTGGGTGAGTGTCACGATTCTGCCTTTTGTGGACATCCGGGTGTTGAGGGCACTAAGGATCTGGTTTCTAGATCTTATTGGTGGCCCACTCTAACTAGGGATGTCAAGTCCTACGTGTCAGCCTGTGAGGTTTGTGCCAGATCCAAGACACCTAGGACTCGCCCTGCTGGTAACTTACGACCCCTACCCATTCCCAGTAGACCCTGGTCCCATATCTCGATGGACTTTATAACTGACCTACCGCCGGCGGAGGGTAAGACTGTAGTTTGGGTAGTGGTCGATAGGTTTAGCAAGATGGTCCATTTCATTCCCCTGTCTAAACTCCCGAATGCCAAAACCTTGGCGTCTATTTTTGTGAAAGAAATTGTTCGATTGCATGGTATCCCGGAAAATATTGTTTCTGACAGGGGTGTGCAGTTTGTGTCCAAATTCTGGAGGGCCTTCTGTCAAAAATGTAAAATTTCATTGTCTTTTTCCTCTGCCTACCACCCTGAGAGTAATGGGCAGACTGAACGCCTTAATCAGTCTGTCGAACAATTCTTGAGGTCGTATGTTGCTGATGACCAGCAATTATGGGTGAAATATCTTCCATTGGCTGAATTTGCTTTGAATAACCGTGTCAATTCTTCTGCTGGGGTTTCACCTTTCTTTTGTAACCATGGTTTCCATCCCCGTTTTCATTCTGGGTCATCCGTCTCCTCCTCTAACCCTGAGGCGGATAGGCTCTCCTCTGAACTGTGCACAGTTTGGGCCCGGGTTCAATCGAACTTAGAAAAGGCTCAAAGTTCTCAGAAACTCAAGGCCGATAGGAGACGTTCAAGGGGGGTGAATTTTCAGGTTGGGGATAAGGTATGGTTGTCCTCCAAGAATCTCTCTCTTAAAGTAGATTCTAAAAAGTTTGCTCCTCGTTTTATTGGACCATATAAGATCACGGAAGTGATTAACCCGGTATCTTTTAGGTTGGAGTTGCCCGAGTCATTCCACATTCATAATGTGTTCCATAAATCTCTGCTTAAAAAGTATTTTGAACCGGTAGTACCATCAAAAGCCTCGCCTCCGCCGGTTCTTGTTAATGATGCTGTCGAGTATGTGGTGTCTAAAATAGTGGATGTCAGGAAGGTGCGTAATTCCTTGCAGTACCTGATTCACTGGAAGGGGTATGGACCTGAAGAGAGATCCTGGGTACCTGCCAGGGAGGTTCATGCTCCTAGACTTGTTCGTAAATTTCATTTAGAACACCCTGAAAAGCCATCGCCTGAAGTCTTGGGTCCGGTGGCCCCTCGTAAAAGGGGGGGTACTGTCACAGGGTTCCGAAGGTGCACTCGGTCCCCCATCGCCCGCAGACCTGTTGCTTAGCTTTGGGAATAAGGATCTGTGTTTGACCTCATTCCCGGGGCGGCTTTACTAGCTGGGTGGCTCCCTGCTCCTAAGTCTGCCTTGAGCGCCGAGCTGATCACTCGGTGCTCAACTGGTTGGTCTGTCGGTCATGTGACGCTGGCCACGTCACATGACCCTCACTCCCCACTATAAATACAGGCAGCCTGCTGGCTACAGGTTGCCTGTTAATTTCTAGGTTCCTGGCTATTTGTTGGACTGCTGAATACTTACCTGATCCTGTTCCCTGACCATCCTTTTGCCTGCTCCTTCTGTACTGCGCATCCGTCCTGGTATTGTGACCTCGGCTCCCACCTGACTACTCTCTTAGGACTCCTCTTGTACTTCTCTGCTCTCCTGGTATTTGACCCCGGCTTCTCCTGACCATTCTTTGCTTAATCCTTTGTACTGCGTAGCTCTCTTGGTATTGACTCGGTCCGTTCACGTTCTGTTGTTTGTCTGTCTGTCATCCCTGCACTTATTCCAAGTTAGGGATTGCCGTCCAGTTGTCCCCTGTCATAAGGACTCGCGAGGCAAGTAGGCAGGGCCAGGGGTAAGGGTGGAGCGCAGTGGTCACTTCCCTTCCCCCTGTGTGTGTGTGTACGCGACCGTTACAGTAACTCAACAGATGTGATTTATGTCATACAGTGTCCATGTAACAAACCAATACATTGGGAGGACCAAACGTACATTAAAGAAGCAGCTGAGCATATCAACAATATCAGGAACGGTTTTGAACAACACTCTCTATCTAAACATGATAAAGAGTTTCATAACAAAGATCCATCAACACTCACCTTTCCAGCTCTCGAAAAAGTGAAGAAACAATGGAGTGGGGGGTGACTACATAGCGTGCATGTCACTAATAGAATCCAGGAGAATCTTTGAGTTTGATTCGTTAATTCCAAATAATTTAAATGCAGAAATTGAACTTTTTGGATTCCTGAAGATTTGGGATGGGTGCCCTTCATAGATGCGATATCAAGGTCCGGCTGTTTACCAGCACCTCGATCTCGCCTCTGTGTGAGGCCCCCATACCTCCACCATCTTTCTCCAGATCTTTGTCCTTCGATATGGTTTATTCAAGAAAATAAAAATAAAAACAAAAATAAAATAATTATAGAAATAGAAATAAAAAAAAAATAGGCATCTTCAAAACAAGAAGCCCAAATCATTGAAAAAATCAATAGGTAATTGTACTTGCTCCACTTAGAAAGAAAAATAAATAAATAAATAAATAAAGGAAAGATAAGAAATAAGAAAAAAGAACAAAGATATGTCGTTAAGAACAATTTTTTTATTAAAAACTCTTAATTTTATGTCCTCAATATTAAATAATAGGAAATCTGTTTGTTTTTATAAAAACGCAATGAAAACGCAAGTGAGTTTTCTGCTACGCGTTTTAGTAACAAGTAAATCAATACTGGTCTATTAAAAATATTATATTTTAACCCCTTTCCGGCCTTTGACGTACTGTTACATCATGGGAACCACTGAGTTCCCGCAATTTGACGTAATAGTACGTCATAGTGATCTCGCGGGCACCGGAGCGGTGTGCGCGCGCGCAATAACTGCAAGGGCCCGGCAGTCCGTGGTAGCCGGGCCCCTGCTGTATCCGCCGGCATAGCTGTAAAAGCCGATGCCGGCGGATTAATCCCTCCTATGCCGCGGTCCGCGCTGACCACGACATAGAAGAGGTTTGTGTCAGGTGAGGGAGAGCATCGAGTCCCCGCGCTGCTGTGGCGGGGACCCGATGCGACACAAGGCAGCCCGATGCCGTGCAGAGGCTGCCCAATGCCTTGCACGGCATCGGGAACTGCCTTCTAAGGGAGCTGAGGAGATCCGGCCTCAGGCTGGGTCTCCTAGGCAACCTGTTAGTGTATGACTCAGTGTCATACACTAACAGGCAATGCATTACAATACAGATGTATTGTAATGCATTGCAGAGGGGATCAGACCCCCAAAAGTGAATGTCATAAATAAAGTTAAAAAAGTTTTAAAAAAAAGTGTTTTTAATAAAATTCATAATGTAATAAAATTAATAAAGTAAAAAAAGAAAAAACGCCCCTTTCCCCTTATTTTATAATAAAAAACAGGAGAAAAAAACAAGAACCACACATATTAGGTATCGCCGCGTCTCTAATGACCGGCTGTATAAATATATCACATTATCCACCCTGTCCGATAAACACCATAAAAAATAAAATTAAAAAAGTGTAAAATTCTTTGTACAGATATAAAGTATACATATAAGTTATCACCACGTCCGCAACAAACAGCTCTATAAAAATATCACATGACCTAACCACTCAGGTAAACACCGTAAAAAAAATTGTAAAAAAAAGCCATTTTTGTCACATTACATCACAAAAATTGCAACAGCAAGTGATCAAAAAGGCGTATGCCCCCCAAAATAGTACCAATCAGACCGGCACCTTATCCCGCAAAAAATGAGACTCTACCTGAGAGAATCGGTCAAAAAATATATAAGCTATGGCTCCCAGACTATGAGACACTAAAATATGATTATTTTTTTCTTCAAAACTGCTATTATTGTGCTAAAGTGAAAAAAAGAAAAAAAGTATATATATTAGGTATTGCCACGTGCGTAACGATCTTCTCTATAAAAAAGTCACATGACCTAATCCCTCGGTTAAACGCTGTAAAAATAAAAAATTTAAACGGTGCCAAAACATCAATTTTTTTTGTTACCTTGCCTCACAAAAAACGGAATATAGAGCAATAAAAAATCATATGTACCCCAAAATAGTACCAAAAAACTGGCAACTTATCCCGTAGTTTCCAAAATGTGGTCACTTTTTTGAGTTTCTACTGTAGGGGTGCATCAGGGGGGCTTCAAATGGGACATGGCATCTAAAAACCAGTTCAGCTAAATTTGCCTTCCAAAAACCATATGGCGTTTCTTTCCTTCTGCGCCCTGTTGTGTGCCCGTACAGCAGTTCACAATCACATGTGGGGTGTTTCTGTAAACCGCAGAATCAGGGTAATAAATATTGAGTTTTATTTGGCTGTTAACCCTTGCTTTGCTACCGGAAAAAATGGATTAAAATGTAAAATCTGCCCATCAATTCTTGTGGAACACGAAAAGGGTTAAGAAAGTTTGTAAAATCTGTTTTGTTTACCTTGAGCGTGTAGTTTCTAAAATGGGGTCATTTTTGGGTGGTTTTTATTATGTAAGCCTCACAAAGTGACTTCAGACCTGAACTGGTCCTTAAAAAGTGGGCTTTGGAAATTTTCCGAAAAATTTCAAGATTTGCTTCCATACTTCTAAAGCCTTCTAACGTCCCCCAAAATGTCATTTTCAAAATGATCCAAACATGAAGTAGACATATGGGGAATGTGAAGTAATTACTATTTTTGAAGGTATTACTATCTATTATAAAAGTAGAGAAATTGAAATTTGGAAATTTGGAATTTTTCCAAATTCTTGGTAAATTTGGTATTTTTTTAATGAATAAAAAGTTTTTTTTTCTTTACTTATTTTTACCACTCTCATGAAGTACAATATGTGACGAGAAAACAATCTCAGAATGGCCTGTATAAATAAAAGCGTTTTAAAGTTATCACCACATTAAGTGACACATGTCAGAGTTGCAAAAAATGGCCTGGGCAGGAAGGTGAAAACAGGCCCGCGGTTGAAGGGGTTAAGATTGATGATTTATATGATTTTTATTTATATTGTTGCTAATTGTTATCTCTTATATATATAAAAATGAATTTCTGTCTGTCTGGACGTTCTTTACGCGAGACCAAACGACTGGACCGATATTCAGCAAATTTGGCACACAGGTACATCAGTGGTCCGGGAAGGTTTTAGACCGGGTCTCAGCTCTCTAATATTCCCATTAGTCAATACAAGCCTGCAAGTCTTTCTCTTCAAATCCCAACTGCCATAAACACAGTTTTACTCCAGGTTTCCATAACAACCCAGCCATTTTTCTTTACTGCTTAAAGGGGCGGCCACTGTGGAGGTCACTGTTAAAGGGGTGGTCACTGTGAAAGTCACTGTTAAAGGGGCGGCCACTGTGAAAGTCACTGTTAAAGGGGCGGTCACTGTTAAAGGGGCAGTCACTGTGAAAGTCACTGTTAAAGGGGCAGTCAATGTGAAAGTCACTGTTAAAGGGGCGTTTACTGTGAAAGTCACTGTTAAAGTGGCGGTCACTGTGAAAGTCACAGTTAAAGGGGCGGTCACTGTTAAAGGGGCGGTCACTGTGAAAGTCACAGTTAAAGGGGCAGCCACTGTGAAAGTCACTGTAAAAGGGGCGGTCACTGTTAAAGGGCCGGTCATTGTGAAAGTCACTGTTAAAGGGGCAGTCACTGGGAAAGTCACTGTTAAATGGGCGGTCACTGTGAAAGTCACTCTTAAAGGGGCGGTCATTGTTAAAGGGGCGGTCACTGTGAAAGTCACTGTTAAAGGGGCGGCCATTGTGAAAGTCACAGTTAAAGGGGCGGTCACAGTGAAAGTCACAGTTAAAGGGGCGGACACAATGAAAGTCACAGTTAAAGGGGCGGACACAATGAAAGTCACAGTTAAAGGGGCGGTCGCTGTTAAAGGGGCGGTCACTGTGAAAGTCACAGTTAAAGGGGCAGCCACTGTGAAAGTCACTGTAAAAGGGGCGGTCACTGTTAAAGGGCCGGTCATTGTGAAAGTCACTGTTAAAGGGGCAGTCACTGGGAAAGTCACTGTTAAATGGGCGGTCACTGTGAAAGTCACTGTTAAAGGGGCGGTCATTGTTAAAGGGGCGGTCACTGTGAAAGTCACTGTTAAAGGGGCGGCCACTGTGAAAGTCACAGTTAAAGGGGCGGTCACAGTGAAAGTCACAGTTAAAGGGGCGGACACAATGAAAGTCACAGTTAAAGGGGCGGTCACAGTGAAAGTCACAGTTAAAGGGGCGGTCACTGTGAAAGTCACTGTTAAAGGGCCGGTCATTGTGAAAGTGACTGTTAAAGGGGCGGTCATTGTGAAAGTCACTGTTAAATGGGCGGTCACTGTGAAAGTGACTGTTAAAGGGGTGGTCACTGTTAAAGGGGCGGTCACTGTGAAAGCCGGAATTAGTACTTACCGGTAATTCATTTTCCATGAGATCACCACGACGGCCATACAAGGAGATTGACCCCTGACCTCTGTAGGGGCAGGAAGCAGAGAAAGGTTTAAATGTTCCCCTCCCACCACCAAACACCAGTGCTTCCAAAATGTCAGAGTAAAGGGTGGTGGCTACGCACGTGAAAAAATAAATAAACAGGAGAAGATATTTCATCATATCAACCCCCGGGTAACAATAGGGAGGGAAATACGGGCCGTCGTGGTGATCTCATGGAAAATGAATTACCGGTAAGTACTAATTCCGGCTTTCCATATCATCACCACGACGGCCATACAAGGAGGTATATCAAATATGAATCTATGGGTGGGACACAGACTGAAGAACCCCTTGTCCGAAGGCCATGTCAGTCTTTTTAAAAAGATCCAACCTATAATGTTTGGCAAAAGTATGGATACTGGACCAAGTGGCTGCCCTACAGATCTCCTCTAGGGAGACACCCGCTCTTTCTGCCTGAGAAGAAGACATTGCCCTGGTAGAGTGGGCTTTGATATCGCCAGGGCAATAAAGATTCTGTAGGGAATAACATGAGGTGATGGTAGCTTTGATCCATCTAGCAATGGAGGACTTGGAAACTTTCTGACCCTTGTTTCTTCCTCCAAACTGGACAAAGAGGCAATCTGACTTCCTAAAGTCCTTAATGGTCTCTAAATAATCCAGTACTGCCCGTCTGACATCAAGTAAATGAAGGGTAGATTCCCAATCATTAGATGGGTTATTAAACAAGGAAGGGAGGGTGATCTCCTGGTCCTTATGAAATTTCGAGACCACCTTTGGTAGAAAACACGGGTCTAGTTTTAGGACTATCCTGTCATCTAGGACCTGTAGGTAAGGCTCTCTAACTGAAAAGGCCTGTAGTTCACTTATTCTCCTGGCTGAGGTGATGGCAACCAGGAATGCAGTCTTGTAGGATTTGTGCTTCAAAGAGCAGTCACTCAGAGGTTCAAATGGAGGATGCGATAGCCCCCTAAGGACGATATCTAGATCCCAGGAAGGTACATGAGACTTTAGGGTCGGACGTAGCCTTGTTGTTGCCTTCATGAAGCGTTTTATCCACCTATGGCTTGCCAGCTCGGTGTCGTAAAAGCAACTAAGGGCTGATACTTGTACCCTGAGTGTGGATGGTCTTAATTCCATCTCGAAACCTCTTTGTAGAAAATCCAGAATCATCTGGATGTTTGGGGATGAGGTATTCGGTGAAGGCAAACCTGACCATGAGCAGAAACGCTTCCAGATCTTTAGGTAAATTGAAAAGGTCACCTTCTTTTTGGAAGCCTTTAGAGTTGAAATTACCGCATCTGATAGACCCTGACGCTTTAGGATCTGGGTCTCAGGATCCAGGCTGCTAGGTTGAGGAAGTCCGGGTCCGGGTGTAGGATCAGACCCTGATGAAGGATGTCTCGTCTTTTTGGTAGAATCCAAGGACCTTCGCTGGCAAGGTTCCACAGGATTGGGAACCAGCTCCTCTTTGGCCAGTAGGGTGTCACCAGAATGACTGAAGTACCGTCCTGTATGATCTTCTGTACCACCCTCGGTATTAATGGAAGAGGAGGGAAAGCGTAAGGGAGACCTCGGTTCCATCTGAGAGAGAAAGCGTCCAGGAAACTCGGGCTGTCTCTGGGATGTAGGGAACAAAAAACTGGTAATTTTGAGTTTGCTCGAGTGGCAAAGAGATCTATTGTAGGTCTCCCCCACCTGTCCACTATCATTAGGAAGACCTCCTCGTTTAAGGACCATTCCGAGTGATCTATTCTTGCCCGGCTTAGGTAGTCTGCTTCCACATTTAGGGACCCCTTCAGGTGGACTGCAGATACTGACCGGACGTTCGCTTCGGCCCAGGCGAATATTTTTGCCGACAATTCCAGCAGGCTGCACGAACCTGTGCCTCCCTGATGGTTTAAATACCTTATCACTGTCGTGTTGTCTGACAGGACTCTTACATGATGGCCCTGAAGATGAACTTTTGCTTGTCTTAGAGTCTTCCAGACTGCCCTTAATTCTCGAAGGTTTGATGACTGGAGGCTGACAGATCTGGGCCAGACTCCCTGGTAATAAACTTCTCCGACCTTTGCTCCCCAACCGTACTGGCTTACATCTGTGGTGATCTGGGCATAGGGATTTCTTGACCATGCACCCCCTTGGAGATCTTTAGCCTGTCCTTCCACCAAAGAAGGGAGGTCTTTATCCTCTGAGGGATGATCACCCTTTGGTCTAAGGAAGATTCTCTTCTGTCCCAAACCCTGAGGATCCACATCTGTAGGGTTCGAAAATGGATCTGACACCACTGAACGGATGGTATGCAGGATGTAAGGATCCCCAGTAGACTCATTGAGTCTCTGATGGAACAGAGATTCTTTGAGTTGAAGATGGAGATCTTCCTTTGGATGTCCTGTATCTTGCTCTGAGGTAAGCAGGTTATCTGTTTCTGGGAATCCAGAATAACCCCCAGAAACTGGATCTTTGTTGTCGGATCTAGCTGAGATTTTTTTATGTTGATCAACCAGCCCAGACTTTCTAGAGTTTGACGGAAGAAACTTAGATCTCTCAGCAGGAGAGGAGCGGAACTGTTTGAAATCAGAAAGTCGTCCAAGTACGGAAAGACTGTCAGACCTTTCTTTCTTAGATAAGCCACTACCTCGATCATTAGCTTTGTAAAAACTCGAGGGGCTGATGATATGCCGAAGGGGAGAGAGGTGAATTGGTAATGAAGGATTCTGCCGTGATGGTCTCTGACCGCGAACCTTAAGAACCTTTGAGAGCTGGGATGTATTGGTACATGATAATAGGCGTCGGTCAGATCGACCGAGCACATTACTGAATTGCTTTGGAGCAAAGGGACTATAGATCTTAGGGTCTCCATCCTGAATTTTTGATAAGTAATGTATCTGTTCAGGCGCTTTAAGTTTATAATTGTGCGGTAGGATCCCTCCTTCTTCTTCACTAGGAATAGGTTGGAATAGAAACCCCCTCCATGTTCGGATAGAGGTACTTTCACCACTACCCCCTTTGCGAGTAATTCCCGGATGCCCACGTAAATGGGATGATTGAAGTCTGGGACCGCAACCTTGGTGACTAAAAATCTCTTTGGGGGAGGGTCCGAGAATTGTATTCTGTAACCCGACCCTACAATCCTCATAGCCCAGGAGTTTGAGGATATTTCCTCCCAGCGGGGAAAAAACATCCTCAATCTCCCCCCCACCCGGATGTCACTGGTTTCCATTTCCTTTCTGGGGAGCAGAAGCGGGAGCCCTACCTCTCCCCCCTTTGGGGTAACTGAAACGGCCCGACTTGCCCTTCCCCGTGTATTGACTACCTTGGTTGGAAGGGGCACGAAAGGGATACTTCCTTTTATAGACCTTCTCCTCCGGAAAACCCTTCTTTTTATCGGAGGCCCTCTCTAGGATTTTCTCTAGTTCAGGTCCGAAAACATATTCTCCAGAGAAAGGGATGCCACATAATCTGGATTTAGATACTTTGTACCCTGACCAGCACTTCACCCACAAGGCACGGCGAGCTGCATTGGACAGACCCGCATCCTTTGCTGAAAAACGCACTGACTCCGCGGAAGCGTCTGCCAAAAAGGCTGTAGCGGATTTTAACAGGGGAATGGCGCTCATGATTTCATTTGTAGAGGAATCATCGGAGGCCCTATTCTCTAACTCAGAGAGCCAGATGAACATAGATCTGGCCACCGAAGTGGCTGCTATGTTTGATTTAAGCGTGAGCATGGCCGCTTCCCAGGATCTTCTCAGCAGGCCGTCAGCCTTTCTATCCAGCGGATCTCTGAGCTGAGAAGCATCCTCAAATGGTAGGCTGGTTTTCTTATTGACCCTAGCTACCTGGGCGTCAATCTTAGGGATGGTATTAAATGTCCTAGCTTCTTCCTGATCAAAAAGAAGCCGGTTTTGGAAAGATCTGGCGACGCCTAGCCGTTTCTCCGGATCTGCCCATTCATCCAAAATCATCCCCTTGATGTTCTCGTTAATAGGGAAGACTCTGGATTTCTTTACCCTGAGACCTCCAAACATCTCATCTTGTACTGACGGCGTAGAGGGAACCTCCTCTACTCCCATAGTAGCTCTGACGGCTTTTAAAAGCTCGGGCATATCCTCAGAGGAGAAATAAAATTTCCTTCTGTTTTCTGAAAAATCCCGTTCAGAGAGCTTATCTTCATCCTCCATATGTTTAGAGGAGGAAGCTGAACCCCCATAAACCTCAGAGTCGGATGAAACATCATCGTCCGATTTGTGGCGTTTAGCGGGGGGGCTCCGAAACAGGCTTCACTGTTTGAAGAGAGGAAAAAGCCGCAAAAGAGGATTTAATTTCTTCCTGCATCATGGACTTAATCTCGTCTATGAGGGACGGTTGTTCCTCCCGGACAATCTTAGTAATGCAAACCCTGCACAGTTTCTTAGGGTAGTCATCAGGAAGTCGTTTGAGGCATGAGATACACTTCAATGACTTCTTGGGTTTTCTCAGAGGTTCATTTGCAGTCTGGAAAAACCAAGAGAGAAAACCCCATTAAAATGTGTCCTGGTGAGAGAGGAAGAAAAACTCTCCCCTATGGGGAACTTACGGACGGTAGAGTAGAGGCCTCGGTGTGTTCAGAAGCAGACATCCTGAAGTACAGCCGAAATCAGGTAGGTACTCACCGCAGGACGCTGCAGGCAGGAGAATCCATTTGAATCTTCCCGCCTCCTGAAGCCGGCCCCCTCCGTCCGCGTCACTTCCGGAAACGTCCGGCTACCCGGAAGTGACAAATTTGTATAGCGCCGCACGGCGCTGGGTGCACAAGCCGGCATGGTTTCAATGAACCAGCGGGCATTACCATGCTCCGGGAGCAGGCCCCAGATCAACCGGAGGCGAGTCTCTCCCCACCCCCCCCTGTCCGGCGTTAGTACGAGACCGCGGGCAGACAGTGGGGGCCCGCAAAAGCAGGTACGCGACTCCATTCCACTTCTGGACCTTCATCTCCACGGCAGCTGCCTGCGGAGACCTTTCTCCGCCCCTGTCCTCTGTAGGGACAGGAAACACTGGTGTTTGGTGGTGGGAGGGGAACATTTAAACCTTTCTCTGCTTCCTGCCCCTACAGAGGTCAGGGGTCAATCTCCTTGTATGGCCGTCGTGGTGATGATATGGAAAGTCACAGTTAAAGGGGCAGCCACTGTGAAAGTCACTGTTAAAGGGGCGGTCACTGTTAAAGTGCCGGTCATTGTGAAAGTCACTGTTGAAGGGGCAGTCACTGGGAAAGTCACTGTTAAATGGGCGGTCACTGTGAAAGTCACTGTTAAAGGGGCGGTCATTGTTAAAGGGGCGGTCACTATGAAAGTCACTGTTAAAGGGGCGGCCACTGTGAAAGTCACAGTTAAAGGGGCGTTCACAGTGAAAGTCACAGTTAAAGGGGCGGACACAGTGAAAGTCACAGTTAAAGGGGCGGGCACTGTAGTGGTCACTGTTATGGGGGAAACTGTTGTTATCTTTTTACGACACATGGAAACATAAAATCAAATAGATGAAATATACCCGTGCAAAGCCGGGTCCTTCTGCTAGTCTCTTATATATATATAAAAATTTGTTTCTGTCTGTTTGTCTGTCTAGACGTCTGGACGTTTTTTATGGGCGACCAAACGACTGGACTGATCTTCACCAAATCTGGCACACAGGTACATCAGGTGTCCGGGAAGGTTTTAGACCAGGTGTCAGCTCTCTAGGACATACCGTTCCTGAGATAGTCCCCAAAAATTACCTGCATTAGCAAATAGAAGCAAGCAAGCCTTTCACTTAAATCCGAACTGCCATTTACACGGTCACATGTCCCTTATTAGCCAATAGAAGCTCGCAGGTCCTACTCCAGGTTGCCATAACAACTGATCACAGGTTTTAGCAGTTCGCAGGTGCTTAAATATTCAGTCATATGACGTATGACGGCACAACTACACTGCTACATGCATGGGGGCAGGGGCGACTATCAAACAGACGGGCGCTGTGGATTTCACTGTTAAAGGGGCAGGCACTGCGGAGGTCACTGTTAAAGGGAAGGATACTGTGAAGGTCACTGTTAAATTGGTGGCCACTATGAAGGTCACTGTTAAAGGTGCGGTCAATGTTTAAGGGGCGGGCACTGTGGAGGTCACTTTTAAAGGGGCGGGCACTGTGGAGGTCACTTTTAAAGGGGCGGAAACTGTGGAGGTCACTGTGAAAGGGGCGGGCACTGTGGAGGTCACTGTGAAAGAGGTGGCCACTATAAAGGTCACTGTTAAAGGGGTGGTCAATGTTAATGGGTCGTGCACTATGGAGGTCACTGTTAAAGGGGTGGTCAATTTTAAAGGGGTGGGATCTGTGGAGGTCACTGCTAAAGGGGCAGGTACTGTGGAAGTCACTGTTAAATGGACTGGCACTGTAGAGGTAACTCTTAAAGGGGCAGGCACTATTAAAGGGATGGGCAATGTGGAGGTCACTGTTAAAGGGGCGGGCACTGTGGAGGTCACTGTTAAAGGGGAGGGAACTGTGGAGGTCTCTATTAAAGGGGCGGGCACTGTGGAAGTCACTGTTAAAGGGGCGGGTACTGTAGAGTTCACTGTTATGGGGGAAACTGTTGATATCTTTTTACGACACACGAAAACATTAAAAAAATCTATGAAATATACCCGTGCAAAGCCGGTACCTTCTGCTAGCATATTATATATATCAGCTATAAGGTCTGAATTTGGCCTAGGATTCACCCCATATTTTGGGCCCCATATGAATATGAGTTTGAGGATCCATCCCATTTCTTTGTTGGATCATAAAGAGAAGCCCCTCTCTATCTAAGAGCAAAGTATAAATAGCAGAGGTTAATGGATTTCATGTAAAAGCCACTGAAGAAGTAGCTGGCAGCTCCGAAACGCTTATGGTGTAATTGATGTAATTCAAAAGGATCACCTGATATATTATAGTCGTGATACACAAGTGCAAAACTGAAACAGATGAATACAGAATCCTGTATCGGAGGGCAAACGAGGAGCTCAAGCACGTGGGACGCCAAGTAAATGCATTGCAGAGTCCGACATACGGGGAGCCAGGAGCAAGACACAACGCTCACATAAACGGCCAGTCCTGGGAAGACGTCGATGTGGTAAAGTTCAGCTGCTAGCAGCAAAAGAAAGTTACATTATATATATATATACACTCACCTAAAGAATTATTAGGAACACCATACTAATACGGTGTTGGACCCCCTTTTGCCTTCAGAACTGCCTTAATTCTACGTGGCATTGATTCCACAATGTGCTGATAGCATTCTTTAGAAATGTTGGCCCATATTGATAGGATAGCATCTTGCAGTTGATGGAGATTTGAGGGATGCACATCCAGGGCACGAAGCTCCCATTCCACCACATCCCAAAGATGCTCTATTGGGTTGAGATCTGGTGACTGTGGGGGCCATTTTAGTACAGTGAACTCATTGTCATGTTCAAGAAACCAATTTGAAATGATTCGAGCTTTGTGACATGGTGCATTATCCTGCTGGAAGTAGCCATCAGAGGATGGGTACATGGTGGTCATGAAGGGATGGACATGGTCAGAAACAATGCTCAGGTAGCCCGTGGCATTTAAACGATGCCCAATTGGCACTAAGGGGCCTAAAGTGTGCCCAGAAAACATCCCCCACACCATTACACCACCACCACCAGCCTGCACAGTGGTAACAAGGCATGATGGATACATGTTCTAATTCTGTTTACTCCAAATTTGGACTCTACCATTTGAATGTCTCAACAGAAATCGAGACTCATCAGACCAGGCAACATTTTTACAGTCTTCAACAGTCCAATTTTGGTGAGCTCGTGCAAATTGTAGCCTCTTTTTCCTATTTGTAGTGGAGATGAGTGGTACCCGGTGGGGTCTTCTGCTGTTGTAGCTCATCCGCCTCAAGGTTGTGCGTGTTGTGGCTTCACAAATGCTTTGCTTCATACCTCGGTTGTAACGAGTGGTTATTTCAGTCAACGTTGCTCTTCTATCAGCTTGAATCAGTCGGCCCATTCTCCTCTGACCTCTAGCATCCACAAGACATTTGCGCCCACAAGACTGCCGCATACTGGATGTTTTTCCCTTTTCACACCATTCTTTGTAAACCCTAGAAATGGTTGTGCGTGAAAATCCCAGTAACTGAGCAGATTGTGAAATACTCAGACCGGCCCGTCTGGCACCAACAACCATGCCACGCTCAAAATTGCTTAAATCACCTTTCTTTCCCATTCTGACATTCAGTTTGGAGTTCAGGAGATTGTCTTGACCAGGACCACACCCCTAAATGCATTGAAGCAACTGCCATGTGATTGGTTGACTAGATAATTGCATTGCTGAGAAATAGAACAGGTGTTCCTAATAATTCTTTAGGTGAGTGAATGTATATACCGGAAAATGGCAGTGCTTCTTATGGGGCGAATGCTGCTATTTAACACTGATACATCGCCGGCCGCAATGCTGCACAGCGTGGCCGGCGATGTATCAGCGGGGAGGGAGGAGGGGCTGGGGGTGGCAACTCATATTGGAATGGCATCGGGGCCCGGTGCAGTCATTGTATTCTATTACACAGCCGCTCACTGTAGTATTCATATGTAACGTGTAGGCATGGGAGCTTTGTTAAACTATAGAAATCCTCTGCAGCAGTAGCAAAATCACTACTCACTTGAGACTCCCGTAGCAGGCAGGCCGGGCGGCAGCGTAACATCACGCACTACATCATGCACCTGCTGCTCCCACTTTATGAATGAAGCAGACGGAGCAGGAGCGTGACGTAGTGAGTGATGTTACGCTGCCACCCGACCTGCCTGCTATGGAAGTTTCAAGTAAGTAGTGATTTCGCTACTGCTGCAGAGGATTTCTATAGTTTAGCAAAGCTCCCATGCCTATACGTCTCAAATGAATACTACAGTGAGCGGGGCCCGGTGTAAACGAATACAGTGACTGCACCAGGCCCCGCTGCCATTCCAACACCAGTTGCTGGCCCCCACCCCCTGTATTGGGGGTCATTCACTATTTACACAGGGACACTGTTATGGGGAGGATCTGTGGACACACATATATAGCATAAGATGCTATATGTGTGTCATCCACAGATCACCCCCATAGCAGTGTCATCCACAGATCCACCCATATCAGTGTCATCCACAGATCACCCCCATAACAGTGTCATCCACAGTTCCCCCCATAACAGTGCCATCCACAGATCCCCCATAACAGTGCCATCCACAGATGCCCCCATAACAGTTTCATCCACAAATCCTCCATAACAGTGCGTCATCCACAGATCCCCTCCATAACAATGTCATCCACAGATCCCCCATAATAGTGTCTTCCACAGACCACCATTAGTTCAAAACCCACCAAAAGCACACCTTTTGGTTCAAAATATTTTTTTTCTCTTTTTCATCCTCAAAAACCTATTGGTGCATCTTATGGGCTGGTGCGTCTTATAGGGCGAAAAATACGGTATATATCCATACTATATTGATAACACTCATCCTGATTCTCGGCCATAATGTTATATAGACAATCTAAACAAATGAGAGATATATATGCATTCTAAAAGGGAAATGAAAAATAACAAACATATTAACAATCATGAACATTGATTCCTAAATGAAATTAAGAACAACTAGAGGGCCGAGCGTACAAATAATAGAGCTCAGCCAATTCCTCCCAAAATGCAAATACATAAATACTGATCCCCTAGGGGACAGAGGAGGTAAAACGTAACATTTAATGATGATAATGTTAAAATGACCATGCTGTATCACGGTAGGAACCAACAATAACATTAAATAGACAGCCCAGATTGGACCTAGACCAGTGTTTCCCAACCAGTGTGCCTCCAGCTGTTGCAAAACTACAACTCCCAGCATGCCCGCACAGCCAAAAGCTGTCCGGGCATGCTGGGAGTTGTAGTTTTGCAACAGCTGGAGGCACACTGGTTGGGAAACACTGACCTAGACGAACATACACTGATTGGTGCCTGTATATATGTAAAAAAAGGAATGGTCTTACCCATCGATGGCTGTGCAGGTTAATGGTCAGGTATCTTCCAATATGATGAGCTTCAAGGAAACGGATATCCTTTATATACTGGAGATGAAAAGGATCCCAAAGATGGTGGTACCAATCAGGAACAATGCCAATGATGAACTTCAGCGTAGATAGGACACGGGAGAGTAAGTCCCTAATACACCCTGTCCAGGGGGAAGGGACTGAGAATACCCTGCCTATCTATATGAAGTACTTGCCCCGCAAGGAGCGACCGCGTCCGGATACCTTTCCCTGTTCCCGGGCAGTATCCCTAGTACACCCTATTGGAAGTAAACTCCTGACGTGTCATGTTTCGTTCCACATGAAACTCATCAGGGGAGATGTACAATGATAGTGCAAACACAACAAAGAGCTTGCTTAGAAAAAAAGGGGGATAAACATAGATAATGAAATGGCTGTGGTAGGTACTTACACCAAAAATCAAGATAATTCAGAATCCCTAGGGGAAAGCCAGGCCAGTGGGACCCAGACCACCCAAAAACCACTAGTCACCAATATGCCAGCACGCCAGTGGGTAGTGACAACTTGGGCAACATATGCCAGCACACCAGTGGGCAGCGGCAGATTAGGCAACTATGAGTTGCGGCCCAAAATGCAGAGTCAAAGTAGTAGGGCTGTCAGCAAGAGGAATTTACCTGCCAGCGCTTTTAAAGGCATACAAATTTGCGCCCCTCGTCCAGGACCGCCCTATCCCAGTCACGTGATGCAGGGTCATGCGGGTCACGTGACAGGTGAAACGCAGCTGGCGGACGCACCAAACACCAGCGCCGCGATCCACAGACCCGGACAGGGGCGGCAACACAAGGGAGCCGCATACCACGTGACGATGTCACGTAGTAAGACCGACCAGGACGTGGATATAAAAAGTCTACACACCCCTGTTAAAATGTCAGGTTTCTGTGCTGTAAGAAAATGAGACAAAGATAAATCATTTCAGAACTTTTTCCACCTTTAATGTGACCTATAGACTGTACAACTCAATTGAAAAACAAACTGAGATCTTTTAGGTGGAGGGGGAAAAAAAACAACTAAAATAATGTGGTTGCATAAGTGTGCACACCCTCTTATAAATGGGGATGTAGCTGTGTTCAGAATTAAGCAATCACATTCAAAATCATGTTAACTAGGAGTCAGCATAGACCTGCCATCATTTAAAGTGCCTCTGATTAACCCCAAATAAAGTTCAGCTGCTCTAGTTGGTCTTTTCTGAAATTTTCTTAGTCGCATCCCACAGCAAAAGCCATGGTCCACAGAGAGCTTCCAAATCATCAGAGGGATCTCATTGTTAAAAGGTATCAGTCTGGAGAAGGTTAAGAAAAAAATATAGCGATCTGGACTTCTTTTTGTAGTTCTACTTCTGTATTACTGAAGATAATAGTTCAAGATAATAGTGATAGATTGCCTTAAACCCCACACTCCACATACAGAATCCCAACATTTACAGCTGATACAGCTGCCTTTAGGCTAACAACACAACACATTGGTTTTTTTTACTAAGACCGGAGTTTTACGCTGGTCTTTTATTCCCTTTCTACCCTGGCTTTGCTGCCAGAAGATGGGCATAATTTATTATGGGGTGTGTGGCTGGAAGAAAAACTTTTTTTCGCCAACACGTATGCTTTCCAGGCGTAAATGTTGGTAAATTTGTCAGAGCGATGGCCCAGCGCTGGCACACCTATGCCACTCCCTGGACCAGGGGTCCTCAAACTTTTTAAACCGGGGGCCACTTCACTGTCTCTCAGACCATTGGAGGGCCGGACTATATTTTTTAAAGGGGTATTCCCATCTTGGACAATAGGGGAATATCGTTAGGTGCAAGTCCCACCGCTGGGACCCGCACCTATATAGAGAACGGAGCCCCGAAAGTGAATGGGAGTGTACTGCGCATGCACTGCCCATGCTCCCATTCATTTCTATGAGGCTGGCGGAAATAGCCGAGCCAGCGCTCGGCTATTTTCGGCAGCCCCATAGAAATGAATGGACGGCGGCTGCTTATGCGCAGTGCGCCCTCCTTCACTTTCGGGGCTCTGTTCTCTATATCAGTGCGGGTCCCAGCGGTGGGACCTGCACCTATAGGACAATGGGGGCAGTGTGGACAGTTACCTCTTGCAGGCTTTTCTACGCAGACCAGCTCAGTCCCTGATGGGGTTCTGTTATATCTCCCTATATAACGGGCCAAATTGATACGTTCTAAATCCGAACACTGAAAAGGAAACGCTTATCAAATCTTAGTATTTCTATCAAGGAGACCCCTTTAATCAGTAATCTATTTTACACTTCAGTTGACGTTCTGGTTTGGAATAGCTATATAAGCAGGAAGATCCTTTCCATGGGACAACCATGACACTAAAATAGGATCTTCCTGCTTATATAGCCATTCCAAACCAGAACCCCCACTTACAGGCCTCTGCCCCCCCACGTGGACCCTTACCTCTTGCAGTCTTTTCTATGAAGACAAGATCAGTCCCTGACGGGGTTCTCCCTATATAACGTGCCTAAAAGGAAATGCGTATATAAGTAGGATGCTATTTTATTATCATGGTTGCCCCATGGAAAGAAAACTGGCAGTTGGCTGGATTGGCATGCTCTCAATTGTTTCCCAAAGAGACTTGGATAATGAAATATCAGGCTGAAAGTCTGCATTTCAATAGGTCAGATTCTGACCTATTGAAATGCAGACTGGCACCCTGATATTTCATTATCCAAGTGTCACTCTGACTGACCTGTTGACAGGCAGACTGGCATTTTGTTATCCAAGTCTCTTTGAGTATGAAATGAGAGCATGCCAACCCAGCTAACTGCCCGTTTTTTGTTTTTTTCCACTGTCACAGTGGCCACCATTTTCATGTCCCCCACAGACAAGTGGCCGCCATTTTCATGTCCCCAGCATCGGTCCCGCCACCCCCCCCCATTGTAAAAAAAAACCCACCACACACTGTCTCCCCATTGTTAATATTAAAATGTTAAGTGCCACACTGACGCACCCACAGTTGTCCAGGCTGTCCCTGAGCCTGAGGCTTCTTCTCTCTGCTCCGGGCGGTGATATGAGAAGCAGACAGCGGGCGGGCGGCGGCGGCGCTAACTCGCTCACTGTAGGTCACGCGCCAGCGTCACCTGCGTCGCCTGAGAGGAGCAGGCGAGTGACCTCAGTGAGCAGTCATGTACCGCCGGAGCAGAGCTGACATCGGAGGGAGGGAGCCAGGGCGCAGGAGGAGGAGAGCAGAGGTGCGCAGGCCCTGAGCATGCTTAAAGGTTAACTGTTAAACAGACCCGGCGGGCCGGATCAGATTCCTCGGCGGGCCGCATGTGGCCCGCGGGCCGTAGTTTGAGGACCCCTGCCCTGGACATTTCTAAGTGTCGAACGTGTTGCAAAAAAATCTAAAAGGGGGTCGTGTGACATTTTTAGGCCAAAATATTTGTGTTTGTATACCTTCCTGTGCTTGTGAAATTACACTGTGTCTATGAATAATTACAAGGGGCAGTTATAGTGATGAGCTGCACCACTTGTACTCCTTCCATTGGCTCTCTGCTCGTATGTTTCTATATCAGCCCTAAGCTCCGACCTAGAGACCCTACAGCTATGCGTTTCTATTAATCATTTTTCTTCAGGGATATAAGTTCTTAGCTGTCACCATCTGATTTTGAATTATATTTTAGAGTTACAATGGCTTCATGTAACAAGACGGTCATCTAACCAAACGCTTTTTTTTATATTCCACCACTAGGTGTCTCCACTTTACTATAACTTGAAGAGATATGCAATATCTGTTCCTAATGCATTAGAAAATTGGATACAGGATCTTCTTGGAAACAGGATGGATATGAGATACCATCACGGTACAGGATCCGCAGCCTCCTTCCCCACACCCATATTTGGTACCTGTCAGATGCACTGGAAAAAACAGTCAAGGAATAATTTCTGTTGCATTGTAAACAGCAATACATTATTTCTATGTTATTCCAAAGGGTAATACATGCTTAAAGTGGCAGTATATTGATACATGGCATTTTAAATAGGGCATCATTCTGTGCTAAAAACATGGACCGTGCTAAAACACAGGTGTGTGGATAGACACATTAAAATGAATAGGTACTTGTGCTGTGCATGCAAAACACGGACAGCACACGTCCATGAATCACTGACTTGTGAATAAGCTTAAAGTGGTTTTCTGAAATTTTTAAAATGATGATCTATCCTCCCAATAGGTTATCAGTATTTGATCAGTGAGGGTCTGACACCTGTTACTCCTGCTGATCAGCTGTTCATGAAGGCACTGGATAGAGATGAGTGAATTTTTTAAAATTCGATTTGCCGGTTTGCCGAATTTTTCAGGAAAAATTTGGTTCGATCCGAATATATTTGCGGAGAATTACGTTAAAAACTGCTATTTCCTGGCTGCTGAGAGCCTTTATAGTGGTGTAGAACACTGTGCCTTGTAGTAACACGCATAGGGAGTCTGCTTTGGTAATGAAATAATACTGTGAGCCCGTATGACATGCAGATGACAGGCGTCGCTCTTAGAATTACTGCACACTTCACTTATTAGGGCAGTCACGGGGCCAAAACTGACCAAATAACTCAAGTATGAACACAGCCTTACAGGTCGATGTTAGCGTGAAGAAGAATTGCACTCCTTTTACACTGTCACCAGCTGATTCCACATAGATGTCTACAGAACCTGTTCTATTAAACGCTTATACAAGTAGAGTCCCCGCCGGACAGAGTGGAGAGGGTGGCAGCAGTAAGTTTGTGTTGACGTCACTGATTAATTTTCCCTTCCTCTGATCCGTCAGAACAATAACCAACAAAAAATGGATCCTGTCTGTGGAGCATACACCTTCACTCGGTCAGCATTTGCTCAATAATTCATCAGTATTGCTAATGCAAAAAAAAAAACAGGAGTGGATGTAAAACAGAGATGATATGTGAATGGAATATTTGCATGTCTTCTGTGTTTTATACCCAATCCTGCTTTTGGCTACCAAATCATAAGCCAATTCTGATTGGACCATACAGGCCTTACAGCTTCTACACAGACAGGATCTGTTGTGCATCTCATTTTTCCTTCCTTCTGACAGATCAGAAGAAAGGTCAAATAAATCATGATGTCAGCCAGGCCGAAAGGCAAAATAGTGGCCCAGTCATAAAGTGGGGAGGGTGGGAACAACATGGGAAGTCCACAGAGTGGACCTATGACATACTGATGAGGTGAAAGCAGCATCAGGATACCACAGAGTGGCAAGGTGACATAGTGTGAATATGGCAGTAGCATCAGGAGACCACAGAGTGGCAAGGTGACAGTGTGGAGATGACAGCAGCAGCAGGAGGATACCACAGAGTGGCAAGGTGACATAGTGTAGATATGGCTGTAGTAGCAGCAGCATCAGGATACCACAGAGTGGCAAGGTGACATAGTGTGGATATGGCAGCAGCATCAGGAGACCACAGAGTGGCAAGGTGACATAGTGGGGAGATGGCAGCAGCAGGAGGATACCACAGAGTGGCAAGGTGACATAGTGTGGAGATGGCTGTAGCAGCAGCAGCATCAGGATACCACAGAGTGGCAAGGATGACAAAGTGTGGATATGGCAGCAGCATCAGGAGACCACAGAGTGGCAAGGTGACAAAGTGTGGAGATGGCAGCAGCAGCAGGAGAATACCACAGAGTGGAAAGGTGACATAGCGTGGAGATGGCAGTAGCAGCAACAGCATCAGGAGACCACAGAGTGGCAAGGTGACATAGTGTGGAGATGGCAGTAGCAGCAGAAGCATCAGGATACCACAGACATGCAAGGGGACATAGTGTGGAGATGGCAGCAGCAGCAGGAGACCAAAAAGTGGCAAGGTGACATAGTGTGGATATGGCAGCAGCAGGAGGATTCCACAGAGTGGCAAGGTGACATAGGGTGGAGATGGCAGCAGCATCAGGATTCCACAGAATTGCAAGGTGACATAGTGTGGATATGGCAGCAGCATCAGGAGACTACAGAGTGGCAAAGTAACATAGTGTGGAGATGGCAGCAGCAGGATGATACCACAGAGTGGCAAGGTGACATAGTGTGGAGATGGCAGTAGCAGCAGCATCAGGATACCACAGTGTGACAAGGTGACATTGTGTGGATTTGGCAGCATCAGGAGACCCCAGAGTGGCAAGGTGACATAGTGTGGAGATGTCAGCAGCAGAAGGAGGATACCACAGAGTGGCAAGGTGACAAAGTGTGGAGATGGCAGTAGCAGCAGCAGCATCAGGATACCACAGAGTGGCAAGGTGACATAGTGTGGATATGGCAGCAGCAGGAGGATACCACAGAGTGGCAAGGTGACATAGTATGGAGATGGCAGCAGCAACAGCAGGAGGATACCACCAAGTGACACAGTGTGGAGATGGCAGTAGCAGCAGCATCAGGATACCACAGACATGCAAGGGGACATAGTGTTGAGATGGCAGCAGCAGCAGGAGACCAAAAAGTGGCAAGGTGACATAGTGTGGATATGGCAGCAGCAGCAGGAGGATTCCACAGAGTGGCAAGGTGACATAGTGTGGAGATGGCAGCAGCAGCATCAGGATACCACAGAGTTTTTAGGTGACATAGTGTGGAAACGCAGCAGCATCAGGAGACTACAGAGTGGCAAGGTGACATAGTGTGGAGATGGCAGCAGCAGGATGATACCACAGAGTGGCAAGGTGACATAGTGTGGAGATGGCAGTAGCAGCATCAGGATACCACAGAGTGACAAGGTGACATTGTGTTGATTTGGCAGCAGCATCAGGAGACCACAGAGTGGCAAGGTGACATAGTGTGGAGATGGTAGAAGCAGCAGGAGGATACCTCAGCGTGGCAAGGTGACAAAGTGTGGATATGGCAGTAGCAGCAGCAGCAGCATCAGGATACCACAGAGTGGCAAGGTGACATAGTGTGGATATGGAAGCAGTAGGAGGATACCACAGAGTGGCAAGGTGACATAGTATGGAGATGGCAGCAGCAACAGCAGGAGGATACCACATAGTGGCAAGGGGACATAGTGTGGAGATGGCAGCAGCAGCAGGAGACCAAAAAGTGGCAAGGTGACATAGTGTGGATATGGCAGCAGCAGGAGGATTCCACAGAGTGGCAAGGTGACATAGGGTGGAGATGGCAGCAGCATCAGGATTCCACAGAATTGCAAGGTGACATAGTGTGGATATGGCAGCAGCATCAGGAGACTACAGAGTGGCAAAGTGACATAGTGTGGAGATGGCAGCAGCAGGATGATACCACAGAGTGGCAAGGTGACATAGTGTGGAGATGGCAGTAGCAGCAGCATCAGGATACCACAGAGTGACAAGGTGACATTGTGTGGATTTGGCAGCATCAGGAGACCCCAGAGTGGCAAGGTGACATAGTGTGGAGATGTCAGCAGCAGAAGGAAGATACCACAGAGTGGCAAGGTGACAAAGTGTGGAGATGGCAGTAGCAGCAGCAGCATCAGGATACCACAGAGTGGCAAGGTGACATAGTGTGGATATGGCAGCAGCAGGAGGATACCACAGAGTGGCAAGGTGACATAGTATGGAGATGGCAGCAGCAACAGCAGGAGGATACCACCAAGTGACACAGTGTGGAGATGGCAGTAGCAGGAGCATCAGGATACCACAGACATGCAAGGGGACATAGTGTTGAGATGGCAGCAGCAGCAGGAGACCAAAAAGTGGCAAGGTGACATAGTGTGGATATGGCAGCAGCAGCAGGAGGATTCCACAGAGTGGCAAGGTGACATAGTGTGGAGATGGCAGCAGCAGCATCAGGATACCACAGAGTTTTTAGGTGACATAGTGTGGAAACGCAGCAGCATCAGGAGACTACAGAGTGGCAAGGTGACATAGTGTGGAGATGGCAGCAGCAGGATGATACCACAGAGTGGCAAGGTGACATAGTGTGGAGATGGCAGTAGCAGCATCAGGATACCACAGAGTGACAAGGTGACATTGTGTTGATTTGGCAGCAGCATCAGGAGACCACAGAGTGGCAAGGTGACATAGTGTGGAGATGGCAGAAGCAGCAGGAGGATACCTCAGCGTGGCAAGGTGACAAAGTGTGGATATGGCAGTAGCAGCAGCAGCAGCATCAGGATACCACAGAGTGGCAAGGTGACATAGTGCGGATATGGAAGCAGTAGGAGGATACCACAGAGTGGCAAGGTGACATAGTATGGAGATGGCAGCAGCAACAGCAGGAGGATACCACAGAGTGGCAAGGGGACATAGTGTGGAGATGGCAGCAGCAGGACACCACAGAGTGGCAAGGTGATATAGTGTGGATATGGCAGCAGCAGCAGCAACAGCAGTAGGATACCACAGAGTGGCAAGGTGACTGAAAGGAATCCATGTTCTTTATTAAGTCAAAATCAATTCTGCTTTTACTGAAGTTTCATTTCTATGTTAGGTACTAACTCTGATTGCTGTGAAACTAATATACTGTAAGGTTTCTATTCTCTGTAACCCTGAATCTTATCTCTTTGGCACTACTCCCGGACAATATTCCTAATATGGAAGTTCCGTTTTTGTTTCTATTTCTCTGAGCGTAGAATGAAACGTGTTAATATGATAGGTTAAATACATAACATACGATGATGCCAATTAAGAGGGTAAAGCCCCCTCTATATAACCTGTGTGCGTTAAAAATAAACCTTAGAGTGTTCATTCAGTACATCACTGTTGTGTCTTTTATTACATACTGAGTGAAGCGCTCTCCTGACGTCAGAAGGACTCAAACCAAGCCGATACTAGAAGTCTTGGTGCCAGGTACCAAGTGGGACTAAGAGATTCCTATCAGTTGGGGGCTCGCGTCCGGGATCGGGAAGGTTTTCCTCGTGTTCGGTAAGGAAGGCATCTGTTATTGTCCTCTGGCCGATCCGAGGACCACGTCCCGATCTAGTAAGTAGAACCTACAACTTCTAGTATAATTACTGTATCAGGGATACAGGGTACAGACTCCGGGAGTCCGCCGTGAGGATCACTCAGAGAAAATATAGTGCGCACTAGATAATACTGTCTCAGGGAGACAAAGACGGAGCTTGGTTTGACTCTTTACTTTTTAAAAGCTGTTTTAAAGTATAAGATTATTAGAGTTGATATAAGGATACTGATGTCCGGGTGGTAAGTGTACGGACTGAAGTTCACTATTTGCATAGAGTTTTAAGGACATTGCATTGTTGTTTTACTGTGTTGCGGAGGTCTGCAATACGCCCCACCCCCGGCTGGGAGCAATCCGTTAACCCACAGATAGGTGAACACAAGCAGCAGACCAAAGCAACAAATTATATGTTTGATGAAACTCTCTGATATATTGTGATCAGACCTGAGTCCTTTGCCTAGTTGACAGGATTAATTTCTCTGAGCCTTAAAGGTTCAGTGCAGCCAGTCCTAGGAAAGTAGCATCATTAAAATATCAGACGGAATGGGATCACAAGAGTCTAAAACCAATTATCCCAAACCTGAGACGGGAGAAACATGCAAAGTTTATGTTGCACGGTGTAGTCCCACAAATTACTTCCTAGTTAACCCATGGGTGGATAATTTAGCTGGATGGACTGAGTTCATGCAAGCTGCTAGCCCCTTTCCCAGGGACGGCGATAATAGCCCGTACCACATAGACATGATAAAGGGTCTTTGTCTGGAAGACAAAGAAGCATGGCCACATTTTGACCATGATCCGTCCTGGAATATGGATTACATGATACAAGGGGGTGAACAATGGTTGGAGATAGCCCCACATTGGTACAATGTACCATCAAATAAGAAGAAAGGGAAAACTAATAAGATTCCAAAAGATGACAGTCAGTTACATAAAATGGAGAAACGAACAGAATTAAAAGACGTGTCTGAAAAGCCAAACCCACCACCTTACACTGTCCCGTCCGCCCCTGCACCCCATCTCACACTAAACCCTGTACACATATGTCCAAGCATGCAGGAGATACAGGACGAAGATATAGGTGCTACATTTATGCAGGTCCATGACGAATTAGAGAAAACAAAATACAGTCAAAAACAACAGAAAGCTGCAGAACAATATAAGTACCACACACGCAGCAAGGGAATAGAAGCTAAAGAAGAACAGGTAGAACTCAGTGCACCCTTCATAACAATAGGAGAACACTTAATGAAGAAACCCATGGACATCGAGGACCTTAATAAAATTATCAAACACTGCCCCAAACCCACAGTGGCTCCTTTGGGAACCATCACCTATCTTAAAAAGGCTTGTAAAGGCAGAAATTGTACACAAGAAGATTTAAGGCTCATAATAGATGGCATCATAGGAACACATACTGCTTGGGATTGGGATGAAGTCCCATACATTTCTACACTAGTAGATGGAACTGTTGATGCCAGCCGGTACATATGCAATACAGAAGAAGGAATGAAGAAGATTTGGACCCAAGTTGAGGATCATATGAATAAGGTATTCAAACAAAAATCATCTCTGCCTATTGCTGTAGCTTGTAAACAAAAGCCCACAGAGTCTGTTACTGAGTTTTGGAAGAGATTCATGGACTGTTGGAGACTGGAGGCGGGACTCCCTACCCTCCAGAACGACAGCCTGATCATCTCCACATTCATTAACAATCTGTCAGACAAATTAACCCTTCCAGTGAAACAAGGTGTATCCTCATGGACCTCAGATGATACTGTCACCTTTGAAAAACACCTTTATGAAAAGGAATCAGCAGGATGTTTCGAAATCAGAAAAATCACACCCACACATGCCTATGCCAACAACAGGGGAGGGGGCAGAGGAAGGAGGAGAGGAGGACATACTAGTTACAACCAGAACACACAGTGGCAGCAAGGACACCCACAAGATCAGATACAAAATAACTGTTGTTATAACTGTGGGAAAGAAGGACATTGGGCAAGACAGTGTACACAGCCCAGGAGGCACCGGGGTAGACAGGGCCAAAGTCAGGTACCAGACACAAATACACAGTCTTTTAACCTTCCTCAACAAAGACCCCAACAAACAGGCCAACAACCAAGATTCCCCATTGATTGGAATCAGCAACAACAATCATACTGATGCTGCCCGGAGGGAGGTACCCCGATTTTCACACAGGTCACCACACACTGGAAAGACACACCTGTTATTCTACTGAGAGTGGGAGGAAGAAGAGTAGGATTCATGGTAGATAGCGGTGCAACTTCAAGTGTGTTAAGTAAAGATTTATACAAGGGACCATTGAGAAAATCTGAGCCCTCTATGGGAATTAATGGGGTTTTAACAAAAACTTTCAAAACTGACTCACTACCACTTGAGACCATGGACAAGGAGTACATCACAGACCATGCCTTCAGCATTATACCAGATTGCCCTGTCAGCCTGTTAGGGAGAGATTTGTTCATTAAGCTTGATTTACAAGTGTCAGCCAAAAATCAGGGCATAAGAGTACACTCAGATCTCATTCCAATCTCTACACCAGTGCCACTGATTCTTGCAAACATACAGGACCACCCAGAACTCAACAACATCAACCCTGCATTATGGTCTTCAAATGAATATGACACGGGGTTCATAGATTGCACACCTTACAAGGCTACTGTGATATCAGGTGTCCTCTCAGTGTTCCAGAAACAGTACCCGTTGTCCACAGAAAAAATTGAGGGCTTGAGGCCAATGATCGAAGAGTTTTCAAAAGAAGGCATCCTGGAAGAGGTGATTTCACCCTTCAGCACTCCCATAAATCCTGTGGCAAAAGCAGATGGTTCAATTCGCTTTGTGCAGGATTTAAGGGAAATCAACAACATCATTGTGCCTATAGCCCCCATTGTACCTGACATTACTCAGTTGCTATCTGCCATTCCAGCGGATGCTGTTTGGTTCAGTGTGATAGATCTGAAAAATGCATTCTTTTCTATCCCAGTTGACAAGAAGACCAGACTACTTTTTGCTTTTTCCTTCGAGGGGCGACAACTAACCTGGGCAAGAATGCCGCAGGGATATGCTGATTCACCTGTAGTGTTCAGCATTGTCCTCCAAATGACTTTAAAACCATGGCACCCCCCCCAAGGTTCCGTGTTGTTGCAATACGTGGATGATTTACTGTTGTGCAGTATGTCAGTGGAGGCCAACATTGAGGATGGTATATCACTGTTACAATGGTTGTTTGAATGTGGACACAAAGTGTCATTAGGGAAAATGCAATGGTATAAACAGCAAGTCGAATACTTGGGGTTTGTCCTGACAAAGGGGGAAAGGAGGATCAGTCCAGGGAGAGTTTAGTCTGTAGCGGGATTGGTCACCCCGCACTCCAAGAAGGAAATGCTATCCTTCCTTGGAATGATAAACTACTGCAGACAATGGATCCCAGACTGTTCCTACCATGATAATATCTTGAGACAGGCAACACTGCAGGACAAACCTGATTTAATAAGATGGTCTTCAGAAATGTACAATGCATTTGATTATCTGAAATGTTCATTAATGTCAAGTCCAGGATTGGGCCTCCCTGACTACAAACTGCCCTTCCACATGTTTGCACGACAAAACTGTAAAACCATGGCGGGCGTGCTGACACAAGAACATGGAGGCAAGTTGCGCTCATGTGCATTTTTCTCGAAGGTAATGCCCACCTCTGTCCAAGGGATGCCGGCATGTCTGCGTTCTCTTGCAGCCTGTGCTATGATGGTAGAGTTGGCAACTCCTTTTACAATGGGACATTACACCATTTTGCACACCACACATGATGTTGTAGGCCTACTCAAGGGCATCCACACACAACACATGTCTGCACAAAGGCTTTCAGGATATGAGGTACTACTGCTCAGTGACCCTTCACTCGAAATCAAGTATGCTTCCCACACCTCAGGACCAGCACCAATACTGAATGCTCTCTTAGGCCTTAAAGGACAGGAAGATTGCCTCACAGATACACATGATTGCTTACAGGTCCTGGAACACGAAACTTCTCCAAGACATGATTTGTCATCCACACCCATTATAGGTGCTCCAGAGGTTTTTGTAGACGGTTCATGCACCAGACCAGATGACACCAGTTACTGTACAGGCTACGCCATTGTCATGCTCCCAGATGTTGTACTAGAGGCAAAGCCCATAAAGTTTCAGTCTGCACAGGCAGCTGACCTCATTGCCCTTACCAGGGCATGCATTCTACATGCTGAAAAACCAGTCACCATTTATACTGACAGTAGGTACGCACATGGGGTAGTGTGGGATCATGGAATGATTTGGCACAGAAGAGGTTTCACTGCAGCAGATGGTAAACGCATCTCACACTCACAGTTGGTCGCAGATCTACTTGAAGCCATCAGATTGCCTTCACAATTGGCAATTATCCACTGCAAGGCACACACCAATGGTAAGGATCATGTCTCACAGGGCAATGCGCTGGCAGATAGGGAGGCGAAACGAGCGGCCGACTACAGCCCCTCAGGTCCATGTAAACGTTGGGAGATGCCATGTTTGGCACCCCCAACCCTTGAGATGTCACAAATGCTTACCGATCTTCAAAGATACGCCACTGAACAGGAACGGCAAGACTGGTGTTATCCAGTATTGCAGAAAAATTCTAAGACAGAATTACTCTGCAAAGAGGGGAGACCATGCATTCCCCAACACAGTGCTTCCATCTTCATAGCACATTTCCATGGAGCAGGACATAACAGCATACAGACAACTCAGTCATTGTTGAGTCAAAATTTTTACATTACTGACATCAAAAAGTTAGTAACAGAATATGTACACAGGTGCATTACATGTTTGAGGAACAACCCCAACAACCCCTTGAAGGTAGTCCATCAACACCTTGACTATCCCACTACTCCATTCACCCATTTACAGGTAGACTTCACACATATTCCCAAAACTCAGGGTAGACAGGAATATGCTTTGGTGATTGTTGACATGTTCTCCAGATGGCCTGAAGTATTCCCCACCAAATCAGAGGATGCTAAAACAACAGCAAGGATACTTACTCAACAAATCATTCCTAGGTGGGGATGCCCTCTGATGATTGAATCTTACCAAGTGCCAGCATTCACCTCCAAACTCAACAAGGAAATTGCTAAATTACTACATATAGAATGGGAATTTCACATTCCATATCACCCGCAAAGTTCTGGCATTGTGGAACGCATGAACAGGACTATCAAAGATAAATTGAGGAAGGCCACTGCAGGTACTTTTGAAAAATGGAAAGAGATCCTACCCATAATACTTGCAGAAATAAGGATGACACCTAATAAGAGGTTAGGGTTATCACCATTCGAGATACTCATGGGAAGGCCTTTCCCCACCCCCTGGGCAAGACGCTCAATGATAGTGCAGGAAGGTGATCTTGATTTAATAAGGGAAGAATATGTCACCAAATTGATACAGGTTCTTAATAAAACTGAGGAAAAAGTTGCTTGTAAGTCTCCCTCTCTTCCACAGGAACCCACCCACCCATACAGGGTGGGGGATGAGGTAGTGATCAAAACACTGAAGAAAGGAAAATCCCAAGGTGACTTCGCATATGGCCCACCCACTACCGTGGTTGCAGTGACCAGAACAGCTGTGCTGACTGAACAATCTCCAACTTGGATCCACGCCACCCGAGTGAAGCTCGTGAGAACAAGAGAGGAGGCAGGAACGGAGGCAGACAGCCTTGGCCTTGAAGAAGGACAAGAGGTACTAACGAGGGCAGACAGCCCTGACCTCCAACAAGGCCCAGAGGTACTAACGGGGGCAGACAGTCCTGACCTCCAACATGATGAGCTCCTCACTCCTTTCTGGGAAATGGTTGAATGTACTGACTAAGATTGCTTCAATAATCTTGTTGATTATACCAATTAGTAGTAAGGGAGAAGTAGCCGCAACTAGCAAGGGCGGCGTCATCACTTTTTGGTATAATTCATCTAACACTCACGTAGCCACCTACACCTTTTGCCTTTGTGATATCTTGAAAAAATGTTCATATTATAGCTATTGTTCCAACGACTATGTAGAAGGACAGGCCTATATATGTGTAACAGACTCATACTGGGGAAAAGGTTGTGGATACTGGGGATCAGTGGGATGGAATACAGGGACAAAATGGGGATATAAACCAGAAAGCGCCCTCAAAAGGAGGGATAAAAATTCTAAGTCCCTTTTGACTAGAATGACACTCCTTGAGAGAGGGACGTGTTATGTGGACACCTCTTCAGTGTATCATTGCAAAAAAAGGTCAGCGGAAATGAAAATTGTATTGACAATAGACAACCCTGGTAAATATGATGAAGGAGATTATGTATTAGGATGGTACTATCATAACATGTGGGGAGCTGAGACTTCTCAGGTAACACAAATGTTCAAACTTAGAGATATGTATAAGTCTAAGGAATACCAGCCCATCACAGGTGTCCCAAAAAACCCACTAGCCCCACATATAGTTTCTCTAAAAAACCTAAGGGCCATATCTAATCCCACATATGAGGATACTTTGGCCATGGGGACGGGCTTTTCTGATGTTAATCTGTGGCTGGAGTGGATGAAGTATAGTGCAGCCTCTGTGAATAAAAGTAACTGTTACATATGCGGTGCTGCCAAGCCACACCTAGGTACCGTACCTCTAGTGTTACCAGAAAGTGTTGAAGAATGTTTTTTGACTCTTTTTGTTAATATGTCTTATAACCACAGTGCATGTACAGAATGGAAATCAAAATACCCTCTTTTGTTAAAAAATCCTCGCCCAGGGGCAGGTATCCAGGTATATCCAGGTAACTACACATGTTACAAAGGGAGCACACATGGGAGGAATGTACAGAATTTCACCAAAGGTTATTGTCACAAATACAGCAATCTGAACATATCCCTCACTCAGAACCAAGTGTACTCCATAGGAGATGTGTACTGGATCTGTGGAGATGGAAAAATAAGATCCAGATTGGAAGGTGCCTGGAAAGGTGAATGTGCGCTTGCCAAAGCTATAATGAACATGCACATTTTTACTGAATCGGATATTATAGACAAAGGGGTGCTAAAGAGAAACAAAAGAAGCGCCCCCCTTTCAAGTTTTGATCCCCATGTGTATATAGATGCAATAGGTGTTCCAAGAGGGGTCCCAGATGAGTTCAAAGCTAGAGATCAAGTAGCCGCCGGATTTGAATCAATATTTCCCATCATTACTGTGAATAAAAATGTGGATTGGATAAATTACATATACTACAATCAGCAAAGGTTTGTAAACTATACCAGAGATGCATTTCTAGGGGTAGCAGAAGAACTACAAGCAGACTCAATCATGACATTCCAGAATCGAATGGTGTTGGATATGATTCTTGCAGAGAAGGGCGGAGTGTGCCGAGTATTGATTGATCCAACCTCCTGCTGCACATACATACCAAATAATACTGGCCCCACTGGTAAGGTCACAATAGCTATAAAAAAGCTTGAAGATCTGTCAGTAGAACTGAAAAAGAACTCAGGTATAAATGATCCATGGGATCAATACTTTGGGTGGTTCACAAATTGGAAACAAGGTCTCATGCAACTAGGGATTGTCATACTAATAGTAATTGTAGTAATAGGTGTAGTAGCATTATGTGTTATTCCCTGTGTGAGACGAATGCTAGAAAAAGGGCTCTCTAATATGTCATTATATCAGACTACTGTACCCCAGGAGGATCGAAGCCCAGATGGGTATAAGAATTACCTAATATCGTATAGAGAGAAAAAGGACAAGAAAGGAAAGAACCATGTAGTGTGATCCACTAAAGGTTCTTAAGAGGGGATTTGAAAGGAATCCATGTTCTTTATTAAGTCAAAATCAATTCTGCTTTTACTGAAGTTTCATTTCTATGTTAGGTACTAACTCTGATTGCTGTGAAACTAATATACTGTAAGGTTTCTATTCTCTGTAACCCTGAATCTTATCTCTTTGGCACTACTCCCGGACAATATTCCTAATATGGAAGTTCCGTTTTTGTTTCTATTTCTCTGAGCGTAGAATGAAACGTGTTAATATGATAGGTTAAATACATAACATACGATGATGCCAATTAAGAGGGTAAAGCCCCCTCTATATAACCTGTGTGCGTTAAAAATAAACCTTAGAGTGTTCATTCAGTACATCACTGTTGTGTCTTTTATTACATACTGAGTGAAGCGCTCTCCTGACGTCAGAAGGACTCAAACCAAGCCGATACTAGAAGTCTTGGTGCCAGGTACCAAGTGGGACTAAGAGATTCCTATCAGTGACATAGTGTCGAGATGGCAGCAGCAGCAGGAGGATTCCACAGAGTGGCAAGGTGACATAGTCTGGAGATGGTAGCAGCAGCAGCAGCATCAGGATACCACAGAGTGGCAAGGTGACATAGTGTGGATTTGGCAGCAGCAAAAGGACACTACAGAGTGGCAAGGTGACATACTGTGGATGTGACAGCAGCAGCAGGAGGATACTAAAGAGTGGCAAGGTGACATAGTGTGGAGATAGCAGCAGCAGGAGACCACAGAGTGGCCAGGTGACATAGTGTGGATATAGCAACAGCAGCAGCATCAGGAGACCACAGAGTGGCAAGGTGACATAGTGTGGAAGTGGCAGTAGCAGCAGCAGCATAAGGAGACCACAGAGTGGCCAGGTGATATAGTGTGGATATAGCAACAGCAGCAGCAGAGTACTAGCTGAGGCAGGTAGTAAGAAAAAACCGGTTTCTTATCAAAGTGTTGGTGTGGCACCATGGATGATCTAGTCTGATGCTTCAGGAATTGGTGGTTGGAAATCCTGGCTAATCCACGCCTAATTCATCTTGACAAAGGTCAGTCTCTCCACATTTTTGGTGGACAGGCGAATTCTAACTATGGCCCCGTCGCACTAAACACCCGCTCTGATGCCACACTACTGGCCGGGCACAACAGCTTTTCCAGGCAAAACTCTGCTAGTTGCGGCCACAAATCCAGTTTGGCTGCCCAGTAGTCCAGCGGATCTTCAATGTGGGTTGGCAGGGTGGTGTCCAAGTATGCCACCACCTGCTGGTTCAGGTCTACCTGCTGCTGCTGGCGAGTAGTTTCTTCACTAAGCGACTGTAGACTCAGGCTGCTGCTGATGGAGATGGTACTGCTCCTCCCACCCCACCCATCCCCAGCAGCCATGGCAGTGGAACGTGAGCACAGAGAACCCCCCTGGTCAGACCTGTGAGAGGATGGACGATGGCGCAGATAGGCAGCGGCCAACTGACTTCATAGGATGTCTATGTAGTAGTTTAGTTTGTCCTCCCTCTCAGTGGGTGTAAAAAACACTCCAACTCTGGACCGGTAGTGAGGGTCCAACAAGGTGGAGAGACAGAATTCATCCCTCTGCTGAATGGTGACAATTCGACTGTCACTACGCAAGCAAGTGAGCATGCATCGGGCCATTTGCGCAAGTGACTCGGAGGGACTCCCTGCCTCCATCTCTACTGCATACTGCCACGGTGTGTCTGGGTCTACTGTCTCGTCTTCCTCATCACCCTGTAGCTCCTCTGGCTGCTCCTGCTCCTCTTCTCCTGTCACCTGAGTAGAAAAACCACCCATTTGGCTACACATTGCCTGTGCTCCAATGTCCTCCTCCCCCTCCTCTTCCAGTTCAGCCCCCACAGGGCTAATGTGGCCGTGAGATCTAGGCGCCACATCTCCAGTCCCCTGACCAGCCATTGTTACCAGCATCTGTTCCAGGACATGAAGCAGTGGAATGAGGTAGTTCAGCCTGTAGTCCTGGCCACTGACAAATAACGTGGCGTCCTCAAAGGGCCTGAGCAAACGACAGGTGTCACGCATGAGCTGCCACTGTCTGACATCGAAGTTACACAGGGGAGTACTCCTATCCGCTTGCATCATCAAGAAATTGTTGATGGCCTTTCTCTGTTCGTATAGTCGGTACAACATATGGAGGGTGGAATTCCAATGGGTGGAAACGTCGCATATCAGCCTATGTTGGGGGATGCGGTTCTGCCGCTGCAGCTCAAGGAGGGTGTGCTTTGCGGTGTACGAGTGGCTGAAGTGCATGCAAAGTTTCCTGGCCATTTTTAGGATGTCTTGCAGATGGGTGGAAGACTTCAGGAACCACTTGACAACCAGATTGAACATGTGTGCCATGCAGGACGCATGGCTCAGCCTTCCTTGACGCAGCGCCGATACAATGCTCTTCCTGTAGTTGGTCACCATGGTTCCGATTTTGAGTTGTCGGGAGAAAGCCAGGATTCGATTTCTTGATGAAGGACACGGAGCAGTTCATCCCCTATGTGACCACTTCGTCAGCTTCGATTCGCTCATTTCTAGCACTGGCACTTGCAGTAGTGACACAGCCTTCTAACAGCTTATGAAGCTCAGCGCCGTACATTGTATAGTGGCTGTGCTTGGTATCGTGCTCAGCCCCATTCACTTCAATGGGGCTGAGCTGCGCCTAGCATATGTGACTGATGAATGTGACGTCACGTGGCCTAGAGAAAGCTGTGGCACTACTGCAGATACTGATGACTTATCCAAAAGTCTAGGAGAACCCTTTTAATGACGCAAACAGCTATCTTGGTTAGGCAGTATTAATTAGGGAGCCACATGTCTCTTGGGCCCCTTGCTTGTGAATCCCAATTATAGATGGAAGTCAGCTTCATGAATCAAGTAGGTTTAGCACTTATGGGGTCATTTATCTAACTGGTAAAGTAGAACTGTCTTATTTGTCCATAGCAACCAATCAGTTTCCACCTTTTCACTTTCCAAAGGAGCTGTCAAAAATGAAAGGTGGGATCTGATTGGTTGCTATGGGCAGCTAAACCAGTTCTACTTTACACCAGTTTGATAAATGACTCCAACTTTCTCCATTGTATTTTCTAGACCAGTCATTAGATACTGCCTATTGTCAATGGCACTATACTGAATTTGACATTAGTGTGAGAACAATACACATGTGCTGTGGGCACCACCAGGGCATGGCACAACTATTGGTCAGAGCAATACAGTTGACATATGGCTACGAAGAACCATTTCACTTGTTCTATGGGTCAGGACAATATGGCGGGCATTACAGTCAGCAATGTATTACTACATTGTGTCAGCACAATATCACTTCTGCTTAGCACCAGTCATTCATGTGATCCCATCCTTTTTTTTAACCACTAGAGAGGTAACACTTGTTCTCCATCTTGACAAATCCTTTTCTTGGTTCCATATAGTTGTGTTGTACGGTTACTAATATTAACCCCTTTCTTCTCTATGTTCCAATAACTATAACTTTTTTGTTTTTTCTTTCACATAGCTATATAAGGGGTTATTTTTTGCGGGACAAGATGTATTTTTTTTAATGCCACCATTTAATTTACCATATTTTGTATTGGAAAATGAAAAATAAAAATAAAATGCGTGTCAAAATTGAAAAAAAAAAGCAGAATTACGCCAAGGTTTTTGGGGTTTTGACATGACAGCGTTCACTGTGCACTAAAAATGACCAGGCGGCCTTATTCTGCAGCTCAATATGAGCAATACCAAGCTTGTATAGGTTTTTTCAGTTTTACTGCTTTTAAAAAAATAAAAACCTTTGTCTTTTACCAGAGTGGACCCAGCATGCATGTGGAACCTGCATTCCCTGTATTTTATGGTGGCCAGTATGGCACATAACAGGTAGTATTTAGTGTTAGGTTCCCGTCTTATAGAGACCGCCTTGAAGCCAGCAGACGAGCCCAAATAATTTTTTACAAAATGTATTTGCCAAGAATCTCAAATTTACAAAATAAGTGTAGCACTAGCACCAAAATATTATAACTTTGGCATTATTATACATTATTTATGTTTGCAGAGTGCTGTTGCATTGAGTTTTATTTCCTTGCGTTTATAGCCATGGCGATGTGCACCTGCGCATTGGGGTGTGCTGTGCTGACTGACCCCCTCTTTTTTTTGCAATCAGTATTGAGATTGCCATGACAGGCCTGGAGTGCTTCAGCAGAGTCCAGGCTGCCATGACAACCGATTGGAGCCCCGCGATTTCACTGCGGCAATGTCACAATGTAGAGGGAGGGGAGGAACACCAGAATGATCACAGAAGGAAAATGACCCGAAACTAGGCCTCACAGCTAGGGAAAGGAAAAGGTCACCACCTAGGAAACCCTAAACCTAGCCCTGACTCCTGTCAGTATGAATAGACCCTGAAGGTGGGAATACACCGTAAACCTAGGCCCTAGAAACCCTGAAAAGCCCTAGGCATAGTGACAGGGTCTGAGACTACTGGTTCCTTCCCAGATGAACGAACCAGCATCTCCCTGAGGCCTAGGAAACAGTGAGCAAAAGGAGACAACAAAATACAAAGGGGAGTACACTTATCTTCAATAGAAAATGGATGAGCAGAAACTCAGAAGAGGACAACACACCAGCTCTTCCAACTCCAGGTAAAAAATATCAACTGCATGGTAAGAAGTGTGAGTCCAGACTAAATAGAGGAGCAGTAATGACCACAAACTACACCTGAAGCAAGAAGTGTGGTCATACTAACAACAACAACAAAGCAAAGTAAAAACCGAGAGGCTGTCAGATAGCGTCACGTGATGCAAGTCTCTCAGATCTTCTAACCTCTGTCACGGGAGATATTGTGACAGGCGGCTACAATCGGAAGGCAGAGAGAGCTGCATCCCTCTGCCTTCACTCACAGGTGCCACGATCAGCGTTGCGGCACCTGAGGGGTAAATGACAGAGACAGCACGATCGCTGCTCCCTGTCAATGTGGATGCCTGCTGTATGAGACAGCCGGCACCCGCCGTATATGGAGCGGGCCCGCTGCAGAGGCCTGCTCTATACATCCCCCTCACTCATTATGACGTACAGTTATGTCATAAAGGGAATTTAGTCAGTGAATATAATATTCATTCCCCCTTAAAGGGGTTGTCTCAGCAACTGGCCTTTATGATGTAGACAAAGTTAAAGAGATATTCCGGTTAGATTAATTTATCCACTATCCACAGAATACAGTTCCAGAGATAGCCAAATACAGTGCTCCACCATCTCCGGAATTCCCATAGAAATGAATGGAACGGCAGCACACATGTGCGACCGTCCTCCCCATTCGTTTGAGGGGGGGTGC
Source organism: Bufo bufo (assembly GCF_905171765.1). NCBI lineage: Eukaryota > Metazoa > Chordata > Amphibia > Anura > Bufonidae > Bufo > Bufo bufo. Next base: position 143,518,345 of record NC_053395.1, on the reverse strand, counting down.
AGGGGGTATGGTGCCCCTCTTTTTGTGATTAGTGGGGGGCTCAGCGGTAGGACCCCCACCGATCTAATAGTTATCCCCTATCCTGTAGATAGGGAATAACTTTAATGAACCAGAATACCCCTTTAATACAAGGCACTTACTAATGTTTTGTGATTGTCCATATTGCCTACTTTGCTGACTTGATTAATTTTTTTAACCCATTATACACTGCTCGTATCCAAGAGTTATGACTACCCTGTAATCCAGCAGTGGTGGTGGTGCTTGCACGCTTTAGGAAAAGGCACCAGCCTCTCTGGTGGCCAGGTCCGTGGGAGCGTGCCTAGGCTTACACTTTTTTTTTAATACTGTCCAAGCATGGCCACCACTGCTGGATTACAGGGTTGTCATTACCTCTGGATATGAGCCATGTACAGTTGCAAGAAAAAGTATGTGAACCCTTTGGAATGATATGGATTTCTGCACAAATTGGTCATAAAATGTGATCTGATTTTCATCTAAGTCACAACAATAGACAATCACAGTCTGCTTAAACTAATAACACACAAAGAATTGAATGTTACCATGTTTTTATTGAACACACCATGTAAACATTCACAGGGCAGGTGGAAAAAGTATGTGAACCCCTAGACTAATGACATCTCCAAAAGCTAAATGGAGTGAGGTGTCAGCCAACTGGAGTCCAATCAATGAGATGAGATTGGATGTGCTGGTTACAGCTGCCCTGCTCTATAAAAAACATACACCAGTTCTGGGTTTGCTTTTTAAAAGAAGCATTGCCTGATGTGAATGATGCCTCGCACAAAAGAGCTCTCAGAAGACCTACGATTAAAAATTGTTGACTTGCATAAAGCTGGAAAGGGTTATAAAAGTATCTCCAAAAGCCTTGCTGTTCATCAGTCCACGGTAAGACAAATTCTCTATAAATGGAGAAAGTTCAGCACTTCTGCTACTCTCCCTAGGAGTGGCCGTCCTGTAAAGATGACTGCAAGAGCACAGCACAGACTGCTCAATGAGGTGAAGAAGAATCCTAGAGTGTCAGCTAAAGACTTACAAAAGTCTATGGCATATGCTAACATCCCTGTTAGCGAATCTACAATACGTAAAACACTAAACAAGAATGGATTTCATGGGAGGATACCACAGAGGAAGCCACTGCTGTCCAAAAAAACATTGCTGCACGTTTACAGTTTGCACAAGAGCACCTGGATGTTCCAAAAGCAGTACTGGCAAAATATTCTGTGGACAGATGAAACCAAAGTTGAATTGTTAAGAAGAAACACACAACACTATGTGTGGAGAAAAAGAGGCACAGCAGACCATCAAAACCTCATCCCAACTGTGAAGTATGGTGGTGGGGGCATCATGATTTGGGGCTGCTTTGCTGCGTCAGGGCCTGGACGGATTGCTATCATCGAAGGAAAAATTCCCAAGTTTATCAAGACATTTTGCAGGAGAGCTTGAGGCCATCTGTCCACCAGCTGAAGCTCAACAGAAGATCGGTGTTGCAACAGGACAACGACCCAAAGCATAGAAGTAAATCAACAACAGAATGGCTTAAACAGAAGAAAATACGCCTTCTGGAGTGGCCCAGTCAGAGTCCTGACCTCAACCCGATTGAGATGCTGTCGCATGACCTCAAGAATGCGATTAACACCAGACATCCCAAGAATATTGCTGAACTGAAACAGTTCTGTAAAGAGGAAGGGTCAAGAATTACTCCTGACCGTTGTGCACGTCTGATCTGCAACTACAGGAAACATTTGGTTAAAGTTATTGCTGCCAAAGGAGGTTCAGCCAGTTATTAAATCCAAGGGTTCACATACTTTTTCCACCTGCACTGTGAATGTTTACATGGTGTGTTAAATAAAAACATGGTAACATTGAATACTTTGTGTGTTATTAGTTTAGGCAGACTGTGATTGTCTATTGTTGTGACTTAGATGAAGATCAGATCACATTTTATGACCAATTTGTGCAGAAATCCATATCATTCCAAAGGTTTCACATACTTTTTCTTGCAACTGTATAATGTGATGAAAAAATGATTCAAGCCAGCAAAGGAGGCAATATGGACAATCATAATACATTAGTAAATGTCTTGTATGAATTAATCTCGAGCTTCGGATCCAAGATCTCCGTTCAGCATTAAAATGTATTGGCTCCGTGGAGCAAAACTTAATTTCACCAGAAGTCGTGCGAGACTTAGCTGACTTAATTCGGTAGTCATTTCTGAATCTTTAAAAACATTTTAAATTAGTAATCCAAACTCAGGTTTGGTACTGAAGCTGACTTTGGGTTACTAAATTGTCTTATACGTGCGGGTCCCACCTCTAGGACCCGCACCTATATCGAGAACGGAGCCCTGCAAGTCCTCCAGCCACCACCAAGCCGGCTTCCCTTAGAAGTAAATGGGAGCGTACCACGCATGCGCGGCCCCCGCTCCCATGCATTTCTATGAGGCCGATGGAAATAGCCAAGCCAGCGCTAAGCTATTTTCGCCGGCCCCATAGAAAAATAAATGGAGGGCGGCTGTGCATGCGCAGTGCGCCCTCCTTCACTTGCGGGGCTCCCTTCTCGATATAGGTGCGGGTCCCAGGATATGCCCCTATTGTTCATGATGAGACAACCCCTTTAACTTTCTCTACATGATAGTTAGACAACTCCATGATGTTAGACAACTAATTTTAATAGACATACTATGAGACATAATTAATTAAGGCTTATTCTCATCTCAGCTGGTGGTTCAAGTGTGAATGTGCTTCTAATTTATCCTGAGAGTAGCATTCTTGTGTACTTTTGCCCCTCCTTGATTAAGGTGGTACATATAGGTGTGTGTGCTCCTCCTCTGATCGGTTGCTGGATGCACACAGAGGAAACTAGGAGCAGCACACTATATGTGCAGCGTTTGCTCTCCTGTACATAGATGCCCAACGGCATAGGTAGGTATAGAGTAGGACCTACCTGACTGAGATAACTTTGGCATGGGTAGGCGGGCACAGATATGATGATCAAAATATATTGGCTGAGACTCTCAGATTTTATTATTACAGTGAGGGCTTAGTCCATTTGTAATGTTGTGTTAGTGCATTATTATTTTCTGTGATTTTTGTCATAAATGTAGCCATGAACACCCGCATATTTACAGGTGAAACTCGAAAAATTAGAATATCGTGCAAAAATTATTTCAGTAATCCAAATTAAAAGGAATTGCATTAATGCAGCAAAAATTCGAATTTTTTGAAAAAATTCAATATTCTAGGCTCAAAGTGTCATAATCTAGTCAGCTAATTAATCCATAACCTCTGCGCAAAGGGTACCTCAAAATTGTGACTTTGGGGTTTCATAAGCTGTAAGCCATAATCATCCAAATTATAACAAATAAAGACTTGAAATATCTTGCTTTGCATGTAATGACTCTATGTCATATGTTAGTTTCACCTTTTAAGTTGCATTACTGAAATAAATGAACTTTGCACAATATTTTATTTTTCCGAGTTTCACCTGTATTTATCATATTGTCCAGGATGTTTTTATCTTTGTTTTTTATCTTTTCTCTGTGATTTTTGCTGAGATTTGAATAACCTTCATCTGTGGTATGGGGTGGGCAGAGTTGCAGAAACAGCTGAATGGGCATACTTTGCCGTTTTCGCAGCTTCCATCGAAGTGATTGGGAGCTACATGAACAGCGTAGCACAGCCCACTGGTGTTTCACATGTACCTGTCACCGCCGGCCCTGGGAGAGACCTTAAAAGTTCAGATAGACGGAAGACTCAGGAGTCTAACTAAAAGATCTCTCTTGTTTTCATTGTTGCTGACAGGTTTCCACCCCTTCGCAGATGTTGCTCATTATCAGTCAGGTGGCTCTTTATATGTTTCGCTCCTTACTTGTTTCCCTGCGGCTAATAGTTCTTCTGTGGCGTGCTCTGCTTGTGTGGTGGTTCTCCTGTTCCAGTTACATCTCAAGCTAAGTTCTTATCCCTTTTCTTGGTGTGTCTGTTCTGACTAGGCCTCAGGGAGGCACTAGCTCCTTCAGTTTGGAAGGAGCCGGTTGCCTCTTTCCCTGTTCCCTAAGCTGAGGGTTTGGTGCAGTGTTGCAGCAGTCTCAGGTTCCTGTGCATGTGCATTTCTACTTTTGAGATTTGCACATGTTATTAGCAGCTTAGGGGGAGTATCAGGGATTGCTAAGAGGTGACCTCTTCGTTCCCTAGATTTGGGGCCTAGTCTGTTGTTGTTCAGTTGTGAAATACAAAAAAACAGAAAGTCAGTCCTGTGTCCCAACACGGACAATTACTTGCGCTGCTGCTGGTCCCGGAATAGTGTGGTAGGTCGCTCACACTTGTTTAGACAAATCACAGGGTTTTGGAACCGCGCTGCTAGAGACTATGTCTCCCGGTCAACAGTGGATAGCAAGAGGGTATAAGCCCCTCTCCTCGACACCCACAGGGTTCGCTCCTGACCTCCTCCTCTGCAGGGATAAAAGGAGATAGGCAGGATAGTGAAGCACCCTCTTGCAATCTTTTTTAAAACGGTTTTATTCTACTCACAAAAGTCGGTAGACAAAAGGCATAAAATATAAATCAGTCGTCACGTTCCTGCCCGACCCGGGTTTCGCTGCCTTGCTTCTTCAGGGGCGATAACTGCGCATGCTTGCAGTCAAGCCTTTTAAATAGCCCAGCTGGTCTCATTACACAAGCCGGTGTGGTTCCGAACAATATCCCAAAATTCCAGGAACAACATTTACAAATCATACATAGTAAAATCACAATCAGTGATCCTCTAATACAATCACATCTAAAACATTGAAATAAAATTGAGAGAGAATTTTCTCTCCCTATTACCAATTCATCTATACATATATACCCTTTCGGGTTACCGCCATTACATGTATTCAATGCATATCTTCAGCGTCCTTACAGAAATCACTAATCCACATCATACCATCTATAATCCTAAATAATATCAGCTTAAATTGCAATATTAATAATAATAATACCGTCCCCTGGGATCCGCCCACTCCTGGGACGTTGTACCTGTGTTCTCCACCCACTCTCGGAGTGACATACGATGTTATCCACCCACTCCTGTAGCGTCAATCAGGTGTTCTCAACCCCGCCTCCACCCCCGACGTCCACGTCACGGGACACCATTGTCCAATGAAACAGTCAGACCAACATGACGTCACTCAAAGGTCCTTAAGAGGCCAGGTAGAGAACAGCCGATCGACACCACCGGTGAGAACACTTTATAATATGCATGGTTAAAGTTCAGCCCAACATTACCAATATCATCCCCTGGGCTCCGCCCACTCCTGGGACGTTGTTCCTTTATTCTCCACTCACTCCTGGAGCGTCACTCATGTGTTCTTCACCCACTCCCGAGGTGTCAATCAGGTGTTCTCGACCCTGTCTCCACCCGACGTCCACATCACGAGACACTACTATCCAATGGAACCGTCAGGCCAAAATGATGTCACTCAAGGTCCTAAAGAGGCCAGGTAGAGACCAGCCGATCGACTCCAACGGTGAGAAAACTTTATAATATACACGGTTTTAAATCAAATTCAATATTCAGTCCATTGGGTTGTAGGGTCCCTAGCTGGTAGATCCACTCTACCTCTTTTTTGTACCATTGTACTGTCCGTGCCAGCATTGGTTGCTTGTGGGTTTGGATTTGTGCTGTTGTGTTCAATGGTGGTTCATGTTGCCATTGCTTCGTGTATCCTCTGTTTATCCTGGTCCCAGTTACTTGTGGTGTGGATTGTGAAAAGGGGCTTGTACTCCTCCTCAGTTCTGTATTGCAAGGGTTAATCATTCCCTTGTGTGTGTCTGCATCTGTCCTACTTATTAGTTAGTTAAGGGTGGGTTTGCACTTGTGTTATGGCATTCTGTTTTAGGTTCCATTTATAACAGAATATAATGGAATGACCAGACGAAATGCAAAACGGAAGCCTTTAAAGGGAACCTGTCACCAGTTTTATGGTGTCCTAACTAAGGGCAACATAAATAAGTGACTGATTCTCTTAGCACAATTCTGGGTCACTTTCTTTAATTGACCCAGTCAATCTGCCAACATCTTGTATTGAAAAGCTCTAGCTGATAATGATGAGTCCTGAATATTCATGAGCTCCTGACTCTCCCCGCCCACCTGCTGCTGAATGACAGTTTGTTTCCATATGAACCAGCAGCAGGTGGGCAGGGGAGTGGCTATAGCTCTGAATTAAATATACGCTGGACTCAATGACATCACGCCGGACTCAAATCAGCTCATTAGCATGCGGCATGCGGCATCTTTGTGTGTATATTATGAGATAACCATCTGTCACACCAGTAAGTGAATACATCTAAGGTACTTTTTAGTAGTTAATGATTGTATATAATTAGTTAGATTATAATCAAATATCCACATGACAGGTTCCCTTTAAGAGGCATTCCTTTTTAATCCGTCACAATAGAAGTCTATGGGCAAGCATAACGGATCCGACTGGTTTCCGTCCTGCATAACAGAAACCAGACAGATCTGTTATGCTTGCCCATAGACTTCTTTTGTGACGGATCAAAACAGAATGCTTCCTAAAGGCTTCCGTTTTGCATTCCGTCTGGGCATTCTTTCCGTTATATATGGAAACTATAACAGAATGCCATAACACAAGTGCGAACCCACCCTGACCTCCTCCTCTGCAGGGATAAAAGGAGATAGGCAGGATAGTGAAGCACCCTCTTGCAATCTTTTTTAAAACGGTTTTATTCTACTCACAAAAGTCGGTAGACAAAAGGCATAAAATATAAATCAGTCGTCACGTTCCTGCCCGACCCGGGTTTCGCTGCCTTGCTTCTTCAGGGGCGATAACTGCGCATGCTTGCAGTCAAGCCTTTTAAATAGCCCAGCTGGTCTCATTACACAAGCCGGTGTGGTTCCGAACAATATCCCAAAATTCCAGGAACAACATTTACAAATCATACATAGTAAAATCACAATCAGTGATCCTCTAATACAATCACATCTAAAACATTGAAATAAAATTGAGAGAGAATTTTCTCTCCCTATTACCAATTCATCTATACATATATACCCTTTCGGGTTACCGCCATTACATGTATTCAATGCATATCTTCAGCGTCCTTACAGAAATCACTAATCCACATCATACCATCTATAATCCTAAATAATATCAGCTTAAATTGCAATATTAATAATAATAATACCGTCCCCTGGGATCCGCCCACTCCTGGGACGTTGTACCTGTGTTCTCCACCCACTCTCGGAGTGACATACGATGTTATCCACCCACTCCTGTAGCGTCAATCAGGTGTTCTCAACCCCGCCTCCACCCCCGACGTCCACGTCACGGGACACCATTGTCCAATGAAACAGTCAGACCAACATGACGTCACTCAAAGGTCCTTAAGAGGCCAGGTAGAGAACAGCCGATCGACACCACCGGTGAGAACACTTTATAATATGCATGGTTAAAGTTCAGCCCAACATTACCAATATCATCCCCTGGGCTCCGCCCACTCCTGGGACGTTGTTCCTTTATTCTCCACTCACTCCTGGAGCGTCACTCATGTGTTCTTCACCCACTCCCGAGGTGTCAATCAGGTGTTCTCGACCCTGTCTCCACCCGACGTCCACATCACGAGACACTACTATCCAATGGAACCGTCAGGCCAAAATGATGTCACTCAAGGTCCTAAAGAGGCCAGGTAGAGACCAGCCGATCGACTCCAACGGTGAGAAAACTTTATAATATACACGGTTTTAAATCAAATTCAATATTCAGTCCATTGGGTTGTAGGGTCCCTAGCTGGTAGATCCACTCTACCTCTTTTTTGTACCATTGTACTGTCCGTGCCAGCATTGGTTGCTTGTGGGTTTGGATTTGTGCTGTTGTGTTCAATGGTGGTTCATGTTGCCATTGCTTCGTGTATCCTCTGTTTATCCTGGTCCCAGTTACTTGTGGTGTGGATTGTGAAAAGGGGCTTGTACTCCTCCTCAGTTCTGTATTGCAAGGGTTAATCATTCCCTTGTGTGTGTCTGCATCTGTCCTACTTATTAGTTAGTTAAGGGTGGGTTTGCACTTGTGTTATGGCATTCTGTTTTAGGTTCCATTTATAACAGAATATAATGGAATGACCAGACGAAATGCAAAACGGAAGCCTTTAAAGGGAACCTGTCACCAGTTTTATGGTGTCCTAACTAAGGGCAACATAAATAAGTGACTGATTCTCTTAGCACAATTCTGGGTCACTTTCTTTAATTGACCCAGTCAATCTGCCAACATCTTGTATTGAAAAGCTCTAGCTGATAATGATGAGTCCTGAATATTCATGAGCTCCTGACTCTCCCCGCCCACCTGCTGCTGAATGACAGTTTGTTTCCATATGAACCAGCAGCAGGTGGGCAGGGGAGTGGCTATAGCTCTGAATTAAATATACGCTGGACTCAATGACATCACGCCGGACTCAAATCAGCTCATTAGCATGCGGCATGCGGCATCTTTGTGTGTATATTATGAGATAACCATCTGTCACACCAGTAAGTGAATACATCTAAGGTACTTTTTAGTAGTTAATGATTGTATATAATTAGTTAGATTATAATCAAATATCCACATGACAGGTTCCCTTTAAGAGGCATTCCTTTTTAATCCGTCACAATAGAAGTCTATGGGCAAGCATAACGGATCCGACTGGTTTCCGTCCTGCATAACAGAAACCAGACAGATCTGTTATGCTTGCCCATAGACTTCTTTTGTGACGGATCAAAACAGAATGCTTCCTAAAGGCTTCCGTTTTGCATTCCGTCTGGGCATTCTTTCCGTTATATATGGAAACTATAACAGAATGCCATAACACAAGTGCGAACCCACCCTAAGTCTGTTATAAAGTCCTGAGTTCTATTTGGTGGAAGTCACTTGAGTGCTATAACCTGCCCTGGTTGCGCAATCATGTCTTGTCTTTCTTTCATGTCATGTTTTGCTTTAGGCCCCATTTACAAGATCCGTATTTTTGCTCTGCATTTGAACCTCATGTTTTGCGGATCGCATGCGGACCCATTCATTTCAATAGGTCCGCAAAAAATGTGGACAGCACACTATGTGCTGTCCGCATCTGTATGTCCGTTCAGCAGCCCTGCAAAAAAGGTATAACATGTCCTATTCTTGTTTATTTTGCATGCAAGAATAGACATTGTTGCAATTGATCCGCAAAAAAAATGGATGCAACACGGACGGCACAAGGACGTCATCCATATATTTTGTGGATCCGTGTTTTGCGTACCGCATAATACATACGGCCGTGTGCATAAGCCCTCAATCTGTTTGGGGTCTGTTTGAGTCATAGTCCTAGTTTATAGTCAGGATTTGTCCATGTCTGAATTCTGATCTAGTGTCCTAGCCATTGTTTGTGCTCTGCTAGAGTCTGTATGGAGCCTTCTGTCTGTCTGTCTGTGTTTCCCAGCTTCTGTCTGTATTTCAGTACAGCTGTGTCTTAGTTTTGCTTAGGTATTTGCTATGTCTGAACAATGTCCAAGTTTCTTTAGCCTGTTCCTGAAATCCGTATTGCCAAGTTCTATGTCTGAACAGTGTCCAAGTTCTAGAAGTCCATGTGTCCAAGTTCCCGAAGTCTGTACAGCTGGCTCTTGTGGTCTGTCAGCATAGGCTTCTGATCTGTTTGTCTGCCTGCCAGTGCTCTTTGTTTTGTGTCATCCTGTAATCTGTATTTGCCTTGGATTTGCCTGGTTCTGAATTGTGCCATGTGTGTCTCTGGTGTGTTCACCAGTGTCTGACCTCAGTAGGTTAGCTGCCAAGTACCATCAAAGGAGGTAGCAGTATGGTCGCCGCAACAAAGTCTACATTCCTATACAGGTTTTTAAAGGTTGAAAACCAGGCAGGTGCCAGAATAATGCCCTTAGGGTTTGACCCACAATATACACTCACCTAAAGAATTATTAGGAACACCTGTTCTATTTCTCATTAATGCAATTATCTAGTCAACCAATCACATGGCAGTTGCTTCAATGCATTTAGGGGGGTGGTCCTGGTCAAGACAATCTCCTGAACTCCAAACTGAATGTCAGAGTGGGAAAGAAAGGTGATTTAAGCAATTTTGAGCGTGGCATGGTTGTTGGTGCCAGACGGATCGGTCTGAGTATTTCACAATCTGCTCAGTTACTGGGATTTTCACGCACAACCATTTCTAGGGTTTACAAAGAATGGTGTGAAAAGGGAAAAACATCCAGTATGCGGCAGTCCTGTGGGCAAAAATGCCTTGTGGATGCTAGAGGTCAGAAGAGAATGGGCCGACTGATTCAAGCTGATAGAAGAGCAACATTGACTGAAATAACCACTCGTTACAACCGAGGTATGAAGCAAAGCATTTGTGAAGCCACAACACGCACAACCTTGAGGCGGATGGGCTACAACAGCAGAAGACCCCACCGGGTACCACTCATCTCCACTACAAATAGGAAAAAGAGGCTACAATTTGCACGAGCTCACCAAAATTGAACTGTTGAAGACTGGAAAAATGTTGCCTGGTCTGATGAGTCTCGATTTCTGTTGAGACATTCAAATGGTAGAGTACGAATTTGGCGTAAACAGAATGAGAACATGTATCCATCCTCTGATGGCTACTTCCAGCAGGATAATGCCCCATATCACAAAGCTCGAATCATTTCAAATTGGTTTCTTGAACAGGACAATGAGTTCACTGTACCAAAATGGCCCCCACAGTCACCAGATCTCAACCCAATAGAGCATCTTTGGGATGTGGTGGAACGGGAGCTTTGTGCCCTGGATGTGCATCCCTCAAATCTCCATTAACTGCAAGATGCTATCCTATCAATATGGGCCAACATTTCTAAAGAATGCTATCAGCACCTTGTTGAATCAATCAATGCCACGTAGAATTAAGGCAGTTCTGAAGGCAAAAGGGGGTCCAACACCATATTAGTATGGTGTTCCTAATAATTCTTTAGCTGAGTGTATAACCGGTTACTTGGCGCAGTGGTTATACCACCACTGTCCATATGCATGTCTGTGACACCACTAATCTGTTTCCGTATATCTGGACGCTGCTTACAAGGGTTATTTTGATCTACTCCATGAAACCCTGAGATTAGAATAACCCTTTAACTAAACAAATAAAACAACAGAAGTGTATTTACTATACGTTACTGTGTGCATGCTATCTGATCAGAGGAAGTCAGCTGGATGTTATATAGTAAAATTAAATAAAGTGTAACAACATTATGAAGTCACATGCTTTCTGTGTCTTGGAATAGTAGTGGAAAAGTTAAAAAGTAAATGCAGCTCTGCCTGACTTTGACATGCCTTGCAGCTTTCATTTTTGTGGAATGGTCAGTGACTAGTAAGTTGTAGTCTTTTAAAAGGATACATGTTCTCCTGAGGTACGGCAATAGCATTCGCTCTGGATCTGCCTTCTGCTCAATGATCTATTATCCAAAAAAGAAGTTAGATGAATACAAAAAAACCGTACCAAAGGTACACACCGTAACCACCGATATTATTTCCGTAGATATGTACCATACATGTGTGATCGCTGAGGTGAATGATGTACTGTACATAAGGCTATTTTTTTATATAATTTCCTGCCCTTAGGAAAATTTTTAGAAATCCTGAATAACCCACTTAATGCACCACAGAAACATGTGTTTAGGGTCTGGCTACACGGCGACATGTGTGGCGTGATAAAAAAGGCTCTAGCTACATGGCGACATATGATGCATGCCCACTTCTTGCAGGAATGTTGCACAACGTTTTTTTTTATGATAGTCAATAGTGTCGACATGCTGCCACAGTCGCAAAAAATCCATCCCAGTCACGTGACTGCTGCAGATTGTTGCATTGCGACACCATTGACTATCATTACAAAAAAGTTTGCACAACATTGCTGCGGCACATGCTGCTGTGTAGCCGGACCCTTATTGGCATGGGTCATGGTGTCATATTGTCATTGTTTGTCCAAACCCCTGACATTAAAAGGAATGACCTGCAAGTGGTCAGATTTAGTAGTTCCCTCTCCTGTGAATATGACTTTGGTGTTTAGTAGTAGGGCATGTAAATGGTATTATCTGTGATTAGTGTTGAGCAAATCAAAGTATCCAAAGTGAACTTTGATCTGAATTTCAGAGAAAATTTGATTCATCGTGAAGCCAAACTTCCTTGTGCTCCATGGTAACAAATCAATTTTCCCTGAAATGGTGGTGAAAAAAAAAAAATACTAATCTCATTCATTTGAGCATGAAGAGACCGTCAGGCCCATCTTGATTAAAGAACCCCTCACAAAATCTTGTGCGCAGTGACATATGACATTATGTCATCATGAGCTGTGTGAAATTTAACGTGGGATCTTCAATCAAGATGGCCACAGCAGCCTCTTCTCGCTCAAATTGATAAGGTGAGAGTTATTATAATTTTTTCACCAATTAATCCCTGAAAACCCTTTTTTTTTTTTATCTCAGATGCCGTGATCAGCGGCGAAGTGATTCGTCACAAAACAATTTTTTTGTGAAATTCTGCGAAGCAGACGAATTGAAGTTTCTTTAATTCCCTGCTAATATTATATGAGGAAAACAGGTAGTGTTTGAGGTGTGCTCTTTTATTATGTAAGGATAGGGTGTATAAGGGTCACTTGCAGTCATTGTTATGGAGTTGCCCAGGGTGGGTGCTCCAAAGGTGAGTGTAGAGACAAGTACAATTTCACTGGGTTTAAAGAGTAACTAAACTCTTATTCAAGTTTTAAAAAAAAATTTAGGACCCTAAAAATTATTTTTGCAATATACTTTATTTGATGATTTTGACTTTTTTTTCCCCCGAAAGATATTTCCCCCTAAAGCCCTGATTTCCAGCCTGCTTTAAATTCACTCTTCTGGCACATCACCAACTTGTCAGCGGTGTACGGAGTACATACTCTACACTGTATCATTGGGGCCGCAGAGAACGGAGTACGGGCAGGATCACGCATTGCTGCTCCTGCCTTGTGCCCCCTGAGGTAGGCTAAATTTTGGCATAGCACATGGGTACCCTGTAACGATGTGCTATGCCAGGATTAGCTGAGCGGGGCGGGCATCTGCCTGTGCCTGCTTCACTAAGCATAAAGCTTACATGCAGGACTTTTAGCTTAGAAAAATTATTTTTAGGGCATTTGGGACATAAAAAAAAAATTGGAATAAAAGTTTAGTCACTCTTTAAATTCTAATTTAAAGTGTCACTGTCATTTGAACCTTTTAGGAAATGTACGGCCGGTGGTGTTAGAGATTTTTGTAATAAACTTTAACGGAAATATGTGACTCTCTCTTAAAGGGGTTGCCTCACTTCAGCAAATGGCATTTATTATGTAGAGAAAGTGAATACAAGCCACTTACTAATGTATTGTTATTATCCATATTACCTCCTTTGCTGACTTGATTCATTTTACCATCGCTTTATACATTGTTCGTTTCCAGGAGTTACGACCACTGAAGCATCTGTGCCTATGCACACTCCTGTGGTCTGGGCCACCAGAGAGGGTGCTTTTTCCTATAGTGTGCCCTTACAGCCACCACTGCTGAGTTGCAGGGTGGTCATAACTCCTGTATGAGAGCAGTGTATAATGTGATGGAAAAATAAATCTAACCAGCAAAGGAGGCAATATGGACAATCACAAAACATTAGTAAGTGCCTTGTATTAACTTTGTCTACATCATAAATGCCATTTGCTGAAGTGAGACAACCCCTTTAAGTCTCCCATTAGCAACACCCTAATTGAGAATTGGTAATAATAATCCATCTTTATTAACATCACTGTCCCTACACCTTAACAGAAATCTTAAAATACACTTTAAACTTGGTTTCTGGTGCCAGCCAGTTCAGTTCTTCTGTACGGCTTCCTTTGTATATGCATTGGTCATTCTGCTCATTCAGGGAGAAGCAGCAACGGCGGTGCGGGGATCAAGAGTGTGGTAAGTATATTCCCAAGGAGGGACCCTAAACATGGAGGGGGTTTTGTAGATACTGGATAATCCCTTTAATGGCAGACAGCACCACAGAAATGGATCAGCAAATTACAGCACAATTTTACCATCAACTTTAAACCCAGAATATTTTTTTTGCCAGAGTTTGATAATAGCAAAAAAATAACTTGAATGTGACCCATCAGAGCTAGCATAGATTATGCCACATAACTATTTTCTAAGCCACAAACATTTCCCAATTTCTTCCATATCTTGCCAAGCTGCTAACTGTTGAGCTATTACATTGAGGCTGAATTGGGATGTGGTAAATGTAAGGGCTGTATTACACCAACAGATTATCTGACCAATATCTGTCCAATCAGACCAATAGTGGGTGTTTATAACAAAAGATCTGTGGGTATAAACCGACATCTGACCAATGATTGGTCAGAAAATCTGTCAGAAAATCTGTCAGATAATCGGTGTAAAACAGGCCTAAGACTGTTGAACCATTGTGTAGAAATATTCAGTTCAAGATTTTTCTAAGTTTATAAGATAATAAAACCCTGGAAAAGGTTGGTGTAATATACCTTTTTAATCAATTTAATCAGATTTTCTTACATTCAGATTACAGACTATAAAACACTAACAGCTAGCATGGATCTATGAAAAGCAATGATCAGGAAGCAAGCTAGAATTAAATGTTCGTCTCGCTATTCATGTGATCTATATGGATTTTGCAAAAAACTTTTAATACATTCTCTCACAAATTCTGTACTCGCTAATAACACAAAATTCTCATAAATCAAAACATAATGTTAGTAATATGTATGAATACAGCCAAGATTACCAAATCAAGCAAAAGACGAGAATTGGATAACAGCAAGCTAAGCAGCAGAATTCGATTCCAAGGAGCAGCTTGAATATATGGAGTTTGGTTTTGGACATTGAATGGTTATTGGAGAGTAGATAAGGATTTATATGTGTTGGATGGAAGGTTTCTTTAACATTGAAATATTATGGGCTTTCTCAGATTGGAAAAATTATGCTTTAGATGTGATTTTATTGACATAGATAAATATCCAGGATAACTATAAAGATTATCCAAATCGACTGTATAATGGTCTAGGGAGACATAACTAGTATAAAGAATATATTCTTTCCTATGATCAGTGCAGGAAGGGGCTTATCATCCATTGCATTGTAATTACCAGGCGAATGAAATGAGGGCATCATATAAAATACATGCCCCTAAATATGACATCCACTTACCTTTCTTCCATTTACGAAGAAGATAAGCTGATCAGAAATGGCACCTACAACCATGGTTACAGAGGGAAAGCTGCTAGAGCTATGAATCCAAGCTGATGTGTAACACTATGATAGAGTAGGAGTTTATTAATGAATGGAGGAGTAAAGAGGAGGAGCACATGGGTGGAAGCAAGATGCTTTTCCTCTGAAGCTCTGGAGAATCTAATCTGGTTACTTTTCTCAAAAGCTTTCTGACTAAAGGAAAAAAGCTGTGGAAAGAATGTGGTGGTGGTGAAGGTCCTTGTAGATAAGATGAAATTGGAATTGCACTTAATTATATTCATGTCTTCCTCTTTATTGAGAAATTGTAAAAATCATTAATTAGAGAAAAGGCTAAATTCAGCATGGCTGTATGCGTTATCCAGGTATACAACGTTTTCTTGTTCAGCTAGTAACATCAATAGACCAGGGGACAAATGTTCCAGGCTTATCTCTTGGGATCTGAAACACAATACGAAATATATGAGAACCATGTGCTATATTATATGTACGTGTAATAAGTACCACTGACATAGCTGTAAAACCAGTTTGCACATCTATAATTAAGATATGATTAATCAATGAACTTCACAAATGCATTGCAAGTGCAGCAGGTCTATGTAATTTGTAAAAAATGTATTTGCCAAGAATCTCATATTTATAGTGTAGCATTAGTACATTTTTATAGTGAGTATGGCACGATTATATTTTCTTATATTCTTCTTTATTATTTGTGATTGAAGAGTGCAGTTGCATTGTGTTTGTTTTTGCTCTTGCGCTTTTAGCCATGGCAATGCGCACCTGCGCACTGGGATGTGCTCACTAACCCCCATTTCTTTCTTAGCTGCTACCTGAATACGTCTTATAGTAGAAGAAGATAGGCGTCTTTCACACATCTGTGGTGACATCAGTGACAAGATGGTCAGTGGTTCATCCATGAAGATGCCTGGCATTTCCTAGCAACTATCCATGAAAGCCATGGACTAAACACGGATGGCATCTGTGTTCTGTGGTTTTCAAGAGTACTAGATGGACAAACGGATCGACATTGGTATGTCAGGTGAAAACATCAGAGAACAAATCCCCTGCAACCATTGCTTGAAGAAGACAAGCTGGTGGTGGCAGCGTTATGGCCTAGGGAATGTTTTCGTTGGCATTCTCTGGGCCTTCTCATCCAAGGTACTCTCAACCTTTTTGGTTATGAATCCATCCTTGCAGATCACATATATACACCCATAAATGCTGATTGTCTTCCCTGTGGGACATGAGATCTTCCAACAAGACAATGTACATATCACATGGCTAGAAATGTCTGACATTTGCTGGAAGAGCATGACCAAGACTTCTTAGTACTACCCTTACATCCTCAATCATTGTGTTCATTCTATACATCTCCAGCACGCCTCCTCAGCAGCTGTGGGATGCACTGCAGTCATCATAGCTTCAGCTACCTGTGACAACCTACTATAACCTTATTGAGTCACTCCCAGCACATCTAGCTGCACATGGCGGTTACTCTGGATATTAGCTGGTGGTCATAATGTGACTCGACTGTGTATCTACTGGTCATTTAGCAATAACAACATTACAAGGTTTAGTTAGGAAGTATGCCACTGCCCCTGTTACACTGGAGGGGGCACAAGGCACTGCCCATTAATTCAGGCTGGTATAGCCATGACATCACAGCTGCAAGGTGTACAATCACATGTCTGTTGCACTGCAGTTTCATTAAGCTGCAGATATTGGGTGGCTCAATATTTTTGCATGGCATCATATAGCCCAGGTCTAAAGCATTGATCCTGCAGAGTCATACCATTTTTGTTAGGTGGTCTTCACAGGCCATTCTGATTTTCTCAGGAGTCATTGGGCTGTTGAGTGTGATCATAGGTAAGCCACGTTCCTGCCGAGCAGAGTCTACTGCATCTTTTATAGCAAAGTATACAGAACAACCCAAAAACACGGATATTTCCCCTAGACCCTAGAAAATAATAATAAGGATATGTTAATGTATGTATAAAATTATCTTCGGGATGAGGAAATAACAAAACTCAGCCACATGACATATACGGTACTTAGTGTATGACGAATATATCCCACATGATACCACTCAATAGCTGCTTGCTGTTGCCAACATTTTTGTGCATTAGAGAGTGTCACACAAAGTTCTACACATCTGTCTAATCCAATATAACTGTCTGAAATACATCTTCTTTTAAGAAGAGGACAAGAGACTATATTTTTCATGAATTTGCTTCATAAATAGATGTAAAACTTGCTGCAACGTTATACATCAGAAATGCAAATTTTGGCAGTTCACAACAAGGTATAGATGCCCAAATGTTTACATTGGGCATACATACAAATCAAGGGGCACCATAGTAAAAATCAGACAAGGCCCCCTCTTCCCCACACAAAAATAAAAAATCCTTGAACACTGCTAAATGCACCAGTTTGATACATTTTCCCTAAAATTGTGTCTAGTGTACAAAACACATTTTATCACTTTTACTAATGTGACCAAGATTTTGGTGTAAACTGTGCCAAAATGTAGTGTAATTTGGCGAATCTAGGTTTAAAGAAAAAAATCAGCTTATCAAGAAAAGTAAAACAACAACCTTACCTCAAAGTAAACCAACGAAAAGTTGTTATAAAGTCAGAGAAAAGTATCCCTGCATCAGATTTATCCTCCAGCCCGAGCCCTGCCCCTGGTGCAGGTCTAGACAGCCTGGCTAAGTTTGAACTGTCTATAGGAGTAGTAAATCTGCCCCAGTGGTGTTATAGTAAATTATACCAAGGAATTTCTAATCTGCTGCCTACCCCAGAATACAAGCTTCCCTTACGTCCTACCAGCAGCACAGATGGGGTTAACTGCCCCTGTGGACTGTTAGGACCGGCGAAATTTTTAATGAGCCCAAGAACCAATAAACGATCTTCAGCTCCCTGAAAGGGAGGAGATCACCCCCCAGCCCACCGTGTTTTTTTCAGTCCTTTGGACAGGTGGACTGGCGTATTGCTCCCTCTCAGGGAGCCGAAGAGTGCTTGAGGGGCTCTCTTTTTTCCAGTATAGGAAATTGCCCCTTTGTTGCCTTTGTAATGCCTTTATTTTAGGCGGTATCGCGGATACAGGGTACCGTCGGGGGAGGGGTGGCTCCCCTCTCTTCTTCCGCCTTGATTCGGCGTCTCTGCGGTGTCCGGTACCTCTCCCCGCCGCAGGTGTGCGGCGCCGTGTGCGCCGCCATCTTCCGGAAGTGACGCGCACCCTGTGCGCTACGTCACTTCTGGTTTTTCGTCCGATGCGGTGTGGTTTAGTAAATCTCACCGCTCGGTTTTTTGCTCTCCTTATAAACGTCTCTAAGGTTCAGGATAGCCTGGGGAGACACATAGGGTTGATTTGAGCCTGGTATAGGCTCTATTTTCTTCTCTGGGCTGGTTCTGATTCCTCTTTTTAAGTGCCCAGAGCCTGTCATTCAGTGCTCTGGTTGCACCGCTTTCACAAGCTAGCTCCAGAGTTCCTTGTGCTTCATATATTCTAGTGATATATTGCTTGCCTTGGGGTTTTTTCTTCACAGCTCTAGTTTCTTCTGTGCTGGTGGGCGCCCATATGGTCTTGTTTCACCTCCACTTTGTGTTTGTAGGTGTTATGACCTGTTTCTTCTTTTCTTACAGTTATGGCTTCCCCTAAAGATGCGGATCAGCGGAAGTCCGGGGCCAAAAGGAAGCATTTGGCCTGTTACGAGTGTAACACACCTTTGGACGACAACTGCCCTTACTCGAGGTGCGAGAGTTGCCGCACACAGGCATCCACGGAACCCACGATGCAAGAGATGTTTCAGTGGACAAAGACTTACGTGGATGATTCCATTAAGGGAGTGGTGCGCCTGCTTAATGAGACTCCCATGGAAGTAGCTGCACCGGTCGAGAGACCTACTCCCTGTTCAGTGGGGTCTTCTTCTGAGGAAGAAGAATTAACTTCTTGCTTTTTTCCCCCAGAGAAAACGCAGAAGTTGCTGAAGTCCATCAGGTCGGGGGACCAGGATGTTGACACGGGGGAGTCCTCCGATCCCGCCGGACGGACACAACGTGTCTTTAGAGCGGATGAGACCCTTCTCTCTGTAATGCGTACAGAGTGGAGAAAGCCTGAGAAAGGCCCAGTCCTTACCAGGAAGTTTAAGCTCATGTACCCGATGGCTAAACCCTTGGTGGAATCGTGGGGTTCCGTTCCCAAGGTGGACATGGCTATAGCCAAGTTGTCCAGGCGCACTCTGGTCCCTGCAGACGATGGGTCTAGTGTGCAGGACCCTCTAGACCGGAGGGCAGAGTGCACCCTTAGAAGGGGTTACACGGCGGCTGCTGCCTCCGCATCAACATCAATAGCGGCCACTGAAGTAGCCTCCTTTCTACGCTCCAAACTCAACAAGATCCAGACGGACGGGGACCAGAGCGTTTCTAGAGACGAAATCTTGGCAGCCTTTAAATCAGCCAATCTGGCTATGGATTTCTTGGTCGATTCCACCCAGATGCAGCTGAAGCTGGCCGCCAAAACTATGGCTCTAGTTTCAGCTGCCCGCAGACCGCTTTGGCTGAAGCCGTGGATCGCGGACAACGCGTCCAAATTCAACCTTTGTGGGCTCCCCTTCGAGCCGGATAGGCTGTTCGGGTCCGAATTGGACAGAATCATGGAGGGACTCTCCGACAAGAAAGGGAAGAGTCTCCCCCAGCAGCCCTTTCGGGGACGCCCCAGACAGGATAAGAAAGGCGGAGGCCGTCCAGGGCAGCAGGCTAGGCGCAGAGATGGGGGGGGGCCGTCTCGTAAATTTTAGAGACGCTCCCGCAAACCCACCAGGGAGGCAAAACCCTCCTGACTATGGGCCTCTTCGAGGCTCTTGGATAAGCCCTGCTGCCCCTGCAGTATCTCCTCTAGACTTTCCCGTACCCCTCCCCCAGATTCCCGTGGGGGGCTGTCTCTCCCATTTCAAAGACCCTTGGGCCCAGTTGATCGCAGACCCCTGGGTTCAGGACATAATTTCTGCCGGGTACCGGGTAGATCTTATCTCCCTCCCCCCAGAGAGATTCATCGCCATGCGAAACTTCAGGTCTGCCAAACAAAGGATCCTAGAATCTTATATTCAGGACTATATCTCCAAGGGAGCCCTAGAGGAGGTGCCGGCAGGGGAGAGAGGCCTAGGGATTTATTCTCCAGTGTTCCTGGTTCCCAAGAAGACGGGAGATCTCCGGATGATCATCGACTTGAGATTTCTCAATCGATTTATAAGGAAAACCAGGTTTCGGATGGAAACCATAAGGTCAGTCAGCCATATCCTCAACCCTGGGGACGTCATGGCTACTCTGGACCTCAAGGATGCGAATCTTCACATCCCGATCCATTCCGCCTCCCGGAAATTCCTCAGGATCGAGGTCCAGATGTTAGGGGTTCGCAGGCACTTTCAGTTCACCGCGCTTCCCTTTGGAATCTCTTCCGCCCCCCATATCTTCACCAAGGTGGTGGTGTCGGTGGTGGCAGCTTTGAGACTTCAAGGACTGACTATTATCCCTTATCTGGACGATTGGCTCTTCATAGCCTCTTCAGTTCCGGTTCTTACCCACCATCTTCAGATCGCAATCTCCTTTCTCCTCCGCCTGGGCTGGATTATCAACTGGCAGAAGTCGAATGTGAGCCCATCGACTTCAATCCATTATTTAGGATTCGTGGTCGACTCTGTGGAGATGTCCCTCCGGTTGACTCTAGAAAGGAGAGCGCGGATTCAGGACCTAGCAAGAGTCCTTTTTGTCCCTCGTCGAGTCTCTATCCGGACTCTCATGAAGATGCTGGGGCTCATGTCAGCGGCTGCGGACGCAGTCCCTTGGGCGCTATGGCACCTCCGTCCTCTTCAGTCGGAGGTCTTACACTTATGGAACGGCAGCCCTGCGGGGCTAGATTCCCTGTGCTCCCTGTCCGGTCAAACCCAGAATTCCCTGGTGGTGGTTTCAGCTACCAGCAGGGAAGTCTATGACCCAACCAGCTTGGGTCATATTGACTACAGACGCGTCCCTTGTAGGCTGGGGCGCTCACCTGGACGGATCCCCAGTACAGGGATCTTGGTCTCCTCTGGAGCGGCGTCTTTCTTCCAACCTTCGCGAGATGCGAGCTATCCAGCTAGCCCTCCTTCACTTCGCCCCTCAGATCCGGGGCAAAGCAGTGAAAGTCCAGTCACACAATATGACTGCAGTTCTCTATATAAACAAGCAGGGAGGCACAAGATCATTGCCCCTTCTGTCAGAGATCGGGGTAATTCTTCGGTGGGCAGAGACGAACCTTTCACATCTATCTGCCACTCATATTCGAGGTTCCCTCAATATGATAGCAGACCGCTTAAGTCGAGGATTACCGACGATGGAGTGGTCTCTGCATCCGGAGATCTTCAGGCAGTTAGTTCACAGATGGGGTATGCCAGAGGTGGATCTCATGGCAACTAGGTTCAACGCCAAGGTGCTGAGGTTCTGTTCCCTGTACAGGGAAGACAACCCCCTGGCGATAGATGCTCTGTTGATACTGTGGAGGTTCAGGCTGGCTTACATCTTCCCTCCATTTTCCATGATACCGAGGGTATTGATGAAAATCCGTCAGGATCAGGCCTCGGTAATAGCCATCATACCGTTCTGGCCCAGGAGATCCTGGTTTACCCAGCTCATTCAGATGAGTCGGGGACAATACTGGAGACTCCCCCCGGAGCAGACCCTGGTGTCGTGGGACACTCACCTCTGCCCAGATCTGCACAGGTTCAACCTGACAGCCTGGAGGTTGATCAGTCCCTTCCCAACATAGAAGGGCTTTCCGAGTCGGTCCTGAGAACTTTGTCGCATTCCAGAGCAGAGTCTACAAAGAAGTCCTACTCCAGGATCATGAGAATCTTCGCGGCATGGTGTGATTCCAAACAGGTGGCGTCCGCAGATCCACCCCTTCCTGCGATACTACAATTCCTTCAAGATGGATTAGATAGAGGCCTATCTCCAACTACCTTGAAGGTACAGATTTGTGCCATCTCGGCCTGTCTCAACAGGCCACATTCTCGGGACCCACTCATCAAACGCTTCCTGAAGGGAGCTGAAAGACTAAAGCCTACTATACTGAAACCTATCCCCCAGTGGGATCTTTCAGTAGTGCTCAGGGGGCTAGCATCTCCCCTCTTCGAGCCTTTGGAGGAGGTGGAATTCAAATTTTTGACTTTAAAGATGGTTTTTCTTCTGGCTGTAGCTTCAGCCAAAAGAATCTCTGAATTGCAGGCTTTCTCTGCAATTCACCCGTATATTATCTTCTTACAGGACAGAGTACTCCTGAAGTTTTTACCCTACTTCAGGCCTAAGGTGCCTACCTTCCAAAATATCAACCAGGTAATCTCTTTACCAGTTTTGTTTTCAGCCTCCTCCTCTGATACTCCAGCAAGAGACCCGCTGGATATTTCAAGATGCCTCCAGGTCTATGTGGATAGATCCAGAGAGTTCAGGATAGATGAGAATCTCCTTATCCTGTTTGCCGGTAAGTCTAAAGGCCGTAAAGCGTCTAAAGCCACCATTAGTCGCTGGATCAAGGAGGCCATTAGGGAAGCTTTCGTCTCCCAATCCCTAGATCCTCCGGAGTTTGTGAGAGCCCATTCTACTAGGGCTGTCTCCACCTCAGTTGCGGAGAGAAGACTTCTCCCCTTAAAGTTGATCTGTAAGGCGGCCTCCTGGAGCTCTGAGTCAACCTTCATCTCCCATTATAGGATAGATGCTAGGATGGCAGAGTTTTCGGCTTTTGGGCAGACAGTTCTTAGTTCTCACAGGCATGAGGACCCTCCCTAGGGGATTCTTCTTGCTATCTCCCCATCTGTGCTGCTGGTAGGACGTAAGGGAATCGTTAATTTCTAACGATAATTTGTTTTCCCTTAGTCCTAACAGCAGCACACAAATATCCCACCCTAAATACATTATGCTTGTTAAAAACACGGTGGGCTGGGGGGTGATCTCCTCCCTTTCAGGGAGCTGAAGATCGTTTATTGGTTCTTGGGCTCATTAAAAATTCCGCCGGTCCTACCAGTCCACAGGGGCAGTTAACCCCATCTGTGCTGCTGTTAGGACTAAGGGAAAACAAATTATCGTTAGAAATTAACGATTTTCCTCTATGTGCATGCGAATTTACAATATCTAATCCACACTGATGGACTGTACTTTAGTGTTCCTTCCATTTGGTGTTCTTTGTTTTTCATTACGGTATATAGAATAGTTTTTTGTGATGATTATTTGTATTTTGTTATATAGAATTTTGTTTTTCAAAAACAAATAATCATACCACAGGAAAATAAACTTTTATATAATGCATATTACGCATATGCAGTGCACAGTCATTGACCTGTAAAATGAATAATGTATATTCTGTTACCATATGCCTACATAATTATGTGCACAATATGGCAGAATAATGTAATACCACCATACAGTGCACATGAACTTTTACTGTAAAAATACGATCACAATATACAAATAACACACCCATTAATAAAGACAACCAGAGTGCCCAGGATGTAGCACTTTCAGAATTCCCCCATTAATAGTGCCATCCTAATCAGTAGAATGTCACATTTGAACAGTGCCATCTGAATCAGCTGGTATTATCTGTGGTTGTCTGGTAAAATGGTTAGTTTTGTTCTCCCACAGGTCATACAAAACAGAAATCCAAGTTCAGCTTTCATTTTTTGTCACAAGCCCCTAATAAATTTGTTAGCCACAGACAAATCCTTGACACGTGAACCTAGGCTTAGAGTTACACAATAAAACTCTATCAATAGTCGCCACAAGGGGGAGTCTATTGGATACAGATGTGTACAGCTCTGAATGAATTCAGTGACAGCTGTATAAATGCATGTGCTGCAAACTCTCCTTAGTGGGTTCTGCCCTGAGACCAACTGTAGAAAAGATCATCAGTTAAAGGAAAAGCACTTGAATATACAACTTAATGGATTTTTTAAGGAATAATTAAGTAACTTGGTAGCTCACCTTAGCAGAGTATATGGTATATGGATTGTTGGATGATGCCAGAAGGGAGACATTAAATTCATTGGGAACATCACGCACACCAGGTATCTTATATTTATCAGGTCCTAATGTATACATGTCACCTTGAGGGGAATAATGGAGTTCTTCCATTGTGTACAGACCAAGTCCCTGAACAAAGGCACCTTCAAGCTAACAGAAAATAGAGACAAATATGTGAAATCTATTTAATATAGATGTGCTTTCTACTCATTGCTATAAATATAGTGTATTATATATGATAATAAAATGTATACAAGTCTATATATACAGTACAGTCTTTTTTAGACTGCTTGCAGCATATTCAGTATTACTAACTTATCTTTGACAGTTAGGGCTCTGAATAGATAGAATATGATTGTTTTGAAGGAATATGTGGAACCAACCTGACCAATGTCTACACCTGGGTTTATGCTTTCTCCAGCATCCACAACCATATCAGTGCGGAGATTCTGTTGGATAGAAATAGAATTTAAATTAATAAAGTTGGTCTGCATTTATCAGTGTATTTGCAGCTTTTTTGTTTTACTCCAAAACTCTGTCTTATATGGTTTGAGGAACATTTATTAACCATTGCATTTACCCCTTCTATTTAGAGATTGATGGGAGGTTGTACACCACTGCTAAGAATGCTGTGACATATTCTACTAATATGTTATAACACTATTACATAGGAATACCACTTTAACTTACAAAGAGAATAGAAGACCAGCTTGGTGCTCATACATTCTTGCTGGACTGTCATAGAAATTGCAAATTACATTAGCCTCTCACTCTCTTCTCGTATCTACTAAAAAAAAACATGACCCTTTCTGCATGACTAAGTACTGAGCTGTCTCTAAGATACTTATCATACGAGTATCTAAACTCCTTGTCTACTCTCCTTTCATCCACTCTGTATGTTAACTATCGCTCTGAACCCTTACAATCAGTTTTTTGCACTCTACAGAAATCACTCTTATCAAAGTATCAAATGTTCCCCTGTTGTCCACAAGCAACAGTGACTACTCTATATTCATTCTCCCAGATCTCTCTGCAGCATTTGACACTGTAAACCACCAACTTCTTCTCAGCCTTAGGGACACTGCCAATTGGCCAATTGGGCACCGCTCTCTTTTGGTTTTCTTCCTATATCTCTGACCACTCAGTGTATCATTTGCTGACTCTGCTTCTTCTGCCTTTCTTCTTCAGGTATCAGTGCCTCTCCTCTCTCTACACAGTCCCTATTATATACTTTATCCCATGACATTACTACTACAAAACACCAGTGACTGTCTGCTCTCTCTAACATCATGTCCTCTATCTGAAACAAACATTTTCAAAAACTGGACTTCTTGAGCCAGATTTATCATTAGCTCAAGTCAGAATAATGGAGTGAAAAAGTCGCAAATTTTTGCGCAATCGCCTAAACTGCACAAAAATTTGCAACTTTTATTGGCTCTGCGCTATGCTCGCCAGTTTTCTGAAAGTGGGCGTGTTTTCTTATGTAAATGAATCTCTAGACAGATTTACTATTGCGACAATTTAAAAAGTCGCAAAAAAGTCACAAAAAAAATTGCAAAATCACTCCAGTGCGGACCATGCTTATCTTATGCAACTTTTTAAAAGAAAATGCGACTTTTTGTAAAGACGTGCGACTTTTGTAAAGCCGCTTACTGACAGATAAACTGCTACCGTCAAACCACATTTAGCACAGTCTTAAAGGGCTGATCATAAATCTGACTTGGCTAAAACTGACTTTAGCTATATGTGAAAGTGGAGTGAGCTGTCAGAGTAATGATAAATCTGGCCCCTTGTTTTTTTTCATCTACCAATCTACCTAAAACTGATATTTCTGTCTTGGTGTGTGGTACTGCCATAACACTTAGCATGACAACTGTCTTGTGGTTATCTTTGACTCAAATCTTTTCTTTACACCCTACATTCAGTTACTTGATTGCCCATGTTGCCTGCACCTCAAAAACATTTCTAGAATGCACCCTTTTCTTACTGTGGAAGGAGCAAAAACTACTATTATCATCCTGAACCATTCTTATCTTGATTACTGTAACTTAATACTACAAGAAAATTTAGACTAGCACATTCATATTCATAGTCACAGGTGCATATCCATAAAGGACGTTGCTCAGTCTAAAAGAGGCGCTACCCTCAATATATACTACAAGAAAATTTAGACTAGTACATTCATATTCATAGTCACAGGTGCATATCCGTAAAGCAAACATGGTTGATAAAAAAAATGGCTGAACAACTCTACACATACAAACAATAGAGCTATGAAATGGGGATCATAAATTAAAGTGGAATTATACCTACCATAAATGATAAAATTGGTGTACTTTCAATTATTTTATAACAGTTGTGGGAAAAAGAAGATTACCAACACTCATTCCTTTAACATGAATTTGTACAAAGAGTTCCTTTGTATTTGTATGTTGGAGTAGATTGAATTACTGAATCAGGTTAACTGATTCAGAAGTATGCAGCGCATACATCATGTGAGACTCCAGCAATCAATTACACAGAGTACATCACCCAAAATAAAAGCATGGAAAGTGCCTTACCTTATGTCCTCCAGTTAGACAGTCTAGCTCAATCTCAGAACAAGCTGCCCCAAAGATGTAATATGGGGTAATATTACCTTCTCCCTTCTCCCAGTCCATTTCTGTGTTATATCCCCTGGAAGAAATGAGGAGTTAGTACCAATCTAAACAGAGTTCCCAGGAAGTTAAAGGTTCTTGTGAGCCCAGGTTAAATCTAATCCAGCAATGTACTAATATACATCTATTATGGCAATTATTAATTAGCAATCAATATACAGTATAACAAGGCAGTCCTGTTAGTTTATTGACACATTACAGGTTATCATTCATAGTAGTCAGTATTCTTCCAGGTCAGCAGGTAGGCCTTAAGGAATTTGATTTCTCTAATTAGGATCACACCTTAAAATTTAAACTATGATTCTAACAACAGAAGGCACACTATTTGCTAGCAAGGCAGCAAAGGTTACCCTATAATTTCGATGAATTCAACCAGTTATGAATGAGGGGGAATATTCCTTGTGACAATTATGCACAAAATAATCTGATCTCTAGACAAATTTTCTACATGGAAGGCAGACTGAGAACTTAAAGTTGCCTTGGAAAAAATCTAAAAGTGGTCACAAGTGGTAAATAGGTCTAAACTGGCAGCAGATGGGGCCAACGCAAGTAGACAGGAACATTGTCTCTGCAACAAATATCATAGTGTCAGCCATCAATTCAGACCCTATCATGTTCTGATGCTGGGAACTTCAGGTCTTTATATACCTGGTTGGCTGCCATTTATTAATACTGTAATAGATTTGGCTGGCTGGCAACCTGTCAACTGCTCGGGTGGCCCTCCTAGGCATCGGCCCACCAGGAAATTTCCCAGTAGAGTCTGGTCAGTCCACCCCTGTGATCACATAATATCAGATATCAAATAGAGATGAAGGCACAATATCTACCTGAAAAATCCAGTAGCTGAAAGGCTCACTTTCTGACTAAAAGCACCCAAAACCTGGAAATCAATTATCACAGTGTTATTTTTAAGCAGACATCTTCTGTGTATATTTTTATCTTTTGCACATTTTACAGTGTAAAAACAGTAAGGTTTATACTGCTTTATCCACTCAGATGGCAGTGGAGAAAATGGCTGACAAGATTTCTTCATTTATTTATTTTTCTCCTTTGCAAGACACATGGAATTCATTAAGGATGAGGCTCAGGGTACTTTCACACTAGCGTTGTTGGAATCCAGCAGGCAGTTCTGTTGCAAACGGATATCCTTGTTTTCCAGGTCTGTTAGAGGGATCCGGTGATATACCAGATCATCTGGAATAATGGATCCAGTATTAATTTTTTTTTCAAAGATCAAAACTAGCTCCTCCTATATCCCAGTGCATGCGCAGACCGGAAAACCGGATCCGGCGATGTGGCAATTTCAAGAACACTTGGTACCGGATCCGTCATTAATACATCTCTATGGAAATTAATGCTGGGTCCGGCAAGTGTGGTATTGTTCTTGGATTTTGGCAGGAAAAAATAACGCAGCATACTGCGGTACCTTGTCCGTTCAAATACCGTAAAAGGGACAGAACAGAGGACATTGTGATACATACTAAACTGATTACTTTCCATTCAGAATGCATTAGGACAAAATTGAGGTGTTTTTTTTTTACCGGATTTCAATACCGGAAAAGAATAACGCTAGTGTGAAAGTACCCTCAGGCTCGGACTGACCCACAGGTGCACAGGTGAATCCCCTGGAGGACCCCTAGTCTCCCACCCTCTGAATAGGTTACACATGATACAGTACACTGACTGCACTACATTTAGATAGGCAGCAGACAGCATTTCAATCAGTTTATGTTCATATAAACTGGGTAGATTATTCAACCCCTGTCAGGCTCATTATTACACAGGGAGGAGACTTCAAGGATCGTTCTTTTTCAGAGTACACCAATAGTTTAATTAAACTACATAGTTTATATAAGCTTGGTGTCCAGTTATGAGTTTAGCTACTAGTGAAGATAGCAATGTGGGGATAGTATCTTTTACCAAACAATCTTTAAAGGGGTTCTCTGGGATACAGATATTGACAACCTATCCTCGGGATAGGTCATCAATATCAGATTGGTGGGGATCTGACACCCAGCAACCACATTGATCAGGCACTGCACCGGAAACTACAGTATACAATGTACAAAGTGGAAGCAGAAGGCTCAGTACAGTGTGTAGTTTACTGAGCTGCAGTATCCTGACACATCCACTGCACAGTGTATGGAGCTATTTTCTTCCACTCAATATATTGTATACTTTTTGGCATCGGAGGCTGCATGGAAGAGCTCATTGCTATCTCTCCTAAACCTTAAATACATATGTATGGTTGGCTTGACTAAGCTTATGTAACCTGAACAGATAGTAAGTAGAAGGCTGACGTCAGGTACCACTGGCAGCATGTTATCTTGTCAAGAAAAACAATCAGCCAGTTGTAAACAAATCTTCAGTGATAGCTACCATTATGGGAGTGTCAGAGGACCCATGCACAATTGATGACTGGTTTTATGTATTTAAATGAATCACAAGTAAACTTTTAATTCACCTAGCCTGTATAAGTCTACCTTATTCCTGTACATAAGAATTCATGGTAAAACAATAAGCTTTGAGTATATATTTTTTTTGCTAAAAAGTATATATTGAACTCACCCACTCCTCCCATTTACCATTTGGATTGTTTTTGACAATTGGTTCTAACCTTTCCCAGAGGGTCTCGCAGGCATACTTGAAGAAAGAAAAGAAATGAAGAGATAATTACTTTTCTTACATTTCTATAATTAGTGTATAAGGATTTTTAGGGTTTATAAAGCTGCTTTGTATATGCATATAATAGAAAAATAATAAACAGTTGAAAATATTTAATATACTGACTGTCTATTTAACAGTGTTTCCAGTCTACTTTGATGACAAATCATGTGGCCACAGTGGATCACATGCCTAACAACTGCCTAACATGCCTACAACTGCCTAACATGCACAGTGGATCACATGCCTAACATGCCTACAACCTAACAACTGACTGCTGTATTACATAACATCATAAACCAACTGCAAAATTAAAGATGTTTTCCTGTATTTAACATCTTCAGATAAATGCATACATATCTATTTTAGAAATAGGCAATATAGTCTATTTAATAAATCTAGTTATTACTGGGGTTCCCACCATTAATCATGCATTGTCACCTATGTTTTAGATAGGTGATACATGTCCTTTGTGGGAATAACGCTTATAAGGAATAAATGGAAGTGTAGTAAAACCGGCACTCTTCACTTGGTTGACCACACTGAGAGCAATATGGGTAAATACAATATATTTATTTAAACCTTGATCATAAAAGTATGTTGGGAGAGATGTCCCTTAGGTGATGTCGCTTGAAGGAAAAAAGGGGGAAGGAGTGGGTATTACCCTTCCATGATTGAACTTAAAGTACATATAATAAATACATGAAAATTGCATAGATGGTAAAAAATTCCAGGTTAAAAAATTAAGAAGTTAATTCATTAAAAATGCATATAAAGTGCATGTATTGGTTTCACCCTTTTGGTAGGAAGGGAGGTTCCTTGTGTTTGTAGTCACGCGTCAGAAATGTAGATATCCTCAATAGTAGCCTATAATCAGGTCTGGAATAGTTATTGTAGGTAGTCACAGGTGTGGGGATGTACAAATGTATAGGTGGCAGATTGATCAGTCAGTGATTATTTCCACCATATATTTCTATACATTGATCTCCCAATAGTTGATTCAATAATACATGTCGTTCTGTGATCTCTAGATTAGGGATCTATTGATGTATCCAGATAATTTTCAATGGGATGATTTCCTTAATTGGAAAGTTAATAGTATGTTTAGGTTATCTCCTTATTTTAAATTATATGCCAGTCACTGTAAACAGTAGAGTACATAGAGGTACATAAGATGAATGTATCAGTCAGTTGTTATGCCTAGTGTGGCGTCCCACACACTGTTAGGCTCACACTGACTGAAAGTACCTTCTCTGTTGATTTCGCTTGTTATAGCTGCCGATGCGCCTTCCAGCGTTGTATACTGTGGATTTTCTTCTTCAGCGTCCCACGTGTGTGTGACGTCACTGGCGTCTTACGTGTTACGGGTCTGTTCCGCGTTCGCTGTATTCACCGTCTTTGGGGAAGGTTTAAAAATGAAAGCGATTTCCAGGATATTCAAGAGTTGTGTCCTGCCAATACTTTTGTTGCAGGTTTGTCTGTTTTTCGAACACCATACGCGTTTCGGGGGTCTCAACTGCCTCCTTCATCAGTGGTTACCCGCTATCTGGGCTGGTTTATATACCCTATATCTAATTGAAAGTCTGAACTGGATTGTGTTGTGGATCTGGCAAATCCTGTGATGTTACTTTTTCTTTTTCTCTATCATTTATTTTTTCGTTGTTGATGATTCCATCAAAATCAAAGTTGTCGTCTTTGGAATAGAGAGAGTGGAAAATGGGTACAAGTTCCACAATTATATCGCTTATGCGGTGTCGCTCGTATGTTTTCTATTTATAAGTTGCTCATCTGTGTTCCTGGATGAGTTCTATATTCCATAGATTGGATTTTATAGATGTGGCAAGATAAATGGTGTTGATTTTATCTCTTCTTTTCTTATCTTTTGCTTTTAATTTGATTCAATAGCACAAGCTTTATAATAATGGGAGATCAATGTATATGGTTATGTTACTTCTATAATATCGCTGTAGTGACAGGAGGTCAAAATTATGATGTTTAATTCAAGACATTTTTATTTTGAACGTTTTTTTTCTAGTTAGATCACTTATGCGGTAATGATGCGTTTTTTTATGTTGTTGATGCGTTTTTTGTATATAGTTTGCAACTGGTACTCCTAAATATTTTCCATGTCAAAGTTTCTTTTCTAGAACCTTTTTTAGAGGAAATCTTTTATTTATTATTCCCCTAATATTAGAACTGTATGGATCAGTGTTTAAAGGGAATTCCTTTTATCTAGAGGTATTGATAGAGTAGAATAGAGTGAAATAGAATAAAATAAAATAAAATAGAATAGAGTGCCCCCATTGGAGATATCATGTGAAATAATCTTAGTGTGGTGAATTAGCGTCGGACATGAGTGGGCAATGTTGAGGGCATCTAGCTAAGTAGATATATCTTTTGATCATATGTCGTGTCTCTAAATATTCATATGTATATGCTTCATAATAGAGATCTATATAGAACTGCATATTTCGATAGTACTTGAGTCCTCCTTTGTGAGGTCTTTCTTATTCAAATGAGGAACATAGACAAATATTATCACTATGTAGCGACTATATAGTATATCTGTTATAGTGTATTGGAGATGGTAGTCTCATTCAGGACAAATTCCAGAAAATGTGTTGTGAGTGGATGGGAGTGGGGCGGGGGGCCTCGTATCGAGTGGGAGTCGGGGTGCTGGTAAAATAGTCGGACGCCTACTCCCAGTCGAACGGAGGCAGCCGCTCCATTGTTCTTATAGAAAATTGAAAAGTTCAAAATCGGCATTTAAGCCATCTGGTATGAGTGTGTTGAACTCAAATATGAACTTAGATTCAATACGTGACATTTTTGCTATATGGTTTCCTCCTCTCCAATCTGTTTCTATTTTCTCTAGAGCTGCAAAGGTTAGACCTGTGGGGTCTTGATTATGACATATTTTGAAGTGTTTAGAAAGTGAATGTTTTTCAAAACCTTTTTTAATATTAAAATAAAAATAAATGTGACGCACAAGAGTAACTACAGCCCCAAGAGGTGCACTCAGTCGGGTGGACTCACCCTGTCCACTCCCAGAAGTAATAAATATAGAATAAAATTAACTGGGCACTCTCAGGATATCTGCACCAATTGAAATTTATTAGCATATATTACAATAGCACTGAACAACAGTATGTATTGGCGGTAATAATAAACACTATATAACAATATATAAATAAACACACAACATGCAGTAATATGCTATCCAGCTACTGAGGAAGGGGTAATGTGATACCCCGAAACGCGTCTAGCCTAGACAGGACCCCAGAAACTTGGACCACTTGGGAATCTGGAGAATCTACTGGATATCTGTTAAGAAGGAATCGTCTGTCACACGAATGGCTCACTTGGAATACAACCTGTAAGGCCTGAGTCCATGTGGAAGGCCTGAACACATGTGCCAAACAATTGCCAGTGTGCAAATCTATTGACGAACTATCGGTCTACAGACTCAGAGGACCATATTATTACCTTCGTTGAACTATCAAGGGAGACGGTAAGACCGTTTGATTTTATCCAGCGATTTTATCCAGCACTTTTTCATATGACTCTTAGTCCAGTGAGACGCTGCTGGTGGATGTGATAAGCGGGACGCCGCTTAAAGTTGGTTCAGTGGACCACGTATTGGGACTGTAGTTTTGAATACCCCTGTTATTCAATCGAATAGGACAATATTAGAGGTCACCGTTTATTGCGACCAGTATCCGAGGTGACTTTTCCATATAAATATTCGGCTGAGTATTTATACGATCATTTTACTATCGAGTATTCCAATTTTATTCCTCGATTTTATCACATTTTAGATCTCTATTTTCCAGTTGTTTTACATATTACTGCATGTTGTGTGTTTTTTTTATATATTGTTATATAGTGTTTATTATTACCGCCAATACATACTGTTGTTCAGTGCTATTGTAATATATGCTAATAAATTTCAATTGGTGCAGATATCCTGAGAGTGCCCAGTTAATTTTATTATTTTTTAATATTATTTATATGTTCTGATATTTATTTTTTTATACTTCTTTTTGTCCTGCCAATATACTGTTTTTTGCAAGGACATTGTATGATGTATATTACATTTGTGCTACTACAGGTCAAAAATTATTTTATTTCGTATTCTAAGGAATTAGTTGTTGAATATATTTTTTCTGTTTTCTTCTTAAAAGAGGTTATTTTGCAGTTGCAACATTGGTTGCATCTGTAGAATCCCTTTAGTTTCTGCCATGTATTTAATGAGAATTTTAGTTTTTTGTTATATGTTTTAATAGATGGGGCAACTTTCAAGCCTAGATTAAGGGCTCTTGTGTATATGATGCCAATGTGTTTTAATTATCTTTTCAATTTGTCTCTGTTCCTCATTTGAATAAGAAAGACCTCACAAAGGAGGACTCAAGTACTATCGAAATATGCAGTTCTATATAGATCTCTATTATGAAGCATATACATATGAATATTTAGAGACACGACATATGATCAAAAGATATATCTACTTAGCTAGATGCCCGCAACATTGCCCACTCATGTCCGACACTAATTCACCACACAAAGATTATTTCACATGATATCTCCAATGGGGGCACTCTATTCTATTTTATTTTATTTTTATTTCATTTTATTCTATTTCACTCTATTCTACTCTATCCATACCTCTAGATAAAAGGAATTCCCTTTAAAGAGGACCTTTCACCTATTCTTACCCTATGAACTAAGTATACAGCCATGTGGAGCGGCGCCCGGGGATCTCACTGCACTTACTATTATCCCCAGGCGCCGCTCCGTTCTGCCGCTATGCCCTCCGGTATCTCCGTTCCCTAAGTTATAGTAGGCGGAGATACCAGTCCCTAAGTTATGGTAGGCGGAGTCTGCCCTAGCGCTGGCCAATCGCAGCGCAGAGCTCACAGCCTGTGAGGTTATTTTCTCCCAGGCTGTGAGCTCTGCAATGCGATTGGCCAGCGCTAGGGCAGACTCCGCCTACCATAACTTAGGGAACGGAGATACCGGAGGGCATAGCAGGAGAACGGAGCGGCGCCCGGGGACAATAGTAAGTGCAGTGAGATCCCCGGGCGCCGCTCCACATGGCTGTATACTTAGTTCATAGAGTAAGAATAGGTGAAAGGTCCTCTTTAAACACTGATCCATACAGTTCTAATATTAGGGGAATAATAAATAAAAGATTTCCTCTAAAAAAGGCTCTAGAAAAGAAACTTTGACATGGAAAATATTTAGGAGTACCAGTTGCAAACTATATACAAAAAAACACATCAACAACATAAAAAATGCATCATTACCGCATAAGTGATGTAACTAGAAAAAAACTTCAAAACAAAAATGCCTTGAATTAAACATCATAATTTTGACCTCCTGTCACTACAGCGATATTATAGAAGTAACATAACCATATACATTGATCTCCCATTATTATAATGCTTGTGCTATTGAATCAAATTAAAAGCAAAAGATAAGAAAAGAAGAGATAAAATCAACACCATTTATCTTGCCACATCTATAAAATCCAATCTATGGAATATAGAACACATCCAGGAACACAGATGAGCAACTTAGAAAAAGAAAACATATGAGCGACACCGCATAAGCGATATAATTGTGGAACTCGTACCCATTTTCCACTCTCTCTATTCTAAAGACAACAACTTTGATTTTGATGGAATCATCAACAACGAAAAAATAAATGATAGAGAAAAAGAAAAAGTAACATCACAGGATTTGCCAGATCCACAACACAATCCAGTCCAGACTTTTAATTAGACATAGGGTATATAAACCAGCCCATTGACAGATAGCGGGTAACCACTGATGAAGGAGGCAGTTGAGACCCCCGAAACGCATATGGTGATAGAAAAACAGATAAACCTGCAACAAAAGTATTGGCCGGACACAACTCTTGAATATCCTGGAAATCGCTTTCATTTTTAAACCTTCCCCAAAGACGGTCAATATAGCGAACGCCGAACAGACCGGAAACACGTGGGACACCAGTGACGTCACACACACGTGGGACGCCGGAGAAGAAAATCCACAATATACAACGCTGGAAGGCGCATCGGCAGCTATAACAAGCGAAATCAACGGAGAAGGTACTTTCAGTCAGTGTGAGCCTAACAGTGTGTGGGACGCCACACTAGGCATAACAACTGACTGATACATTCATCTTATGTACCTCTATGTACTCTACTGTTTACAGTGACTGGCATATAATTTAAAATAAGGAGATAACCTAAACATACTATTAACTTTTCAATTAAGGAAATCATCCCATTGAAAATTATCTGGATACATCAATAGATCCCTAATCTAGAGATCACAGAACGACATGTATTATTGAATCAACTATTGGGAGATTAATGTATAGAAATATATGGTGGAAATGATCACTGACTGATCAATCTGCCACCTATACATTTGTACATCCCACACCTGTGACTACCTACAATTCCACGCCTGATTATAGGCTACCATTAAGGATATCTACATTTCTGACTTGGGACTACAAACACAAGGAACCTCCCTTCCTACCAAAAGGGTGAAACCAATACATGCACTTTATATGCATTTTTAATGAATTAACTTCTTAATTTTTTAACCTGGAATTTTTTACCATCTATGCAATTTTTTATGTATTTATTATATGTACTTTAAGTTCAATCATGGAAGGGTAATACCCACTCTTTCCCCCTTTTTTCCTTCAAGCGACATCTCCACCTAAGGGACATCTCTCCCAACATACTTTTATGATCAAGGTTTAAATAAATATATTGTATTTACCCATATTGCTCTCAGTGTGGTCAACCAAGTGAAGAGTGCCGGTTTTACTACACTTACATTTATATCCTACTCTCTCTGATTGGGTGAATCAGCTAAACCTGAGCACCGACACACGGTATTGGTTGGGAGAGCCACCAGTTATTTACAATTAACTCTTATAAGGTGTAGTCACATGTTGGTGAAGTATTTATTGTATGAACAAATCATGTAGCGATGCCTGTGCCTTTGTTTAATAATTGTGTTACACACATTTACTTAATTTACTCAGTGTTAATTACCTTAACAGCCAGGCCACAAATATTTGTGCCGATCGAACCAGCAGTTGGAAGGGAATTTGGGACAGTTACTGTGGTGGTCCCAGAGATGTAAATGTATGACATTGGTATCTTGAGTTCTTTGCTTGCAATCTAGTATAGAGGTAAACATATATTAAGATGTTATGGAATAGAAGACATGGCACCACTATTAAAGGATTCTCAAAGCTTTGTCGCACTCTGTATGGGTTTCGCTGTGTATAGGGTTCCCACCCCAATTTCAGATAATAACAAATCACAGCAGGTCACCATCAATTAGAAGTGCTTTTATTGCTGAGTACATCGGAAAACACGGAAAACATGTGGTAGTTCGCGTGTTAACGTTCTCGGCACATAGGCCTTCGTCACTATAATTACAATAGAACAAAATTGATTAAAACATCGAAAAATGACTATTACAAGGACTGACGTAACATAGAGATGGCTGTATGCATCGGAGAAGATTTTGCTCCGGGGTAGTCACAATTAAATAACAAGATGTTATCTTTAAATATATTTCTTAAGTACTTCTGATAATCTTGTATAATTGTGTATACAATTGTGGTATGGTCATTTTTCTTAATTCATTTCTGTTAGCACTGGTCAAGCTGCCTCCACCATGTCCTCACTACGGATTCCCAATAAACATCACGGACTTTGTACTCAGTATGATGCATGTAGTTACCACGATATACTCAGCACTTATATTATGTACTCAGCACCCTGTCCTTGCCTTATATTATGTACTCAGCACCCTGATTTTGCCTTATATTATATACCCAGCATTCTGATTTTGCCTTATATAATGTACTCAGCACTCTGACTTTACCTAAGGTTATGTATTCAGCTCAACATTCATTCACTAAGAGCATAGTTCTCCAGTATCTTTATAACCTTGTTTTTTACTATGCCCCAATAATCTGTACCAGGGAACTGTACCAGGGCGGCAAATCATAATGAGGTGGTTATTATGGGGGACTTTAACTACCCAGATATAGACTGGGAAACTGAAACTTGTATATCTCATAAAGGAAACAGATTCTTGGCAATAACCAAAGACAATTATCTCTCCCAACTGGTTCAGGACCCGACTAGAGGGACGGCCATACTGGACTTAGTATTAACCAATAGACCTGACAGAACAACAGACGTGCAGGTTGGGGGACACCTGGGAAATAGTGACCATAAAGTAATACCTTCCAATTATCATTCAAAAGAGCGTTTCTACAGGGAGGAACAAAAATACCAAACTTCAAGAAAGCTAAATTTAGCCAACTAAGAGAGGCCATAGGCCTAACTAACTGGGACAAAGTCCTCAAAAATAAAAATACAGCCACAAAATGGGATATCTTTAAAAACATCCTAAAAGCTCATTGTGAGAGGTACATACCGTATGGGAATAAAAGGTTAAGGAACAAAAAGAAACCAATGTGGATAAACAGAACTGTAAAGAAAGCAATAAATGACAAAAAGAAAGCATATAAAACACTAAAACAGGAGGGTAGCGCGGAAGCACTGAAAAACTAAGTAAAAAAACAGAACATGTAAAAAACAAATAAAAGCGGCCAAACTAGAGACCGAGAGATTAATTGCCAAAGAGAGTAAAACTAACCCTAAAATGTTCTTCAATTATATAAATGTTAAAAAGTATAAATCTGAAGGTGTCGGCCCTTTAAAGAGTAATGAGGGGGGATTCGCAGAGAGCGACGAGGAGAAAGCAAAGCTGTTAAATATTTTTTTCTCCAGTGTATTCACTGAGGAATACACTGCGTGCAGAATTATTAGGCAAATGAGTATTTTGACCACATCATCCTCTTTACGCATGTTGTCTTACTCCAAGCTGTATAGGCTCGAAAGCCTACTACCAATTAAGCATATTAGGTGATGTGCATCTCTGTAATGAGAAGGGGTGTGGTCTAATGACATCAACACCCTAAATTAGGTGTGCATAATTATTAGGCAACTTCCTTTCCTTTGGCAAAATGGGTCAAAAGAAGGACTTGACAGGCTCAGAAAAGTCAAAAATAGTGAGATATCTTGCAGAGGGATGCAGCACTCTTAAAATTGCAAAGCTTCTGAAGCGTGATCATCGAACAATCAAGCGTTTCATTCAAAATAGTCAACAGGGTCGCAAGAAGCGTGTGGAAAAACCAAGGCGCAAAATAACTGCCCATGAACTGAGAAAAGTCAAGCGTGCAGCTGCCAAGATGCCACTTGCCACCAGTTTGGCCATATTTCAGAGCTGCAACATCACTGGAGTGCCCAAAAGCACAAGGTGTGCAATACTCAGAGACATGGCCAAGGTAAGAAAGGCTGAAAGACGACCACCACTGAACAAGACACACAAGCTGAAACGTCAAGACTGGGCCAAGAAATATCTCAAGACTGATTTTTCTAAGGTTTTATGGACTGATGAAATGAGAGTGAGTCTTGATGGGCCAGATGGATGGGCCCGTGGCTGGATTGGTAAAGGGCAGAGAGCTCCAGTCCGACTCAGACGCCAGCAATGTGGAGGTGGAGTACTGGTTTGGGCTGGTATCATCAAAGATGAGCTTGTGGGGCCTTTTCGGGTTGAGGATGGAGTCAAGCTCAACTCCCAGTCCCAATGCCAGTTTCTGGAAGACACCTTCTTCAAGCAGTGGTACAGGAAGAAGTCTGCATCCTTCAAGAAAAACATGATTTTCATGCAGGACAATGCTCCATCACACGCGTCCAAGTACTCCACAGCGTGGCTGGCAAGAAAGGGTATAAAAGAAGAAAATCTAATGACATGGCCTCCTTGTTCACCTGATCTGAACCCCATTGAGAACCTGTGGTCCATCATCAAATGTGAGATTTACAAGGAGGGAAAACAGTGCACCTCTCTGAACAGTGTCTGGGAGGCTGTGGTTGCTGCTGCACGCAATGTTGATGGTGAACAGATCAAAACACTGACAGAATCCATGGATGGCAGGCTTTTGAGTGTCCTTGCAAAGAAAGGGGGCTATATTGGTCACTGATTTGTTTTTGTTTTGTTTTTGAATGTCAGAAATGTATATTTGTGAATGTTGAGATGTTATATTGGTTTCACTGGTAAAAATAAATAATTGAAATGGGTATATATTTGTTTTTTGTTAAGTTGCCTAATAATTATGCACAGTAATAGTCACCTGCACACACAGATATCCCCCTAAAATAGCTAAAACTAAAAACAAACTAAAAACTACTTCCAAAAATATTCAGCTTTGATATTAATGAGTTGTTGTTCAATAATAAAATTAATCCTCAAAAATACAACTTGCCTAATAATTCTGCACTCCCTGTATAAACTGTCAGATGAAATGCTGAATGTTGAAATAAATTCGCCATTAAAAGTGTGCTGTCTGACCCAGGAAGAAGTACAACAGCGACTTAAAAAGATCAAAATAGACAAATCGCCAGGACCGGATGGCATACACCCCCGTATCCTAAGGGAATTAAGTAATGTCATAGCCAGACCCTTATTTCTGATATTTGTGGACTCTATACTGACAGGGAATGTCCCACAGGATTGGCGCATGGCAAATGTGGTGCCAATATTCAAAAAGGGTCCAAAAACAGAGCCTGGAAACTATAGGCCGGTAAGTTTAACATCTGTTGTGGGTAAACAGTTTGAAGGTTTTCTGAGAGATGCTATCTTAGAGCATCTTAACGGAAATAAGCAAATAACGCCATATCAGCATGGCTTCGTGAGGGATCGGTCATGCCAAACTAATTTAATCAGTTTCTATGAGGAGGTAAGTTCTAGACTTGACAGCGGCGAATCAATGGATGTCGTATATCTGGACTTCTCCAAAGCATTTGACACTGTACCACATAAAAGGTTAGTATATAAAATGAGAATGCTCGGACTGGGAGAAAACGTCTGTAAGTGGGTGAGTAACTGGCTCAATGATAGAAAACAGAGGGTGGTTATTAACGGTACATACTCAGATTGGGTCACTGTCACTAGTGGAGTACCTCAGGGGTCAGTATTGGGCCCTATTCTCTTCAATATATTTATTAATGATCTTGTAGAAGGCTTGCATAGTAAAATATTTCAATTTTCGCAGATGACACTAAACTGTGTAAAGTAATTAACACTGAAGAGGACAGTATACTACTACAGAGGGATCTGGATAGATTGCAGGCTTGGGCAGATAAGTGGCAGATGAGGTTTAACACTGACAAATGTAAAGTTATGCACATGGGAAGGAATAATGCAAGTAACCCGTACATACTAAATGGTAAAACACTCGGTAACACTGACATGGAAAAGGATCTAGGAATTTTAATAAACAGCAAACTAAGCTGCAAAAAACAGTGTCAGGCAGCTGCTGCCAAGGCCAAAAAGAGAATGGGTTGCATCAAAAGGGGCATAGACGCCCGTGATGAGAACATATTCCTACTACTTTACAAATCATTAGTCAGACCACACATGGAGTACTGTGTACAGTTCTGGGCTCCAGTGAACAAGGCAGACATAGCAGAGCTGGAGAGGGTCCAGAGGAGGGCAACTAAAGTAATAACTTGAATGGGGCAACTACAGTACCCTGAAAGATTATCAAAATTAGGGTTATTCACGTTAGAAAAAAGACGACTGAGGGGAGATCTAATTACTATGTATAAATATATCAGGGGGCAGTACAGAGATCTATCCCATCATCTATTTATCCCCAGGACTGTGACTGTGACGAGGGGACATCCTCTGCGTTTGGAGGAAAGAAGGTTTGTACACAAACATAGAAAAGGATTCTTTACGGTAAGAGCAGTGAGACTATGGAACTCTCTGCCTGAGGAGGTGGTAATGGTGAGTACAATAAAGGAATTCAAGAGGGGCATGGATGTGTTTCTGGAGCGTAATAATATTACAGGCTATAGCTACTAGAGAGGGGTCGTTGATCCAGGGAGTTATTCTGATTTCCTGATTGGAGTCGGGAAGGAATTTTTTATTCCCCTAAAGTGAGGAAAATTGGCTTCTACCTCACAGGGTTTTTTTTGCCTTCCTCTGGATCAACTTGCAGGATAACAGGCCGAACTGGATGGACAAATGTCTTTTTTCGGCCTTATGTACTATGTTACTATGTTACTATTAGCGTCTTGTATTCAGCACTGCGACAATCTTCTCTTGTTATGTATTTAGCTTGTTGTGCGCATCTGTATTAATCCTCAGTTGAAAATGGGAGATTATTAGAAGTACT
This sequence comes from Bufo bufo, assembly GCF_905171765.1. Lineage (NCBI taxonomy): Eukaryota > Metazoa > Chordata > Amphibia > Anura > Bufonidae > Bufo > Bufo bufo. Next base: position 143,476,420 of record NC_053395.1, on the reverse strand, counting down.
TAAGAAATATATTTAAAGATAACATCTTGTTATTTAATTGTGACTACCCCGGAGCAAAATCTTCTCCAATGCATACAGCCATCTCTATGTTAAGTCAGTCCTTGTAATTGTCACCGCCAGCTCTCTGAGAAGGTCTGGCAGACGTTCTTCTGTACCTCTTGCATGACGTTCTTTGTTTTGGTTTCACTTTGTCATCTCCTTTCCTTCTCCCAGCTGTCACCTATTTACACTAATTGCCTCCCTTTATATTCCCTCCCATACTGCCTCACTTTGCAGTTTAAACTTCTTCCTGGATGAGTTGTTCACTGCTGGATGCTGCGTCTCCTGATTCCTCAGATCAGTCTGTTTCCTTTATTTGTGTTTCCTTGCTGGCTTGATTGTAGGTGACCCTGACTCAGTCCGTATTAAGTGCAGCGAGCCGGTGGTCGTGTCCCCTCACTATTATAGTGTTTTCAGGTGTCACATAGTATAAGGTACGGGGGCATGCAATCGTCTACCATAAAGACCTTTGCATGGGCATAGCAGTCAGGGTGAGCTCTTAGGGTTTTATAGGGGTCACCTTTATGCTCCTTAGTTTGGGATCAAGCCAGTCGGATGTTTATCCATAACTTCCAGCTATCTGCAACATCATCCGTGACAGTAATATTGCAATTATAGTGTCTGACGAAGGCCTATGTGCCGAAAACGTTACCACACGAACTGCCACATGTTTTCTGTGTTTTCAGATGTACTCAGCAATAAAAGCACTTCTAATTGATGGTGACCTGCTGTGATTCGTTATTAACCACTATTAAAGAGGGTTATCCAATTATTAATGTAAAAAAATATAAATCAGATCATATAGTACATGATATTCTCTTTCTAATAAAGCAAGGACCTGCCCTGTATTTCATTTGGATCCAAAGATCCCCCTTCATTGTTCTAGTTGTTCTGCTAGATTTATATCAAACTGACGGTTCAGGGGGTATGCCCTTTCTCAGGGGGTGTGCCCTTACTGCTGCAGTGATCTCCCTGTCAAAACTTCCAATGAGAAGATCTGGCTGATGGCAGTCGAAGCATGTGCGACCACCTCAGTGATGTTGCTGAGGTGGACAGAGAAATAAGGGAAAACAGCAAGTTGCGCTATGCAGATAGATTATATTGAAGTGGCTATGCTAAATTTTTATTTAGATACACTTACACAAGTATTTAGATTCAGCTGCTGGTTTGAAAAATTTTGAATATTTTTCGTTGGACAACCCCTTCAACTTATTTAATTATAAATTCGACTTTTACCTACAAAGATAGGAATAGATCATATATCTTATAACGAAACACATGCACACTTAGGCTTGAGCATAAAGTTCATCAATGAGTATATTAACCCCTTAAGGACTTAGGGCGTACCGGTACGCCCTGCTTCCCGAGTCCTTAAGGACCCAGGGTTTAAATTTACATTGCGGCGGTTTGCGGCTTTTACCTTATCCGGCGGGCTCCGGCGGCGGTGCCATCGGGTCCCCATGCGGCTGTGGGGGGGACCCGATGGCATGGAAGGCATCGCGCTGCCTTCCGGTGAAGAGCCTGTGAGATCCAGCCCCCTGGATCTCACAGGCCCCGGAAGCTGTATGAGTAATACATACAGTATTACTCATACAGCCAATGCATTCCAATACCGAAATAAAGTGAAAAAAAAGTTGAAAAAATTGAGTTTCTCCCCCCAAAAATTTAAAGTTTCAAGTAAAAATAAACAAAAATGTCATTTTCCCCAAATAAAGTTTAAAAAAATTGGTAAAAAATAGGGGGGGTATACATATTTGGTATCGCCGCGTCCGTATCGACCGGCTCTATAAACATATCACATGACCTAACCCCTCAGATGAACACCGTAAAAAATAAAAAATAAAAACTGTGCTAAATAAACAATTTTTTTGTCACCTTACACCACAAAAAGTACAATAGCAAGCAATCAAAAAGGAGTTTGCCCACCAAAATAGTACCAATCTAACCGTCACCTCATCCCGCAAAAAATGAGCCCCTACCTGAGACAATCGCCCAAAAACTAAAATAACTATGGCTCAAAATATGGAGACACTAAAACATCATTTTTTTGGTTTTAAAAAAGCTGTTATTGTGTAAAGCTTACATAAATAAAAAAAAGTATACATATTTGGTATCGCCACTTTCGTATCGACCGGCTCTAGAAAAATATCAAATGACCTAACCCTTCAAATGAACACCGTAAAAAATAAAAAATAAAAACTGTGCTAAATAAACAATTTTTTGTCACCTTACATCACAAAAAGTGTAATAGCAAGCGATCAAAAAGTCATATGCACCCCAAAATAGTGCCAATCAAACGGTCATCTCATCCCGCAAAAAATGAGACCCTACCTAAGATAATCGCCCAAAAACTGAAAAAACTATGGCTCTCAGAATATGGAGACACTAAAACATGATTTTTTTGTTGTTTCAAAAATGATATTATTGTGTAAAACTTACATAAATTGGAGGGCGTGGCCTGCAGCCGGAGGGTGAAGACGTGATCCACCACAGCTCCTGCGGATGGGATCTAATCCTACCTCATCCGTCATCTTAACATCGCCACAGCGCCCCAGTTTTTACATCTTTGTGCTCCACTCTCCACCCGACAGTGTTTGAGCCAAGTAGGAAGCTTCCACCTCCCGGGCGGCCTGAGATACAGTTGCGGCCTAACCGAGCAGACGGATCCCCGGCCTCGATTTTCGGCTGCAGCGCGGCCAGAGCGCAAGCGACCCGTCCTAGAGGCCCTTGGATCCAGCCTCGGACCCCAGCGGTGCTCGGAGGGGATTGAACAGAGACCAAGCTCCATCAGGTCAGCGATCTCCCCCTGCCTCCCCTCACTCACCGGCTCAGACGAGGAACATCGGCTCAGCAGGGGCGCCATCTTGGAGGCGGCGTTCTCCTTCAGCATCATCCTACAGGGGAGCAGAGACTCTCTGTGCCTGCCGTCCTCCAGACCCACAGGGGGTGAGTGACCCTTGGAGAAAGCCTCCAGCCTGCTAGTAAACCAATAGGTTTCAAGCTGCTGCCGATCACAGCAGACTTTGCAAAAATAGTACATTAGCAGCACTGCTACATCTCCTTAAAGACACAGTCGTCGGGGGAGGCGGAGCTAGCCGATGGCTGAGTGAGATGTGGATTATGTGAGCTCCCATAAGACTCCAGCAACTACTCTTCCAGCAGGACTTTATTAACTCTCGGGACCCCATGGGAGGCCGTAGGAGAGGGGCCCCATCGACTCCTGCTCCTGCCCTCAGATCCGCGAGAGCAATCACCCGCTTTTTCAGCACTCCTAGCCAGTCGAGTGCGCACGGCGGGGAAAACGAGGGGCCTAAGATGGCGCAGGCAACGAGACAGGCGGCCGCTTCTTCCAGCAGTGAGCTGAACAACCCCGAACAGGACACTATATCTGGTAACGGGAACCCGCCGAGTAGTCACTCACCTACTTCATACGCAGCGGCGGTGAGTCCGCCCTCGGCTCTCTCGTCCTCTCCTGCCCTCTTCAAGATGGTGGACGCATCCCTGAGCTCCTCACCACAGGTCCGCAGCTCGCCAGAATCTTCACCCAGGTCAGTGACCCCACGGGGTCTGCAAAATGATGGGGAGGAATGGGACTGGAAAACTCATCTCAAGTCCCTTCCCACTAAACATGAGATGGACGGGCTTTTCATGAGACTTGAGGCGTCTCACAAACACATGGCGGCAATACAGCAAGACATTCAACATGTCGGCAACCGGGTGGAGGAAATAGAGTCTGCCCAAGAGCAATTTCAGGAGACCATAGAATCGCATAGGCTGGTCTTGCAAGATCATACTGACCAGATTCAAGATATTCTCTCCCATCTTGAGGACATTGAAAATCGTAACCGGAGGAATAATCTCCGGATCCGGGGCCTCTCTGAGAAAATACTCCGTCAAGACCTGGAAGCCTGGGCCCTGTCCTTCTTCGGATCAATCCTACAAAAAAAGCCAGATCAACATATTGAATTGGACAGGATCCACAGGGCGTTGGGCCCCAAGCCAAGTGACCTAACGCGTCCCCGAGACGTTATATGCAGGGTGCATTTTTACAAGGATAAGGAGGCAATCCTGAGGGCCTACAGGAATATGGAACACGTCCGGTCTGAGGATAAAGAGATCCTTATCTTGCCAGATTTTGCCAGACGCACTTTGCTCCTGAGAAAGGCCCTAAAACCCCTTCTTTCTGAGCTACAGAAGCATTCCATACCGTATAGATGGGGATATCCTTTTCAACTAATCGCCAACAAGGATCGGAAGACGGGGTCATTCAAGTCTATATCGGACCTTCCCAAGTTCCTGGAGACCTTCGATCTACCGCATCTGGACTTGCCAGAGTGGCCTAGGCCTCGAGAGATCCCGGGGGCCCCACGTCGCGAGCATTGGCAGAGGGTGGCAGCTAATCCAAAGAGACCACCCAGAGGTCCTCCAGCGATTGCTGATTAATCTTTGTTATTTCACTTAGTACAGAAGCTGTACCATTGTCGCGATTTTGCTACTCACCTAGTGTTTCTTTTCATGTCAATTTTACGGGTCTCATTGTATATTTGATATGTCCTGCACTGTTATAAGTTCACTTTCTTGTGTTGCTGGAGTCTAAGGTGGAGTCCACTTAGTTCTGGGCTTCTCCTTCTCCCACCTAGGGGTCTGCGGTACATAGTACTGCCTGTGACCGTAGTCACGACCTAAGTTCTTTCTTTTTGTTTTTCTAGTCCACGTTCCTGCTCCCTCCCCCCCCCCACCCTTGAGTTTGTGTCTTGTCTAGTCCTATATTCAGTGTATTAGTCCCTAGTCCCATTTGTCACATCCCCCTCCTAGTGTTCCTCCCTATCCCTCTTCCCATACAGGTTTCTCTAGAGCTACAGAGAGATGGCACCTCTTTCTTTTTGTACCTACAATGTTAGGGGATTCAATGTGCCACAAAAAAGGAGTCAGGTCCTGTATAGATTACATAGGAAAAGGGTATTGATTGCTATGTTGCAAGAAACGCACTTTAAAGTTAATGCTATCCCGAAATGTGAATCTAAATATTACCCAACCTGGTTTCATGCTCCCAATCCTGAGAGAAAAGCGTCCGGGGTGTCTATTGCTTTGCATAGACACCTCCGCCACTCAGTATTATCCTATGAGGTGGATCCTAGGGGCAGATATCTCTTTCTAAAGATCTCGGTTGACCAATCTGTTATTTCAATTGCTAACGTGTATTTCCCCAACCAGGGTCAATCCGCATTCGGGACCAAGGTCTTGAGGAAAGTGGCTAAATTCGCGGATGGTTCCCCGATCATCGTAGGTGGCGACTTTAACTTAGTGATGGACCCGACCCTTGACTCATCCACTGGTAAGTCCTCAGTCTCCTCGGTGTCGGTACATCAGTTCCAAAAGGACTTAGGTGTCCTTGGTCTGGTGGATATGTGGCGGGTCCTGCACCCAGGCATCAGAGATTACACCCATTTTTCCTATAGCCATAATAGCTACGGCAGGCTGGACCATCTTTTCATATCACAGAAACTCCTTGACCTTGATCCCAAATGCTCCATAGACACTATTGTGTGGTCCGACCATGCCCCTGTATATGGTCTTCTGAAGGGTTCCACGCTAGGAAATAGAGCATCCTCATGGCGGCTAAACGACAATCTGCTGAACGATGGGGTGTGTATGGCTGACGTCAGGAAAGCCGTAGCGGATTTTTCTGTAAACCACGAATCCGACACTACTGCTCAACCGATAAAATGGGAAGCTCTCAAATGTGTGTTACGAGGCCTCTTTATCTCACATGGGACGAGGTTGAAAAAAGAGCGTACCTTGAAACTGAATCTTTTCTCTGAGCTTTCTCGGAGTGAGGAGCGGAATAAGCTGTCTCCTGCGGATTCCCTGAGGGCGGACATTTCTTCCCTTCGTCAGCAGATCTTAAAGATATTAGATCAGAAATCCTTATGCGCCAGAGATAGAGTTAGACATGGTTTTTATGAATATGGGGTTAAAAGCGGCCGATGGTTAGCACGAGCCCTCCATCCCAAACCCCTAACGACACACGTGCAGGCTATTAATACAAACACAAATGGCTTGGTCCATGCCCCTTCAGCGATCTCCACGGAATTTAAAAATTATTACTCCACCCTTTATGACTTACAGGCCTCCCGAGATATATCTTCGGCACTTCCGCCGGAGGACATACGTCAGTACATTACATCCCACGGTCCCAAGCCCTTTGATACGGTGACATCTTCAGACCTGGAGAGCGATTTTTCCTTATCAGAAATTAAAGCAGCGATCCAGGACCTGAAAATAGGGAAATGCCCGGGTCCTGACGGGTTCACCCCCCGTTTTTACAAAGTCCTGATAGAGGACTTAGCTCCGGTTCTAACTGTGACCTTTAATTCTATTTCTGCCGTATGCCCCTTTCCATATCAGGCCCTACAGGCATATGTAGTAGTCATCCCTAAACCGGGTAGAGATCCTAAGGTTTGTGGAAACTACAGGCCCATTTCGATTCTCAATGTCGACCTGAAAATGTATGCTAAGATTTTAGCCACACGACTGCGCCCACACATCCCTGGTAGTGTCCATAAGGAACAGGTGGGATTTGTCCCCGGCCGAGAGGCCCATGATAACACTCTGAAGTCCCTGGGGCTCATAGCCAGAGCTAGACAATATAAATCACCTTTATGTCTTCTATCGATTGATGCCGAGAAGGTATTTGACCGGGTGGACTGGAGGTTTCTATCTGAAACCCTAATCCACCTAGGCCTAGGAGTCAAGATGCTTCAGCGTATCATGGCTCTTTATTCTACACCATCGGCATGTGTGCGGGTAAATGGCACTCTATCCTCACCGTTTCAGATTAGAAACGGTACACGCCAAGGTTGTCCATTGTCCCCGTTTTTATATATACTGACTATGGAGTCCCTGGCCAACGCCCTTAGGGCAAACACAGCAATCAAAGGCTTTCGTATCGGACAAACCGAACATAAGTTATCGTTGTTTGCAGACGACTTGCTTTTATACCTTACTTCCCCCAGAATAGGCCTTCCGTCCGTTCTCAAGGAATTTGATATATTTGGACGCGTCAGTAACTTCAAAGTTAATGTACATAAGTCCGAAATTCTGAATATTAACCTTCCCCATAGGGAAGTGCAATCCCTTGGAGAATCCTTCTCCTTTAAATGGAAGGAAGACTCTATCAAATATTTGGGAGTTCACATACCTGCCAATCCCTCACATCTATTTAAACTGAATTATACTCCTCTCCTCAAATCTATTACAGAGAGCCTTCAAAAATGGTTGCCCCTACGAATCTCTTGGTTTGGTAAAATTAATACCCTTAAAATGGACATATTACCGCGCCTGCTTTATCTATTTCAAACAATTCCATGTAAAATCCCCCTGATCTACTTTACTCGCCTCCGGCGCTTGGCTTCTCAATTCGTGTGGAATCAATCCAGAGCTCGGCTTGGCCATAGTCTTTTGACTCGCCCTAAATTAAAGGGAGGCACAGGTTTACCTAACTTTTTGACTTATTACAGGGCTGCAGTCTTGAACTGCGTCTTAGATCTTTTTCATAATAAGAATACTAAGATATGGGTAGAAATAGAGCATGTTACGAATCCCCACCTTGCAACAGGTATATTTTGGCTGTCCCCTAACTCCCTATGCAACCTCCCGCATGCCCAATCTGATATGCTCCTCCCTACTTTAGCAGCCTCATGGATAAAGTTTGCACCTAAACTGAATTTGGTTAAGATCCCAGGTCCCCTCTCAATGCTCACTGATCATCCAGATTTACCTATGGGTCTGAGACAGGTGCCCGCCTTCCGAACTACCCACACATCTACTGTCAGACTGAGAGACGTCTGTTCTTCTACTGGGATACGCCCTCTTGAGGACCTATCGCACATACTCCCATCATCTCCTGGAAGATGGTTCCTCTATTTTCAACTCAGGGGATTTGTTGGATCTCTGATGCCTGGTTTGCGGTCCCATACATCTCTAACGGATTTTGAAAAGCTATGTGTTGCTCAGGCTGCCCCTGGCCATGCTATTTCCTTGCTTTATATCATGTTGAACACCGAGGTGACTGAGGGCAGCCAATCTGGAGATTCCTACCCCAAACTCAAGTTTATGCTTGATTGGGAGACGGAATTAGGTGATACTTTTACTGGGGATCAATGGAAACGCTCTTTGCTTTTCACGCATAAGATCTCTATATCGTGTAATTTACAAGAACTCAATTATAAAATACTTACCAGATGGTATCGGACACCGGAGAAACTGCATCGGTTCTACCCCTCGGTTTCTGAACTATGCTGGCGATGCCATGGTGCTAGGGGGACTATGACCCATATATGGTGGGATTGTCCGAGGCTTAACCCATTATGGAAAGATGTCTTCAAGCTTTATAATTTTCTATTCCGGGCCTCCATAGCATTTTCCCCTTCCATCGCTCTGCTTTCTATTTTCCCGGGGCGGATCTCACATGTTAAGAAAGGTTCATTGCGGCTCTTTATGCTGGCCATGAGGCAAATTATCCCACGCAATTGGAAGTCAACCGAGAGTTTGAAAAGGATCACTTGGGCCTCTGCACTGGATGAGCTGTTACACAGGGAAGAGATGTATGCCTCTGATCACAACAAGATTCCGGCGTTTCTTAGGAGTTGGGAGCCATGGTCCAGGTTTAGATCATCTATGTCGTTTTTGGTTTGGTTGGCATCTGGGGTTCTCCCTGATTCTCCTCCTTAATAGTACCTAGCTATTCTCTAGATATGACCTATGATTTCTCTCCCCCCCCCCCCTCCCCTCCTCTTGTGTGTCACCCTGTCTTCCCCCCTTTTATGTCAAGTTTGTCTAGAATTATTGGCCTATACATCATTTGTTTGAGGCCTTATTAAGCCCTTTAGGGCCTTTGTTTCCGCTGACTGTTTGTTATTCAGATACAGATACATGCTTATACCTTGTCCTTTATGCTGTACTGCTGTTCATGATTGCATGTCGCAATGTATCTTTGTATGCGGTATGTATACTGCAATTTGGGATGTTCTCTTATGATTGTAATTGATAATAATAATAATAAAATTTTATTGAACCATAAAACTTACATAAATTAAAAAAAGTATACATATTAGGTATTTCTGCGTCCGTATCGACCGGCTATATAAATATATCACATGACGTAACCCCTCAGATGAACACCGTAAAAAATTTTAAATACAGACTGTGCTAAAAAAAACATTTTTTGTCACCTTACATCACAAAAAGTGTAATCACAAGCGATCAAAAAGTCACACGCACCCCAAAATAGTGCCAATAAAACCGTCATCTCATCCCGCAAAAATCATACCCTACCCAAGGTAATCGCCCAAAAACTGAAAAGATTATGGCTCTCAGACTATGGAAACACTAAAACATGATTTTTTTGCTTCAAAAAAGAAATCATTGTGTAAAACTTACATAAATTAAAAAAAGTATACATATTAGGTATCGCCACATCCGTGACAACCAGGTATATAAAAATATCACATGATCTAACCTGTCAAATGAATGTTGTAAATAAAAAATAAAAACGGTGCCAAAACAGCTATTTCTTGTTACCTTGCCTCACAAAAAGTGTAATATAGAGCAACCAAAAATCATATGTACCCTAAACTAGTACCAACAATACTGCCACCCTATCCCGTAGTTTCTAAAATGGGGCCACTTTTTTGGAGTTTCTACTCTAGGGGTGCATCAGGGGGGCTTCAAATGGGACATGGTGTAAAAAAAACAGTCCAGCAAAATCTGCCTTCCAAAAACCGTATGGCATTCCTTTCCTTCTGCGCCCTGCCGTGTGCCGTTACAGCGGTTTACGACCACATATGGGGTGTTTCTGTAAACTACAGAATCAGGGCCATAAATATTGAGTTTTGTTTGGCTGTTAACCCTTCCTTTGTAACTGGAAAAAAAATATTAAAATGGAAAATCTGCCAAAAAAGTGAAATTTTGAAATTGTATCTCTATTTTCCATTAATTCTTGTGGAACACCTAAAGGGTTAACAAAGTTTGTAAAAGGAGTTTTGAATACCTTGAGGGGTGTAGTTTCTTAGATGGGGTCACTTTTATGGAGTTTCTACTCTGGGGTGCATCAGGGGGGCTTCAAATGGGACATTGTGTCAAAAAAAAAACAGTCCAGCAAAATCTGCCTTCCAAAAACCGTATGGCATTCCTTTCCTTCTGCGCCCTGCCGTGTGCCCGTACAGCGGTTTTACGACCACATATGGGGTGTTTCTGTAAACTACAGAATCAGGGCCATAAATATTGAGTTTGGTTTGGCTGTTAACCCTTCCTTTGTAACTGGAAAAAAAATATTAAAATGGAAAATCTGCCAAAAAAGTGAAATTTTGAAATTGTATCTCTATTTTCCATTAATTCTTGTGGAACACCTAAAGGGTTAACAAAGTTTGTAAAAGCAGTTTTGAATACCTTGAGGGGTGTAGTTTATAGAATGGGGTCATTTTTGTGTGGTTTCTATTATGTAAGCCTCGCAAAGTGACTTCAGACCTGAACTAGTGCCTTAATATTGGGTTTTTGAAAATTTCTGAAAAATTTCAAGATTTGCTTCTAAACTTCTAAGCCTTGTAACATTCCCACAAAATAAAATATCATTCCCAAAATGATCCAAACATGAAGTAGACATATGGGGAATGTAAAGTAATAACTATTTTTGGATGTATTACTATGTATTATAGAAGTAGAGAAATTGAAACTTGGAAATGTGCTATTTTTTACAAATTTTTGGTAAATTTGATATTTTTTTATAAATAAAAATGAATTTTTTTTACTTCATTTTACCAGTGTCATGAAGTACAATATGTGACGAAAAAACAATCTCAGAATGGCCTGGATAAGTCAAAGCGTTTTAAAATTATCAGCACTTAAAGTGACACTGGTCAGATTTGCAAAAAATGGCCAAGTCCTTAAGGTGAAATAGGGCTGAGTCCTTAAGGGGTTAAAAGAATAACTACTGCATCAAGTGACTTTAAACATGACAGTCATCAGAACCTCAGCAAGTAACATCATAGAGTCACTATTGTAAGACCTAAAATGTTGCTGTGAGTCATGAGACATTAAGACATGCTTTGAGACAAGTAGGTCCTTGTATCTAAGAATCAGAAGTAACCTGTCACGGCCACGGTTTTGGCCGTGACTCCTTGGGAGCCGCATACTGTTGCCCGCGGTTTTGGGTTGTAGTGTCAACCGCAGCTTGAGGCATAAGGTCGTTAGCTTCAAGTGCGGTTGCCGCGGACAACAGCTATGTGTGCGGTTCCCTCGGAGTTCTGTGCGCGTTTGTAAGCACTTTTGTATGTCTGTGTGCACTTTGTTTATGTTTGGTGTGCACTGACATTTTCCCTGCACTGTGGCTGTCCGTGGCAACGTTTGGTGGTATGATGTACATGTGGTGGCAGTGTTCCGGCCTTTGGGCTGACTCCCAGGACACGCTTGCCACCCATGTCGTTGCCTGCGGCAACAGCCACAGTGTGTTTGTTGTTTGGACACTTCCCCTTTAAGTTATGTTTTCCCTTCTGTGGTTTTGGAAGGGTTAACTCCCTTTCAGTGTGTGTGAGTCACGGGGTGTGTCTGATTGTTGGGTGTGGCCTCTTGGCCCTATAAAGCCTCAGTTGTAGGCAGTAGCCAGGGAGGGTGTTTCAGCCATGCTGGCTGTAGACATCCTCCTGGTTACTTACCAACTGCCAGTGGGGGCCAACCTTCTGGTCATAAGCTAAATAAATGTCCTTTGGTGTCTGGAAGATGTGTTTGGTTTTATGTTTCTTTATTGCACCTGTGGTCCTGGGTTCCCGTGTGTTGTATGTTTGTGTGCTGAGTCCTGCTGTCTGTGGGCAGTATATCCACATGGGTTCCAGGCTTGGTTGTCTGTGGTAGGTCTCTGCTATGTTTGTGGCAAGTACCTGCCATTGCCATAGGTTGCATTTGTTTCCCCTTGCTTGCAGCTTGGCCAGTGAGACTCCTGTTCCTCCGTATCCAGAAGGAACAGGATGTCTTACTCTGACTCCTAGCCCAGGGACCGGTCGGAGGGTAAGTTAGGGCTCCGAGGTTCCTGCGCATGGGTCCTCCTACCTTCAAGGTCGGCCCATGCAGGTAGGAGTTAGGGTCAGGTTAGGGACGCTGTAGGAGGTGACCTGCTCCCTAATCCTGTTTGTCCTGGTCAAGCAGCGACCATCTTCCTTCGGCACACGGCTGAGGGTTTCCCCCATCCTCAGCCGTGACATAACCAGTCCGATAAAGTGCACAGTAGAGGTATAGTGGGGTGTGTATTTCACCCAGTGGTTCAGTTTAGCTGGGTAAGCCAACTGAAATCTAGAAATAGTGCTGCTTCAGCAAGGCATAGCTCGCTGGAGATTGTTTTGTTTAAAGTTGTATGGGCTGGATTTATTTGGACTGGGAGAGTTGATAGTGGGAGTCTTCCAGTTCACACCCCTAGTCCACTGCAGATATTACCTTTAGCTGAGGAGATCACAGGTGTGGTCAGCTGGGCTATAATCAAGGAGGGATAAGACAAGTGACCCTACAGAGAGGATTGGAGCCGGAGACCCTGTGTATAAACTGTGTGTTTTTTTAGGTGAGTCAGGGAGAAGACCTCTGTATTAGGTAGAGCCCAGATGGGCAGGTGTTTATTTTGGTTTATGTTTATGTGTGTGATGATGCTAAAGTTCCAGAATAAGGCTACTTTCACACTAGCGTTCGGGTGTCCGCTCGTGCGCTCCGTTTGAAGGGGCTCACGAGCGGCCCCGAACGCATCCGTCTGGCCCCAATGCATTCTCAGTGGAGGCGGATCCACTGAGAATGCATCCGCCTGCCAGCGCTCAGCCTCCTCTCCGCTCAGTGAGCGGACACCTGAACGCTGCTTGCAGCGTTCGGCTGTCCGCCTGGCCGTGCGGAGGCGAGCGGATCCGTCCAGACTTACAATGTAAGTCAATGGGGACGGATCCGCTTGAAGATGACACCATATGGCTCAATCTTCAAGCGGATCCGTTCCCCATTGACTTACAATGTAAAGTCTGAACGGATCCGCTCAGGCTACTTTCATACTTAGAAAATTTTCTAAGTTTTAATGCAGACGCATCCGTTCTGAACGGATGCGAACGTCTGCATTATCGGAGCGGATCCGTCTGATGAAACATCAGATGGATCCGCTCCGAACGCTAGTGTGAAAGTAGCCTAAAGCACCATTTGGACTTGAACCCCATTGTCAGAGGAGAAAGCTGTGATTGCGACCCCCTGTGAGAGAGCGATCCCTTACAATTGGTGGAGGATGTTCATGCAAAAAGGGAATAACGATTGTTGCTAGGGGCAACGGCATGACAAGAAGAGCAGGTGCTGCATAATGTTGCTAATCCAGACACTGTTGCTATCTTGCATGAAACTGAGTTGGACATTTAAAGGGCCAGAAGCCCAAGTAAAGAGACTGACCTGTTGAGTGCTATTTTTTTCCCTTTTGGTTTGTAACTCTTATGTCTTGGGTAAAAGCTGCAACTACAATGCAAATTGCATCAAATGCCATGGAGGAACTGATGAAGCAGCTGGTGCAGGCTAACATAAGGCAACAACAGGCCATGGAGCAACAGCAATGGTTGCATGCAGAGGATAAAAAGCGACACGAAGAAGCCTTACGTATCCAACAACAGGCCATGGTACAGCAGTAGGAAACAAATCGTTTGTTGATAGAGCAGATTGCTGCACTTTGAGTGACTGCTGTGACTCAACCCCAACGAGCAGAGGGGAGCCCACTAGGCACTGATAATGTGAGGAGGGTTGTGCAGCGGGCCTTGCAAAAGATGACACCTGATATTGACATTGAGGCCTACCTCACCGTCTTTGAGAGAGTGGCGGAAATAGAGAAACTCCCAGCTGCAGAGTGGGCAGAGCTGATTGCGCCATTTTTCAGGATGCAGCATGTCCGGGACTATAGCAAGTTAAAGTTGGAGATCCAGCGGTATGTGCCCGGAACCACAGTCTGGAAAAGCCGGCCAGGTCCCAGATCTTTGATCTGGTCCAGTTGGTGAGAAAATGGCTGGAGCCGGCGGAGATCATAGAGAAGGTGTTGGTCGACCATTATTTCAGGGCCCTCCCTGCGGATCTGCAACGCTGGGTTGGACATGGAGATCCCAAGTCTGCTGACCAGCTGGTAAACCTGGTGGAAAGGTACCTAATGACTGAGGATTACCTCCGTGATGTTCCTACCGTGCCAGCAACTTTTGGAAGTGCCAGATCCGTGACATCCATGGGTAAGAGAGTTCCAGCTGGTAAAAGTGTGTGGGAAAATACAAGAGCAGCTAAAGCTCTGGAGGTTGGGTGTGGGCAAAAGACCGATCGTGAATCCCAGGGGCAATCTGGTCCTAGAAAGGTACCCCACTGCTGGAGGTGCCGGGAGTGGGGACATGTGGCTGCTTATTGCCCTCTTACCTCAGAGCCCATGGAGTGTAACACTAGTCAGCGACAGACACTGTTTGCAGAATCTTTTTGTGCTACTATACCAGAGCCAGAGACTGAGCCGCAGATACATCCTGTGGTGGTAAATGACTATTCCGTCAATGCCCTTTTGGACTCTGGTAGTCTGGTAACTTTGGTTCATGAGAGCTTGGTAGTGGGGGACTATGTGCTGGACAAACATATAAATATGCTGTGTGTTCACGGAGATACCAAGGTTTACCCCGTGGCCCGTGTCAAATTGGTGACTCAGGCTGGAACTGTGACCTGTGATGTTGGGGTTGACAAGAGGCTCACATATGATGCAATATTGGGCCGTGACATCCCATTATTTTGGGAGTTGTGAAGAGGAGACACTTCTGCAGCAATTGACAAAACGCCTGTAGAACCTGTATCTGTCCCTTTAAATAATGGTGCAGAATGAATATGTTAAGTTAATTGAAATACATAATGAAAATGTGGGGTCATGTGAAATATGTGATGATCGGGGAAGAAGCTCCCTCTGTGGGTAAAAATGTAGGTGATTTGGAAATGTCTTGCAATAATGTTGGTAAGACACTAGTGTTGATCGAGCACCAAAGCGCTCTGGTGTTCGGGTCGAACACCCCGGGATGCTCGGGTGCTCTACCGAGCACCCGAGTATAATGGAAGTCAATGGGAGAACCCAAGCATTAAACCAGGCACCACCTGCTCTGAAGAGGGGAGGGTGTCTGGTTCATAGAAAAAGGTCAGAAATTGATGGAAACACCACTGAAATGATTTGGGAACAGCATGTGGAGGATGTCTGGATGCATCTTGGACTCCCAGGTCGCTGCTGGGAACGATGTTGTCCGAGTAGTACGCCACTTTTACAGACTGACAATAATATGCACAAAACCGAAGATAAAATCGATTTTAGAGGAAAAATTGTTAGGAAACATCCTTTCCTGTATATTTACTTGTATAAAAAGTGCAAGTGCTACCAAAAATTTCAAGGAAGAGGCACTCCGATACAACCTGTATATCACATAATGGAGGGCCTCATTCACATTGTTGTACAATTGTTCAGGTAGTGGGACTCCTACACTCATAAAGCCTATGCACTAAGTGAAAGGACCTCCAAAAATTACAAGGAATCGGCACTACAATACACCCTTTATTACACATAAAGGAGGGCATCATACACCCTTGAAAAATTATGATTGATGGCCTGCTGGTGACCCTGAAAAACATTAGGCGCAAGGGCCTGCTGGTGACCCTCTAAAACATTACGGGCAAGGGCCTGCTGCTGAGCTGACATCTAAAACATTAGGGGTGAGGGTCTGCTGCAGAGCTGACTCTGTAAAACATTAGGGGCGAGTGCCTGCTGCTGATCTGAGCATCGAAAAAATGATGGGCGAGTGCCTGCTACTGAGCTGACCATTGAAAAAATTATGGGTGAGGGCCTGCTGGTGAGCTGACCCTGTAAAACATTATGGTTAAGGGCCTGCTGGTGAGCTGACCCTCAAAAACATATGCAAGGGCCTGCTGGTGAGCAAAACGTCTAAAAGATTTTAGGTGAGGGCCTGCTGGTGAGCTGACCCTGTAAAACATTATGGTTAAGGGCCTGCTGGTGAGCTGACCCTGTAAAACATTATATGCGAGAGCCTGCAGGTGAGCTGAACCTCTAAAAGATTGTAGGTGAGGGCCTGCTGGTGAGCTGACCCTCTAAAACATTACATGCGAGGGCCTGCTGGTGAGCTGACCCTCTAAAACATTACATGCAAGGTCCTGCAGGTGAGCTGACATCTACAACATTAGGAGTGAGGGCAGACTAATAAGCATATTGATATGATGGAAGAGGAGGAGGAGGAGGACGAGAAAAGGAAGATTGAACCATATACCCTTTTTTTGTGGTGGAAGGGGTGCATGGGAATATAGTGTATTCAGTACATTATAAAAAAAACACATTTAAAGTGCCTTTATGTTCAGACGCTTTCCTTTGGTGGAGTAGAGAAGTCAGGGGCAATCCAGGCCTTTTTCATTTTTATAAGAGTCAACCTGTCAGCATTTTCAGTTGACAGGCGGATGCGCTTATCAGTTATTATGCCCCCAGCAGCACTAAATACCTGCTCTGACAAAACACTGGCGGCAGGGCAGGCCAGCACCTCCAAGGCGTAGAGCGCCAGTTCGTGCCACGTGTCCAGCTTGGAAACCCAGTAGTTGTAAGGCAGAGGAATCATTGAGGACGCTCACACGGTCTGCTACGTACTCCTTTACCATCTTCCAAAACTTTTCTCTCCTTGTGACACTAGGCCGCGCATCAGGGTGAGGGTGCTGGGGGGTGTCAAGAAACTGTCCCAGGCCTTGGAGAGTGTTGCCTTGCCTCTGTTGAAACCTCTGTGTGTTCCGCTTGTCTCCCCTCATCGGTTCCCAAATGAACTACATACTCTGCTGCCAGCGTTGTCAGATGGAAATTTTTGGAGCAATTTTTCCACAAGGACCTTCTGGTATTGCACCATTTTGCTCGTCCTCTCCACCACAGGATGAGAGATGAGAAGATCTCTTTGTAGCGGGGGTCGAGAAGGGTGAACAACCAGTTATCGGTGTTGTCCAAAATGCTTAAAACACATGGGTCATAGGAAAGGCAGCCTAACATAAAGTCAGCCATGTGTGCCAGAGTCCCAACAGGCAAGACTTCACTGTCGTCATCAGGAGGATGAGTCTCAGTCTCCTCATCCTCACGCTGAACAGATGGAATTAAACTTCCATGGGTACTACCCTCTGTAGTGGAGGAAACGTCTCCTGCTCCTCATCATCATCATCCAATTTGCGCTGAGAAGACGAACTGAGTGTGGTCTGGCTATCACCCTGTGTAATGTCTTCCCCATTTCCACCTCTTCCACGTGCAAAGCGTCGGCCTTAATTGTGAGGAGCGAGCGTTTGAGTAGACACAGAAGTGGGATGGTGACGCTGATAATAGCGTTCTCACCGCTCACCATCTGTGTTGATTTCTCAAAGTTTCTACTACTGCCCTCTGCTGCTCACAAAGCCTGGCCAATATGTGGAATGTGGAGTTCCAGTGCGTGCTCACGTCGCACAACAGTCAGTGAGCTGGCAATTGTAAGCCCTGCTGCAGCGTTGACAGACCGGTGGAAGCTGTCGATGACTTGCGGGAATGGGCACACAAGCGGCGCACCTTCATCAGTAGCTCAGGCAAATTAGGGTTGGTTTTGAGAAACCGCCAGACTGTGTAACGAGGGACGGCCGCCGACATCAGGCTGCGGAAGGCCTCAGTGTCCACAAGCCTAAATGGCAGCATTTCTAGGGCCAGTAATTTGGAAAGTTGCGCATTTAGTGCTATGGCCTGTGGGTGGGTGGCTGGGTATTTGTGCTTGCATTCAAATGCCTGGAGTAAGGACATTTGTATGCTGTGCTGGGACACGGAAGTGGATGTTGTCGCTGATGGTGCTTGTGAAGGTCCAGGTGCAGGGTGGGAGGCATCCAGGCCTGCGCATTTGACAGGGGAATGGCCAGCACGTAACACAGGGGAAGAAGAGGCAGTGGTGTGACCCGCAGACACAGATTATGGACCCATGCTTTTGGCCCACCTATTATGGTGCTTTGATGCCATGTGGAGGATCATGCTGGTGGTGAGGTTGCTATTGTTCACGCCCCTGCTCATTTTTGTATGGCACAGGTTGCAAACTACAATTCTTTTGTCGTCTGCACTTTTCTCAAAAAAGCACTAGACTGCGGAACACCTACCCCTTGGCAAGGGAGATTTCCGCAAGGGTGTGCCCTGGGAAACAGTTGCGGGCCTGTTTGGTGTGGCCCGCCTTCTCCCTTTTGCCACCCTACTGCCTCTTCCAGCCTGTTGCGGTGCTGCGGATCCCTTCCCCTTTGTACTGTTGTCCTCGCTCAGCTTGCCACCTTTCCAGGTTGGGTCAGTGACTTCATTGTCCACCACTTCCACTTTCTCACTCTGCTCATCCTCCTGACTTGTTGACCTAACAACAACATCAGTTAATGACAACTGTGTCTCATCCTCATCATCAACCTCGTTAAACACTAATTTCCGTTCCCCACCGTAGTCTTCTTGTGACTGTGGATGCTCAAGAGTTTAGGAATCAGGGCACAAGATCTCATGTCCCTCTTCAAGCGAGCTTGTCGAGAAGCCCAAATGAAGGAATGGCGCTGAAAAGAGCTTCTCGGAATATCCGAGTGTGGGATCACTTGTTTGGCAAGACTCTCCATGGTGGGAGGAAGGAGGATCAGGGTGAGGATTGTGTTGGCCAGACTCTTGGCTACTGAGACTGGACTTGGTGGAAGACAGGGTGGTGCTTAACCGTTTGGAAGCATTATCTGCTGCAATCCAACAGACCACCTGATATCACTGGTCTGACTTTGAAAGCATTGTCCTGCGCCGCCCTGCAAACTGGGACATGAAGCTAGGTATCGTGGATGATTGTTTTTCTTGTGCTCTGGCAGCAGGCACAGTTTCAACGCGCCCAGGGCCACGGCCTCTGCGTGCACCATCAGCATCACGGCCACTTCCCTGTCCCTTACTGCTTGCCTTCTTCTTATTAAATGTTATATATGCTTGAAAGTATGTCATACATACAGAAGCGTAGGATTTGTAAGTGTATGCGCAAAAAATTTAAAAAAGGTATTTGGGATGTGGAAACGTCACACAGGAGAAATACCGCAGATAATGTTGCTGATGTCAGCAGCGGCTAATATTAAATTACAGGGAATGTCACAGGTATTTGGTATGTGAAAAAGTTTCACAGGAGAAATACCGCAGATATTGTCGCTGATGTCACCAGCGACTAATAAAAAATGACAGGGAATGTCACAGGTATTTGTGATGTGGAAACATTACACAGGAGATGTACCCCAGGTAATGTCACTGTCCGCACCGGACACCGTCTACAGAAAAAGAACACTGGATGTCACTGATACTTTTTTGGGATGCGCACACGTTACACAGGAGAAATACCGCATATAATGTCGCTGATGTCAGCAGCGGCTAATTTAAAATTACAGGGAATGTCACAGGTATTTGGTATGTGGAAACGTTACACAGGAGATGTAGCGTAGCTAATGTCACTGTCCACAGCGGACACCGTCTACAGGAAAAAGTACACTGGATGTCACAGATATTTTTCGGAAGCGCACACGTTACACAGGAGATGTAGCGCAGATAATGTCGCTGTCTGCAGCGGCCTAACTATTGCACGCTATTTAGCGCAGGATGCGCTAAAAATAGATATTGCTGCCACACACAATAGTCTTTAAAAGGACTTTTCTGTCTGTAAAGTTTTAGCAATTTAGCGCAGGTTGCGCTAAAAATATATATTGCTGCAACACACAATAGTCCTTAAAAGGACTTTTGGGTCTCTGACAAGTTTTTCAAATTCCCAAAAATAAATTTCACTCCCTACACTATCTTTCCCTTCCTCAGCACAGCTCTCACTGACTAACACCGAGCCGAACACTTGTCATCGGGTTCTATATAGCACGCGTTCCGGCCAGCCAATCACTGTAATACCAGTAACCAACATGGCTACGGCATTACAGTGAAGAGCAGTACTTACCTGCACGTTTATTGGCTGCGTAGCAGCCAACAAACGTGCGGGGAGAAGACGCGAGCATTGCGCTCGAGCACATGCGGTATTCGTCCGAATACCGCCATGTGCCGAGCATTGAGATGCTCGAGCCGAACTGGTGTTCGGCCGAGCATGCTCAATCAACATTATAAGACACATATTAATACAGAGAATAAACCAGGTGGTATTGGTAAGCTAGCGCTCGGGACCCCAGATTATAGGAAATAAGTTTGGGTCCAGGCAGGTGTGTCTGATAAGGGACTGAGAGCAGTGTCGTATCAGACAGTGAATGGTAAGGAGCAGCCAGTAAGATACCCGAGTAGAAGGCTGACTTCTGTAGAAAAAAAGTACAGTGTCACGGAACAAGAATGTTTAGCCATTAAAGGGGTTTTCTCATCTCAGACAATGGGGGCATATCGCTAGGATATGCCCCCATTGTCTTATAGGTGCAGGACCCACACCTATATCGAGAATGGAGCCCCGAAAGTGAAGGAGAGCGCACTGCGCATGCGCAGCCGCCCTCCATTCATTTCTATGGGGCCGCCGAAAATAGCCGACCGCTGGCTCGGCTATTGCCGTCTTCCCCATACAAATGAATGGGAGCATGGGTGTTCTGCTCATTTTGTGCATAATAAATGGATGTAATGTGCTGTAAAGATTATATTGAAATGTTATGTTTGACGTTGCTGCCATCTAGTGGTCAGAGTTAGTTTCTACTTCGCCAGAACTTTACAGGAAGTGTATTGTTCTCTGAGTCAGAGGCGGTAACCTTTAACCTGGAACTGTATTTCCTCCATTTCATCACTGCTCCTGGATGTTGCAGGCTGCATGCAGAGGAGCTCTTGATCTATTCCTGGACTAATGATGGAATTGTCTGTGAGTACTCTCACTGATGGAGTGAGGCTGCTGTATTATATGTAATGTACTGACACATATGTTTTGTTTATGTTTATATTGTAGTTTTACAAAGTTATTCAGAAAAGAGAATACATACAGATCTGATGTCTCACGTTTCTTGACTTCTGAATTATTGTTAAGCTGTCTGACTAGTGTTATACAACAGTTCAATAACGCGAAGCAGAACAATGGGCCACGCATGCGCCGTGCGCTCCCATTCACTTCTATGGGAGAGGCGGAATTAGCGATTGGTGGTGGACGGACCCGGGAAATCTGGAGTCCTCCAGCCACAGCGCTCCCCGCTCCGTTCTCGATATAGCTGCGGGTCCCAGCAGTGGGACACGCACCTATCAGACAATGGGGGCATATCCTAGCGATATACCACCATTGTCTAAGATGGGAATACCCCTTTAAGTGGGTGGTGGAATCCATAAAATACTGGTTGGGGGGTAAAAAGTTTACAGTGGTGACAAATCGGGCTCTGCGGGACTGGATGTGGAGGAACAAAGCGAGAAATAGGAAGGTGGCCAGGTGGGTCATGTCGTTAAAAAAATGCAACTTTTCCATACAGCACAGGTCTGGGTGGTTTCTCTCCTTTCCGAATTTTAAATTCTTCAGGGAGCATCGCGATGGAAAACTGCAGGGTAAGGCCTCTTGCACATCTTTTTTTCCCCGTTTACGTTCCGTTTTTTTGCATTCCGTATACGGACCGTATACGGAACCATTCATTTCTAAGAATCGCAAAAAAAACTGAAGGAACTCCATATGTCTTCCGTTTCCGTATTTCCATTTTTCTGTTCCGTTCAAAGATAGAACATATCCTATTATTGTCCGCATAACGGACAAGGATAGTACTGTTCTATCAGGGGCTTGTTGTTCCGTTCCGCAAAAAACGGAATGCACACGGACGTCATCTGTATTTTTTGTGGATCCATTTTTTGCAGACCGCAAAATACTGAAAAAGCCATATGGTCGTGTGCAAGAGGCCTAATACGGATGCCCTGTCACTAGCATCCTGTTTTCTTGCAAATGTCCACCTCCACAGGTGTGAACAGAGGAGGGGATATGTGAGAAAGTGCACAGTAGAGGTATGGTGGAGGTGTGTTTTCCACTTGGTGGTTCAGTTTAGCTGGGTGAGATAATTGAAATCCAGAAATAGTGCTGCTTCAGCAAGGACTGGGAGACAGGTTGGCAGTGGGAGTCTTCCAGTCCAAACCCCTAGTCCACTACCGATATTACCTTTAGCTGAGGAGGTTACAGGTGAAGTCAGCTGGGCTATAATCAGGCAGGGATAAGACAACCCTCTGTGTATGACTGGGGAGAAGAAGTGACCCTACAGAGAGGGTTGGGGCCGGAGACCCTGTGTGTAAACTGCGTTTTTTTGAGGTGAGTCAGGGAGAAGACCTGTGTATTAGCTAGAGCCCAGACGGGCAAGTGTTTATTTTGGTTTATGTTTATGTGTCTGATGGTGCTGAAGTGCCAGAATAAAGCATCATTCGGACTTGAACCCCGTTGTCAGAGGAGAAATCTGTGATTGCGACCCCCTGTGAGAGAGCGATCCCTTACACCAGGCATAACCATGTACCGAATGCTTATTTTATGAGGTTGTTTGCTGCATTTAGCATTTGTAAATTATATATTTATATTATTTATATAATCAGCATGATACAAGTTTACAGTATACATAACATTATGTACAGCGACTTGGAAAATTACCCATACCTGTATAATCTTTGTGTGGAGGCCTTGTCCTAATTCCACCCCACTGTGACTGATTAGGACTTTTCCATCTCTGTAGATGTGAACCAAAGCTGAAGCCTGAGGACAGTAATCAGAGGTTGTGATACATGTATTGTAAATGAGGAATTTTACATAGAAAAGAATAAAATTAATGCGAAAGGTTCTCCTTCTGTCACAAAATCCCTCCCCCGTTCTTGATATGAAGGAACTGCTAGACTTTCTATAAAGCTGGCCCTGTTGAAAGTTTGCTTTGTTTTGCTGACACGGTTATGGGGGTACTTCTGAAAGCTACCTCTGCTATGTGTCAATAATTGCAGGCCAACTTTGTAAGAGATCTAATGATGAAGTGAGTTTGAGTTAAAGAGGACCTTTCACCAGAATAAAACCTCTAAACTGACTATACAGACGTGTAGAGCGGCGCCCAGGGATCCCCCTGCACTTACTGTTATCCCCGGGCGCCGCTCTGTTCGCCCGGTATAGCATCCGGTATCTTCATAGTTAGGCTCCACCCAGGGGAACCTGACAGCGTCTCTTTCTCCTATGCTGTAGCGCTGGCCAATCACAGCGCTCAGCTCATAGCCTGAGAGTTTTTTTTTTCTCTCAGGCTATGAGCTGAGCGCTGCGATTGGCCAGCGCTACAGCATAGGAGAAAGAGACGCCAGCAGGTTCCCCTGGGTGGAGCCTAACATGTGAAGATACCGGAGGCTATACCGGGCGAACGGAGCGGCGTCCGGGGATAACAGTAAGTGCAGGGGGATCCCTGGGCGCTGCTCTACACGTCTGTATAGTCAGTTTAGAGGTTTTATTTTGGTGAAAGGTCCTCTTTAAAGGGGTTATCCCATGAGTAATGTAAAAAATGAAAATCGGACATCATATAGTACATAATAGTCTCTTTCTAACAAAGCTAGGATCAGCCCTGTACCTCAAATGGATCCAAAGATCTCCACATTCATTGGTCTGCTTGATTTACATCAAACTGGGATCTCAAGGAGAGTGTCAATTCTGCTGAAGCTCAGGGTGCGTGTCCATGATCTCCCTATCACAACTCAAGAGGCAATTGAAGGATGAAACTGAGCATATGCGGCCATCTCAGTGAGGTCAAAGAAATAAGTAAAAAACTAACAGCAGGTGGCGCTATATAGATACATATTATTGAAAAACTCAGTGGCTATCCAAAATTTTTAATTACATGCAATTACTAAAGTATTCAGATCCAGGTGCTGGTTTGAAAACTGTAGAATATTTTTCATTGGGCAAACCCTTTAATTCTGCATTCGGGCAAGATACATATCTGTATGTTTAAAATTGCGTAAAGGCTGTTTTAACATGGGCCAATACAAAGGGCAGTGATCATGAATGACCCATTAGTTTCTGATCATTCCCAGCTTGTTCAGCTACATTTACATGCAGCAAGCATCCCCTATGTATGGGGATGTGCAATCATTACTAAGATCATTAATCCACATACAGCTCATCCCTGATTACATAAGGCAATGTGCTGCTGACAAATGATGACAAATGAGCATTTTGCTGCAGGCCAATTAATGTGAATGAGCATTTCATGCCAGATCTGATTGGGACACTATTGCAAGCCTGCTTTGTAAGGGCATATTTAGCTTAGACATGGTAAGACATCCCATTCTAAGGCATTACATCCTTGTCTGCAGGGAGAGCGGATTCCCCAAATACAGGGTGAAATCAGCCTTTAATTTATTTGCAATATATTTTATGTTGTAAATTTCAGTGCACACATCATTCTGTGTTTCATGAGTATCCAGCGTAAAAACTGGATTCTACATATTGATGGAGAACTTCATAGCACTAACTTCTCCAGTGTTGATGATCCCACCATCCTAGACTTGCCCATTAAACACTATATGGTAGTACAGAATCTACAGTCCTCATTATAGTACATTCCACATAACATTAATCTGCTTCTCTCTTCATACACTGACCTGGTGATACATTTTCTCAACATAGCCAACAGAAAATTTTATGGGTATAATAGCTATGCCTTTCTTCTTCCAGTAGTTTTCTTTGTTGAATTTTTGGATCTCGGTTCTTCTCTTGGTATAAGATGACTTCTCCAAACATTCATTCCAGCAGCGCGTCAGATTGGTGGCGTTAAACTCCTGCTTGTAATATGTCCGTCCAATGCCTTTATACATGTTCCTCTCCCGGACCTGAGAACATCATGATTTGAAATGGTTACTACAG
Source organism: Bufo bufo (assembly GCF_905171765.1). Taxonomy (NCBI): domain Eukaryota; kingdom Metazoa; phylum Chordata; class Amphibia; order Anura; family Bufonidae; genus Bufo; species Bufo bufo. The sequence goes on along the minus strand of NC_053395.1, from coordinate 143,451,485 downwards.
TAACTTGGAATTTCTGAAAGCTATTTATGGATTAATGTGCAATGTCTTTATTGGGTTTCACCAGTGATCATCAGAGACTCATTTATTTATTTTTATTTTGAAAGAACCATTTCTGACCAAACAAGGATAGACTTTCCCCTACATGCCTAGATAAGGCTTGCCTCTGTGATAACGGCTGATCTCCAGAGGTTAAAAAAGGAGCTCCAGGAGTTAAAAAAGAATCTTGGTGCGACATACAGCAATTGGTGTGTGAAAACCTCAAAACCATCAATATTAAAATGCAACATGAATGACATTTCAAAAATATCACATCTGTTTTCTGCGCAAAAAAGTGTGGAAACCACAAAAATGAGTTGGGTGGAGATAGTTGTAGGCTGACAGCTATCTTATGTATAGCATAGCACTTGAAATCTTTATTATATTTAGATAGCAGATAATAATCCAGAAGCAATTCGATTAGGACCTATAACTACAATGAGCCCCTCAGGAGCCAGGGCAGATAATGGAAGTGGTGGTGGCCCTGATTAAGTTTTGTTGCAGTTTACTATCTCAGGCCATTGTTCCCTGGGGATCGGTGCAGTGGAAATGAAGTTTGAAGAATCAGGTCAGAAGTAAACATAGAACATTCTCTTTTTACAGAGTGCAAAATATAATTTCGGGTAAATTCAATAGCAGCAACTTGTTCACCCTGCTGTCTGGTTTCTCAAGTATTTTCTTGAAGCAGGTTTAGGTAGTTCTCTTTGGAAAATCTGTAACAGGAGCAGGAGATCAGCAGTGGGCTTCCTTTCCTCTGTGTCTGCTCTGGAAGCAGCACCAGCCCACTCTTATCAAAAGAGGAAGTACAGGGTGGTTAGCGCTGTTCCTGCCAACCATATCCTTACTGGTACTTACAGCCAAAACATACAATTGCTATACAATACATAACTATATACAATAAAATAAGAATTACAGATAACCGCAGGTCTGGGGTACTGCATAACCTCTCTGGAAATGTCTGCTGTAACAACTACTTCAATCCCGCCTGGTTATAACAATCCTTGAGTATCTATTCTTATGACTCATGACTAGTGTTAAACGAATCAAAGTTAATGAAATGGACTTCGATCTGAATTTCAAGAAAAATTTGATTTGCCACAAACCTGGATTTCCTTGCTCTTCTTGGTAAAAAATTTATTTTTCTGAAATGGCAGTTAAAAAAAAAAAACATCCGCCTCATCCATTTTCACGCAAAGAGGCTCTTGCTGCCAGCTTGATTCCAGAAACAGAGCAAAATCTTACGCGGGGTGATATGACATCACCATGCCCGTGCGTTGTCACAGCGCCCAGCTAGCGAGATTTCGCATGGTGTCTTCAATAAAGATGGCCACAACGGCCTCTACGCAAGCAAATGGATAAAGTGATGAAATTTTTTTTTTTTACCCTGATTAACTACTGAAAGGCCTGAATTGTAGCCTCAGATGGCACGATCAGCGATGAAAGTGGCATCTGAAAGGTTCAATGACGGGCGGGAGGCAGTGAAATTGCTGTTCCATCTTTGCGCCCACTACATACAAAGGAATGCGCTTTGTGATGAAGAAATTTGTTGCAAATTGAATTTCTTTGTGAAATTCGACGAAGGTGCTGAATCAAATTTTTCAGAACTTCGCTCATCTCTAGTCATGACCATTCCTTTATTATTCCTGCTAGAAATTCTGAATGAATTAGTAGCAGGTCCAGATGGGTACAAGGATAGAGTAATACAGCACCCCCAGGAGGGTGGGTGCACAAAGTCCACAATAGCTCTGCATGGACGTCAAAAGGAAAAGAGAGGCAGCACCCGTATTTGCAATGGTGAAAAAAAGCTGTTGTCTTTAATCCATGATATGGCAATCCAAGTACAGTCGTGGCTAAAAGTTTTGAGAATTACATAAATATTGGAAATTGGAAAAGTTGCTGCTTAAGTTTTTATAATAGCAATTTGCTTATACTCCAGAATGTTATGAAGAGTGATCAGATGAATTGCATAGTCCTTTTTTGCCATGAAAATTAACTTAATCCCAAAAAAAAACTTTCCACTGCATTTCATTGCTGTCATTAAAGGACCTGCTGAGATCATTTCAGTAATCGTCTTGTCAACTCAGGTGAGAATTTTGATGAGCACAAGGCTGGAGATCATTATGTCAGGCTGATTGGGTTAAAATGGCAGACTTGACATGTTAAAAGGAGGGTGATGCTTGAAATCATTGTTCTTCCATTGTTAACCATGGTGACCTGCAAAGAAACGCGTGCAGCCATCATTGCGTTGCATAAAAATGGCTTCACAGGCAAGGATATTGTGGCTACTAAGATTGCACCTCAATCAACAATTTATAGGATCATCAAGAACTTCAAGGAAAGAGGTTCAATTCTTGTTAAGAAGGCTTAAGGGCATCCAAGAAAGTCCAGCAAGCGCCAGGATCGTCTCCTAAAGAGGATTCAGCTGCGGGATCGGAGTGCCACCAGTGCAGAGCTTGCTCAGGAATGGCAGCAGGCAGGTGTGAGCGCATCTGCACGCACAGTGAGGCGAAGACTTTTGGAAGATGGCCTGGTGTCAAGAAGGGCAGTAAAGAAGCCACTTCTCTCCAAAAAAAACATCAGGGACAGATTGATCTTCTGCAGAAAGTCTGGTGAATGGACTGCTGAGGACTGGGGCAAAGTCATATTCTCCGATGAAGCCTCTTTCCGATTGTTTGGGGCATCTGGAAAAAGGCTTGTCCGGAGAAGAAAAGGTGAGCGCTACCATCAGTCCTGTGTCATGCCAACAGTAAAGCATCCTGAGACCATTCATGTGTGGGGTTGCTTCTCATCCAAGGGAGTGGGCTCACTCACAATTTTGCCCAAAAACACAGCCATGAATAAAGAATGGTACCAAAACACCCTCCAACAGCAACTTCTTCCAACAATCCAACAACAGTTTGGTGAAGAACAATGCATTTTCCAGCACGATGGAGCACCATGCCATACGGCAAAAGTGATAACTAAGTGGCTCGGGGACCAAAACGTTGATATTTTCGGTCCATGGCCTGGAAACTCTCCAGATCTTAATCCCATTAAGGCGGGTGGACAAACAAAAACCCACTAATTCTGACAAACTCCAAGAAGGGATTATGAAAGAATGGGTTGCTATCAGTCAGGAATTGGCCCAGAAGTTGATTGAGAGCATGCCCAGTCGAATTGCAGAGGTCCTGAAAAAGAAGGGCCAACACTGCAAATACTGACTCTTTGCATAAATGTCATGTAATTGTCGATAAAAGCCTTTGAAACGTATGAAGTGCGTGTAATTAAATTTCACTACATCACAGAAACAACTGAAACAAAGATCTAAAAGCAGTTTAGCAGCAAACTTTGTGAAAACTAATATTTGTGTCATTCTCAAAACTTTTGGCCACGACTGTATATTGAATTGCCATATCATGGATTAAAGACCACAGCTTTTTTTCACCATTGCAAATACGGGTGCTGTCTCTCTTTTCCCTTTGAGGTCAAGATGGGTGTTCACATCACCATTTAGCTTTCCGTTCTGATCCGTCAGAAGAAGAGGGAGAAAAAAAACAGGATCCTGTAAAAAAACGGATCCTGTTGCATCAGTTGTCATCCTGCATGCAGTACTTTTGTTTCTGTCAAAAAAACGGATCTCAGATGGAAATGGCTCAAACGGATGACAACTGATGCAACAGGATCAGTTTTTTTACTGCATCCTGTAAAAAAACTGATTCTATGCAATCCTATGCATAAGGCTACTTTCACATCTGCGCTTTCCCATTCCACTATTGAGATCAGTCATAGGAACTCAATAGTGGGGGTAAAACGCTTCCGTTTTGTCCCCATTCATTGTCAATGAGGGCAAAATTGAACTGAATGGAATGGAATGCATCAGAATGCTTACCATTATGCAAGCAGCGTTTTTCTGTCCGTGATGTGGTGCGGAGCAAGACGTCATGAGTCATGACTCACAATGTGAGTCAATGAGGACGGATCCGTTTTTTCTGACACAATAGAAAACTGATCTGTCCCCCATTGACTTTCAATGGTGTTCATGACGGATTCATTATTGCTATGTTAAAGATAATACAACAAGATCCGTTTGTTTTGCTGATTCATGACGGATCCAGTAAAAATGCTGGTGTGAAAGTAGCCTAACTGATGCAACAGGATCCGTTTTCTTACAGGATCCAGTATTTTTTTCCTCTCTCTCTCTTCTTCTGATGGATCAGTACAACGGAAAGCTAAACGGTGATGTGAATGCACCCTAACCAGATGGATGTGTGTCCCTGTACAGTCTGATATTAGCCAATCAGTACTGCCAGTGTCAGACTGTGCAGGGACATCCCCCCAACTGGTAACACCCATCTGGACCTTCATTGCAAACTTCTTTTTTTTTAAATCAGATCATTTTTATTAAACATTTTACAGTGTAAATACACGTTTTTCCACAATACATACAAGGATGACATACATTGCAAACTTCTAGCCATTCATAACTTTTAACAAGAATAATGAAGGAATGGCACAATTTACAATCATAAGAATAGATGTGCCAGGATTGTTATTACATGAGTAGTGCAAATAGTTACTAAAACGGATATGTCAGGAAAGGTAACAGGTCCTCTTTAAATATCTAAATGAGTAGTCAGCTAAGAACTTTACCTGGTCAGGAGGCAATCCTAATTTTGCAGCCACAGCATCCATGATGGTCTCTGTGACCAAACCGGTCTGAGGAAAACCAAATCCTCGGAAAGCAGTATTAGAAGGCAGGTTTGTCTTGCAAGCCTTTGCCCGGCAGTTAAGGTTGGAGAAGTCATATGCATTGTCCATCTTAAGCAATGCTATTATTACCACCTGAAAATGGAATAGAGGAAGCAATATATAATATATTTAACCAATATATTAGTTTACCTCACACCTATAAGAAAAAATGGAGATGCAGGTTTCTTTCACATTATACAGCGTTTTATCAAATTACTAGCATTTGTCTCTTCATCAATAGAGAGATTAGTTCTATTTTCTCATAATTCTCCCTGCATCAAATATACAAAAAGAAATTTGATTTCACATTTGGGTATATGTTGATAATTCATACAGTTTGGGGTATTCAAGCAGTATAAAATGTAATACATATTAAATAGAATAATTAATCATATCCTGTGGTGAGAACAGTGCTGCAGGTTGTCCCCCAAAATTAAGGTTTAGTAGTTGCACACGGGGGTTATACATGGTCATTCTACACAACTGCAGATTGTGCTGGATCTAGAAAGTTTTTCAGGATTCACCAACTCTGCAGTTTTTTTAAAATAATGGAAAGACAACAGTTTGAGCTGCTTTCTGAAATCCTCTATCCTTATTACTTTTGGTAGGTAAATAGGCAGAAATGCTGGTAAGAGAGAGACGTCTATTGTCACGAGCAGTTAGAAGAGCAGTGCTTAATTTGAGTTAGCACCCGTCACAGGGGTTAAATACGGAGATCCGAGTCACTGGAGGAGATTTATCATGAGGGGAATGATTTAGGGCTCTTTCACACTTGTGTTGTTGTGTTCCGGCATAGAGTTCCGTCGTCGGGGCTCTATGCCGGAAGAATCCTGATCAGGATTATCCCAAAGCATTCTGAATGGAGAGAAATCCGTTCAGGATGCATCAGGATGTCTTCAGTTCAGGACCGGAACGTTTTTTGGCCGGAGAAAATACCGCAGCATGCTGCGCTTTTTGCTCCAGTCAAAAATCCTGAACACTTGCCGCAAGGCCGGATCCGGAATTAATGCCCATTGAAAGGCATTAATCCGGATCCGGCCTTAAGCTAAACGTCGTTTCGGCGCATTACCAGATCCGACGTTTAGCTTTTTCTGAATGGTTACCATGGCTGCCAGGACGCTAAAGTCTTGTTTGCCATGGTAAAGTGTAGTGGGGAGCGGGGGAGCAGTATACTTACCGTCCGTGCGGCTCCCGGGGCGCTTCAGAGTGACGTCAGGGCGCCCCACGCGCATGGATGACGTGATCGCATGGATCACGTCATCCATGCGCATGGGGCGCTCTGACGTCATTCTGGAGCGCCCTGGGAGCCGCACGGACAGTAAGTATACTGCTCCCCCGCTCCCCACTACTACTATGGCAGCCAGGACTTTAATAGCGTCCTGGGTGCCATAGTAACACTGAACGCATTTTGAAGACGGATCCGTCTTCAAATGCTTTCAGTTCACTTGCGGTGTTACGGATCCGGCGGGCACTTCCGGCAAATGGATTGCACGACGGATCCGGACAACGCAAGTGTGAAAGAGGCCTAAAGTCAGTTTTGCAATAATCTGCATTGCTGTAATTTGTGCCAAATTTTCCCAAATGTCTCAAAATGTTTGATAATTTCTCAGGCCTGTAAAACGGCTACGGCAGCGCTAAAGCCCGCCCATCAGTGCCAGTGACGTCACCAGCAACACAGCGCAGGGCAAGGTTGAGCATTGGAGCATGAAATGCTCTGATGCTCTTGTCAGAGAGGGCCGGAGGGGTGAAAATGGGGTTATGTCTGGGTTCAACTCCGAACCAGGACAACCCCTTTAACTCCTTTTCCTAGAGCGCCACTTTCCTGTAGTAAGATACGTAATTACAGTTTTTGCTACTTTTTAATAACAGTTAATTCTGGTTTAACCTCTTCCTGAGTCATTTTTCACTTTCCTGATACAGCCTATTTTTTTTTTAATCTGTACTGTAACTTTTTGAATGCTTTTACTTATATAAGCCAATCTGATATTGTTTTCTCATGACACATAGTACTTTATGAGATAATGTAAAAATGTAGAAGGGCACTCCACAATCAGAGTCACACCGAAATGTATTGGGGTCTAAAATAATACAATTTATTAAACATATGTCTAAAAACATGCGATAATTATGGCATAAAAACAAAATGACATCATGTATGTAGACCCCAATACATTTCGGTGTGACTGATTGTTGAGTGCCCTTCTACATTTTTACATTACCTCTTGACTTTATTGATTTGGGTGCATCAATTTTAGTTGGAGCACCTTATTATCCCTGATATAGGTTGAGCCGTCACATATACTCAATAACATAGTACTTCATGTTAGTGGTGTAGGATATGTTTTACCTTAATTTATTAAAAGAATTCAAAATCTACAGAAAATTTTGAAAAATTAGCTATTTTCAAAATTTGAATTTCTCTGCCATTAAGACACATAGTGATACCTCACAAATACTGTAGTTATTAATTGATATTCATCACATGGCTACTTTATGTTGGCATCAATTTGTAAATCTCATTTTGTTTTTTAGGATGTTAGAAGGCTTAAAATTTTAAAAGAAATGTGTAAGGGATTCTGCAGTTCCGGTTCCCTTGCGGGCACATACGGTGGAGCGTCCACATGGGCACCGGAGGAGAGGGCCGCGGGGATCTCGGAGGCAGACTTGCCGGGCAGATGAGAATACGTTGCGGCCAGTCCTGCCTTCGCCGTCTCCTGCAGGTTCCGTTCCGGCATCCATGCTGGCACGATCCCGTGCCGAGTCGGTTGGGCGTCCGCGTGCACCCCCGAGGGGTGATTCGCAAAGGAATGCGCGGCCGAGTGTGCGTGCATCTTATGCGCTACGTCGGCCACTGGCAGGTAAAGCATCTGTGCACAAATTCAAAGTTGATTAGGGATTTGCTGCACAGGTGCTAATGAGTAGGATCATCGCATGACCTATGAGGTTCTGACAAGCAGCACTCTGTGATTGGCCAGCAGGTGTTTAAAAGGTGATCTCCCTGGCTGATCAGTGCTCACTGTTGTCTCTACAACCTGGGAGTATGCTGGTTCAGAGTCACTAAGTTTGTTCCATGCATGAACTCTGTGTGTCTTCATCAAATGAATGCCTCTGGAAACCTCGTCTCTGCTCTACAGTTGCACCGTGTGTGGCCTCGGATTGGACCTTGGATACTTCACCGTCTCATCCTTGGGTACCTGGTTTCACAGACTCTTCTGTATGAACTTTAGCCTGGTCTGGCTTTTCTCTGATGTTTTCCCACAGAGGTTATTATTTAGACTATGTTATTTCGGTATGATTTCTGGCTTGGACTTTACTACTGTGTTTTCAATAAATCCACGTTTGTTCAAATCTTTGCCTGGTTTCTTGGGGTTCTGCAGCATTACAAAATGTTTCAAATTTTCAAGAAAACTTCCTAAACAGACTTTAAGGACCTTATGAAATCTCTTTGTGGGGCCACCCAAAATGACCCAATTTTTGAAACTACATCCCTCAAATTATTCAAAACGTATTTTTCAGAATTTCATAACCCCTAAGGTGTTCCACAAGAATTAAAGGAAAATGGAGGTAGAATTAGAAAATTTAATATATTGCAGATTTTCCATTTTATTCAATTTTTTCCTGTAACATAGCAAGGGTTAACAGCAAGACAAACCTTAATATTTATTACCTTATTTTAGCAGTTTATAGAAACACCTCATATGTGGTCATAAACTGCTATATAGGCACACTGCAGGAAAGGAGTGTCCCTGGTTTTTGGAGGTCAGATTTTGCTGGAGTGGTTTCTGGGTGCCATGTCATATTTGAAGAGACCAAGAGGCACCCCCTACAGTGGAAACCCCAAAAAAGTGACCCAGTTTTGGAAACTACACCCCTAAAGGAATTTATTTAGGGGTGTAGTGAGTGCTTTGACCCCACAGGCATTTCATAGAATTTAGTAATACTTGACTGTGAAGATTTATGCAGCACTGGTCGACAACTGCTGAGGTTAAAGGGATTATACTTGGTCACTTCCCATAGTGCAGTGCATGTCGGGAAGGGGTTAAAACAGGCTAACCACTCTCACTTTCCCACCCACTATTCAAAACTGGAATAAGTGACATAAAAATGAAATGCTGCAAAATTTTGCACAAATAAGTCCAAGAAATAGAAAAGCGAAAAGCCCTATATTGTGACTTTTTAAAGCCAGAATTCTGGAGCACAGGGCTTGATAAGTTCCCCTTAATATATTTAATTCTAATAATAGGAACTGAATAGAATCACTAATTTATACAATAGGTATGATGCAGTTACCAGAATAGATTCATCAGGGGTGCATCCGGCATTGGCATAGAAAGTTACATCTGCACCTACAATTTTTCCGTCATTCATACACCCAACCTGTAGCAAAAAAAAAAATCAACCATCAGTAGACAAGCCCACATTCTCTATAGAATAGTAGCCTGGGAAATCCATTTTACGTGCACTGCAACTCACTTTGTATATTCCTTTGAAAGGATGGCGACCAGCAGTCATTAACATATCTTCATTGCGCTCCAGAACACACCTAATGGGCCTTTTGGTTCTGAAACAAATGATAGCAAATGTATTGAATACTAAACTAAGAAAACTGCAACAACAAAATCATACAAAAGCCTGACCTGATACAAATACACTTGTGGAGAAAAAGCTCAATAAAGGACCAGTATGACCTTTTGTTGTTACCCATAGGCATCCCTGGGAAAAGGGCACCTGATAAAGAGAACATTAACATTTGAATATTTGAACAATGTATACTTATATCTAATATATAAAGCTGAGTGTATGTGTGTGTTTGTGTATGTCCGCTAAAGGAATCCGCACCGTCGCATTTACAATCACGAAATTTGGCACACAGGTACATCAGGTGTCCGGGAAGGTTTTAGAATAGGTCTCAGCTCTCTAGGACGTACCGTTCCTGAGATATTTGCAGGTCCTCCAGTCTCCACATACATAGTTTTACACCAGGTTTCCATAACAACCCAGCCATTTATTTTCACTGTTGTAGGTGAGCTTTAAAGGGGTTCTGCACTTTCAATTAACTGATAATCTATCCTCTGGATAGATCATCAGTTTCTGATCGGTGGAGGTCCGACACCCGGGACCCCTGCCGATCAGCTGTTTGAGAAGGCAGCGGCACTCCAGCAGCGCCGCGGCCTTCTCACTGTTTACCGCCGGCCCACTGACGTCACGACTAGTATCAACTAGCGTGGGCGCGGCTAAGCTCCATTCAAGTGAACAGAGCTTAGCCCCGCCCACGCTAGTTGATACCAGTCGTGACATCAGTGGGCCGGCGGTAAACAGTGAGAAGGCCGCTGCGCTGCTGGAGTGCCGCTGCCTTCTCAAACAGCTGATCGGCGGGGGATCAGATGCTGATGATCTATCCAGAGGATAGATCATCAGTTAAATGAAAGTGCAGAACCCATTTAAAGGAAAACTGTCACCAGGATAATCGCTATTGAAGTAAAGTCATGGCCTAATAGCACTTAGTACCTTATTTCCAGATGTGCCTTTGTTCCAGCAATAGATGTTTTTATCCTCTGAAAATCCAGTTTATTTGATATGCAAATGAGCCAGTAAGGTGCCCAGAGGGGCGTCACTCTTTTAGGAAGGAGCCCAGAGACAATGTGTCCAGCCTCAAAAGACGAACTTAAAACCCTGCCCCAGGTGCTGCTAAGCCACACCCGTGATCCGGTTAGGCCACGCCCCCCCCCCACTCCTTAGCCGACAGGGATTGAAAACATGAAGTTACAAATCAACTTCTAGATCCCGCCACGCCCCCAATTCGGTTAGGCCACGCCCCATTACACTCCTCAGCCGACAGTGATTGAAAAAATGAAGTTAAAAATCAACTTCTGTCAGCTGCAGGGGTGAGAGGGATGGTGACTTTCTTCCTGCCGCTCACACTCAGACAGCACAGTGCTGCTGTCTGAGAGTGAACTGTTCAAAAGGACATCCTTGTGTCCGTCCAGGCCCTGCGCCAGACGGAGGACAGGGAGTCTGAAAGCCGGACTGTCTGGTCTAAAACTGGACCTCTGGCCACCCTAGGGGCAGGCTGCTGTGGAGGTCACAGTTAAGGGGATGGTCCGCAACGGAGGTCAGTGTTAAGGGGCAGATTGCTGTAAATGCCACTGTTAAGGGGGCGAGCCCCTGTGGAGGTCACTGTCAAGGGGGTGGTGCTGTGAAACTCACTGTTAAAGGGGAAGGCTGCTGTAAAGGTCAAAGTTAAGGGGATGGGCTGCTGTGGAGGTCCAATTTTAGGGGATGGGGCACTGTGGGGGGGTAAGTGTTAAGGGGTGGGGGGCTGTGGAGGTCACTGTTAAGGGGGCGGGGTGCTGTAGCTGTCACTGTTATAGTGGATAGTGTTGATATCTTTTAACGACACACACAAACATTAAATAAAATAGATATACCCGAGCGAAGCCAGCTCCTTCAGCTAGTATATATATAGTAGGATTATTATATGTTAACATAGCACTCACAATGCTGAGGAAATAAAGGCACTCTTTCAGACGAGCGTGTCCTTTTCCTAAATCACATGATTTCCCTTTATGGAAACTGTTTGTTTCGCAGGAGCACACAGCATTATAATGATTTATAATGCTATATGTCTTTGCATGACCTGTATACAGGGGTGCACCTAGCCTTTCTGCAGTCTGAGGCAAAAACTAAAATGGTGCCCCCCTAATTTCTTAACCACCTCCGGACCGCCTAACGCAGATTCGCGTTCCGGAGGTGGCAGCCCTGCGCAGTCACGCATATACGCGTCATCTCGCGCGAGCCGAGATTTCCTGTGAACGCGCGCACACAGGCGCGCGCGCTCACAGGAATGGAAGGTAAGAGAGTGGATCTCCAGCCTGCCAGCGGCAATCGTTCGCTGGCAGGCTGGAGATGTGTTTTTTTTAACCCCTAACAGGTATATTAGACACTGTTTTGATAACAGAGTCTAATATACCTGCTACCTGGTCCTCTGGTGGTCCCCTTTGTTTGGATCGACCACCAGAGAACACAGGTAGCTCAGTAATATGTTGCACCAAGCACCACTACACTACACCCCCTCCCCCTGTCACTTATTAACCCCTTATTCACCCTTGATCACCCTTGATCACCCCTGATCACCCCATATAGACTCCCTGATCACCCCCCTGTCATTGATTACACCCCTGTCATTGATCAACCCCCTGTAAAGCTCCATTCAGATGTCCGCATGATTTTTACTGATCCACTGATAGATGGATCGGATCCGCAAAACGCATACGGACGTCTGAATGGAGCCTTACAGGGGCGTGATCAATGACTGTGGTGATCACCCCATATAGAATCCCTGATCACCCCCCATCATTGATTACCCCCCTGTCATTGATCAACCCCCTGTAAAGCTCCATTTAGACGTCCGCATAATTTTTACGGATCCACTGATAGATGGATCGGATCCGCAAAACGCATACGGACGTCTGAATGTAGCCTTACAGGGGCGTGATCAATGACTGTGGTGATCACCCCATATAGACTCCCTGATCACCCCCCTGTCATTGATTACACCCCTGTCATTGATCACCCCCCTGTAAAGCTCCATTCAGATGTCCGCATAATTTTTACGGATCCACTGATGGATGGATCGGATCCGCAAAACACATACAGGCGTCTCCCTGGAGCCTTCCAGGGGAGGGGGTGATCACCCCATATAGACTCCCTGATCACCCCCCTGTCATTGATCACCCCCCCTGTCATTGATCATCCCCCTGTCAGGCTGCATTCAGATGTCGGTATGATTTTTACGGATCCACGGATACATGGATCGGATCCGCAAAACACATACGGACATCCGAATGGAGCCTTATAGGGGGGTGATCAATGACAGGGGGGTGATCAATGACAGGGGGGTGATCACCCCATATAGACTCCCTGATCACCCCCCTGTCATTGATCACCCCCCTGTCATTGATCACCCCCCTGTCATTGATCACCCCTCTGTAAGGCTCCATTCAGACATTTTTTTGGCCCAAGTTAGCGGAATTATTATTTTTTTTTTCTTACAAAGTCTCATATTCCACTAACTTGTGTCAAAAAATAAAATCTCACATGAACTCACCATACCCCTCACGGAATCCAAATGCGTAAAATTTTTTAGACATTTATATTCCAGACTTCTCACGCTTTAGGGCCCCTAGAATTCCAGCGCAGTATAAATACCCCACATGTGACCCCATTTCGGAAAGAAGACACCCCAAGGTATTCCGTGAGGGGCATATTGAGTCCATGAAAGATTGAAATTTTTGTCCCAAGTTAGCGGAAAGGGAGACTTTGTGAGAAAAAAATAAAAAATATCAATTTCCGCTAACTTGTGCCAAAAAAAAATAAATTCTATGAACTCGCCATGCCCCTCATTGAATACCTTATGGTGTCTTCTTTCCAAAATGGGGTCACATGTGGGGTATTTATACTGCCCTGGCATTCTAGGGGCCCCAAAGCGTGAGAAGAAGTCTGGTATCCAAATGTCTAAAAATGCCCTCCTAAAAGGAATTTGGGCACCTTTGCGCATCTGGGCTGCAAAAAAGTGTCACACATGTGGTATCGCCGTACTCAGGAGAAGTTGGGGAATGTGTTTTGGGGTGTCATTTTACATATACCCATGCTGGGTGAGAGAAATATCTTGGTCAAATGCCAACTTTGTATAAAAAAATGGGAAAAGTTGTCTTTTGCCAAGATATTTCTCTCACCCAGCATGGGTATATGTAAAATGACACCCCAAAACACATTCCCCAACTTCTCCTGAATACGGCGATACCACATGTGTGACACTTTTTTGCAGCCTAGGTGGGCAAAGGGGCCCACATTCCAAAAAGCACCTTTAGGATTTCACAGGTCATTTACCTACTTACCACACATTAGGGCCCCTGAAAAATGCCAGGGCAGTATAACTACCCCACAAGTGACCCCATTTTGGAAAGAATACACCCCAAGGTATTCCGTGAGGGGCATGGCGAGTTCCTAGAATTTTTTATTTTTTGTCACAAGTTAGTGGAAAACGATGATTTATTTATTTATTTTTTCTTACAAAGTCTCATATTCCACTAACTTGTGACAAAAAATAAAAACTTCCATGAACTCACTATGCCTATCAGCGAATACCTTGGGGTGTCTTCTTTCCAAAATGGGTCACTTGTGGGGTAGTTATACTGCCCTGGCATTCTAGGGGCCCAAATGTGTGGTAAGGAGTTTGAAATCAAATTCTGTAAAAAATGACCAGTGAAATCCGAAAGGTGCTCTTTGGAATATGGGCCCCTTTGCCCACCTAGGCTGCAAAAAAGTGTCACACATCTGGTATCTCCGTATTCAGGAGAAGTTGGGGAATGTTTTTTGGGGTGTCATTTTACATATACCCATGCTGGGTGAGAGAAATATCTTGGCAAAAGACAACTTTGTTTAAAAAAAAATGGGAAAAGTTGTCTTTTGCCAAGATATTTCTCTCACCCAGCATGGGTATATGCAAAATGACACCCCAAAACACATTCCCCAACTTCTCCTGAGTATGGAGATACCACATGTGTGGCACTTTTTTGCAGCCTAGGTGGGCAAAGAGGCCCACATTCCAAAGAGCACCTTTAGGATTTCACAGGTCATTTACCTACTTACCACACATTTGGGCCCCTGGAAAATGCCAGGGCAGTATAACTACCCCACAAGTGACCCCATTTTGGAAAGAAGACACCCCAAGGTATTCCGTGAGGGGCATGGCGAGTTCCTAGAATTTTTTATTTTTTGTCACAAGTTAGTGGAAAATGATGATTTTTTTTTTTTTTTCTTACAAAGTCTCATACTCCACTAACTTGTGACAAAAAATAAAAACTTCCATGAACTCACTATGCCCATCAGCGAATACCTTGGGATGTCTTCTTTCCAAAATGGGGTCACTTGTGGGGTAGTTATACTGCCCTGGCATTCTAGGGGCCCAAATGTGTGGTAAGGAGTTTGAAATCAAATTCTGTAAAAAATGGCTGGTGAAATCCGAAAGGTGCTATTTGGAATATGGGCCCCTTTGCCCACCTAGGCTGCAAAAAAATGTCACACATCTGGTATCTCCGTATTCAGGAGAAGTTGGGGAATGTGTTTTGGGGTGTCATTTTACATATACCCATGCTGGGTGAGAGAAATATCTTGGCAAAAGACAACTTTTCCCATTTTTTTATACAAAGTTGTCTTTTGCCAAGATATTTCTCTCACCCAGCATGGGTATATGTAAAATGACACCCCAAAACACATTCCCCAACTTCTCCTGAATACGGAGATACCACATGTGTGACACTTTTTTGCAGCCTAGGTGGGCAAAGGGGCCCACATTCCAAAGAGCACCTTTCGGATTTCACCAGCCATTTTTTACAGAATTTGATTTCAAACTCCTTACCACACATTTGGGCCCCTAGAATGCCAGGGCAGTATAACTACCCCACAAGTGACCCCATTTTGGAAAGAAGACATCCCAAGGTATTCGCTGATGGGCATAGTGAGTTCATGGAAGTTTTTATTTTTTGTCACAAGTTAGTGGAATATGAGACATTGTAAGTAAAAAATAAAAATAAAAAAAAATCATCATTTTCCGCTAACTTGTGACAAAAAATAAAAAGTTCTATGAACTCACTATGCCCATCAGCGAATACCTTAGGGTGTCTACTTTCCGAAATGGGGTCATTTGTGGGGTGTTTGTACTGTCTGGCCATTGTAGAACCTCAGGAAACATGACAGGTGCTCAGAAAGTCAGAGCTGCTTCAAAAAGCGGAAATTCACATTTTTGTACCATAGTTTGTAAACGCTATAACTTTTACCCAAACGATTTTTTTTTTACATAAACATTTTTTTTTTATCAAAGACATGTAGAACAATAAATCTAGAGCAAAATTTATATATGGATCTCGTTTTTTTTGCAAAATTTTACAACTGAAAGTGAATAATGTCATTTTTTTGCAAAAAAATCGTTAAATTTCGATTAATAACAAAAAAAGTAAAAATGTCAGCAGCAATGAAATACCACCAAATGAAAGCTCTATTAGTGAGAAGAAAAGGAGGTAAAATTCATTTGGGTGGTAAGTTGCATGACCGAGCAATAAACGGTGAAAGTAGTGTAGGTCAGAAGTGTAAAAAGTGGCCTGATCTTTCAGGGTGTTTAAGCACTGGGGGCTGAGGTGGTTAATCTAACCCCTTTGCCACAATGAAAGCGCTCATTGCCCATGGCCCTTCCACTGCCCCCCTCTTGCCCCTAACTGGTGCTGCCTGAGGCGATCGCCTCACCTGGCCTCATTGGTGGTGCACCCCTGCCTGTACCTACTGATTTATACTGACAGCGTCATGTCAGTATAAGGCCTCATGCACACGACCGTTTTTCGGGTCCGCATCCGAGCCGCAGTTTTTGTGGCTCGGGCGTGGACCCATTCACTTCAATGGGGCCGCAAAAGATGCGGACAGCTGTCCGCATCCGTTGCTCCGTTCCGAGGCCTCGCAAAAAAAAATAGCATGTCCTATTATTGTCCGTTTTGCGGACAAGAATAGGCATGTCTACAATGGGCCCCCTGTTCCGTTCCGCAAATCGCGGAAGGCACACGGGAAGCTTACGTTTTTTGCGGACCGCAAAAAATGGCACGGTCATGTGCATGTAGCCTAGTTCTGTAGAAGTAAGGTCATGCAGAGGCACATAGCATTATAAATCATTATTAGAGATGAGCAAATCGAAGTTGACGAAGTGGAATTCGATCCAGGAAAAAATTTGATTTGCACCAAATCCGAATTTCCTCACGCTTCATGGTAACGAATCGCATTTTTTCCTAAAATGGCTGCTGCATGTGTGAGGACATGGAGCAAGGAACTCTGGGAAGGCGGGATCACCTATAATGCCATGCATGCAGCCAATCAGCAGTCAGCAAGCCCTGTGATGTCACAGCTCTATAAATAGCCTCAGCCATCCTGGATTCTGCCATTTTCCAGTGTACTTAGTGCAGGGAGAGATGTCAGCAGGCACCCTAGTGCCTAGGAAAAACTTAGTGCTAGGAAAAACTTCATTGTGCTAAAAAAACGATTTACAAGTGCAGGGAAAGATTATTCAAGCTGTAGGGAAAGGATAGGGAGGAATCATTCCACAGCATTTCTGTTGAACAGGGTTCAGTAGGGGAGTTTACAGCCTGGGTAATAGGAACAATCCTATTACATCTTGCTGCACCGACTGGGGTCCCAAATTACCATTATACAGCTCTGTAATTCTATCAAACTGTTCTTGTTATTGGGGTGCAAGTGCTGTTTGATACAGCCATTAACAGGGTTTATTACAAGGAAATATTTATACGTCTTATTTGCCCTTGTGCGGTCCAGTTATATGTTCTAAAGCATTTTTTTGGCTTGTATTAGTGAGGAAAAAAGGGCGTATTAGTTGTTGTATGGTGAAGTGCAAAAATTACAGCTCTTTTTGTCGTGTAATAGTGGCAAAAGAAAAATATATTTTCTGTTCAGCGGTGCAGTTATATGTTCTAAAGCTCTTTTTGTCATGCATTAGAGGCAAAAGTAAAATATATTTGCCGTTCAGCGGTGCAGTTTTATGTTCTAAAGACCTTTTTGTTGTGTATTAGTGGGGGGAAAAAGGGCTTATTAGCTGTTGTGTGGTGATGTGAGAAAATTAAAGACTTTTTTGGGGTGTTTTAATTTAGTTTTTATTTATTTATTTGATCTAACAGTGTGTCAGACAGAGAAATGCCAGGCCCTGCACAGGGAAGTGTCAGAGGCCTAAATGTTTCTGGCGCAGGCACAGGTCGCAGCAGAGTAAGGGGGCATGGCAGCAGGAGTCGCAACGAGAGGCCTGAGCTCCCTGTGTCATCTAGCGGTCGTGTCTTGACCAGCAACCCAGCGGTTCATTGAATGGTTGACTCGGTCATGCACTTCGTCCGAAGTGACATCAGACACCCCCAGCCAAAAGTCGGTGGGTTCGTCAGACACAACCCTTGGTTGGCATGTCCCGGGAGCAGGCCCTGTGCCCTCACCTGTCCTCAACCTGCCTCTGTCCTTTTCTGTTCCCTCAGCCAGAGAAGTATTGTATGCTGTGGGTTCAGCTCCACTGTACAGTGAGAATGAGCTACTAGAAGATAGTCAACAGCTACTGGCAAGCCAAGATGTGGAGAAGACATATGCCGCTTCCTCTGGTAGGCGGGCAAGTAGTGATGAGGTGAGTGGCGTGGGAACTGGTGTTCCGAGCGGTCAGGCTCCTGACCTAGAGACCAATGAGGAGGACATCAGTGACATGCAGACAGTACTTGATGATGATGATGATGTAGCTGATCGCACTCGGGAGCTGGGTGAATTAGGGGCTTCATCATTATTGGGAGAAGAGGGTGGCAGCTTGCCCCTGAGGCAGCGGTGGAGCCAGCAAGTCACTAGCGTGGCCAAGAGTCAGCAGGGTGGCAGCAGTGGGAGGTCGGAGCCAAACATGCCCGGGGTAGACCACCTGCTTCGCAGGAGCCTACCTGCCCGGAAAGTAGTGGTGCAGGGGTTCACGGAAGCAGTGGCGGTAGCAGTCAGTCAGTGCAGAGTGTTAGGGGTAAAATCACCTACTCGGCAGTGTGGCAGTTTTTTGTCAAGCCGCCGGAGGAGGTGAACGTGGCCATTTGTATAATCTGTGGGCAGAAGGTGAAGCATGGCAAGGGTGCCAATGTTGGCACCACGGCTATATGTCAACATATGCAGCATCACCATAAAGTGGCCTGGGAGAACCGTGGCTCCGATGTGGTGGTCCGGCCTGCCGCAGCAACCACTGCATCACCCAGTGGCACGCAGCCGATTTCAGGTAGTCAAGGCTCCACCACTTTAGCCGAAAGGAGCTGTCTGTCCTTCCCATCATCTACTAGTCCTGATGCTCTTGATCCTCCTCGTCCTTCTACTTCTCGTTACTCATTCCATCAACAATTGATCACCGAAGCGATTGCCAAGAGACAACAGTATGCGTGCACTCATCCAACGGCGCAGAAGCTGAATGTACTCCTGGCCAAGTTGCTGGTGCTGCAGTCCCTTCCTTTCCAAGTGGTGGACTCTGCACCTTTCAGAGAACTGATGGTTTGTGCTGATCCGAGCTGGAGAGTCCCAAGCAGTTATTTCTTTGCCAAAAAGGCAGCACCAGCCCTGCACAAATATGTAGAACAGAAGGTGGGCCAGTCCATGAGCCTGTCGGTGTCTGCCAAACTGCACGGCAGTGCCGATGTGTGGAGTTGTAACTACGGTCAGGGACAATACATGTCCTTTACAGCCCACTGGGTGAATGTGGTTCCTGCACAGCCACACCAGCAACTTGGCCAGGTGATGCCACTTCTGCCTCCACGTTGTCAAGCCGTTGGTCCTGTGACATTGTCCACCTCTGCCTCCTCATTCTCCACCTTGTCCTCAGACTGCACTGCAGGGAAAACTCACAGTGCCCCTCCAGCATACCACACGTGCATGACACGGTGGTGTCACGCTGTTCTGCACCTCGTTTGCCTGGGTGAACGGAGTCACACAGGGGAGTAACTGCTCCGTGTCCATCAAGAAATCGAATCTTGGATTTCTCCTCGACAACTGAAAATCGGAACCATGGTGACCAACAACGGGAAGAACATGGTGTCAGCACTATGTCAAGAAGGGCTGAGGCATGCGCCCTGCATGGCACACGTGTTCAATCTGGTTGTCAAGCGTTTCCTGAAGTCTTCCACCCACTGCAAGACATCCTAAAAATGGCCAGGAAACTTTGCATGCACTTCAGACACTTGTACACTGCAGCGGCAGAATGGTATCCCCCAACATAGGCTGATATGCGACTATTCCACTTGTTGGAATTCCACCCTCCATATGTTGTACTGACTATATGAATAGAGAAAGACCATAAACGATTTCTTGATAATCCAAGCGGACAGGAGTACTCCCCTGTTTAACTTCAATGTCAACTTATAGTTACATTAGATAAAAGTAGGTTGATGGTGGAACAATCAGTGAATGAAGGATCATCTGATGAATGATCTTTGCGCAGACGTACATATTATATTGACCATTACAGTCATTCAAAGTGTTCAATGACACATGCCTGCTGCCCACTTGGCTCAATAAGTGCAGTGCAGCGCAGCTTAGTTATAATGCCCACCCCCCAACAGCGCCGCCTGTCTCTCTGTGCTTATTGAGAGCGCACAGATGGATTGAGAGGCAAAGAGGAGGCGAAGCTAGCCTTAGACAGGAGTCACAAACTCACAAGACTAATGTCACGGCTGTATGTGAGCAACAAGAGTATACACAGTAAAAAGGGCTACTGACCGGACCCAAACTAGGGAGGATAAAGGGTGACCCCTGTCAGACCCTCAAAGCTCTCCCTATGCTGCTAAAGCACATGCCCGGATCCAAATGGCGGAACGAGGCATGCCCATGTACCTAAGACTGATGACCACTGTAACCCCTACAATAGTGGAAGGGGCACGGCCACCGGTGCCCTGCTCAGTATATGGAGGGAACCGTGGCCACCTCAGATCCATTCAGAAAATAACCAGGTACACAACAATGTCTGCACACTTAGCTGAAGGTGCTGCAGCCGCAGAGAAGACGGATCCAAGGACAGCTGGCAATATCCGGAGTGCTTGCTGCAGCAGAACACAGGTCCAGTGAACTGATAGCTACAAGTGAAGATACTCAAGCAAGAGCTACAACTGAAATGAGAAATATAATGCACGCCCTACAATAGGAGGAGGGGTGATTTAAAGGCAGGGAAATCAACCGCAGGAGGAACAGCTGGGAGGAAGGAAACAAAGTAAAGACTTCATCACAGGGGCGGAGAAACAGAGCAGTGAGAACTCCTCCAAACTCTAGTAGTGACATCATCACAGGGGTGGAGAAACAGAGCTGTGAGAACGTCCCAAAGCTCTGGTAGTGACAGTACCCCCCCCCCCCTCTACGGGTGGACTCCGGACACCCAGGACCCACCTTCTCAGGATGAGCCTTATGAAATGCCCTGATGAGGCGAGTGGCTTTAATGTCCGACACCGGAACCCACATCCTCTCCTCAGGACCATAACCCTTCCAATGAACGAGGTACTGAAGAGAACAACGGACAATGCGAGAGTCCACAATTCTGGAAACCTCAAACTCCAGATTGCCATCAACCAAAATCGGAGGAGGAGGCAAAGAGGAGGGTACCGTGGGCTGGACATATGGTTTTAAGAGAGATCTGTGAAATACATTATGTATCTTCCAAACCCGTGGAAGATCAAGACGGAAGGCAACAGGATTGATGACTGACAAGATTTTATAAGGCCCAATAAACTTGGGACCCAATTTCCAGGAGGGAACCTTCAGTTTAATATTTCTTGTAGACAACCACACCAGATCACCCACATTCAGGTCCGGACCAGGCACACGTCTCTTATCAGACACACGCTTATACTTCTCACTCATCTTTCTAAGATTACTCTGAATCTTTTGCCAAATGGTAGACAAAGACGAGGAAAATCTCTCCTCCTCAGGTAAACCAGAAAGAGCCCCTCCCGAGAATGTCCCAAACTGCGGATGGAACCCATATGCACCAAAGAATGGTGACTTATCAGAAGATTCCTGACGACGGTTGTTCAGAGCAAACTCAGCAAGAGGGAGAAATGAACACCAATCCTCCTGGTTCTCTGCCACAAAACAGCGCAAATATGTCTCCAGATTCTGATTGAGGCGCTCAGTCTGACCATTCGACTGCGGGTGAAAAGCAGAAGAGAAGGACAGCCAAACCCCCAGGCAAGAACAGAAAGCCTTCCAGAACCTGGACACAAACTGCGTGCCTCTATCGGAAACAATATCAGAGGGAATGCCGTGCAATTTAACAATATGGTCGACAAAAGCTTGCGCCAACGTTTTAGCATTGGGTAAACCAGGGAAAGGTACGAAATGAGCCATCTTGCTAAAACGGTCCACCACCACCAGGATCACCGACTTCCCCGAGGAACGAGGAAGATCCGTGATAAAGTCCATGGACAGGTGTGTCCAAGGACGGGAAGGTATGGGTAACGGGAGAAGGGAACCTGAAGGCTGTGAACGAGGGACCTTAGCGCGAGCGCACGTCTCACAAGCAGCCACAAAACCCTCCACCGACTTACGAAGAGCCGGCCACCAAAATCTCTGAGCAATGAGATCTACCGTGGCTCTACTCCCGGGGTGACCAGCAAGAACCGTATTATGATGCTCCTTGAAGAGTTTGTGACGTAGCTCAGGAGGCACGAACAACTTTCCAGAAGGACAACGGGCAGGTGCCTCAGTCTGGGCAGCCTGGACCTCGGCCTCCAAATCGGAATATAGAGCAGAAACAACTACCCCCTCCGCCAAAATGGGACCCGGGTCCTCGGAGTTTCCTCCTCCCGGAAAACAGCGAGAGAGAGCATCAGCCTTCACATTTTTGATCCCAGGTCGGAATGTAACGACAAAATTGAATCTGGAGAAGAACAGAGACCATCTGGCCTGTCTCGGATTCATACGCCTGGCCGACTCCAAGTATGCCAGATTCTTATGGTCGGTAAAAACGGTGATAGGGTGCCTGGCCCCCTCCAACCAATGGCGCCATTACTCGAAAGCCAACTTGATGGCCAACAACTCCCTATCTCCCACATCATAGTTTCTCTCTGCCGGGGAGAGTTTTTTAGAGAAAAAGGCACAGGGTCGCCATTTGGCAGGAGAAGGGCCCTGGGACAAAACTGCACCCACACCCACCTCGGAAGCATCCACCTCAACAATAAAAGGTAAGGAAACATCGGGATGCACCAAGACGGGAGCAGACGCAAAACTCTCTTTAATCTTAGAAAAGGCTGCAAGCGCCTCCTCCGACCAAGAGGAAAAATCCGCCCCCTTTTTTGTCATGTCAGTAAGGGGTTTGACAACAGAGGAATAATTCAAAATGAACTTTCTGTAATAGTTCGCAAAACCCAGAAAGCGCATCAATGCCTTCTGATTCTCAGGAAGCTCCCACTCAAGTACAGCACGGACCTTCTCCGGATCCATGCGAAAACCAGAAGCAGAGAGGAGAAAACCCAGAAATTGAATCTCCGATACCATAAAAAGACATTTCTCCAGCTTGGCGTACAATTTATTTTCCCGCAGAATCTGCAGAACCTGAAAAAGATGATCCTGATGGGTCTGAACATCAGGGGAAAAAATCAAAATATCATCAAGATACACCAATACAAATTTCCCCATTAAATGGTAGAAAATACTATTAACAAAATGCTAAAAGACGGCCGGAGCATTCATCAGGCCGAAAGGCATAACAAGATTCTCGAAATGCCCGTTAGGGGTATTAAAGGCCGTTTTCCATTCATCCCCCTCTCTGACCCTGACCAGGTTGTACGCGCCTCTCAAATCCAATTTGGAAAACACCTTGGCCCCAACAATTTGGTTGAAGAGGTCCGGGATCAGAGGAAGGGGATAGGGATCGCGAATCGTGATACGGTTCAGCTCCCTAAAATCTAGGCAAGGTCTCAGAGAGCCATTTTTTTTTTTAACAAAAAAAAAAACCCGCAGCCACAGGTGACTTTGAGGGACGAATATGCCCCTTATCGAGACTCTCGGAAATATAAGTTCGCATTGCGATTTTTTCTGGTTGTGAGAGATTGTAGAGGCGTGCTTTTGGCAGCTTGGCGCCGGGAATGAGGTTAATGGGACAGTCAAACTCCCGGTGAGGAGGTAGCTCCTGAACACCGCTCTCGGAAAACACGTCCGAGAAATCAGAGAGAAATGATGGCACAGTTTTAGTAGACACCTCTGCAAAAGTCGCTGTGAGACAATTCTCTCTACAAAAGTCACTCCACTCATTTATTTGCCTTCCTTGCCAATCAATAGTGGGGTTATGTCTAGTGAGCCAGGGTAACCCCAAAACTAGAGGAGAAGGCAATCCGTTAAGGACAAAACAAGATATATCCTCCACATGAGTGTCACCTACAGCTAGCCGGATATTGTGAACAATGCCCTTCAGAGATCTCTGTGAGAGTGGAGCAGAGTCAATAGCAAAAACAGGTATATCCTTTTCTAATGTGCAAACCTGAAAACCATGCATGGCTACAAATTGAGTGTCAATAAGATTGACGGCCGCTCCACTATCGACAAAAATCTCACAAGAACTGACCTTGCTCTCTAGCGCCACCCTGGCAGACAGGAGAAAATGGGAACTGCAGGTCAGAGGAAAAGCATCAATTCCTACATCAACTTTGCCCAAAGTAGCAGATGAAGCAGAACTTGATGATTTACCTTTTGAGGTTTTTCTCTTATTATCGCTCTTAGTACAGTTCAAGAATCTCCTAGACGGACAAACATTTGCCAAATGACCTATGCCCCCACAACAAAAACACACCATACTCTGAGGACTAAATCCTCTTTTATCAGGGGCAAGTCGACCTAGCTGCATGGGCTCCTCCTCAGAGGGGAGCGAGACAGGATGAGGCCCCTGCACACTGAAGGAGTCCGCACCATTCCCCCTAGACTGACAATGGCTGGACAGAGAGGTCTTGTTTCTTTCTCTTAGACGCCTGTCAAGGCGTACCGCCAATGACATGGCAGACTCTAAGGACGTTGGTCTCTCATGGAAAGCAAACGCATCTTTCAATCTCTCTGAGAGACCATGACAGAACTGACTCCGGAGTGCAGCATCATTCCAACCTGAATCAGCTGCCCATCTCCGAAATTCAGAACAATAAAGCTCCGCAGACAGTTTGTTCTGGCATAAAACACGTAAGTTAGATTCGGCCAGAGCAACACGATCCGGGTCATCATATATCTGCCCCAGGGCCATGAAAAATCTTTCCACGGATCGAAGGGAGGGATCCCCTGATGGCAGCGAAAAAGCCCAAGTCTGAGCATTACCCCTGAGCAGGGAGATGACAATCCTCACCCTCTGCTCCTCCTTACCAGAGGAGTGGGGACACAAGCAAAAATGGAGTTTGCATGCCTCTCTGAAGCGAATAAAATTCTCACTGCCCCCGGAGAACGTTTCCGGAAGTGAGACCTTTGGCTCGCAACAGACTCCATGAGCCGGAGCAGAGCCCAATGCTTGGAGCCGAGTCATAGATTGACGGAGATCCGCTACTTCCAAAGAAAGACCCTGCATGCGGTCAACCAGGCCAGAAAGCGGATCCATGTAAAAAAAGGACGGTTTTGGTGGATTATAATGTCACAGCTGTATGTGAGCAACAAGAGTATACACAGTAAAAAGGGCTACTGACCGGACCCAAACTAGGGAGGATAAAGGGTGACCCCTGTCAGACCCTCAAAGCTCTCCCTATGCTGCTAAAGCACATGCCCGGATCCAAATGGCGGAACGAGGCATGCCCACGTACCTAAGACTGATGACCACTGTAACCCCTACAATAGTGGAAGGGGCACGGCCACCGGTGCCCTGCTCAGTATATGGAGGGAACCGTGGCCACCTCAGATCCAGTCAGAAAATAACCAGGTACACAACAATGTCTGCACACTTAGCTGAAGGTGCTGCAGCCGCAGAGAAGACGGATCCAAGGACAGCTGGCAATATCCGGAGTGCTTGCTGCAGCAGAACACAGGTCCAGTGAACTGATAGCTACAAGTGAAGATACTCAAGCAAGAGCTACAACTGAAATGAGAAATATAATCCACGCCCTACAATAGGAGGAGGGGTGATTTAAAGGCAGGGAAATCAACCGCAGGAGGAACAGCTGGGAGGAAGGAAACAAAGTAAAGACTTCATCACAGGGGCGGAGAAACAGAGCAGTGAGAACTCCTCCAAACTCTAGTAGTGACATCATCACAGGGGTGGAGAAACAGAGCTGTGAGAACGTCCCAAAGCTCTGGTAGTGACAACTAATCTAGCACACAAGCAGTGGCAGTCTTTACCACCATGTAAGGCATAGGAGGCATGATAATAATAGGTGCCAGGCAGCACAGGCATCAGTCAGGTCACACCCCCTCACTACTTTAAGGAGTCCCCTATCACCTTTGATGCTGCAGCTGGGACCCCACTCACAGTAGGCCCCACCCCCACTCAGAGAAATCACTGTGTCATCTGTGGTGTTACATAGGACTGCAACCTGTAGGTTACATCTACCACATTATCTGTACTTAGATCACTGTGTCATCTGTGGTGTTACATAAGACTGCAGCCTGAAGGTTATACCATCTACATTATCTGTATTCAGAGAGATCAGTATGTCATCTGAGGTGTTACATAGGACTGCAGGTAGCATCTACCACATTACCTGTACTCAGAGTTATCGCTGTGTTATCTGTAATGTTAAAATCTACTTTATTATCTGTACTCAGATTACTGTATCATCTGTGTGTAACACACCAGAGTTGTGTTACGAAACTCTTCTACCCCGCTACAATCTGTTAAAAGCTTTCACTTTGTTATCTGACGTAATTTTACATTATATCCTCACAAATGTGCATAAACCTTGTTAAAGAGGACCTTTCACTAGTTTAAAAACTAAAAACTAACTATATCAGAGGGCAGAGCGGCGCCCAGGGGGCCCCCTGCACTTACTAGTATGTCTGGGCGCCGCTCCGTTTGCCCGGTATAGGCTCCGGTGTCTTCAGCTCCCTCTGTTGTACTGGGCGGAGTTTTTGTATTAGGGTTGTCACTTGCTGCAGCGCTGGCCAATCGTAGCGCACAGCTCATAGCCTGGGACTCCCATTTTTGAGTCACATTTTTGAGTCTCACATTTTTGAGTCTTTGGGACTCACATTTTTGAGTCTTTGCACACCCATTAATTAATCTATCTATGACAATAAGTAC
The DNA here is from genome assembly GCF_905171765.1 of Bufo bufo. NCBI lineage: Eukaryota > Metazoa > Chordata > Amphibia > Anura > Bufonidae > Bufo > Bufo bufo. The sequence continues at coordinate 143,424,928 of NC_053395.1, read as the reverse complement.
CTACTTGGATTTTTATTAATATACTGGGACCCTAATATCTTTTTTACATATGGTTAGTCTACCAAGAGGGCTAAACTCACACTAATCCGCCGGTGGAACGCATAACCACGCCCACAGGACGCCGCATTGGAACGCATATGACCACGTGACCCAGCCTCCGCAGCCGACTGATGATATAGCTGGCTTGGACCAGCTCCTTCATGGTGGAACGCACGGCCATTTTAGTTTCCGGCGTGCGTCCCAGCCTCCACAGTCCATTAATCATGCAGAGGATTTTGATTGGTCTCTGGTGGAACGCACGGCCATCTTTAGCTTTGGCGTGCTTTCCACCTGCGATCGGTGAGGAGCAAATCATGCTAGGGTAAGCGATAGCTGCCTTATATGTTTAGTGGACATCTATACATTTTATATTGCTCCCCCCTGATTGTGAGTTAACCAGTCAAGTAAACAGCCTCTGTTTTCTCTCCTCCCAACACATGCCGGAAATTATGAGGTCAGGTGATCCATCCTTGAGCAAGTGATTGGATGGAAATATCTAGGGACCGCCCCCTTTCAGGGTTTAAATAGCAATGGGATCAGTGCACAAATTGGAGCCCCACTTTAGTGCCCCCTGGAGCACCCCAAGCCGCAGTCCGCTGTTCAGAAGGGATGCACATCATCGGATGAGTATTGAACTGTTCTTCCTCTTTTTTACCTGCATTATCTCTGCAAGTTCATTTTGTTTAGAACTGCTTTCCTTACCTGCATTATCTTTGCTAGGTCATTCCCTGTCTGACAGCTGAGCACCGTCTTGGGGGTGCTCCAGTATTTTGGTTTATTTTGATTTTTCACTTTTGATTGTCAATGTGCATTCGCTGTGTATTGGCAGCGACCGATTTGGTTGTCCACTGGCTGTCTCCTGACGAACCTTGCTCATAAGGAGAAACGCGTCGAGACGAGGACCACATATTTAGACAATCTGTAATATATATATATATATATATATATCTTTATATTGAACGACCCAGGCATCCATATGGGTCCATGTGTGTTGTAAGGGCGCTTTAAGGACAGATAGGTTAGGTACGGGGACAGAGTGCTCCTACCATCTGGGTGCATCTCTGGGCAGAGAACAAGTCAGGGATACCCTAGGGACATACTAGGGACCCGTATGGCTTTGCCCCCTGTCCACCACCGTTAACATCTCCTCTTCCCTACCTGGTCCTCAACAGTCCCTTATTGTTTGTCTGTATGTATATTAGTCCCTATGCGAGATTTTTTAGTATATTTATATTAAAAGTTATGTTTTAGGTAGTTGGCTTCAGTGATAGTATTTTTCTTACAACTACCAGTTAAGTATTTTCTCGGTTGATAAAAACAGGAGTATATTGTTATCACTGCAGTGAGGGGGGAAGGAGTAAATTCTGTAAAAACACAACTACAGATAGTTCCATCAACACTTACTTTTGAGCAGCTACAGCTGCGGCACTTGCAAAAATACCCGGTTTAGTAGTCTTGCCTCCAAATGCTCCACCAACTCTTTTTGTATGAGACATAATCCTGTTCGATGGAACGTTAAGGACTCTGGCCACGGAAAACTGCAAATACATTTCATAACAAGACATTTAGCGCAAGCAACTATCCCTAATGCTTAAATAGACAGGTAAGAAAGCAGCTGATTCCTTCATTTTTGTGGCAGATCTGCTTAAAGAGAACCTGTCACCATGAATATGCAATGTAAGCTACAGTCGAATATTACAGAACAGGAGGCGCTGAGCGGATTGATGTATAGTTTTGTAGGAAAAGATTCAGTATAACTTTTCATTTATACTTCGAAATTCCTGCTTATTCTGGGCTTTGAAGTCCAGCTATCTCTGTAGACACAGTCATAGAGGGAAGACTGTCAATCACTGATAGGACCGCCTCCTGGACTTCACAGCCCATAATGAGCAGGAATACAAATGAATAAAATACAAGCTTTACTGAATCTTTTCCCATAAACCTATATATCAATGTACTCAGCTCCTCCTGCTACATGACATGCTGCTTGTAGCTTACATTGTATTTTCATAGTGACAGGTTCCCTTTATCCTGTTCTTGGTATAAATGAAAAATTAGGAGATCGCTCCATTGGTTCTCAGCAACCATTAAAACAAGTGATGCTGCCAAACAGGGAGGAGCTGCATCTGCCATTCAACATATCTGCCAGAAGACAAAGTCAGGGGAGAGTATTGCTACATTGGACTATTTTTCATTCATCTAGTGTAACATTATGTGGTTCATTTGTTTGATTATTGCCTTATTTTTCATTCCAAGTTAGTTTTTCTGGCACATAACAATTTGTTTTATCTTTATAGTGCATTTATCTTTATAGTGCATTATGACTCAGCGCGTTATTCAGTAATGGGTGATTATTGTTTTTTTTCTCTAAGCATTAGAGCATTACATTACTTTTCCCTGGGCATTATCCTTTTGGCTTTATTGAGGATAATACACTATATTGCAGCACATGCTATTGGGGTAACATACTATCATATTTATTTTGGATACTATTTCCCTTTATTATGTTCGTCCCCTGAAGAACCCGTGTGGGAGAAACATGTCTGCACAGCATAGAGTTTAAGGTGCATTAGTGGTAGATTCCAGTGAAGAGTCCACCTACCAATGGGATGTTCCTCTGCTGATAGGGATAGGTAGGACCTTTCAGGGATAGTTCTCCTCCCCCCTGTTTTACTCTTTTGGGACTCCTATTGGCATTCTTAATTCATTGTGTGGTTGTCCTGTTATGTGCCTGTATTGTAAAGTCTACTCCCTTTTTGCTATTCTGTTATAATCATTACAGTGACTTTTTATGTATTAAACAGGGGAGGGCTCCCATAGCACCCACATGGACGCCTTCTACGATACCTATGCCCTTAGTAACATGAGTCACAGTATCGGCTAATTTATAGTAGCAAAGGGAGCCATATACATAGCAGTTGTATTAAACTGGTAGTCTCTCCAGGATCACACAAACTAATTCCTGACCCCTGTCAATTAGCTTGAATGAAATACATCACAAAAATACATCAAAAGGTCGTTCAAGTAAAAATGCATGGATAAGCTGAGCCCTTCAGATAGAGAGAGAGAAGTTCTTTGAAGAACATATACTTGTTTTAGAGGAAATTACCTGTGAAGTCGCAGGATCCTGTGAAGAGACGTATACATCAAACTCTTGTGCCTCTCCTTTTGGCACAACAAGAACACAATTGGTTTCCAAATAGAAATGCTCCTGTCCTCCAATATGAACTTCCCCTAGAAATAATTAAAGAGTAAGGCATTATAATTCCAAAGTATACTACTGATTTTATCAAATGTATTGAAAAAATCCTGGCTACCTGCAGCTGATACTAGGTGGTGCTTAGGAGCTTACCGCATACTGTTTTATATTTGAGCTCAGTGTGAATTTATTATTAGAGGCCATGTACACCTTCGAGGACAATTTTTTTTATGATTGCATGTACTCATTTTGGGCTAAAAATTTTTTTTTCAAAGGGTCTTTATTAAAAATATTGAGACGTTCTGTCACAAAGGGTTAACAGTAAGATAAGAATTGAGCTTTAATGATTTTTTATAAGGTCAGAGATCAGACATAAGGAGCCCATCAGCTCCCTGACTGACGGAGCAGAGAAAAAATACAGATCCTGCTAGTAGATAAACTCAAAGCTGTGCAGGGATAACGGCTCATAATTTTTAATAAAGACCAATTGAAAAAATGATTTTTTAGCTCAAAATGAGTACAATGGAATAATAAAATAAATTGCTACCAAAAGGTGTACATAGCCTTTAACCACCTCAGCTCCCCTAGCTTAAACCCCCTTAATGACCAGACCACTTTTTACAATTCTGCACTACACTAGTTTCAGGGTTTATTGCTCGGTCATATAACTTACCACCCAAATGAATTTTACCTCCTTTTCTTCTCACTAATAGAGCTTTCATTTGGTGGTATTTCATTGCTGCTGACATTTTTCCTTTTTTTTTTATTAATCGAAATTAACCGAAATTTTTGCAAAAAAATTTAATTTTTCACTTTCTGTTGTAAAATTTAAAACAAAACTACATTTCTATATAAATTTTTCTCTAAATTTATTGTTCTACATACTTTGATAAAAAAAACAAATGCAATAAGTGTATATTTATTGGTTTGCGCAAAAGTTATAGCATTTACAAACTATGGTACAAAAATGTGCATTTTGAAGCAGCTCTGACTTTCTGAGCACCTGTCATGTTTCCTGAGGTTCTACAATGCCCAGACAGTAGAAACACCCCACAAATGACCCCATTTCGGAAAGTAGACACCCTAAGGTATTCGCTGATGGGCATTGTGAGTTCATGGAAGTTTTTATTTTTTGTCACAAGTTAGCGGAAAATGATTTATTATTTTTTTTATTTTTTTATTTTCTTACAAAGTCTCATATTCCACTAACTTGTGACAAAAAATTAAATTTTACATGAATTCACCATACCCCTCACGGAATACCTTGGGGTGTCGTCTTTCCAAAATGGGGTCACTTGTGGGATATTTATACTGCCCTGGCATTTTAGGGGACCTAAAGCGTGAGAAGTAGTTTGGAATCCAAATGCGTAAAAAATGCCCTGTGAAATCGTAAAGATACTCTTTGGAATTTGGGCCCCTTTGCGCACCAAGGCTGCAAAAAAGTGTCACACATGTGGTATCGCCGTACTCAGGAGAAGTAGGGCAATGTGTTTTGGGGTGTATTTTTACATATACCCATGCTGGGTGAGATAAATATCTCTGTAAAAGACAACTTTTCCCATTTTTTTATACAAAGTTGTCATTTTACAGAGATATTTCTCTCACCCAGCATGGGTATATGTAAAAAGACACCCCAAAACACATTGCCCTACTTCTTCTGAGTACGGCGATACAACATGTGTGACACTTTTTTGCAGCCTAGGTGCGCAAAGGGGCCCAAATTCCAAAGAGTACCTTTTAGGAGGGCATTTTTAGGCATTTAGATTCCAGACTTCTTCTCACGCTTTAGGGCCCCTAAAATGCCAGTGCAGTATAAATACCACACAAGTGACCCCATTTTGGAAAGAAGACACCCCAAGGTATTCCGTGAGGGGCATGGCAAGTTCATAGAAGTTTTTTTTTTGGCACAAGTTAGCGGAAATAGATTTTTTTTTTTTCTCACAAAGTCTCCCTTTCCGCTAACTTGCGACAAAAAGTTCAATCTTTCATGGACTCAATATGCCCCTCAGCGAATACCTAGGGGTGTATACTTTCCGAAATGGGGTCATTTGTGGGGTGTGTTTACTGTTCTAGCATTTTGGGCGGTGATAAATTGTGAGCAACCCTGTAAAGCCTAAAGGAACTCGTTGGACTTTCGGCCCCTTTACGCACCTAGGCTGCAAAAAAGTGTCACACATGTGGTATCACCGTACTCAGGAGAAGTAGGGCAATGTGTTTTGGGGTGTCTTTTTACATATACCCATGCTGGGTGAGAGAAATATCTCTGTAAAATGACAACTTTGTATAAAAAAATTGGAAAAGTTGTCTTTTACAGAGATATTTATCTCACCCAGCATGGGTATATGTAAAAAGACACCCCAAAACACATTTCCCTACTTCTCCTGAGTACGGCGATACCACATGTGTGACACTTTTTTGCAGCCTAGGTGCGCAAAGGGGCCCAAATTCCAAAGAGTATCTTTACGATTTCACAGGGCATTTTTTACGCATTTGGATTCCAAACTACTTCTCACGCTTTAGGTCCCCTAAAATGCCAGGGCAGTATAAATACCCCACAAGTTACCTCATTTTGGAAAGAGGACACCCCAAGGTATTCCGTGAGGGGCATGGCGAGTTCCTAGAATATTTTTTTTTTGCCACAAGTTAGCGGAAAATGATTTATTTATTTATTTTCTCTTACAAAGTCTCATATTCCACTAACTTGTGACAAAAATTTTAATTTTACATGAACTCACCATGCCCCTCACGAAATACCTTGGGGTGTCTTTTTTCCAAAATGGGGTCACATGTGGGGATTTTATACTGCCCTGGCATTTTAGGGGCCCTAAAGCGTGAGAAGAAGTCTGGAATATAAATGTCTAAAAATTTTTACGCATTTGGATTCCGTGAGGGGTACGGTGAGTTCATGTGAGATTTTATTTTTTGTCACAAGTTAGTGGAATATGAGACTTTGTAAGAAAAAAAACAAAAAAAAACAAAACAATTTCCTCTAACTTGTGACAAAAAAAAAAAACTTCTATGAACTCATGGCGAGTTCATAGAAGATTATTATTTTTTGTCACAAGTTAGCGGAAATAGATTTTTTTAAATTTTTTTTTGTCCCTCAAAAGTGATCTTTTTATAGCGCCGCAGCGATTTTACGGTGTTTTTGCAGTGATCAGAAAAAAAAATATTCTGTCACTGCGGTGGGGCGGACTGAACGCAAGTGTGCGCACAAGATCAGGCCTGATCGGGCGAACACTGCGTTTTTTGTAGAGCCTATAGAACATGTCCTATTCTTGTCCGCAATTGAGGACAAGAAAAGGCATTTTCTATATAGTTCTGGCAATGTGCGGATCCGCAAAATGCGGAAAGCACATTGCCGGTGTCCGTGTTTTGCGGATCCGCGGTGTCCGTGTTTTGCGGATCCGCGGATCCGTGGATCTGCGGATCCGCAAAACACATACGGACGTCTGAATGGAGCCTTACAGGGGGGTGATCAATGACAGGGGGGTGATCAGGGAGTCTATATGGGGTGATCACCCCTGTAAGGCTCCATTCAGACGTCCGTATGCGTTTTGCGGATCCGCAGATCCGTGGATCCGCAAAACACATACGGACGTCTGAATGGAGCCTTACAGGGGGGTGATCAATGACAGGGGGGTGATCAGGGAGTCTATATGGGGTGATCCCCCCCCTGTCATTTATCACCCCCCTGTAAGGCTCCATTCAGATGTCCGTATGTGTTTTTTGCGGATCCGCGGATCCGCAAAACACATACGGATGTCTGAATGGAGCCTTACAGGGGGGTGATCAATGACAGGGGGGGGATCAGGGAGTCTAATATGGGGTGATCAGGGGTTAATAAGGGGTTAAATAAGTGACAGGGGGGGTGTAGTGTAGTGGTGTTTGGTGCTACTTACAGAGCTGCCTGAGTCCTCTGGTGGTCGATCCAAGCAAAAGGGACTGCCAGAGGACCAGGTAGCAGGTATATTAGACGCTGTTAACAAAACAGCGTTTAATATACCTTTTTGGGGTTAAAAAATCGCATCTACAACCTGCCAGCGAATGATCGCCGCTGGCAGGCTGTAGATCCACTCGTTTACCTCCCGATTCTGTGAACGCGCCCTCCTGTGTGCGCGCGTTTACAGGAAATCTCGTGTCTCGCGAGATGACGCGCCGATGCATCGAAGAGGAACAAATCGACCGCCGCCAGAACGCAATCCTGCGTTAGGCGGTCCGGAGGCGGTTAAAGCATCTCTCCTATAGGCCTTATGCACACGACCGTTGTTTCATTTCGTGTCCGTTGTTCCATTTTTCGTGATTTTCTGCGGACCCATTGACTTTCAATGGGTCCATTGAAAACTCGGCTAATGCACTGTTTGTCATCCGCGTCCGTGATCCGTGGTTCCAGTCAGTCAAAAAGATATAACATGTCCTATTTTTTTCACGGAAAACGGTTCGCAGACCCATTCAAGTCAGTGGGACCGTGAAAAAACGCGGAGGCACACAAGATTGTTATCCGCGTCTGCGTCCGTTTTTTTCCTATCATTTGAATGGCAAACTTGACTTAGACTTTTTTTTACTTTCCTTCATGTCTGGTGATCCTCCAAAAATAAAGGAAGACACACGGAAACAAAAACGGAAACGGATCACGGAACAACGGAACCCCATTTTGCGGAACGGAACACAACAACGGTCGTGTGCATGAGGCCATACAGTGTTACACCCAAGAAGTATTCTGCATGGGTCTTACTAAATAGAATAGGACCTGTGCACAATACTCTCTGGGCATGATATGGTCACCTCAGAACTTGTACCACTCAGTGTTAGGCTCCATTCACACGTCCGCAACGTGTTTTGCGGATACACGGAGCCGCGGATACACAAAACACGGAAAGCAGCAATGTGCGTTCCGCATTTTGCGGACCGCACATTGCCGGCACTAATAGAATATGCCTGTTCTTGTCCGCAATTGCGGACAAGAATAGGACATATTCTATTTTTTTGCGGAACGGAAGTGCGGACCCGGAAATGCTGATCCGCAATTCCGTGTCCGGGCAGCACATCATGCTGCCCTATAGGAATGAATGGGTCCGTAATTCCGTTCTGCAAAATGCAGAACAAAATTGCGGACGTGTGAATGGAACCTAATGTTGCGTCTGTCTGCTCCCTATCTGCAGATTAGGTTTCAGAGTGACATTAGTGACACTTTAACCAAATATACTGTGATTTAGACCAGAAACTGGCATCAATTATAGAGTAAATCTAGGTCAGCTCATAGCAACAGATACATACAACCAACCAACTTTTTTAATAGTTACAACATTCTGTTGCAGACTGTTAAAGTTCAAAAACTTGGATAACCCCTTTATGAAGCTTCTGCCTCTGTATTAATTTTGCCCATCTTACTCCATCGAACACCTTATGAACACTGATGTATGAAATTCTAGTCATCATAAATTCTCCACAATGTCTACGCAGGGATTTGGAGCCCAGAATTAGACAAGCAGAACTTCAACCACTATAAAATGGTTTACATTCACTGTAAATCTAAGGAATATAGAATATTTTGTATTTAATACCTACTTTTCAAGCATGTGGCATGATAATTGTCACTTTAAAGGCTATAGACACCTTAGGGGCAATTTTTTAATGATTGCATGTTACTCATTTTGGACTACAAATATATTTTTTAATTGGTCTTTATTAAAAAATGTTCGCAAGATGTCACTTTGTGTTTTCTTTGAATCCAGTCATCTGACGGCTCATGTCTATTTCTTATTGCTGATCTGATCTCATAAACACTCATTATAGCTCAATTCTTATCAAACTGGTAAAAATATGGCTTAAATAAGTGTTTGTGAGGTCAGCAGGTCACAGGGATTCAAAGAAAACAGATTGTGACAGCTTGCAAACAGACAGATTTTTTACTTTTGTATCTCAGAAACAGTGGAACATCTTAAATAAAAACCAAATGTAAAAAATATTTATAGCCAAAAATGAGTAAAATGTAATCATATAAAAAAATTACTCTGAAGGTGCACATAGCCTTTAAAAATGATTATTACATATTTACCAATGAAAAATTCCAATATTATGGTGTTGAGTAGTACTGTAATGATTTGTGACCATGTCTAATTACCTTACCTTCAATAATGTGATCAGCCATCTTAAAGGCTTCCTCTACATTCCCATGCAAAACTTGTTTGGTAGGTTCAAAGAATGAATTGTGCTTAATCGCGTCCTACGTGGAAACAATTCACAGTGTAACTATGACAAGCAGAGGCTGAAGCAAGCACTCACTTATATTATATGTATCAAGCGCAAACACAATCAAACTGGATTTTCGTGGGCCCACCAGGGGAAATCACTGTCATGGCCCACCATCCATTCACACAGGACACAAGCCCTTTTATTCTTTTATTGTAAGCTTTGTTGTTACAACTGTACCCTGTAAGGTCAGACAGTAAATTAATGAATCCTCTTAAAAGGAATAGACTCTGGTAGCAAGCAATTTGCTCCAGATGGGGTGGTCTTCTGGTTGTGGAGTCATGTTAGGGACCAATTCTAGTGTCAGAACCTAAGCCTAATGGAGAGTTAGATACCAAATTTTTGTTTAAAATTATGAAATGTGTGATAGCCTCAAAATAAATACAGATAGCATGACATAAATAGTAAAATTGAGGCATAATAGCAGTTTTTACTTTCATACCTGCAGCATTATGGTCATAATAAATAAGAATGTGCTTTTACAGTATACATGCATATGAAATTACAGCACACAACAGATTTATCTTTGCGTGAGGAGCCTCATGCTGCTTGCAATCAGGCCAATAGGGTACATTTCTAATTTTATCTGTGCCATAAGTATTTTATTACAGGACCCTTTTAAAATAAGACAAAATAATGCCACAATAAAAAATTGTGTTCAAAACTAGAGTCTCTTTTTGAATGCATATGGAACCAGAAATGACTATATCCAACACATCGTAAAAACGTAGGTACATCACCTCTACTGTGAGAACGAGTGGTTCCTGATCTTTATAGCTTATCTTCACTTTTGCCGCTGCTCTTCTTGCATGTTCAGGAGTGTCCGCAACAACTCCGCATATTATTTGTCCCACACAAATAACCTAAAAAAAATCATAAGGTAATGCAATTAGGAACGTTTTTCTACGTAGTAGCTACAGATTAAAACAAATCATGGACATGTCAAAATCCAAAAGGCTAGGTGTACCTTAGGAACCATTTTTGGATTGCTCCAATTCATCTGAAACTAAAAATTAGGCAATTTTTCAAACATTTTGTGTCTACAGCTCCCATGCACACTTATGCATCTCCATGGTAACAGACTACAAACAGGCCATGTGTAGTCTTATCCTGAACTCAGAGCCTCTGTCCCTCACTTCTTGCTAACTTGCTGAATATATATTAGCAAATAGTAGAGATTGTGTGGAAGTGAGTATGATTGCAGGCTACACAGTGGGGGCAGCACATCAAATGAAAGTTACAGTAAAATTAAATGACTGAAGTTCCACCATGAGCATGATTTTACCACTACTCTAAGTTGTTGTGTAGCCATAGATAGGGGAGGATAGGAGAGAATACTATAGTATGATTAATTACATTAGATCTTCTATATTGATATTCCAATTATTTAGTGTTAGTTAAATTTTTGTGACATGCATATTTAGTTCTATTCTGTTTCTTTGGTAGTAGACAAACGGGAGTTTTGGACTCTGATCAAAAATGGGTATGCTATGAGGAACAATGATGTCTTGTTCACAGCAACTATGTGCCAAAAGGAGGTGAAACTATAACCATGTGGCCATAGAAAAAATGCCGAAGAGATGTATGATTGGTCAGTTGAGTGTACCTTTGACAACAACTTACATTTAAGATTAAGCACAGAGAAAGATTGCCATAAGTGCTAAGCAGATAAGCATGCAAATTACAGAAGAGCGAACCAGTCGAGATTCGTTTCCGGTCTGATTCACCAAATTTGTGAAAAAGTTTGGTTTGGGCTGAACCAAAGTTGCTCCAGTTGCCCTACAAGTTGGTATATAACCCCCTTTAGCCTCCTAGGACTCATTTTTAGGAAAACTTTTTTTATGATTTTTTTCCCCCTCCAACATTCCCTCTCCCCAAGCTCTGGAAAGCAATGACGGCAATAGCAAATGATGTCTGAGTAACACTGCCATACATAGCTATGGGTAAACGCACATTTGATGGTGTTATCATACAGCGCATTTAAAACGACACCTCGCCGACACATGTCTCATGCATTTTCATATTCCAAAGCTATCAAAAATTGTCCCTTATCAGGGGCAGATGATGTTTAAACAAACAGTGTTATGAGATAAAAAAAAAAGTGTCTTTGGGGAATGTGATGGTTGGCAAGTGGCATGATGCAGACCGCAGCATGTGGTAGCCGTACACAATGTGTTAGTAGGTAGAAAGACAGAAAGTAAGAGTTGCTAGATGGAGCACCGGCAGCAAGCAGAGGTAAATTGATCACAATCAGCCTGCCTGGACTGCGAGAAAATTTCTGTATTAATACAGTCATCACGTACATATGCTGCCTCCCCCTAACCCAAAAACAGTGTTAACCCCCCAAAAAATATAAATATATATATATATATATATATATATATATTAAAATTTTAACTGTTAAAATATATATATTTTTAATTTCTACCATGTGGAAATTGAGTACACGGAAACTGACCCTCAGGCATTAGTGGCATGATGCAGGACCCAGCATTGGCTGGACTGTGACAAAATGTTGGTATTGAGGCAGTAATCACATATGTATGCTGCTTAATGAAATTGAATTCCCCCAAAAAATTAAAAATTTCAACCATGTGGAAAGTGAGTGGCATGATGCAGGCCCCAACATTGCCTGGACTGTGAGAAAATTTTGGTATTGAGACAGTAATCATGTACATTTATGTTGTGCCTTAAAGAAATTTAACTACCCCTCACCCCAAAATATATGTATTTATTTTATCTTTTGATCTATAACCAATGAAATACAGAATTGTAAAATTTCATCTGTAGCAGTAGCCGTACAGAATGTGATAATAGGCAGACAGACAGCAACAATGGCAAGATGGGGCACCGCTAGCAAGGTTAGGTGGATGTGAAAATCCTTCTGAATGCAGGCTTGGTTCATTTTGACAAGAGTGAAGTTTTGGACACTGGCAGAGGACAACTTGGTCTGTTTGGGTGTCACCACTCCCCTCATGGCACTGAAAACCCTCTCCGAGATGACACTGGAAGCAGGGCAAGAAAGAAGATAGAGAGCGTGCTGTGCCAGAAATCCATGCTCCATCATGTTTAGGAGACTGAAATAGCTGCTGCTGCTTTCTGCCACAAGAAAACAATCCCCCATTTTACCTTGATAGCAAGGGTCTAAAAGCATGGCTGTCCAGTAATCATCAGACTTCTTTATGTCAACGATACGCCTGTCACTGTATAAGCAAGCAAGCAAACAGGTGGCCATTCTGGCCAGCATGTCTGATGAATTACTACTTTCCGGCTCCACCCCTCACTCAGACGATTGGGTCCTCATAGTCCTCTTGCTCCTCCACTGCCGACTCCACTCCTCCTCCTCTTGCAGTGGCAGCTCCTCCTCCTCATCTTACTCATCCTCATCGTCGTCTCCCCCTCCATCATGGCAGATTCCCTTTTTGTGTCCCCAACAGCTATAGGGTGGACAGCAAGATGTGTCAGTTGCTCCTCTTCTGTGAGGGATGATGTTCATCCTACAGTTGTCCCTGCTGACAAACTTTGTGGCCTCTTGGACAGGTGCCTCGGATGAGCTGCCACTACCTGACCTCGAAGCAACACATGCTCCCTGCTGCTGAGGCTGACTGGTGCATGACAAAATCGTTCATAGCTTTCCGCTGCTCATACAGATGTTCGAGCAGGTGCAATGTTGGTTTCCAGCGAGTTGGCACGTCACGGATTAAGCGGTGGCCAGGTGGGGGTTTAGCTTGTAGACAAGCTAATTGCTGGTGGAGAAAAGTGTTTTCATGGCCAAACATTCCGTTATAGATGTCTCACGATGGAGCAGAGGACAAGGAGGAGTCTTAGTAGGAGAAGAAGAAGGGGATGATGATGACAAAGATACCATACTGCTTGGGGATGCAAGGACAGACTTGTTCTGATTGGGAATGCTGGCCAGTTGTATTTTACCAAAGGATACGGTGATGCCATCTCATGTGCTAAGACCTCTGGTACCTATAATTGTGTTTGAATGGCCACAGCTTATTTTAACCCTGCAGATCTTGCACACTGATGTGGTTTTGTGTGCCCGCCTTGTGGAGAAAAAGTGGCAAATAGGAGTTGCTCATACAGAGCTACAGGCAGCAGGGGTGTTGCTAGGGTCTCAAAAGATCCGGGGCACAAGCCCCTATAAATATGTTGCCCCCACACTTTGCTGTACTTGCTATACAGCAGCACTTACCTGTCACATCCAGGGCCTCCAGGTGACGTCTCCTCTCTGTCATCATCTTCTCTGAAGATCTTCTCTCTCATCATCTTCTCCACTCGGTCTGGGCAACTTCTCTCAGCCGCCTCGTCTCTGCAGAGTGTGACACACAGACATCTTAGCTTCCTCACATTCTATCATTATCCCCCAACTGGAGTCCCTACAGTGTTATCCTGCTGCTTGCTGTGCCCCCCCCCCCCCAAATACTATCCTGAAGAAACATTACTGCCCCCCATAGTAATAGTGCTCCTCATAGTCCCACCAATAGTAATTCCCTTCTAGAATGCCCTCATTAGTAACACTGCCCCAACCGTGATAATGCTCCTCAACAATGCCCCCATTATTAGAAGAGCCCTCCCATATTAATAATACCCTCACAGAGTCCCCAGTAGAAATAAGGCCCCCTATTGTTCCCCCAGTGGTAATAAAGCTCCCTACAGACCCCTCAGTAGTAATAAGGCCCCCATAGTGCGCTTAGTAGAAATAAGGCGGATCTATAAGACCCTCCTATAGAGCCCCCAGTAGTAATAAGACCACCTATAATGTCCCCTGGATCTGCAGTGCCCCCTGCAGTTATAATCCTCCCTCCACCATACAGTCCCATGTAAATACCATCACCTCCTCCCCAGCCGCCTCCAACGAACAATCCCATGTAAACATCACCCCCTAAAGCTACTTTCACACTTGCGTTCGTGCGGATCTGTCCTGTACTTGTACAGGACGGATCCACACCGATAATACAAACGAATGCATCCGATCAGGACCGATTCGTTTGTATTAGATTTGAATTTCTAAGTCCCAATACGGATCCGTCCTGACTTACATTGAAAGTCAATGGGGGACGGATCCGTTTACAATTGCACCATTTTGTGTCAATGCAAAGGGATCCGTCCCCATTGACTTACATTGTAAGTCAGGACGAATCCGTTTGGCTCCGCAAGGCCATGCAGACACAAAAACGGTGCTTGCAGCATTTTGGGGTCCGCTTCCAAAACAGAACGGGGGGCCATACGGAGCCGAACGAATGCATTCCGAATGGATCTGCATCCATTCAGAATGCATTGGGGTTAAACTGATGCATTTGGGGCTGCTTGTGAGAGCCTTGAAACGAATCTCACAAGCGGATCCCCAAACGCAAGTGTGAACGTAGCCTAAACATTAAGTCCCATGTACATAAACATCATTCCCGCCCACCATCCACTTTCAACATACAGTCCCATGTCAATAACATCACTCTCTCCCCCAGCCACCTCAAGCACACAGTTCAATGTCAATAACATCCCTCCCTTCAGCCCTAACATACATCCCAGTTAAATAACTACAACTCCCAGCATTGCTCTGCCTCTCCCTTCACTTACCTCTCCTCATGTACAGACATCATCATTAGGCTCCTTCTCCTCTTCACTCCTGTCCAATCCTGCACTGGTCACATGATGGTGACATCATCCAGGTCATCCTATCACAGCCTGTTTTGCTGATCACATGACCTGTGATGTCACCACATGTCCTTTATCTCTTCCCAGTGTATTAGATTCAATTGTATTGCCGTTCTGTGTACGGCAATACAGTTGTATCTAGCAGGCAAGCAGGACATTCGGGGCATGGGACAAAACATCCGGGGCCCAGGCCCCGAATGTTTTAACCTAGCGACGCCCCTGACAGGCAGCCAAGCTGGCCTTATCTCTGGAAAGTTTTGGACCTAACACACCCACAGCATCAGCGGCATCAACAGATCCTGAATGAGATGTGGCTCCGGCTGTTCTTTGAGAGTTAGGAGGCCTCTGCTCTTTATTGCTGCCGCCACCGCCCTTCTACATCGATGTTGCCTCCTCCTCAGCACTCCGATCTGGCTCCCAGGTCCTGTCCAGCACACAATCGTCATCGGAGTCCTCACCTTCCCTAAAGCTTTTAGCTGTGAGATATCATGATTTGCTCCCCTGCTCTGCGTTTTCCCTGACAGCCAAGTCACTTCCCCACCACCAATGCCATGGCTACAGGTGCCACTATTCCCACCACCATCAACACAGGTATGCCTGTGGTCACCAGCCTCCTCTCCAACCTCCTCCTCAGGGCAGCCTAAATGGTGAGGGCTGCAATGAGAAGCAGGAGGAACACTGTGACCCCTGGCTCCACAGCACGGTATGAGACTCTGAAGTCACCTCCACATCATACTGTTGCAACTGAGAGGAGGAGTGAGCCATCCAATTCACAATCTCATCCTCTCTCTGCTCATCTATAATGTTGCGCCTTTGTAAAGCCAGCAGGGACAACTGTGACCTACTACTACTACTACTACCAGTACTTCTGGCTGGATAGTTGGTGCTGCTACTACCCACATTCTGGCTCTGGGTCTCTCGTTTGGAACCCTTCTGTAGCCTGCACATTTTTGGGCCTCTCAGATAATGTGCACTACCCTGTGTATTGGTGTAGTAAACACATATATATGCCGCTAGTTTAAATATAATCAACAACCCCCCCAAAAAAAAAAAAAGTGTGAAATAGGGAAATGGATTTGGGCCTAAATTAGTTATCACTGCCATATAGCTTTGTGTGCTACCCTGTCTATTGGTGTAGTAATCATGTATATATGCTGCTAGTTTGAATATAATCAGTCCCCATTAAAAAATGTTTTATTGGAAACGTGTTTGTGAAATAAAGGAAAACTTATTTAGGCCTAAATTTATTATCCCTCACAGGCCTAGTTGTTGGTGTTGATAACCTATATGCTGGTTTAATTAAATTGAACAAGTCCCAAAAAACATTAAAATTCCAACCGTGTAGAAACAGAATCCATGGAAACAAACAATTGAGGCCTGATTCTCAATTTCTCATTATCACTCACAGGTAGATTTCTGCCCTACCTAGTGTCTTGTAGTAATCACATATATATGCTGCTTTAATTACATTTAACAATCCCCCCAAAAATGTAATTGCTACTGTGTGGAAACTGAAAATACGTAAACAGACAATTGAGGTTTGATGCTCAATTTCAACTTAACGTATACAGGTAGATTGCTTGCACACTGTGGGTATTGCTGCAATAATCACAAATATATGCTGCTTAATTAAATTAAAAGACCCTCCCAAAAATTTTTAATTGCGACCACGTGTAAACTAAAAATACATAAACAGACAACTGAGGCTTGACACTCAATTTTAACTACACACAAGTAGATTTCTGCCACACCATAGGTATGGCAGCAGTAATCACGTATATATGCTGCTTAATTAAATTGAAAGCACTCCCAAAAAAAATCTTTAATTGCGACCGTGAGGAAACTGAAAATACGTAAACTGACAACTGAGGCTTGACGCTCAATTTGAGCTTAATACACACAGGTAGATTGCTGCCACACCATGAGTATGGCTGCAGTAGTATATATATATATATATATATATATATATATATATATATATATATATATACACACACACACTGCTTAAATACAGCTATATTGAACCCCACAACAGATTTCTGTGAAAATGGAGAAACAAAATGGAAGTATTTGTTTGTAGGTAGCTGCCTTTGAGATGCACCTGCACTTCTGATAGCAGGCACAGCTAGCCACAGCTCCTGTATCCTCTCCCCCTGTTTGTCAACTGCCCTGCTTCTCTCTATTGTACACAACACACAATTCTTCTTTGGAATCCTAACCTTTGCCGTCACTGCGCCGTTTTACTGGATTCGTTCAAAACAAACCAGGAAATATTTGGGTTTGTCTGCCGTCCGAAAAATAGCAAAGTTTGGAACGAACTTGGTTCAGTCCGTACTGGTTTTCTCATCCTTAATGCAAACCAATTGTTTAAAGTAGTTGTAATGGAGTAGACACATATGGATGCTTTCTTCTAGCAATGACGCCACACGAGTCCATGGGTAGTGTCTGGTATTGCAGCTTAGCTTCATTGACCTGAATGAGGTCTAGCTGCAAACCATGGGCAAGATGTGGACAGGTGTGAAACCTAATTATTTTCCAATTCTCTGTTGCCTGAAAAATGTAACCAATACTGTATATAGCCTACACAATCAATATGAATGGGCCATATATCTTCTGGGAATGGCAAGCTTAATAATACCTACTGTCATTAAACAGTATTTAACCCTGAGGTTTTACAGTATTCATTCAATGCAGCTATTATTTACCTCTTCCTCTGAAAATAATGGACCTAGTGTAGAGATTTCATTGAGTCCAGGGACATCCTTTGCTCTTATTATGTCAACTACACCAGGACTTTTGAGAGCATCACTATCATCAATGGACCTAAAAGAAGAAGTGCAGTTACACAATTATATCATTTCTATACCGATGTTCACATGACTATACTCCATGCTCATTACCTGGAGGGCTTATCTACCAAATACGTGAGAAGAAATTACTTGCAGTCGGTCAGACATAGGTAAGCAAGACATTATAGAACACCAAAATACAACTTGAAAACGCCTATGACAGTATCTATATATTTAAGCTTGCTCTAGGTTTGTCATAACACTTCTGTCCCTGAGCACCTAACGTATACCAACACAGGCGACTGACTGACCTTGCTTTCTGAAATTCCCTGTTCTTCTCTCCTGTACCTTACAGCTTGACTTAAACTGCTGACCAATTTTTGCTTACACAGATTAATATCTGCTGTATTTAAAATAACCAATGTGCATCAGCCTTTACTGTACCACCCAGAGAAGCACTGGTGAAAAGAACCATTAAT
Source organism: Bufo bufo (assembly GCF_905171765.1). Taxonomy (NCBI): domain Eukaryota; kingdom Metazoa; phylum Chordata; class Amphibia; order Anura; family Bufonidae; genus Bufo; species Bufo bufo. Next base: position 143,406,509 of record NC_053395.1, on the reverse strand, counting down.
AAATCGGTGTAATTTTCAAAGGAAGGATGAAAACTGAAAAGATAAGACATCATTCAAATGGCACAAAAGCTCATAATCCCTTTCAATGAAGTGTCGGACCTCCGCCGATCTGATCTTGATGACCTATTCTGAGGATAGGTCCACAATAAAAATAACTTGGACAACACCTTTAAAAACACCAGTCTGGCATTTAGTACTAGAATCCTTTTGTTTCCACTGCATAGAATAACCAGCGGGTGACTGCGGTTCATATTCATGCCAGAAACTGAATCTGAACCATTTGTTAAAATTAGCCTTTATTCCATAATAAATGCTAACCGTCTGAAAAGGCACCTCTGTAGGAGGAGACAAGTGCAATAACTGATGCCAAAACTTTGGTAGGTCCTGTTATAGATTTTGCATTGGGGCCAAGTAGCTTAAAGTTTTGCCTTTGATTGGTTTTAATTGGCTTAGGAACTTCAATATAATGTACTTACACAATCTTTGCATGGGCTTTTTTGCTGGTAACAAAAGCTAGGAAAAGTTCTTGATCCACAGGTGGCATGTCATCCACATATATAGCTTCTCCTGTGGCCTGCGTAATGCCAGACAGGTGTACTACTGGATGGCCCACAGGATCTTCCACTGGCTGCTTGGTGGTAACTTCCTATGTAATATACCAGATTGTATGATTGAAATAACATGGAAATTGCATCATTTAGGGCTTATTCATACGTTAATAAATCACGGATATGTGCTGTCCATGTTCTCCCCCCACAACACACGTATCCAAGGATTTTGTGTGTTTCTTCACATATTCTTGTGTTTCCACTTACAACAGAAAACAGCAGAAACATGCGTATGGACCTAGACGTCTATGGGACTGTGAAAATCACAGATAGAACACACATGCCATTCATGTTTTGCCCATTTTCACTGATACATTGTACATATAATTGATTAAAAAAAACTTCTGCAGATGCACAGTATAGATCAACCATGGTCAAAAAACACTGACGCGCCCTGAAGTTGGACATTGTGGATGCAAAGCTTACATACAGCAGGGCCCAAATATTTACATCGGCAAAAGGGACACAGATATGTGAATATAGCCTCAAAGAACATTATGTAAAACCCAATTGATTGAATCACACCACACATATTTTACCTGGAAAACCTGAACTGTTTTTGGAACTGTAGTCTCAAAACCTCTGATGGCACTGAGATGTTCTGATGCCTTGACAGAAGATGTGATCTACAAACATTTCAAAGAAATATACTGAAGGATAACAAGTAAAACAGAATAGCAATAGAATAATATTCTTAGCAACAATGAGGTTTTCTTTTTTTTTTATATAAATGCATAAGAATGGGTGAAAGCCGCAGGCCAGCATCTACAGGCTCCCAAAGTCTGGTGGTCATTCCCCAGTTGAGCAGTTGTCCTCAGCGACCATGACCTCACATTGCACCCAGACTGTTGATTAAATGTTGATTAGGGAAGGCCACTTTTAATGTCATAATACTTTTTATATAGTTGTATTGAAATAATCCGATTTACTACTTTAATCTTAAATGGTTATGTTTCTGCGTTTGAATGTTTATGAGCAGTTAAGTCTTGTATTAGTCTGACATGAATTCAAGATTAGTTTCAGTGGTCATAGGCTATCCAGCTGGATGTCTTATTGTTTATTGCATTTTTAAGACTTTTGTTTTGCTGGTTGACATGGACAGCTGCCATTAGAAAAGACCACTTTAAATTAGATCATTTATAAGATATCCTAATGTTAGGGGTGGTATTGGGTTTGTTTGGCCCCAAAAAGTAGCTTAGCCATCTCAATACTTCTGACACACAACAGAACCACAGGGGTCTGTATTAGATATGGCAGATGAACTTTAAAATTGCACTTTTGGCTTGGGAGAGGAGTAAATACATTTTTTAAAATATAAAACAGTGCTTAGGTTTAAAGGGATTCTGTCACCAGGTTTCACCCCTGTCAGCTAAACATATGCTGATGTTCAGGGCCTCATCAGGATTCCTAATGTGGGCTTCTAAATGTGATCCGTAGCCTTATTTTGCTAAAAAACAGGTTTTACTAACCTGTCACTCAAAGAAATAAGGTGCCCAAGGGGATGTCAAGGGACGCAAGGTGCCGGCCGCACCCACCGCTGTTCGTGCCCAGCGCCGCCTTTCCAGACTTCTGCACCGCCTCCTAATCCACTGTGTCGCCTCTCGCTCTCCCTCCCTCCCCCTCCTCCTGCTGTAAGATATCGCGCGTGCGCACAGGGCTCTGAGAGGCTGGCGCCAGAGTGCAGGTCATAACTGGGTTTGAGCGAAGTGCCGGCGCATGCGCACTTCGCTTTAAGAAGCCAAATCGAGAAGTCCGCAAAGGGCGCATCAGGCAGAGCCCTGTGCGCACGTGCGAGATCTTACAGCAGGAGGAGGGAGGAGGGGGGATGGAGGGGGGTTGGAGGGAGAGCGAGAGGCGGCACAGAGGATTAGGAGGCGGTGCAGAAGTCTGGAAAGGTGGCGCTGGGCATGAACGGCGGTGGGTGCGGCCGGCACCTTGCATCCCTTGACATCCCCTTGGGCACGTTATTTCTTTGAGTGACAGGTTAGTAAAACCAGTTTTTTAGCAAAATAAGGCTACGGATCACATTTAGAAGCCCACATTAGGAATCGTGATGAGGCCCTGAACATCAGCATATGTTTAGCTGACAGGGGTGAAACCTGGTGACAGAATCCCTTTAAGGTATACTGTGTTCAGAAGATCTGCTCCGTGTTCTTGATCTACAAGTGGCATTTCATCTACATATATATATGGCTTATCCAGTCGCCTGCTTAATACAAGACTTGTGCACTACTAATTGGCCTACAAAATCGTCCACTGGTTGCTTGGAGGGGTTGGCCAATTTCACACATTGGTGCAGGTCCCACCTCTAAGACCTACACCTATCTCTACAACGGTAGAAGTTGTTTGGACGGCACTCCTTTAACAGTGGTCCGGTGCTCAGCGGTAGACAGTCAGTATATAAAGAATATTAAACCGCGGCACTCGAATTAAGTAGTTATTTATTTATTAATCCATCCACAAAAATAGGACTTAAGGCCAACGTTTCGGTCTCATCCCGAGACCTTGTTCACGGCCTAAAATAAGACAATAATTGTAATACATATTTTGTATATTTTATATACATGGATATAAATAGAAAGTTGTATTAGAGTAAATTAATATAGAGATCCACAGAACATATAATGAAGCAAAGTAATATAGAGAGCAGATGTAATGAGTAATAGTGCTTGAACATCATATACCAGAGAGGACCAGTAGGGATAAAGGTCAATTGCAGAGTAACACAAAGGTCAGGAGATTTCTAGATTATGGTAGGAACCTGTAAAGGAATGTATCTCTATATTAGTATAGGTTAGTCTTAAGGGGGAACACTATATCTATGTGTGTATATATATATATATATATATATATATATATATATAGGTATATAGATATATCCACACTCGCATGCCAGTAATGAGCCACAGAATAGGCCACAAAGTAATTGGTTGAGGCATAATCCAGTGATGAGTGGGTGATCCAGGGAGGTGCCAAATATAGTAGGTAATAGTTGGCCTTAAGTCCTATTTTTGTGGATGGATTAATAAATAACTAACTACTTAATTTGAGTGCCGCGGTTTAATATTCTTTATCTCTACAACGGGACCTCCAAAGTGAAGGACTGCATACCTCACAAGTGTGGCCACTCTCCATTCACTTCTGTGGGAGTGCCGAAAATTAAATCTGGAACTCCCATACAGGTGAATGGAAAGGTGGCTATGCTTACTTCAGTTATATGGGAGTTCCAGAAATAGCCGAGCATGCTCACTTGGCTCTTTTCAGTACTCTCATAGAAGAGAATGGAGAGTACGCCACACATGTCAGATGCGCTGTCCTTCACATTGGGGATGCAATTCAAATTAAAGGTGCCCAGAGGTGGAACCTGCACCTATTTGACATTGGTGGCAGATCTTAGTGATAAACCACCAATGTGTGAGATGGGCCAACCTTTTTAACTTCCTATTTAAAACCCAGGATTGTATGATTGTGGTAACATGGAAATCATCACTGAAGTGTTTTGAAATTGCATCTCAAGGAAGAAATTGCAACTTGAGGGAGATAAATGAGAAAGCAGATCTTCCAGACAGGAGCACACACTGTGGAAATTTCACTGACAAGTACAATATGACTTACAGGTTTATCCAGGACCTGCAGAACTTGAAGGTAGAATTTGAAGAGAAAACTGATGATCAGAGATCTCTTGTATTCTACCTTTCCTTCAGGAGCGGATGGTGGAATAGTTATCTCATTTAGGACCATTCTGCAGGCTTCAGAGAGCATCTCATCATTCCAATGCCTGCCAAGTACAATATATATTACTTTACATTATAATATGATTATATTGCAAGGTATATACGGTAATCTTAAATAGTTACATTAATGTCTACAATATGGTTTATGGAAGAAAACACTTCTATTTGGTTTGGCATATTTTTATGACTTAAATTACAAGCTATTTCCATTATTTTCATTGCACTGTCCCAAGATGTAGATTTATCACTTATCCACATGACTGCCTGATTGGTAGGATCTGGCTCCTGGAGCATGAAAACTGCAGCAGAGTCATCCTGTGCCCCTTCATATAAATGGAGCAGCAGGCAAGCACGCAGGCTGCAGCTCCATTCACCTCTGTGGGCCTTCCGAAGATAGCAGAGTAAAGTGCTTGACTAACCAAAGGGCAAAACCAGCACCGATTAAAAATCTAAATAGTTATTTATTTGATAACACAGCATTGCACAAACGGATAAGCACGGCACCCCGAGAGTAGATGTGTTTCGGACAAGTTACATGTCCTTAGTCCTAAGGAAATGTATCTTGTCCGAAAGGTGTTTACAGTTGGGGTGCTGTGCTTATCTGTTTGTGCAATGCTGTATTATCAAATAAATAACTATTTCGATTTTTAATCAGTGCTGGTTTTGCCGTTTGGTTTTTCTAAGAGGTCGGGAATCAATGTTGATCGGGGAGATGTTTAAAGGGGTTTTTCAATTACGCAATAAAATAAATAAATAAATAACACCAGCAGTCCAACTCACTGCATTACATAAGCTGATGATGACATTCTGGGTGCATTTTGACTCCTCCAGCATAATTGCGATCTGTGATCCACACCCTGTGTTTGCATCCTAGTGCAAGACTCATGGGGAGTGTCTATAGCATCGGGTCTTTGCCTCTCCTTCCCCTCCCAGCTGGAATCCTCATTAGTATTCACTTCAATACAGTGAATAGTAATGAAGCTGTGTTGGAAATGGGTTTTACTACAAAAATTATTTAACAGATCTTCATCAGGATTTGAACTCCAGACCTTCCGTATGTCAGGTAGAAGTGTTACTATTACACTACAATCCTGCTTTGCTGGAAAGGCTAAACTTTCTGTGCTTAAAAATCTATTTTCTTTACTGACATAACACTAAACAAATAGTATATTACTGAAATGAAAGCAAAAAAAAAAAGGGCCATCTAAGATAGAGTTCAAGAAAATGGGCAACAATCACTATTAGGGTACATTCACATGAACGTAAGCCATCCGTGCCACAGCTGTGTGAATTCCATATTGCGACATGGACCCATTCACTTGAATGGGTCTGTGATATGCAATATACGGCAAAAGATAAGGCATGTGCTATCTTTTGCAGTTCGGAGGCTCATGGAAGAGCTTCCGAGTGCTTTCGATCCGTGCCTCCACTCCATATCGTATCTTGAGGATTGCGTACCTATTCAAGTCATTGTGTCTGCATCCGTGATGCAGGATTCACACAGCCGCTGCCCGTATATATTGCAGAATCGCCATTTGCAGTCCACAATACAGGAATGGATGACCTAAATTCGTGTGAATGTACCCTTAGTAAGTGAAAGTATGTGCTGTTTCCTGTCAAGTGATGCTGAAAATTTAAAAAATGGAATACCTCTTTAAATCTTAGGGCAAAAGGGATAGTATAATTTTTATTTTTATTTTTTATTTCAAACCGAAGTGGGGCTGGTAATAAAATACCTCCAGGCTGCAGCCAGCGACATATTGCAGAAGCTCAGGCTGTACACTGCTGAGGCCAGTCATTTGCTGGAGCAGTATATGGGACATCACTGCTACAGCTGCAATGATATGTTATCGCCCCATATCACTTCTTCCATATGCCTCAAAGCTACTTGAGCAACATGTCCATTCTGAACTGTCCTCTCATCTCTCCTCCTGCTCCCTCTTTGACCTGCTACAATCTGGCTTCTGACCCCACCACTCAACTGAGACTGCCCTCACCAAAGTCACCAATGACCTACTAACAGCCAAAATCAAAAAACATTACTCTTTCCTCCTTCTCCTTGACCTGTCCTCTGCCTTTGACACTGTTGACCACTCCCTTCTGTTACAAACTCTCTCATCTCTTGGCATCACTGACCTGGCCCTCTTCTGGATCACATCATACCTCACAGAGTGTACATTTAGCGTCTCCCACTCTCACACCACCTTCTCGTCTCATTCCCTCTCTGTTGGTGTCCCGCAAGGCTCTGTCCTAGGACCCCTGCTCTTCTCTATCTACACTTTCGGCCTGGGACAGCTCATAGAGTCCCATGGCTTTCAGTATCACTTTTATGCTGACTACACAAAAATCTACCTCTCTGGTCCAGACATCACCACCTTACTATCCAGAATCCCACAATGCCTATCTTCGATATCCTGCTTCTTCTCCTCTCGCTTTCTAAAACTTAACATGGATAAAACAGAATTCGTCATCTTTCCCCCATCTTGCTCAACCCCCCCCAACAGACCTATCTGTCATGGCTGCACACTCTCCCCGATCAACCAAGTCCGCTGCCTTGTAGTGAGCTTGGATTCTGCCCTTTCCTTCCGACCGCACATCCAAGCCTTTTTTTTCACTACCTGCTGCCTCCAACTCAAAAACATCTCCCACATCCGCTCTTTCCTCAACTTTGAGTCTGAGAAAATGCTTGTACATGCCCTCATCATCTCCCACCTAGACTACTGCAACATCCTCCTCTGTGGCCTTCTATCTAGCACTCTTGCACCCCTCCAATCTATCCTCAACTCTGCTGCCCGACTAATCCACCTCTCACCCTGTTACTCCTCTGCCTCTCCCCTATGCCAATCCCTTCACTGGCTCCCCATTGTCCAGCGAATTAACTTCAAAATACTAACAAATACATACAAGGCTGTTCACAACCTGTCCCCTCCCTACATCTCTGAGCTACTTTTCCGATACATCCCCACACACAATCTCCGATCCTCACAAGACCTCCTTCTCTCCTCTCCTCTTATCACCTCTTCCCACAATCGCCTCTAAGATTTCTCCTGTGCATCCCCCACACTCTGGAACTCGCTACCCCAACATATCAGACTCTCACCGACAGTGGAATCCTCGAAAAAAGAAACCTAAAAACCCACCTCTTCAGACAAGCCCACAACCAGTGACCCTGCTGCCTCTATACCGCCATGACCAACTTCACCCTCTCCTACTGTGTCCTTCTCCCATACCATGCAGATTGTAAGCCCTCTCTCCTTCTGTACCAGTCTGTAACTCGTCTTGTTCATGCTTGCTGGCATCAACCTAAGGGAACAAACTGCGCATGCGCAAAGCTCTCACTTTGTGACGTCCGGGATCAAGGAGGAGATTCGGAGGATGCGGGTAGTGGTAGGCTCCTTCACAGTGGGCATGGCTGGGCTCCAGAAACGTTAGTAACAGCCCCTTGGGATCCTTACTTGCCTCATTTACATATATATAAAATAATTTTTTTGCCTAAATAAAAGCACTCACAGCTATGGGGAATGTATATTGCGGACATGCTAGCGGCGATCTAGCAGCGCATGTCCGCAGCTCTATAGGCAATGTAATAGCAAGGATCTCCCCAGCAAGCAAGCAGGTGCAGGCAGTGTCGGACTGGGACGCCTAGGGCCCACCAGTGGAATTGATTTTGGGGCCCACCCTAGAGCTGGAGATATTACTTGTTCATTTTTCAGTCTCACACACATGAATGTACAATACAGTATGCTAAACTATATCAAATTGTTTCTCTTTAAGCAACTCATTTAGTTGATAACTGTGTCTGTTATTTACTGTCAGTAGTTTGGACAGCAGTCACACGTGGACATTCCATGTCCTGGATGAACCACCCAGTCCCTCAGCCAGCCAGCCTAAACAATATATAAAGTGAAGGAAATGTTTCCTGATATAGTCAAAAGGATAACTTTATTGAAGTGATTGTGTAGCGTCCTTATTCATTCCATATTGTACCACAGGAATATCAAACAGGTTTAACTATATGTAGCAGGAATCTCCAGACACTTGTGTTATACTGCGACTTGTGTTACACTGCGACGTATGACTTTTGCCATATATTTACCTTTTGACCAATAATCTCCCTGGGACTCAACAGCTCTCCTCTGCTTATGATTTTCTATATTTTGTATATTATACTTAATATTTAATTTACTTTATGCACTTTGATATATACTACTAATATCCAGGAATTTTGTTTGCCTATATATGTGTTCTTATATGTACCATATTTCTTATTTTGCCTCAGGCAGTGAACAAGGTCTTGTGATAAGACCGAAACGTTGGCCAGTATTTATTTATTAACTATTACTTCCTGGATGGATAATAAAGAAACACTACTAATTAAATAGTAAAACGAGTGCCGTGGTCATTCACTGGCTGAAGTGAGACAACCCCTTTAACACAGAAGCTCAATTTACTGATCCTATAGACGGTGTACGCCCAGGCTGTTGTTTCCTGCACCAGGTCTATCACAGGCGCTCAGGCTGGATGATACTGTACATTTGGGGCAGGGGTAGTCACTTCTCTCTCACTCTGTACCAGCTATTGGCTTACTTTCAGACGGATTGTTGCCCCAGAATTGTGCTGAAATGTTGGCACAAATGGTACATCTCAGGCCCCGCCCTCTTGTCAAGCATTTCAGAAGAAGGTGTACAACCCCTATGTGCACCAGTTTATGCCCTTTTTTTTTACACAGATGTTTGGCGCAGATGCATTAGTAAACGTGGGCCAGTGTTTGCTGTGTGCCGCAGGACGTTTTATTGGAACAGGGGGCTCTGTGCGGTGCCAGGAGATACTATACAGCGCTCTGATCTATGCCCAGCTTTTCTTTGATGTGCTGGTATACATCTACCCCCCTGATCAGTGTTGGGTTTAAGGGGTTGTGCAGTGTAAAGATACCGATGACCAGGCTGAGCGGATCGCAGGAGTTCAGTGTGGGAGAATGGGATGACAGGGCAGGAGTAGAGAAGCAGGAGGGCTGTGTCCAGCCAGGCCAGCCCCCAAGTCCCTAAAGTAATGGAAGAAAAGGTATTTACTGATAACAAAAAATGCTCATGTTTTTACTGTTCCGCTCTCTGAAAATTACAACTCCCAGCATGCCCTGTCATATGCAGACCTTCAGGACCTGCTGAGAGTTGTAGTTTTCCTCACTACAAATTGCCATACTCCTAGGCCTATTCACACCATGTATACCATGATAGAAACTGCTATGGCTTCTGCTGCTATATACGCTGCACTGAATGGAGCTAAGCCATTAAAGGACACTGCACCAAAAGTGGACATGTCTGTTCTTGGGACAGTTGCAGGTTTTAACCCCTTTAGGACAGGGCCATTTTCGTTTTTTTCTTTATTTTTGGATTTTTTTTTTACTCCCAGCCCTCCCAGAGCCATAACTTTTAATTTTTCCATTCAAATAGCTGTATGACAGCTTGTTTTTTTCGGGATAAGTTGTACTTTTTGACTGCACCATTTACGGTTGCATACAATATAGTGGGAAATTGGAACATTTTTTTCAAATGGCGTAGAATTATTAAAAAAAAAAAGATTCAGCTACAGTTTTATGAATTTTGTTTTCACAGCATTTTCTATGCGGTAAAACTGACTTGTTACTTTCATTCTCTGGGTTAGTATGATTACATCTATACCACATATGCTTAGATTTAATACTGAAAAAACAAAACTTTGAAAAAACTATTTTTTTCTTTGCATTGCCATGTTGGCATCAATAACCTTTTGGTTTTTATGTCTATGGAGCTGTGTTAGGGCTCATTTTTTGCCGGAGAATCTAGTTTTTATTGATACCATGTTGGAGTGTGTACGACTGTTTGCTCATTTATTATTCCAACTTTCCTAAAACTTTTTTTTTTTTACACTTTTTAATAATTCTTCTAGTGAACTTGAACAAGAAATTATTAGATTGCTTCTGACATAGACTGCAATTAATTAGCATTGGAGTCTATCAGAGTTTCAGGCAGGATCTTCTTGGGAACATAGCTGCTGCATCCTCGGATCATTCAGAAGAACCGAGCCCCCGATCCCCACTAGGTTTTTGAGATGTTGTAGTCACATTTGACCATGGCATCTGAGGAGTTAAAAGTGTGAGACTGACATCATTGTCAATTGCATATATTATCCCTCGGTGTCTGCTGTTTAAAACAGCAAGCACTTAGTGGCTATAGCACCTGCTGCGCTTGCGAGTGGGCGCCATCCTAAAATATCCAACTCACAATGTAACGTATATTTAAAAGGTTTTCCTGAAATATTATAACTCATGACATATCCTGTGGATAGGTCATCAGTATCCCATCAGTGGGGGTCTGACACCCGGGACCTCTGCTGATCAGCTGTTTGAGAAGGCATCGGTGCTCTTGTGAGCGATGTGCCCTTATCTGTGCTTTTCCGCGGCCATGTGACGTCACGTCCATTGATCAAGTGGCCTAGGAGCAGCTCAGCCCCATAGAAGTGAATGGGGCTGAGCATGATACCAAGCACAGCCGCTATACAATGTACGGTGCTGAGCTTGGCGAGCTGTGAGAAGGCTGTGGCGCTACTGCAATCACTTCAATAAACCTATCCTTTTGAATATGCCAGGAAACATTTCCTTCACTTTATATATTGTTTAGGCTGGCTGGCTGGGGGACTGGGTGGTTCATCTAGAACAGGCATGCTCAACCTGTGGCCCTCCAGCTGTTGCAAAACTACAACTCCCACCATTCCCGGACAGCCTACAGCTATCAGCCTACACAAGGGCATGGTGGGAGTTGTAGTTTTACAACAGCTGGAGGGCCACAGGTTGAGCATCCCTGATCTAGGACATGGAATGTCCACGTGTGACTGCTGTCCAAACTACTGACTGTAAATAACAGACACAGTTATCTACTAAATGAGTTGCTTAAAGAGAAACAATTTGATATAGTTTAGCATACTGTATTGTACATTCATGTGCGTGAGACTTAAAAAGGAACAAGTAATATCTCCAGCTCTAGGGTGGGCCCCCAAAATCAATTCCACTGGTGGGCCCTAGGCGCCCCAGTCCGACACTGCCTGCACCTGCTTGCTTGCTGAGGAGATCCTTGCTATTACATGCAGCGATCTTCTCAGCAACATGAGAAGGAGCGATTGCTATGCCATAGCTCGTCCCCATGCTGTATAGTGGTTTGCCGGTGGCAGATCAAAATTAGACAACACGATTACCGCCAGCAAATCCTGATCTTTCAGCATGCTGGATTACCCGATAAAAGAGTGTTTGCTCATTCATCAGGCAACCGGTGGCAGTATTATACTGCAAGATGATTGCTAATGGGTGTTCATGCGAATCTGCCCATCTAATACACTCTTAAGGTATAAGGGAAAGATCTGCACCTGTTCTTTGTTTAGATCCGCACCTTGTTTTGGCTCACAATCACTGATGGAAATTACTGACCAAACACTGACGTGTGAATGAGACATAACTGATGGAAATAACTAAAATGTGAACTTGGCCCTAGTGCATCTAATTTACCAAGCAAAGTAAGACTTTTTGATGAATTTCTACAAGGACTTCTAACTTCTGCTAACTTACCAGGAATGGTCATATTTAAAGACACACTACAAGTATTATCCTGATGATAACTCAGGGCTTTAGTATTTGATTCATACCTGCCTATGAGAGCCTGGCAGGTTTGCTTTGCAGATACAGTAGAGGGACCCACACCACCATAGAAAATGGCAATTTCTTTAATCACATCAGTGTCATTATTAAATTGAACTTGCATTCCTGCATTGACAATGGCAAAAGCATTTTCTTCACTCAGGGCTTGTCTGAATGCTGACACAACTTGATTCTGGGTAAAAAGCACAAAGGATAAAAAGTAAATATAAAGGACAAAAATACATCTTTAAATATATATATATATATATATATATATATACACTGCGTGCAGAATTATTAGGCAAATGAGTATTTTGACCACATCATCCTCTTTATGCATGTTGTCTTACTCCAAGCTGTATAGGCTCGAAAGCCTACTACCAATTAAGCATATTAGGTGATGTGCATCTCTGTAATGAGAAGGGGGGTGGTCTTATGACATCAACACCCTATATTAGGTGTGCATAATTATTAGGCAACTTCCTTTCCTTTGGCAAAATGGGTCAAAAGAAGGACTTGACAGGCTCAGAAAAGTCAAAAATAGTGAGATATCTTGCAGAGGGATGCAGCACTCTTAAAATTGCAAAGCTTCTGAAGCGTGATCATCGAACAATCAAGCGTTTCATTCAAAATAGTCAACATGGTCGCAAGAAGCGTGTGGAAAAACCAAGGCGCAAAATAACTGCCCATGAACTGAGAAAAGTCAAGCGTGCAGCTGCCAAGATACCACTTGCCACTAGTTTGCCCATATTTCAGAGCTGCAACATCACTGGAGTGCCCAAAAGCACAAGGTGTGCAATACTCAGAGACATGGCCAAGGTAAGAAAGGCTGAAAGACGACCACCACTGAACAAGACACACAAGCTGAAACGTCAAGACTGGGCCAAGAAATATCTCAAGACTGATTTTTCTAAGGTTTTATGGACTGATGAAATGAGAGTGAGTCTTGATGGGCCATATGGATGGGCCCGTGGCTGGATTGGTAAAGGGCAGAGAGCTCCAGTCCGACTCAGACGCCAGCAAGGTTGAGGTGGAGTACTGGTTTGGGCTGGTATCATCAAAGATGAGCTTGTGGGGCCTTTTCGGGTTGAGGATGGAGTCAAGCTCAACTCCCAGTCCTACTGCCAGTTTCTGGAAGACACCTTCTTCAAGCAGTGGTACAGGAAGAAGTCTGCATCCTTCAAGAAAAACATGATTTTCATGCAGGACAATGCTCCATCACACGCGTCCAAGTACTCCACAGCGTGGCTGGCAAGAAAGGGTATAAAAGAAGAAAATCGAATGACATGGCCTCCTTGTTCACCTGATCTGAACCCCATTGAGAACCTGTGGTCCATCATCAGATGTGAGATTTACAAGGAGGGAAAACAGTACACCTCTCTGAACAGTGTCTGGGAGGCTGTGGTTGCTGCTGCACGCAATGTTGATGGTGAACAGATCAAAACACTGACAGAATCCATGGATGGCAGGCTTTTGAGTGTCCTTGCAAAGAAAGGTGGCTATATTGGTCACTGATTTGTTTTTGTTTTGTTTTTGAATGTCAGAAATGTATATTTGTGAATGTTGAGATGTTATATTGGTTTCACTGGTAAAAATAAATAATTGAAATGGGTATATATTTGTTTTTTGTTAAGTTGCCTAATAATTATGCACAGTAATAGTCACCTGCACACACAGATATCCCCCTAAAATAGCTAAAACTAAAAACAAACTAAAAACTACTTCCAAAAATATTCAGCTTTGATATTAATGAGTTTTTTGGGTTCATTGAGAACATGGTTGTTGTTCAATAATAAAATTAATCCTCAAAAATGCAACTTGCCTAATAATTCTGCACTCCCTGTATATATATATATATATATATATATATATATATATATATACACACACACTCACCTAAAGAATTATTAGGAACACCATACTAATACGGTGTTGGACCCCCTTTTGCCTTCAGAACTGCCTTAATTCTACGTGGCATTGATTCAACAAGGTGCTGATAGCATTCTTTAGAAATGTTGGCCCATATTGATAGGATAGCATCTTGCAGTTGATGGAGATTTGAGGGATGCACATCCAGGGCATGAAGCTCCCGTTCCACCACATCCCAAAGATGCTCTATTGGGTTGAGATCTGGTGACTGTGGGGGCCATTTTAGTACAGTGAACTCATTGTCATGTTCAAGAAACCAATTTGAAATGATTCGAGCTTTGTGACATGGTGCATTATCCTGCTGGAAGTAGCCATCAGAGGATGGATACATGTTCTCATTCTGTTTACGCCAAATTCGGACTCTACCATTTGAATGTCTCAACAGAAATCGAGACTCAGACCAGGCAACATTTTTCCAGTCTTCAACAGTCCAATTTTGGTGAGCTCGTGCAAATTGTAGCCTCTTTTTCCTATTTGTAGTGGAGATGAGTGGTACCCGGTGGGGTCTTCTGCTGTTGTAGCCCATCCGCCTCAAGGTTGTGCGTGTTGTGGCTTCACAAATGCTTTGCTGCATACCTCGGTTGTAACGAGTGGTTATTTCAGTCAACGTTGCTCTTCTATCAGCTTGAATCAGTCGGCCCATTCTCCTCTGACCTCTAGCATCCACAAGGCATTTTTGCCCACAGGACTGCCGCATACTGGATGTTTTTCCCTTTTCACACCATTCTTTGTAAACCCTAGAAATGGTTGTGCGTGAAAATCCCAGTAACTGAGCAAATTGTGAAATACTCAGACCGGCTCAAAATTGCTTAAATCACCTTTCTTTCCCATTCTGACATTCAGTTTGGAGTTCAGGAGATTGTCTTGACCAGGACCACCCCCCTAAATGCATTGAAGCAACTGCCATGTGATTGGTTGACTAGATAATTGCATTAATGAGAAATATAACAGGTGTTCCTAATAATTCTTTAGGTCAGTGTATATATATATATATATATATATATATATATATATATATATATATATATATATTATGTTTTGCACTTATATAGCGCTGACATATTCCACAGCGCTTTACAGACATTAGCATTACACTGTCCCCAATAGAGCTCACAATCTAAGTTCCCTATCAGTATGTCTTTGGAGTGTGCAAGTAAACCGGAGTATCCGGAGGAAACCGACGGGGAGAACATACAATCTCCATGCATGAGCCACTATATAGGCATGCAGGAGGCAGAGGTAGTACCCATCTCAGTACCTCAAAGTAATAAACAAATCAAAAGAAAATGTCATATAGAAAATGTCATATAGAACCAATGCCAGGAACTCAATACAAGGTTCTAAGACAAGAAAATGTGAACCTAGGGGTTGGCAACTAGACTCTGCTTGTGACTGCAAGTACTCCGTCTAAGGGTACAGGTCATTCATGGTCAAAAAATACAACCATTTTAAAAGAGCTCCTATAATTAACGCCTTTATACTGTATGTAAAGTACCCATAAACTAGAAATACAAGGTTAGAATAGATGTTCGACAGCTTTAGAGAATTCCGACTAAGGTTATCCCACTGAACTCCTTAATAGTTATAAATTAATATTTCCTGGTGCAAGTCTGCAAAGACATTTGTTAACACTACTGGAAAAGCTTATATCTTATAAGTTGAATAAAACATGTGTGTGCAATAACCCTGGAGTGGTGGTATTTCTCTATCCAGTGTTCTTTTCTTTGACCGGGAGAGTCACAGGTAAAGGTGCCACTGATCAAGCGAATTAACACCAGTGATTGACTGCTTAGAAAAAGGAGTTGAATCAAGGATATTAAGGACAGCAATGAGGATTGATGTGCTTGAAGGAAATCGACGGCTGCCTCTGAGAAAGAAAAAGTAAGACCTTCTCCTTGACAACTTTCTTGTTTAAAAACTAACCTTTCCAGAATATGGGATAAGAACAGAGAGTAAGACTTCTCCAGGCTCTACAGTGGATGAATCTGTGAAAAATACATCATTCAATGGGATTGTCCTTGAACTTCCTATATGTAGGAAAAGAAAGAACAAGAAAGAAAAGAACACAGTTACAAACAATTTTGAGAACTGTAACCAACTAGAGAGACCTGCAACTAAGACAAGTCTGTTGTTCATTACAAAACATTTGTCCTAAAAGGTATTGTCCATTAATTTTATGTTGATGGCCTGTTCTCAGGATAAGCCATCAATATCTGATCAGTGGAGGTCTGACACCCGTTACACCCTGCCAATTAGCTGATCAGCATTAGCTCTACCACAGAAAGTAGGTACCTGAATTACACAACTCTGTCCATTGAATAGTGGACAAAGCCGATTACTGCAGCGCTGCTCCTATTCACTTCAATGGACAGGCACAGGCCATGAACGTGACACCACCGTTCTCAGTGGCTTAGTCTGGAGGTCTAATGGGGGTCTGGTCTGGCGGTCCAATGGGGGTCTGAGAGATCTAATGGGGGTCTAGTCTGAGGTCTGAAATGGAGGTCTGAGAGGTCTAATGGGAGTCTGAGAGGCCTAATGCTGAGAGGTCTAATGGGGGTCTATTCTGAGGTCTGAAATGGGGGTCTGAGAGGTCTAATGGGGGTCTGGTCTGAGGTCTGATATGAGGGATTTGTGAGGTCTAATGGGGGTCTGAAGGTCTAATAGGGTTTGAGAGGTCTAATGGAGGCCTAGTCTGGAAGTCTGATATGGGAGTCTGGAGGTCTAATGAGGGTCTGAGAGGTCTAATGGGGGCCTGGAGGTCTAATGGGGGTTTGAAGGTCTAATGGGGGTCTGGTCTGGATGTCTACTGTCGGTCTCGTCTGGAGTTCTAATGGAAGTCTGGTCTGAAGTCTGATATGGGGGGGGGGGGGGTCTGAGATGTCTAATGGGAGTATAAAAGGTCTAATGGGGGTTTGGTCTGAGGTTTGATATGGGGGTCTGGTGGCCTAATGGGGGTCTGGTCTGGAGGTCTAATGGGGATGTGAGAAGTCTAATGTGTGTCTGGTCTGAGGTCTGATATAGGGGGTCTGAGAGGTCTAATGGGGGTCTGAGAGGTCTAATGGGGGTCTGGTCTGATATTGGGGGTTTCTGACATGAAGGTCTAATAGGTGTCTGATCTGAGGTCTGAAACTAGGGTTTGATATGGGGTCTGACATAAAGGTCTAAAGGGGGTCTGATTTGAGTTCTGAGATGGGGGGTCTCAGAGGTTTGATATGTGAGTCTGATCTGAGGTCTGAGATGAGTGGGTCTCAGAGGTTTGATATGGGGGTCTGATATGAGGATCTGTAATGGGGGTCTGATATGGGGGTCTGATCTGAACAGTAAGGGGGTATTTTTTGTACTGACGCACAATATAAGGAGGTATTCTTTTGTACTGTCGTACATTAGGGGGTAATTTTTGCACACATTATAAGAAGTATTAGTACTGGGGGTTATGAGGAACATGATTACTAGTATGGGCACAATGGGGGCATTATTACTATCGGGGGCACTGTTAAAACTATGCACCCTAGCAGTAAATTATTTCTATTGTTGGGACTTTGGGGAGTACTATTACTGAGGGGGCACAATGGCACAGTATGAGCTTAGCACAATTATTTTTGCGGGACATCATATTTATAGTATTAGTGTTGGACACTATTTGCTGGGCGCAGTAATTTTATAGGTCACTGTGTGCCAATAATTATTGAAGGAGGCACTATCTGTGTGGTAATAGTATTTTCAGGGGGACTGTTTCTGCAGTATAGTATTGGGGAGCACAGTGAGCACAGTATTAGGGGTTGCAGGATGGGATGTTCAGAAGGTGGGAGGATGATGGAAAAGTAGGAAACTAAGTTGTCTGTTTATATAACTGCATAGACAAGAGATGGCTGAAAGAAATCATCATGGTGGTCTGGTCTAAAAGGAGAAGATGAGGAAAGAGAATATCTACATCAAAGGAGATGTCTTTGGATCTAAGAGGTACATATGTGGCGCTGTATTTTCCTGTATGATTTGTAGAGCTGTATATAATGTTTTCCAGGTATGTCTTTAAAGCGGTTGTCCTCAGGATCATCAATATCAGATCAGTGGCAGTCAGACTCCCGGAGCCCCCACTGATCAGCTGGTTGAAGAGAAAGCAGCGCTGCCTTCTCTGCTCCGTTTATCTGCTTGCTGCAGCAATTGCAGTGGTAAGCACTTGTAATGACAAGTATGCCGTCCCCATTCACTTTTATGGGAGGGCTCTGTAGTATACACTTCAACAGATGTTAGAACTGTCCAATAGAAGTTAGTAGGGACGCCATACTTGTAATTACACCTGCTCACCACTGCAATTGCTGCGGTGAGCAGATTAACAGAGCAGAGAAGGCAGCGCTCTTATCAGCATTGCCTTCTCTTCAAACAGCTGATCAGCGGGGGTCAGACCCCTGCCAATCTCATCACCAATTGAGAAGAGGCAACCAATTTAAAAGTCGGGCTGGAGAGAAGGGGTTAGGTTGAGTTCAATTTTTACCGCAGGCAGTAGAAAGGCTAGTTGCACCACTGCCCCCTTGCCACAAAGCACTGAAGGGGGGGGGGGGCTAAGGGCTGAACTCTTGCACCAGGGTCCATAAACCTTTAGCTACACCCCTGCATGCACATGTATGGGGAACTCTGGAGGGATAACTGACGGGCGAACAAATCATTCCACCGGCAGCTATGGAAGGTGCATGGCTACATTTAGAAGGACAGTATTATAGCTGGTAGTAGTGGTAACAAATTTCAGAACCATAACTGTAATAGGAACTATTGCTACATAGCTTTCAGATTCCATATGGAAGCATGTTACAAGGAAGAAGCAATTGAAATCTATGGAATTCCTGAGACATGAAGGGAGTAAAATTCTGAATTGATCCAATGAATGTTCAGCAAAGATTTTCTTTAGCTCTTACATAGAAGTGTCTTTTGCACGTTTGTGTTATTACAGTAATTTGAACTGGAATTTTCCTGTAACTAGACATTTGTGCTGTTACACCTAGAGCAGGGATGCTCAACCTGTGGCCCTCCAGTTGTCACAAAACTATAACTCCCAGTATGCCCTAATAGCTGTAGGCTATCCAGGCATGCTGGGAGTTGTAGTTTTGTAACAGCTGCAGGGCTACAAGTTGGGCATCTCCGACCTAGAGGTTCTACTCTCTCTGCAACTGCCGCACCCTCTGCACTTTGATTGACAGGACTGAGAAGTGAAAACATTATCACACCTGGCCCTGTCAATCAAAGTGCAGAGGGCGCAGCAGTTGCAGAGAGAGCAGAGCCTCTAGGTGGAATGGCAACAACTCTGTTGCTCATAAAAGCTTCTTTGCATATCATTTTCCTCAGCAATGCGGGCACATATGAACACAAATTGATTTGTTTTGTCACATCATGATTGTGATCAGTTATTTTTACAAAACACCCAATGGAATACTATCTAATGGAATCTATAACTCAATGTGCATTGTGCAGCATATATCTTATCAATTAGTAGTAGAGTTACAGTACCTTTAGATGCCAAATTCAGCATGGCACCCCCAGCAGCAAGAATAGGATTTAGATCACTTGTTGCAGCTTTGCTCATGACATGTCCTCCTAGAGACTAAACATATGCGCATTATTCAGTTTTGTCAGCTACATGTAAGTGATTTCAAGCGTTACCATTAGTTTTCATGATCTCTATTTACTTGCAGCAAAAAGTAATACAATCCATATTCGCTTTTACCTTTCATGTGTATCTTTCCTTACAAAAAAAAGTTAGAAGCAATCCCCTGCTCCCTTTCACACCTCCAAGCGAAGTGACAAAAGTCCAGCTGCCTGCAATGACCACTAGGAGGAGCATCACAACATTTTGCTCTATAATTTACTTTTAGAACTTTTTTTTTTTTGTAAATCAAAGCCGTTTAATTAAATATCTTGTCTGAGCAAAGACATTCTTGACAGTGGGAGATCACAGTCGTGTGTAGTCATTCACAACTGATAAGGGAACAGCTGTATAATGCCTCATTAATTAGAGAGGAAAAAGAACATGTAGTGTCATGAAGGGTATGTAACTTTGGTTTTAGACAGAGAGGGGAGCCCACCTGGAACTGTGTAACTTACTCTTGCCTCTGGGTGTTGTGATATACAGAGCGGCCCCCACCCAGATTAAAAGGCATACTGCAGACCTCCCAAGTGTCCCTCTTTTGGAGGGACAGTCCCTCTTTTTGACCCAAGTCCCTCTTTGCTCCATAAATGTCCTCTTTGATCTGAGATCTAGATTTTTAGTATTAAATTCACAATATTGATCCAGAAGGTGTTTGTCTCTGTATATTTGAGCCAGCATTTTTTTTTATTATTTGATGCAATCTGAATTTTAGAAATTTTTATATTCAGATAATTATTGTGCTATTTTGTAAGAGAAAACTATTAAAGTGGATAGATATGCAGGAAAAATGGGTCTTTCACACAATGAACCATAAGTGTCCCTTTTTGAATGTCCAAAAAGTTGGGAGGCATGATACTGTATAGTTTTTCTGTACATTGATTTTTGTATATACTATTTGTATATCCACTATGTATCTTTTTATTTTTATCACTTTGTATGTACAGTACCTTTTGATGTTTAATACCTTCTAAGTATACTGTGTATTATTGCTTTATGTTTTTGTCCATCTCTTAAGTAAACTATGTTAATTCACTTTGCTACTGTGTGTATCTACCTGAAAGGAGGCTCTAGGACCCTGTTGTGCAGCCTCTAGCCTGGATACAAGATGAGATACGGTTGGCCATGGAGGCATACATGTTCCGTATAGTATCCTGCAGCACATTTGCCCATAGATGTTGCAGCTGGGCCTGTTGATTCTGCACACTTGTGGTACCCAAAGCTGGTGTCCCAGCTGGTCCCATAAATGCTTGATTGGCGATAAATTTGGTGACAGTGTTGCAATCTGGCAGAGATATTCCTAGGAAACCCTTGTAGTGTGTGCTCAAGCATTATCCTGCTGTAAAATGCCAGTTGGAAGCCCTGACATAACAGGCAACAGATGTGGATGCAGTATGTCCTAAACATATCGCTTAGCTGGTTCTTGTATCACTAATAGTTGTGACTGACTATTCAATGCAATGGCTCCCCAGACCTTCACCCCAGCAGTTCAAGCAGTGTGTCGCCCCACAGCAAAGGCAGGGTTGAAGCAGTCACCACAAGGCCTCCATACTCGAACTTGACTGTTGTGAGATCCTAAACAGAACCTGGATTCATTGCTAAAGACAATACGATTCAAGTCAGTAACAGTCCAGGTTTGTCATTCATGACACCACTGTAAATGAAGGTGCTTATGGCTGGCTGTCAATGGCAGGACACATAATGGGCAACATGACACCAAATTTAATTCTGCTATGTGCCTGGAAAGGGTCCGGGCAGAAATAGCTAGGTCAGAACGGTCTAGATTGCGGGCAATTTGCCCTGCTTCACTCAGTCCAGTGATGCATCCCCTCTCAAAGTCTATCAACTGGGTAAAACGTCTTTGTGTGCATCGTAGACGCATGTCGAGCAGTAAACATTTTTTCACCAAGGGGTACACTATCTCAAAGACCTAACTTTTTTTTTTATAGGACACTGGAAGAAACCCTTGTATGTCCATTTGTGGCAATGTCCAGTGTCTAATCAGACCACACCTGAAATAATTTACATATAAATAAGCCTGAGACATAACTAGCATACTAACCAGACAAAAAAACAGACAAGCTTGCAGAGTTGCAGAACAATATTGAAAGAAAAAAAAAACTCCAAGGAAAACTTCATCAAATACCCAAACTCGAAGACTTCATCGAATACTCAAACTCGAAGCTGTTCTCATCTTCAAGTCTGCACTCTTCTAAACAAGACTTCACTACTTTCATATTGTCTCTTTCCTGCAACCCCAAACAAATGTCTCATACCTATAACTCTCTACTCCATCCCCCGATGCCCCTCCCACACCACTCAACTCAGACGTTACCTCATATTTCATACATTAAATTGACAAAATTCGAGAAAGCTTCAACCGACAATCCCGCTACGCCTCTGACCAACTACTAAGTGCTCTTCTCACATAAACCAATTTACCACTATCACTGAGGAAAAGCTCACCAATCTTTAAATCACACTTCACCACCTGTGCCCTTGAGCCAATCCCATCGCACTTCATCCCTAACCTTACCACTATAGTCATTCACGTCCTAACCCACGTCTTCAATCTGTCACTAAACACTGGGTCTTCCTTTCCCCTGTTAAACATGCCACCATCACACACTTATACTCAAGAAGCTTTCCCTGGACCCATCATCTATCATCCCATCTCACTACTGCCATTTGCATCAAATATCCTAGAACATGTCCATCTCAAACTCTTCTCCCACCTCTCATCCATCTCGCTTTTTGATCTGCTACAATCCAGCTTCCATCCCAATCACTCTAATGAAACTATCCAAACCAAAGTTGCCAACTGCTAGTTGCCAAAGCTAAATGTCATTACTCTGTACTCCTGCTTCTTGACCTGTCCTCTGCCTTTGACACAGTTGATCACTCTCTCCTGTTGCAAACCCTCTCATCCCTTGGCATCAGAAACCTGGCCCTCTCCTGGATCTCCTCATTTCTCACTAACAAAACCCTCAGCGTTTCCCATTCATACACCACCTCTTTATCACACCCTTTTTCTGCTGGTGTCCCTAAAGGCTCTGTCCTGGGTCCCATACTTTTCTCCATTTATGCATTTGGCCTGAAACATCTCATAGAGTCCTATGGCTTCCATTACCACCTCCTACTCAAATCAACCTCTCTGGCTTAGATTTCACCGTGACAGAATTCATTATCTTTTCCCCATGTTACTTAGTCCCCCTACCAGACTTCTCAATTACAGTTAATAACACAATGCTTTCTCCAGTCTCACAGGTCCGCTGCCTGGGAATAACATTTGATTCTGCCCTGTCCTTCAAGTCACACATCCAAACCCTCACCTCCACCTGCAGCTTTCAACTCAGGATCATCTCTCGTATTTGCTCCTTCCCCAACCCACATTCAACTGGGTTGCCCTCATCATCTTCCGCCTGGACTACTGCAACAATGTCCTCTGTGGCCTCCCATCTAGCACCCTTACACCCCTCCAATTTATCCTCAATTCCGCTGCCCAGTTAATCCACCTCTCCTCCATTTCTTCTCTGCCTCTCCCCTCTGTCTATCCCTTTACTGGCTTCCATTTGCATAGCAAATTCAGTTAAAAATACTAACAACTACATATAGTGACTCTAGTGTCCCTTAATATAGAGAGAAAAAAAATAATCAGCACAAAAGTATCAAATAAATTGTCTGTATCATTATTCTAAAACTTAAAAAAGCACAACTTCTGACAGTACTGTACTACTAACCCCTCCATCCAGTCCTACGTAACACCACAGATAACACAGTGATAACTCTCTGAGTACAGATAATGCAGTAGATGGGTGTGAGCCCCCAAAATTCAGAACACACACAGTGTGACCTGAAGTCTGGGGCCAGGCTGCTACAGTGTGGGCCAAATTCTATATCCACCCTCCCATCACTACAGAACATACAGGGTAATACAGCATCCCATACCTCTTACATCCAGTGACGTCTCCTTTGATGTAGATGTTCTCTTTCCTCATCTTCTCCTTTTAGACCTTCAGACCAGACCACCATTTTTCATCCATTTCTCATCTCTGTAGTTTGACAAAAAAATTCTTATTTTACTACTTTTCCATCATCCTCCCATCTTCTGGACAAATCATCCTACTACCCCCAATTCTGTGCCACTGTGCTTCCCAATATTATACTGCAGAAACTGATAAACCCCCTGACAATACTAGTACCACATAGATAATCCCACCTTCAAAATTTATTGGCACACAGTGTCCTAAAATAACTGCACCCAGAAAATAGTGCCCCTGACACTAATAGTGTAAACATAACGTCCCCCAAAAATAATTGTTATAAGCTGATATTGTGCCAAGGTGCCCCCACAGTAATAGTGCTCCCAAAAGTCCCACCAACAGTAATAATTCTCTGCTAGAGCACACATGGTAGTAATAGTGCTCTTACAGTGCCCCCAACATGCCCCCACTGTGCCCCAGAAGTAATAATGCTCCCATAGTGCCCGTACTAGTAATCATGTTCCCCATAGACCTCCAGTAGTAATAAAGCCCATCATAATGCCCCCAGTAGTATAATGTGCCAGTGCAAAAAATACCCCCTTTTAATGCCCCCAGTTGAGCTAATGTCCTCATAATGTGCCAGTATAAAATACCCCTAAATATTGCCCCCAGTAAATGCCACCATAGTGCTCCTCTCCCCCCCTTCCTCCTAGTGCCCCCATAATGTACCAGTATAAAATGACCCATATATTTTTCCCGAGTAGATGCCCTCAGTGTTCCCCAGTATAAAATATCCCTTCTTAGTGCCCCCCATAATACTCCTCTCTCCCCTTCCCCATATTACCCACCATAATATGTCCCAGTATAAAATGCCCCTATACAGAGCCCTCCATATAAAATACCAATTCTTTGTGGCCTCAGTAGAAGCCCCCATAGTGTTCCTCTCCCCCATAGTGCCCCAATATATAATTCCCCTACTTTGTGGCCTCAGTAGATGCCCCCATAGTGCCCCTAATAATGTGCTAGTAAGAAGTGCCCCATAGATGCCCCCACAGTGCCCACCAATAATGTGCCAGTAAGAAGTACCCCCATCTATGCCCCCCAATCATGTGCCAGTAACAAGTGCCCCATAGATGCCCCCATAGTGCCACCCAATAATGTGTCAGTAAGAAGTGTCCCCATAGATGGCCCCCAATCATGTGCTAGTAACAAGTGCCCCCATAAATTCCCCCCAATCATGTGCCAGTAACAAGTGCCCCCATAGATGCCCCCCAATCATGTGCCAGTAAGAAGTGCCCCATAGATTCCTCAATAACGTGCCAGTAAGAAGTGCCCCCATAGATTCCCCCATAGCGCCACCCAATAATGTGCCAGTAAAAAGTGCCACCAATAATATGCCAGTAAGAAGTGCCCCCAAAGATGCCCCCCATTCATGTGCCAGTAACAAGTGCCCCATAGATGCCCCCCAATCATGTGCCAGTAACAAGTGCCCCCATAGTGCCACCCAATAATGTGTCAGTAAGAAGTGCCCCCATAGATGGCACCAATCTTGTGCCAGTAACAAGTGCCCCCATAGTGCCACCCAATAATGTGCCAGTAACAAGTGCCCCCATAGATGCCCCCACAATGCCCCCCAATAATGTGCCAGTAAGAAGTGCCCCCATAAATGCTTCCCCAATCATGTGCCAGTAAGAAGTTCCCACATAGATGCCCCCAATAATGTGCCAGTAAGAAGTGCCACCCCATAGATGCCCCCTCGGTGCCCCATAGCGCTCCTCTACTGTACTGTACCATATAAAAAAAATAAACTCACATACTTACCTCCATCAGGCTGGCAGCGATGCAGGCCTCTTCCGGCCTGTGTTCCGCGCTGTACGGCATCTGATAGGCTGCAGGCCAAGTGCCTGCAGCCTATCAGAGGAACGGGGAAGGGAGATGCCTCTCCCCTGCCCCGCAGCACAGCCATCTGTATCGCTATCCTGAGGAACGCGATACAGATGAATATGAAGATGAGCGCTTCAATGGAATGAGCGCTTCATCTCCCTGTGCCCTGCTGCCGCCCCCCATTTGTCACCAGGGCCGCGCCGCCTGAGCCTCACTTTGCCTAATTGCTAGTGCCCCCCGGTCCCCCCCACACTACGCCACTGGCCAGCGGGGCTCAAGAGGCAGCTGCCCTTTTTGCCCCGCGTTAAAGACGGCCCTGGCTGTGTGTAGGTGTGCCCATCTATCTGCCTGCCAGTCTGTATCTATCTATCTATCTATCTATTATATATCTCATATCTATCTATCTATCTATCTACCTACCGTAATTTTTGCTTTATAAGACGCATCCCCCCCCCCCCAAATGGGGGGAAAAAGGCATTGTGTCTTATAAAGCAAATGTGCCAAAATCATGGTGGCCGCCTGGCAGCTGTAGTGGGGGCGGGCGGCGGCAGTGAGGTATGCTGTAGTGTGGGGTGAGTAGCAGGGACAGTGAGGCATGCTGTAGTGTGAGGCGGGCGGCAAGGACAGTGAGGCATGCTGTAGTGTGAGGCGGGCGGCAAGGACAGTGAGGCATGCTGTAGTGTGGGGTGAGTGGCAGGGACAGTGAGGCATGCTGTATTGCGGGGAGATAGGCAGGGACTGTGAGGCATGCTGTAGTGCGGGGTGGGTGGCAGTGAGGCATGCTGAAGTGTGAGGCTGGGCAGTAGTAGCAGTGAGGCTTGCTGTAGTGCAGGGTGGGTGGCAGGGGCAGCTAGGCATGCTGTAGTGTGAGGCAGGGTGGGCGGCGGCAATGAGGTATCCTGTAGTGCGGGGCAGGCGGCAGGGACAGTTAGGCATGCTGCAGTGCGGGGCGAGCGGCAGGGACAGTGAGGCATGCTGTAGTGCGGGGCAAGCGGCAGGGACAGTGAGATATGCTGTAGTGCGGGGTGGGCGGCAGGGACAGTGAGGCATGCTGTAGTGCAGGGGGGCTGCAGGGACAGTGAGGCATGCTGTAGTGTGAGGCTGAGCGGGCGGTACCGGTGAGGCATGCTGTAGTGGTGCAGGGTGGGTGGCAGGGGCAGCTAGGCATACTTTACTGTGAGGCAGGGTGGGCGGCGGCAGTTAGGTATGCTGTATGAAACTGAATGCCACCAGCCCTTGGGTCCATTCCAGAGGAGAAGAGAGGAGAGCCATTCTCCTTTTCCTCTGAACTGCCAACTGGTGGAGATTGCCGGCGTGAACTGCTGCACCGCATCCACTAATCAGCTTACTCCTGGCTGACTACACGATCTGCTGCTATCAGGAAGGAAAAAGGGAGGCCTTCCGTCACCCCTAAATGCCGTGCTATCCCCTGGACAGTCTCCACCTCAAGTTCCTAGATAAGTGACAGCCAGGATATGAAAGGGCGCTCAGGGGCAGACCTGGACATTAAACATGTATTAAATATAAATATAACCCTACTCATCCATAGGAATGTACTGCAGTACATGGATGTATTCTTAAGGATAAGGGGGTTATTGAGAGACTGAACCATTATTGTTGTTTATTGGTAGGTGTTTATATTAAATTTGACAATAACCCCCTTATCCTTAAGAATGCATCCGTGTATTGCAGGACCAGGATGCATTCTTAAGGATGAGGGGAGGTATACTCACATAACAGTGTGTCATCCACAGAGTCCCCCTATAACAGTATATCAAACACAAATTGCAGAGCAGCACTCACAAACCTCACCGACCACACCGGAATGCATCAGCCAAACCACGACCGCAGATCCTCAGCAGTCCTCAGATCAGCAATCAACAAAAGGTAACGGCAGCATCTCCAGTTCTTTCTTTATTAATTGTACTTCACAGAACGTGTACACAAAAATCCAGACAGCAACGTTTCGGCTACATGGTAGCCTTTATCAAGCTAAATAACAAGTGATATTCACAACTATAATATAGTGTATATAGCTGCTCCCTTTTTAGATGGGGAGCCAATCAAACAGGTGTCACAACCCCCACTTTGCAAATATCACGAATCCATAGTGAACCATAATAAAATACCATATCAATCACAGTTGTGTATAATGAAAACACACGTGTTTACCATATCAGAGTCAGTGGTGCACATGTCAAGAGACCTGGGTTCCACATCCGCGTCTCTACATCTCAACCGCGCATGTCAGCAATCACATTACTTAGCGCCCAAATCCCAGGCGGCACGTAGTACCGCATCATCAAACTCCATCACATGACGATCATGTGATAATCACATGATCGCTATTCAGCTTCCAGTTATCCAAGCTGATATAATCAGCTGAAGAGCGTCCTACTCACCATGGAGACACAATCATATAAACAGAATGAATCTTCTATGCCCGTATGTAAAAACCCACATGATGCAGATCCATCCAATATGGGAATATTACACACACTCACAGGGGTGAATTATGCCGAAGGGATATACACTCACCTAAAGAATTATTAGGAACACCATACTAATACAGTGTTGGACCCCCTTTTGCCGTCAGAACTGCCTTAATTCTACGTGGCATTGATTCAACAAGGTGCTGATAGCATTCTTTAGAAATGTTGGCCCATATTGATAGGATAGCATCTTGCAGTTGATGGAGATTTGAGGGATGCACATCCAGGGCACGAAGCTCCCATTCCACCACATCCCAAAGATGCTCTATTGGGTTGAGATCTGGTGACTGTGGGGGACATTTTAGTACAGTGAACTCATTGTCATGTTCAAGAAACCAATTTGAAATGATTCGAGCTTTGTGACATGGTGCATTATCCTGCTGGAAGTAGCCATCAGAGGATGGATACATGTTCTCATTCTGTTTAGGCCAAATTCGGACTCTACCATTTGAATGTCTCAACAGAAATCGATTCGAGACTCATCAGACCAGGCAACATTTTTCCAGTCTTCAACAGTCCAATTTTGGTGAGCTCGTGCAAATTGTAGCCTCTTTTTCCTATTTGTAGTGGAGATGAGTGGTACTCGGTGGGGTCTTCTGCTGTTGTAGCCCATCCGCCTCAAGGTTGTGCGTGTTGTGGCTTCACAAATGCTTTGCTGCATACCTCGGTTGTAACGAGTGGTTATTTCAGTCAACGTTGCTCTTCTATCAGCTTGAATCAGTCGGCCCATTCTCCTCTGACCTCTAGCATCCACAAGGCATTTTTGCCCACAGGACTGCCGCATACTGGATGTTTTTCCCTTTTCACACCATTCTTTGTAAACCCTAGAAATGGTTGTGTGTGAAAATCCCAGTAACTGAGCAGATTGTGAAATACTCAGACCGGCCTGTCTGGCACCAACAACCATGCCACGCTCAAAATTGCTTAAATCACCTTTCTTTCCCATTCTGACATTCAGTTTGGAGTTCAGGAGATTGTCTTGACCAGGACCACACCCCTAAATGCATTGAAGCAACTGCCATGTGATTGGTTGACTAGATAATTGCATTAATGAGAAATAGAACAGGTGTTCCTAATAATTCTTTAGGTGAGTGTATATTCTCCTGCTGCAGATGTAAATAAAGTTAGAATCAAGGTGTCTCAATTGGACCACTATGCTCCACACATCACCTATAGAAAATTAACATAAAAATGTGACAAGTTAAAATCAGTTATAAAATTAAAATGAAACAGACTCAATACTGAATCGGACACATACAGTATATAAAATATATAGAATGTAATCACCTATATAATTACTCTATACCACTCACATTGAACTTGATATTAATTCCATAAGGCTGTTAAACCTTCAGGGTAAAGATCCACTTTAATTCCTTTTTCCTAAGGATTTGTTCTCTATTACCACCTCTTCTCAATATGCCCACCGAGTCTATCACACGGAATCTCAACTGGTTGACAGAGTGGCCACACTCCACAAAATGTTTGGCCACCGGTTTATCCAACATTTTTTCCTAATTGTACTCTTGTGTTTATTTATTCTCTCTCTCTGATTTCCATAGTGGTCTCACTCACATAAATTAAACTGCATGGACATTGAATCATGTACACAACGTATCTTGATCTACATGTATAGAAATCCTTAATGCTATAAATTTTGCCACTGTAGGTATGGACAAAGGTATCTCCCTTTATCATATTTCCACAATTACAGCAACCCAAACAGGGAAAGTTGCCCATTTTTCTAGGTGCCAAATAACTCTGTCCATCACTACGTGTACCACCTATATCAGTTTTGACTAATTTGTCACTTAAATTGGTATTCTTCTTGTATGCCATAAGTAGTGGGTTATTAAATTCACGTACTGTTGGAAGACTCCTATGTAAAATATGCCATTCCTTCCTCAAAATGTGAGCTATATCACCACTATGGCTGCCAATCGTACAGTACAGACCAAAAGTTTGGACACACCTTCTCATTCAAAGAGTTTTCTTTATTTTCATGACTATGAAGGCATCAAAACTATGAATTAACACATGTGGAATTATATACATAGCAAACATGTGTGAAACAACTGAAAATATGTCATATTCTAGGTTCTTCAAAGTAGCCACCTTTTGCTTTGATTACTGCTTTGCACACTCTTGGCATTCTCTTGATGAGCTTCAAGAGGTAGTCCCCTGAAATGGTCTTCCAACAGTCTTGAAGGAGTTCCCAGAGATGCTTAGCACTTGTTGGCCCTTTTGCCTTCACTCTGCGGTCCAGCTCACCCCAAACCATCTCGATTGGGTTCAGGTCCGGTGACTATGGAGGCCAGGTCATCTGGCGCAGCACCCCATCACTCTCCTTCATGGTCAAATAGCCCTTACTTTCAAAGTTTTCCCAATTTTTCGGCTGACTGACTGACCTTCATTTCTTAAAGTAATGATGGCCACTCATTTTTCTTTACTTAGCTGCTTTTTTCTTGCCATAATACCAATTCTAACAGTCTATTCAATAGGACTATCAGCTGTGTATCCACCTGACTTCTCCTCAACGCCACTGATGGTCCCAACCCCATTTATAAAGGCAAGAAATCCCACTTATTAAACCTGACAGGGCACACCTGTGAAGTGAAAACCATTTCAGGGGACTGCATCTTGAAGCTCATCAAGAGAATGCCAAGAGTGTGCAAAGCAGTAATCAAAGCAAAAGGTGGCTACTTTGAAGAACCTAGAATATTACATATTTTCAGTTGTTTCACACTTGTTTGTCATGTATATAATTCCACATGTGTTAATTCATAGTTTTGATGCCTTCAGTTTGAATCTACAATTTTCATAGTCATGAAAATAAAGAAAACTCTTTGAATGAGAAGGTGTGTCCAAACTTTTGGTCTGTACTGTAGATACAAAGGGAATTTGATCATTCGCCTCATCAACCGGTAAGTTGTGCAGTGTGGTCTCCCTATCAACCATCGAGATCCTTTCACTGGTATTCTGTAATAGTTTCCGTGGGTATCCTCTATGAGCAAACTTATGACACATCTCTTCCACTCTGTCATAAAATCTGTCATCATCTGATACAACTCTTCTGACCCGTAACAATTGACTCCATGGAAGTGAATCCAACATACGTTGAGGATGATTACTATCATGCCTCAACAAATTATTTCTCTCTGTAGGTTTTTGATATACTGTAGATCAGTCTTAAGCATGCTCTCCTCCACATATATTTTTACATCGAGGAACTGAAGTTCCTCTTGAGAAGCAGTTACAGTGAATTGTAAATCTGGTACTTCCTTGTTCAAATGCTGATGAAAATCATTCAATGTCTCATTAGTATTACTCCAAATCATGAAAATGTTGTCGATGTAACGCCACCAGCACAGGACCCTCTCAATGTATGCAGAACTGTAAACCAGTCTGTCCTCCACATCCGCCATGAAGATGTTAGCGTACATGGGGGCCACATTAGACCCCATGGCCACACCACACTTATGTTGGTAGAAGGTGTCCCCAAAGAGGAAATAATTTCTCCTCAGGACCACCTCCAAGAGTTGGAGGACAAACCGGTGTGCACCAGGAGAAAACCCTGTGCCGGCCAGCGCCACATCAACGACATTTAACCCATATTCATGTTCAATTGATGTATATAATAATGTTACATCAAAACTCACCAGATAGGAATGTGTAGGCAAATTAATCTCTTGTAACTTCATTGGGAAATGGCCCCTATCCCTGACATAGCAGGGAGCGCTGACCGCATGGACACGAGCCAATTTGTCAAGAGATACTGCAATAGTGGCAAAAATTATTCTATCTGGTGAGTTTTGATGTAACATCATTATATACATCAATTGAACATGAATATGGGTTAAATGTCATTGATGTGGCACTGGCTGGCACAGGGCTCTCTCCTGGTGCGCGCCGGTTTGTCTTCCAACTCTTGGAGGTGGTCCTGAGGAGGAATTATTACCTCTTTGGGGACACCTAATGTAACACCCCAGAGTTGTGTTACGAAACTCTTCTACCCTGCTACAATCTGCTTAGAGCTTTCACTTTGTCATCTAATATAATTTTACATTCTTCACAGATGTGCATAAAACCTTGTTAACTCTAATAATTGTTGCAATTTTCATGCTCACCAGCAGGTGGCAGCAATGTGTTAGCAAGGTCTTAGGTTCAGTTTAGTATATCTACTAAATAGTTTGTTCCAGCTTAGCTCCCCCTCTGTGAGCAGAGTGGGCTGTGCCCACATCCTGCAGCATGGGGAGAGAAGGAAGTTAGAAGTAGTGTAGCCCACCCCCTGCTAGGGGTACGGTGTGCCTGTTAGGAGCTCCCAGATATAGGGAAGAAAGGCAGGATCTTGTCCTGGCTGAGACATTGATCACAATCTCCAGCCTGAGCCCTGCAGCCTCAGCTGGATGAAGCAAGCAGACAAACTCCAGTTCCAGGAAGAAAGCATAACCTGTGAAGATAACTGTGAGTAAAGTCCAGAGACCCAGGAGAAGTCATATTCCTCCTCAGCTAGTCAGTCCCCATACAGCAGAAGATAGAAAGTGCAGAAGCCAAATTCCTGCCACAGTATAGAGCTACAAAGCAGACGTCCTTTCCTGCCAGCTCCAGGTTGATAAAGCAGAAGATAAATTCCTGCCAACTATTGCCAAAACCTGCTGGGACCAAAGACTAAAGATGTATCTTGTTTGGATGAAAGTTACAATCAGTAAAGACGAGTTTGAACTTTACCAAAGGTCTGGATCTCAATTTCTGCTGCTAAATCCCTCTATTACTCCTACTAGCACTACACTCAATTTATTGCCAGTGAGCCAGGAGTCCAGCCGTACCCAGGTAGGAGACACCGTTGACACTATTATCACTACCATACAGAGACATTACACCACTCTAGCAGTCCTAAACTGGGATGTGAGTTATAACACCTTTGGAGGGCCCTGTGACAGTACCCTGCGCATGCTGCAATTGGCATCACGAACAAAACTATAGACTATTATACCCATATCCTGACCCACTGCATAAGTGGCGTCAGCGTACCCGGTCCTGCTCATTGCACTTTTACCAACAGAAGTGTGGTGTGGCCATGGGGTCTAATCTGGCCCTCATGTACACTTGATAAGGCGAATGATCGAATTCCCTTTGTATCTACGTTTGGCAGCCATAGTGGTGATATAGCTAACATTTGAGGAAGGCATGGCATATTTTACAAAGGGGCCTTCCAACGGTACGTGAATTTAATAACCCACCACTTATGGCATACAAGAAGAATACTAATTTACATGACAAATTAGTCAAAATTGATATAGGTGGTACACATAGTGATGGACAGTGTAACAGGGCGCCGAAGGCACACTCGGTCTCCTATCAGCCGCAGACCTGCTGCTTAGCTTCGGGAGCAAGGATCTGTGTTTGGCCTCGTTCCCAGGGCAGCTTTGCTAGCTGGGAGGCTCCCTGCTCCTAGGTCTGCCTTGAGCACCGAGCTGATCACTCGGTGCTCGACTTCTCTGGCTGTCGGTCATGTGACGCTGGCCACGTCACATGACCCTCACTCCCCACTATAAATACAGGCGGCCTGCTGGCTACAGGTTGCCTGTGATTTTCGTCCTATAGGCTGTGTACTTTATTCTTATTAAGCTACCTCTGGAATTGAACCTCGATCCGCCTCTTGACACCTCTTCTGCCTGCTCCCTGTACCTTGACGCTACCTCTCAGATTTTGACCTCGGCTTGTTTACGGATTTGTCTTTGCCTCTTCCCTTGTTCTGATGTGACCTCCTGGACTGACCTCGGCTAGTTGACCCGCCTTGCCTTCCGTTTTTGTTCTACCTCTTGTCCACTTATTGTAACTTCTCAGTGGCTGTCCTCTTCCCTTCTGTCTCTTTCTCTCTGCTGGCACTTAGTAGGTTAGGGACTGTTGCCCAGTTGCGCTCCGTCACCTACTGCGGGTGGTGCAAGTAGGCAGGGACAGGAGACCGGGTGGCAGCTCAGGGGGTGCACCTCCGCTCTATCTTGATTCCTGTGATTCTACCCATGACAGAGTTATTTGGCACCAAACAAATGGGCAACCTTCCCTGTTTGGGTTGCTGTAATTGTGGAAATATGATAAAGGGAGATACCTTTGTCCATCCCTACAGTGGCAAAATTTATTTCATTAAGGATTTCTATACATGTAGATCAAGATACGTTGTGTACATGATTCAATGTCCATGCAGTTTAATTTATGTGAGTGAGACCACTATGGAAATCAGAGAGAGAGAATAAATAAACAAGAGTACAATTAGGAAAAAATGTTGGATAAACCGGTGGCCAAACATTTTGTGGAGTGTAGCCACTCTGTCAACAAGTTGAGATTCTGTGTGATTGACTCGGTGGGCATATTGAGAAGAGGTGGTGATAGAGAACAAATCCTTAGGAAAAAGGAATTAAAGTGTATATTTACCCTGAAGGCTTTACAGCCTTATGGACTTAATATCTAGTTCAATGTGAGTGGTATAAAGTAATTATATAGGTGATTACATTCTAGATATTATATATACTGTATGTGTCCGATTCATTATTGAGTCTGTTTCATTTTAATTTTATATTTAATTTTAACTTGTCACATTTTTATGTTACTTTTCTATTGGTGATGTGCGGAGCATAGTGGTCCAATCGAGACACTTTGATTCTAACTTTATTTACATCTGCGGCAGGAGAATATATATCCCTTCGGCAGTAATTCACCCCTGTGAGTGTGTGTAATAATCCCATATTGGATGGATCTGCATCATGTGGGTTTTTACATACGGGCATAGAGGATTCATTCTGTTTATATGAATGTGTCTCCATGGTGAGTAGGACGCTCTTCAGCTGAATATATCAGCGTGGATAGGCGGAAGCTGAATAGCGATCATGTGATTATCACATGATCGTCTTGTGATGGAGTTTGATGACGCGGTACTGCGCACCGCCTGGGATTTGGGCGCTGAGTGATATGATTGCTGACATGCGCGGTTGAGATGTAGAGATGCAGATGTGGAACCCAGGTCTCTCGACATGTGCACCACTGAATGCCACCGCCTCTGATAAAGTAAACACATGTGTTTTAATTATACACAACTGTGATTGATATGGTATTTTATGATGGTTCACTATGGATTGGTGATTTTTACAAAGTGGGGGTTGTGACACTCGTTTGATTGGATCCCCATCTAAAAAGGGAGGGGGCTATATACACTATATTATAGTTGTGAATATCACTTCTTATTTAGCTTGATAAAGACTACCATGTATTTGAAACGTTACTGTCTGGCTTTTTGTGTACATATTCTGTGAAGTATGATTAATAAAGAAAAAACTGGAGATGCTGCCGTTACCTTTTGTTGATTGCCCATAACAGTATGTCATTCCCAGATTCTCTCCATAAGAGTCTGTAAGCAATAGATCCCACATAACAGTGTGAAATATTTTTCAGTTATTTTATGACATTTATTTTTACACCTTTTGGTTCAAAATATTTTTTTCTTATTTTCCTCCTAAAACCTAGATTCATCTTATCATCAGGTGTGTCTTAGAAAGCGAAAAATACGGTATCTATCTATCTCTCTCATATCTATTAGTGTTGGTCGAGCACCAAAGTGCTCGGGTGTTCGGGTCGAACACCTCGGGATGCTCGGGTGCTCTACAGAGCACCCAAGCACAGTGGAAGTCAATAGGAGAACCAGAGCATTAAACCAGGCACCCCCTGCTCTGAAGAGGGGGGGGGGGGGGTGTCTGGTTCACAAGAAAAGGTCAGAAATTGATGGAAACACCACTGAAATGGTTTGGGAACAGCATGGGGAGGATGTCTGGATGCATCTTGGACTCCCAGGTCGCTGCTGGGAACGATGTTGTCTGAGTAGTACGCCACTTTTACAGACTGACAATAATACGCACAAACCAAAGATAAAATCTATTTTAGAGTAAAAATTGTTAGGAAACATTCTTTCCTGTATATTTACTTGTATATAAAGTGCTAGTGCTGATAAAAATTACAAGGAAGAGGCACTCGGATACAACCTGTATATCACATAAAGGAGGGCCTCATTCACATTGTGGTACAATTGCTCAGGTAGTGGGACTCCTACACTCATAAAGCCTATGCACTAAGTAAAGGGGCTAACAAAAATTACAAGGAACCGGCACTACAATACACCCTTTATTACACATAAAGGAGGGCATCCTACACACCCATGAAACATTATGATTGATGTCCTGCCCCTAAAAAAAATATTAGAGCAAGGGCCTGCTGAGCTGACCCTCTAAAACATTAGGGGCAAGTGCCAGCTGCTGATCTGACAATCTAAAAGATTAGGGGCGAGGCCCTGCTGGTGACCCTCTAAAACATTATGGTTGAGGGCCTGCTGGTGACCCTCAAAAATATTATAGGCGAGGGCCTGCTGGTGACCCTCTAAAACATTATGGGTGAGGGCCTGCGGCTGAGCTGACCCTCTAAAACATTAGGAGCGAGGGCAGCCTAATAAGCCTGTTGATATGATTGAGGAGGAGGACGAGAAAAGGGAGATTGAACCATATACCCTTTTTAGTGGTGGAAGGGATGCATGTGAATACATTGTATTCAATACACCATAAAAGCCACATTTGCCTTTATGTTCAACCGCTTTCCTCTGGTGGAGTAGAGAAGTCAGGGGCAATCCAGGCCTTGTTTATTTTTATAAGAGTCAACCGGTCAGCATTTTCAGTTGACAGGTGGATGCGCTTATCAGTTATTATGCCCCCAGCAGCACTAAATACACGCACTGACAAAATGCAGGCGGCGGGACAGGCCAGCACCTCCAAGGCGTAGAGCGCCACTGAGGATGGTGACACGGTCTTCTACGTACTCCTTCACCATCTTCCAAAATTTTTCTCTCCTTGTGACACTAGGCCGCCCATCAGGTTGAGGGTGCTGGCAGGGTGTCATAAAACTGTCCCAGGCCTTGGAGAGTGTTGCCCTGCCTCTGTTGGAACTGCTGTGTGTTCCCCTCGTATCCCCTCCTTGGTTGGCCAAGGAATTACGTACTCTGCAGCCAGCATTATCAGCTGGAAATTTTTAGAGCAATTTTTCCACAAGGACCTTCTGGTATTGCACCATTTTTCTTGTCCTCTCCACCACAGGAATGAGAGATAAGAAGTTCTCTTTGTATTTGGGGTCGAGGAGGGTGAGCAACCAGTAATCGGTGTTGGCCAAAATACGTACAACGTAAGGGTCATGGCAAAGGCAGCCTAACATAAAGTCAGCCATGTGTGCCAGAGTCCCAACAGACAAGACTTGCTGTCCTCATCAGGAGGATGACTATCAATCTCCTCATCCTCTTCCTCCTCTTCTACCCATCCACGCGGAACAGATGAAATAAAACTTTGATGGGTACTACCCTCTGTAGCGGAGGCAACCGTCTCCTCCAACTCATCATCCAAATTGGCCTGAGAAGACGAACTGATGGTGGTGTACTGTGTACTGTCTTCCCCTATTTCCACCTCTTCCACATGCATATTTTCTGTTGTTTCACACTTGTTTGTTATGTATATAATTCCACATGTGTTAATTCATAGTTTTGATGCCGTCATAGTCATGAAAATAAAGAAAACTCTTTGAATGAGAAGGTGTGTCCAAACTTTTGGTCTGTACTGATTATATATATATATATATATATATATATATATATATATATATATATATATATATACAGAGCAGTGTATTGATGTGAGACATACAAGGTATAATACTGTAGATGCAGTGTTTACCGAAATATGTGGTCAGTTATACATTATGGTCACTGTGTGTGTGAGGTACATGAGATAATGGTCACGTCTGAAGTATTATACATATGAGTGAGCAATGAGTAAAAACAGGGCATGGGGGGGTAAATGACGAGAAGTTGAGGACCTCCTTATACCAATCCATTCCAGTCTCTATGGATCAATGCAGAGCTGATTGTGAACTTCTAATACTTGCTGTTAGGGGTTGAAGGACCTGTGATGATGTCATCACAGGTCCTGGCAGATGTACCTTTCAAACCTAGGAACTACACCATTTTTGGTGCAGTTCCTTTGCTAGATTCTGCAGGACCTGTGATGTTGAAGATGATGTCATCACAGGTCCTGGCAGATGCACTGTTCTAACCTGGGAACTACACTTTACACTGTGCAGTTCCCTTACAGGACCTGTGATGACATCATCAAAGGTGCTTTAGCTTAGGAAAGATAGACAGGAGCAATTAGGGGGCGGGGCCTCTCCTCCACTTCGGGCCCCTCTTTATCACGGGCCCCATAGCAGTAGGTATGCAACTGCTGACAGAGGTCAGACATCAATGCCCACTCGTCGCTTGTGAAGAGCAGAAGCTGACTGGAAAGGCGAGGACCATGTTGCAGCTGGTATTCCACTACTGCCCTCTGCAGTTCCAGCGCGTGCTTACGTCGCACAACAGTCGGAAGCTGTCAATGACTTGCGGAAATGGGCACACATGTAGAGCACCTTCACCAGTAGCTCAGGCAAATTGGGGTAGGTTTTGAGAAACCACTGAACCACTAGGTTGAACACGTAGGCTAAGCATAGTATGTGTGTGAGCTTGCCGAGTTCCAAAGCCACCTCCAAGTAATGGCCATTATCAGACACAACCATGCTCAGTCTGGTCCCTTATCCCCTGCCACAGCTCTGCGGCAGTGTGCTGTTTGTCACCTAAGCAGATCAGTTTAAGCACGGCATGTTGCCGCTTCCCCACTGCAGTGCTACACTGCTTCCAGATACTGACTGATGTCTGACTGGTGCTGCAAGATAATAATTCAGAGGTGGAAGTGGAGGAGGAGAGGAGGGGGGTTGCAGCCACTAACGTAGGTGGTGGCGTAAACCATGATGGAAGTAGGGCCCGCAATCATTGGCGTCGGTAGCACCTGTGCCATCCCAGGATACAACTCGCTCCCGGCCTCCACAACATTCACCCAGTGTGCCGTCAGGGTAATGTAGCGTCCCTGGCCGAAAGCACTTGTCCATGTGTCAGTCGTTAAGTGGACCTTCCCAATAACTGCATTGGTTAGGCCATGGGTGATGTTAAGGGACACATGCTGGTGTAAGGCTGGGACTGCACACAGTGAAAAATATTGGCGGCTAGGGACAGAGTAATGAGCCACTGCCATCAGGCTTTGGAAAGCCTAAGTGTCCACAAGCCTAAATGGCAACATTTTCAGGGGCAGCAATTTGGAAAGGTGCGCATTTAGTGCTATGGCCTGTGGGTGGGTGGCTGGGTATTTGCGCTTTCGTTCAAAGGCCTGGGGTATAGACATCTGTATGCTGCGCTGGGACACAGAAGTGGATGTGCTAGCTGATGGTGCTTTGCGAAGGTTTGGGCCTGGGTCTTGGACAGGGGATTGGCCAGCACGTAACACAGGGAGGGAGGAGGCAGTGGAGTGACCCGCAGATACGGATTGTGGACCCAGGCGTTCGGCCAACCTATTAGGGTGCTTTGATGCCATGTGGCGGATCATGCTGGTGGTGGTGAGGTTGCTAGTGTTCACGCCCCTGCTCATTTTGGCACAGGTTGCAAATTACAATTCTTTTATCGTCCGCACTTTCCTCAAAAGAGTGCCAGACTGTGGAACACCTACCCCTTGGCAAGGGAGATTGCCGCAAGGGGGTGCTCCGGGGAACAGTTGCGGGCATGTTTGGTGTGGCCCGCCTTCTCCCTTTTGCCACCCCACTGCCTCTTCCAGGCTGTTGCGGTGCTGCGGATCCCGCCCCCTCTGTACTGCTGTCCTCGCTCGGCTTACCACCTTCCCAGGTTGGGTCAGTGACTTTATCATCCACCACCTCCTCTTCCACTTCCTCACTCTGGTTATCCTCCTGAATTGTTGACCCAAAAACAACCTCAGTTATTGACAACTGTGTCTCATCCTCATCATGAACCTTTTGAGACACTAATTGCGGTTGACTTATTAGCAACTGTGTCTCATCATCATCATCATCCACCTCGTGAAACACTAATTGCTGTTCCCCATCTTCATCTTCTTGTGACTGTGGATGTTCAAGAGTTTGGGAATCATGGCACAATATCTCCTTATGTCCCTCTTCAAGCAAGCTTGTCGAGAGGCCCAAATCAAGGAATGGCGATGAAAAGAGCTCCTCGGATTAGCCAAGTGTGGGATCACTTGTTTGCCAAGACTCTCCATGGTGGGACGAAGGAGAATCAGGGTGAGGATTCTGTTGACCAGACTCTTGGCTACTGAGACTGGACTTTGTGGAAGACAGGGTGGTGCTTAACCGACTGTAAGCAATATTTCCTGCAATCCAACCGACCACCTGGTCGCACTGGTCTGACTTTGAGAATGGTGTCCTGCGCCGCCCTGCAAACTGGGACATGAAGCTAGGTATCGTGGACGAGTGTGTTTCTTGTGCTTTGGCAGCAGGCACAGTTTCACCACGCCCAAGGCCACGGCCTCTGCATGCACCATCAGCAGCAGGCCACTTCCCCGTCCCTTACTGCTTGCCTTGTGCAAATAAATGGTATATATGCTTGCAAGTATGGCACATGTACAGTAGCGCAGGTTTTGTAAGTGTATGCGCAAATAAAGTACACAGAATGTCAGAGATATTTTTAGGATGCGGACACGTTAAACAGGAGATGTAGCAGCGTCTATGAAAAAAGTACCCTGAATGTCACAGATAATTTTAGGATGCGCAAACATTATACAGGAGGTATAGCGTAAGTAATGTCTCTGTCACCAGCGGCTAATAAAAAATTACACTGAATGAATATCACTGATATTTAGGATGTGCAAACATTATACAGGAGTTATAGCGCAAGTATTGTCGCTGTCACCAGCGACTAATATAAAATTACACTGAATGAATGTCACTGGTATTTAGGATGCACAAATGTTATAAAAGGAGGTATAGAGCAAGTAATGTCGCTGTCACCAGCGGCTAATAAAAAATTACACTGAATTAATGTCAATGATATTTAGGATGCGCAAAAGTTATACAGGATGTATAGTGCAAGTAATGTCGCTGTCACCAGCGGCTAATAAAAAATTACACTGAATGAATGTCACTGATATTTAGGATACGCAAACGCTATACAGGAGGTATAGCGCAAGTAATGTCGCTGTCACCAGCGGCTAATAAAAAATTACACTGAATTATTGTCACGGATATTTAGGATACGCAAACGTTATACAGGAGACGTAGCACTGGTAATATCGCTGTCACCAGCGGCCAAACTATTGCTCTGAATGTCAGATATTTAGGCTGCGCAAATGTAAAATAAAAGATGTAGCAGAGGTTGTGACACTATCAAAAGCGGCACTAACAATTCCACGCAATTTAGCGCAGGTTGCGCTAATAATTATATTGCTGCCAGATACAACAATAGTCCTTAAAAGGACTTTTGGGTCTCTCTAAGAATTCCACGCAATTTAGCGCAGGTTGCGCTAATTATATTGCTGCCAGATACAACAATAGTCCTTAAAAGGACTTTTGGGTCTCTCTAACAATTCCATGCAATTTAGCGCAGGTTGCGCTAATAATTATATTGCTGCCAGATACAACAATAGTCCTTAAAAGGACTTTTGGGTCTCTAACAAGTTTTTTCACTAAAATATTACTATTTCACTCCCTACACTATCTGTCCCTTCTTTAGCACAGCTCTCCCTGACTAAGACTGAGCCGAACACATGTCATCGGATGCTATATAGCATCCAATGATGCGTTCCAGCCAGCCAATCACGGTAATGCCAGTAGCCAACATGGCTACGGCATTACAGTGAGTGCCAGTACCTCCGCACACGTGTATTGGCTGCGTAGCATCCAACAAATGTGTGGGGAAGAGACTTGAGCATCGCGCTAGAGCACACGCAGTGTTCGGCCGAACACCGCAATATGTCAAGCATCGCGATGCTCGAGTAAAATTAGTGTTCGGCAGGGCATGCTTGCCCAACACTAATATCTATCTACATATTGTATACTGTATATCTTTATACTAGATCTTTTGCTCCCCAGTAAGCAGTACTTTCAGGCCCTTTTAACCCATGGTGCTTGGTCAGAAGCTGAGCAGGCACCATAGCTGCTGGGATTCTGCTGTTTCACACTGCAGACATGTGGACATTTAATCACTCAGATGCCATGGTTGCAGTCCTCTAAGGAAACTTAATGTGTATAAAAGTTTAATAAAATATATAAAAATTCAAATCACTCCCGATCTACATATTAAAAACTAACAAAAAATAAACATCATAGGCATAAAATCCCAAAACACCCGTAAGCTTAAAATATAGATGTATTTAACCCATATGGTGAATGAAAATAATGACCAAAAATCACCTTGTATCGATAAAAACAATAAGCATACAAAGATAGCAGTGCTCACCTAAAAAATGACTCCCAGACGCACGGACGCAGCCTGGATCAGCTGCTAACTTGTAATATGAAGAAAAGACGGAAAGGTCCAGCTTCTAAAAATCCACTTTTCCATACGTTTTTAAAACGTTTTCCATACACAGGACAGTAGTACACAGTCTACACGTTTCAGACTCACAAATTACAGTCCTTACTCATGACAAATGTGCTCTACAAATGCCACTCCATATAAACCCCCCTAACTCCCATCAAACACTGGAGGCTAAGCAGGCTCACCTGGAGTAGGCGATTGGACAATCACCACACTCATTAACCCTTCACCTACAGAAAAAAACATATACAATAAAATAACTTTTTTTCTCCTTGACAAAGAATGGCAATAACTAGGGGTAACTGTCATTAGTATTGCAAAATCAAATAATATCTCTTATTTAGACCCCTTGGGACACAGGTGCCCAATTCATGCATCCAAACAGTTTCTCTATTCAAGAATTTTTTTCTATGATCTCCCCCTCTCACTGGTGGAGTAACCCTTTCAATCCCCTGGACACTTAAGCTGGAGGTATTCCCCTGATGCTTTACCGCAAAATGTAAGCTCACCGCAGAAACATTTCTTGTCATATGATGTGGTGTATCTTAAATATGTTTTCGTACTCGTGTTTTTATCGCATTTGATGTACATCCCACATATTGCAGGTTACAAGCTATACTGTTGCAAGCTATACGTATATTTTTTTTTCTGTACCAGTCTGCTAATAAGTTCATTCCTATTGTACTTATGTTTTTATATTATGTATACCCCCTCTTAGGCTACTTTCACACTAGCGTTGTTTTAATCCGGCGTTCAATTCCGACACCGGAACTGCCCGCCGGATCCGGAAAAACGTGTGAAAACGGATTACATTTGAATCCTGATCAGGATTTTGATCACAATGAAAAAATGCATTGGAAAAAACGGA
This sequence comes from Bufo bufo, assembly GCF_905171765.1. NCBI lineage: Eukaryota > Metazoa > Chordata > Amphibia > Anura > Bufonidae > Bufo > Bufo bufo. The sequence goes on along the minus strand of NC_053395.1, from coordinate 143,363,264 downwards.
TCCGCCATTTATGGACTTTAACTTTTTTTTCACATTTTTCGGGTTTAACATGCAAAAGCCGGATCCGTTTTGACTGAACACACAGTGCCAGATCCGGCGTTAATGCAAGTCAATAGGAAAAAGGCCTGATCCGGCGTTCAGTCAAAGTGTTCAGGCTTTTTGGCCGGAGGTAAAAATACTGCATGCTACGTTTTTCTGAAAAGCCTGATCAGTCAAAAAGACTGAACTGAAGACATCCTAATGCATCCTGAAGGACTGACTCTCCATTCAGAATGCATGGGGATAAAACTGATCAGTTCTTTTCCGGATTTGAGCCCCTAGGACGGAACTCAGCGCCGGAAAAGAAAAACGCTAGTGTGAAAGTACCCTAAGATGTACATGGAATTTCAAATAAATATTAAGTACATGCCGAGTTTTGCAGCAATCCAACATTTCTATCTTGGTGTGTTATTTTTTGTTAAGTGTATACATGCATTACTTCCTTACCAAGAATGATAATAATAGTTATTGTAACATAGTAACATAGTTTGGTAGGCCGAAAAAATACATTGGTCCATCCAGTTCAGCTTGTTATCCTGCAAGTTGGTCCAGAGAAAGGCAAAACCCCCTGTGAGGTAGAAGTCAATTTTCCTCATTTAAGGAGAAAAAACTCCTTCCCGACTCCAATCAGGCAATCAGAATAACTCCCTGGAGCAACGACCCATCTCTAGTAACTATAACCTGTAATATTATTACCCTCCAGAAATACATCCAGGCCCCTCTTGATCTCTTTTAGTGAAATCACTACCTCCTCAGGCAGAGAGTTCCATAGTCTAGCTGCTTTTACTGTAGAGAATCCTCTTTTATGTTTGTGTAGAAACCTTCTTTCCTCCAGACGCAGAGGGTGTCCCCTTGTCACAGTCTTTGGTATAAATAGATGATGGGAGAGATCTCTGTACTGACCCCTGATGTATTTATACATGTTTATTAGATTTCCCCTCAGTCGTCTTTTTTGTAAACTGAATAACCATAATTTTGATAATCTTCCTGGCTACTGTAGTCCACCCATTCCAGTTATTACTTTAGTTGACCCTGAGCCTTCTCCAGCTCTGCTATGTCTGCCTTGTTCACAGGGGCCCAGAATTGTACACAATGCTCCATGTGTGGTCTGACTACTGATTTGTAAAGTGGCAGGACTATGTTCTCATCACGGGGATCTATGCATCTTTTGATGCACCCCATTATCTTATTAGCCTTGGCACCAATTGCCTGACACTGGTTTCTACAGTTAAGTTTGCTGTCCTAAGTCCTTTTACGTGTCAGTGTTTTAACATTTGGTATGTACGAGTTACTTGCATTATTCCTTCCCATGGGCATAACCTTACATTTGTCAGTGTTAAACCTTATCTGTCACTTTTCTGCCCAATCAGCCAATCTATCCAGATCCATCTGTAGCAGTATACTGTCCTCTTCCATGTTAATTACTTTACATACACTTATGAGCAAAAAGTTAACAATGTTTAGAATTTTGGACTTTTAGGCTCATATCTCACCATCTACGACAGCTTCGAATTTGAGACTACCATCATTTTATAGACAATCATCTTGGATATCTCATACATAAATTGGACTTGCAACTATTTAGCATATGATTAGTTATGCAGATTTTTGTCATGTAACTGCATTGTTACTGTTTTGTTCCTGGTGGTGGAAGAATCTTTTTCTTCTTGAATACTACAAATTACAACTTGTTCTAACATTCCCTAATAGTGTGTTATTAGGTTGATTCCCAAGTGAAAGGTCACTTTCACTTGGTAATCCAGGAGCAGCAATGAAGATTTCCCAAGGAAAGAGAAAAAATATCATCCAGATCATCAATAGCAGTATCTTGACCAAGAAAATTGAGAAACTGCATCATGTGAGCGGCATGACAGTTGGAAGAATACAAAATGAAGTCCAGGCATCCATTCCAAAGCCAAGAGGTGGAAGTCCAGGCAAAATATTTGAGTCAAGTCATCTCATCACAAGGTCTATAAGTTTTGGTGCAACAAACACGGCAGTGGAGGTGGCTTGTGTGCTTCATAATAGTGAGATCATAGACGTCCATGCAAGCACCATGCAACGTGCATTGCACAAGCCTGGAATGGTGTCCCGAAAAAAGGTGAAGAAGCCTTGACTTCAATATCATCATAAGAAGCGTCTGTTAGACCGTGCAAAAAAGTACAAACAGTGGACAGTAGAAGATTGGAAACCGGTGATTTGAAGCGATGAGACAAAAGTCAATATACTGGGCTCTGATGAGTGCAAATGAGTTTGGAAGAAACAAGGGAAAAGGAGGCTAACGGATCGAGAAATTGAAGGAACTGTCAAGTTCTGTTGAGGAAGCCTGATGATATGGTGTTGTTTCACAGCCAAAGGCATTGGATACTTGACCAGAATTGATGGTGGTCTCAATGCTGAGCTATATGTAAGTGTCCTACAGGATGAGTTACTTTGTACACTCGAGTACTATTGGTATGAAAAGAACAACATCATGTTCCAGCAGGACAACGACCCGATGCATACGTCAAGATTGGTGAAGAAATGGTTGAATGACAATGAAGTAGAAGTGCTGGATTAGCCTTCACAGTTCCCAGACCTCAAATCAATCAAACACTTGTGGGTAGAGTTGAAAAAAAAACTGTATTCGTACCCAAGTGAGTTGACCAGTATGCACCAACATTGGGAATGTGTAGAAGAGACCTGGAAACAGATTTTGGTCGAGACATGCTTGAATCTGATCGAGAACATGCCCAAAAGGACTCAAAAGCAAAAAGTGGATTTACAAAATACTAACAAAATAGTAAAAATTTAGAATTTTAGGAGCAAAACAGTAACAATGACAATAATCTGCATAACTAATTATATGCTAAATAGTTGCAAATCCAATTTATGTATGAGATAGCAAAGATGATGGTCTATAAATGATGGTAGTTTCACGTTCAAAGCTGTAGTGGATGGTGAGATATGGAGCCTGAAATTCAAAAGTTCCAAACATTGTTAGTAGAGATGAGCGAATTTCTTAAAAGTTCAATTCGGCTGATTCGTAGAATTTGACAAAAAAATTCGCTTTGTGACTAATTACTTCGTCACAAAGCGCATTTATTTGTAAGTAGCGGGATCTGAGTGTAAAATTAACAATAAATTATTTTTTAATCAAACTTCCCGCCTCCATTTGCTCGTAACGGGTCGGCCGCCGCCATCTTGCTTCAAGATCTCGGCCGAAATCCTGTGCGGCGCGAGTTTACGTCATCACGCCGGCTGGTGTTGTGAGCAAATGAAGGAGGTAAGTTTGAACTTTTTAGTTTTTTATACTATTTCTGATTAAATCTATACGCTGACACAAAGCACGAGGAAATTCGGCTTCTAGGCAAATCAAATTTATCCTGAAATTCGGATCGAATTGATTCGATTTGCTCATTTCTAATTGTTAACCTTTTGTTCATCACTGTTTGGTGTCATCTGCAAAAATTGTTATTTTACTGTGAAAAGCTCCCACAAGATCAATAATAAATATATTGAAGAGAATAGGGCCCAATACTGACCCTTGAGGTACCCCACTAGTGACAGTGACCCAATCTGAGTGTGCACCGTTAATAACCACCCTATGTTTTCTATCACTGAGCCAGTTACTTACCCACATACAGACATTTTCCCCCAGTCCGAGCATTCTCACTTTATATAATAACCTTTTATGTGGCACAGTATACAAATGTTTTGTAGAAGTCTAGATATATGACATCCATTGTAATAACATTATCATTATACATACCGCCATGCTTCTGATCTGCTCTCCAGCCAATGTGCTTAGATGCTGTAGTAAACTTTGAAATAACTTTGTTTTCTCTTGTGGTAACTTAGAGACATTCTCCTGTAAGAGCTCTTTAACTTGAGACAGACTAACTGCTGCTCCAATCACGAGTCCTGCAAAGAAAGTCTATTTATGTACCTTTTTAGATGGACCTCCATGACCAACACTACACACACACAATAAACAGAGCATTTTATTTTTATCTTTATAAAGACATTTCTTTGGCACAGAGATTTAGCTACCCTGTACTTAAAGAAAGCAACTTCACATTAAAAGAAATGTGTCACCACATTTTTTTTCTGCCAATTAAAACCAGATAGCTACACACATCCTTTTTTATTTTCTGATTGCAGATTTTTTTTATTCTATTTCTTGAACATGATTATAAGGGATGCCACCTTGCCTGAACTGGTATTAACAGCATTTACAAAGCATTAAGAAATGGTCCCACGTCCATAGACACAATGGCCTGGAAGGGACTCTACTGACTTCTATCAGAGAGTTTTCTAGGCATGTACAATGTTGTGTAGAAGGAAAGAATAGATAATCTTTGACAAGCACCTATTATGAATTGTGGATCCTGTCTTATCTGTCATTCTAATCCTGCCTGTAATGATATCACCTCAGTTTTTTATTTAACTATAGATATTGACATGGGAAATTAAAAATAACATCACCAAAATTCTTTAAAAACATGTTAAACATAAAAATATGATTTAAACAATAGGTCATATTTTGATGACAGAGTTCCTTTAAGTGGGGAATGAACAGAACACTTACATGGTGATCTCCTTTTCATCTTCTCAGCTGCAGATATGCATCAGTAGCCCATGATATCTTTGTTTGGCCAGCACTATTCACATAAGGGCAGCAGGGAGTGCCTTGGACCACCAAATGCACAGTGTGCATCTGCTAGTCTTAGAAGAAGTGCGGCTATCTTCGATGGTAGTAGAGGAGGCCAGGTATTGGCAGACCTGCAGCTGAAAAGGTGAATAAGAGGGCACCAAGAAAGTAATCTCTTGATTCTCCAGTTAATGTTATTTTTTTTATTTTTTACTTGAACCAAAGCCAGTTCACCTTACAGCAATTGCCTATTTGCTAGCGGTGGAGACGTGGAGACTGCTGCTATTACTTGCAGCGATCTCCTCCGCAGCATGGGGAGGAGCGATCACTATGTCATCGCTTGTCCCCATGCATTCATGAACCCATGATGATCTCTTGTCTGCAGTGGTGTCTGATCAGTGTGTATATATACTCATAAGCACTTCCTACTTTGCTCTTGCTATATACAGTATATGCTGTGAACTGTGAATAGTAATGCTTTCTAGTGCAATGTTTTTTTTTTTCTAGTGTAATGCTTTAGTTTAAATGTCAGTTCTTGTTCCTCTGTCCATGGCATCTAGGATTGCTCCAAACAACATTTCATTGTATTGTACATTGTATTACATTGTATTGTACAGTGACAATAAAGGCATCTTATCTATCTTATATAATGGTTTGCCGGCGGTAGATTGTTATTAGACACCACGATCTGCCACCTGGAAACAATAAGTTTTTAACATGTCAAGAGATTTGGATTGCCCGAAGACTGAGTAATGTTTGCTCGGTCGTTGTGTAATTGGCGGTAGTATTACCATGCCAGATGTTCGTTAACGAGCATGTGAATTAGCGATTATCTGCAGAAAAATCTGGCAATGTAATACAGGCTTAAGGAAATCAGTTTTCTCTCAAAAAAGCTGAATGTGACATGGATTTGGGAATCTACCAGTGATACAGCAAATATATTCAGCTAATTGTATTAGCTTCCTTTTGGACCAGAAGTAATTGGTGGTTGTGTCTGTGCCTGGTTTTACATTCACTTAAATGGCCGTGAACTCCTACCTGTTATCTCTTGTGGTAACTTAGAGACATTCTCCTGGAAGTGCTGTTTAACTTGAGAAAAACCAACTGCTCCTCCAGTCACGAGTCCTGCAAAGAAAGTCCATTTATGAACCTTTTTAGATAGACTTCCATCACACACAGAAAAGCATAGTATTTTATTTTATTTTTATAAAGACATTTCTTTGGCAAAGACATTTACAGTCAGGTCCATAAATATTGGGACATGGACACAATTCTAACATTTTTGGCTCTATACACTGTGCTGTTCCTTTCATATTGAATTTCTGCACTGTATTATTTCTTGTTTTACCTATGTTGTTTAAGTCTATTGTTCTCTGCTGCCATCTGCTGGCCGGAATTTGTATGCTGCACGCCTCGTTCGTTGTCTATAAAGTTTTATCTCTGGGCGTGGTTTTAGCAGCCTTGGGCCTGGTCACTTCCTGTAGCCTTTTTCAGTGCTGCATTCCTTTGTGACTGGAGACACACACCTCGGCTTGTGAAGGCATCAGTTTTTGACCAGCAGTTGCCTCAGCAGTTAGCCTCAGAAAAGACATCCACATGACAGCATCTACTGTATTCCATCATTGTATGTCACTGCTCTGGATCAAATAAACCCACGTTTGATTGCATCCTCATGTCTACGTCTGGATCCATCTAACCTGAGCATCTGCCGGTCCGGTCTGCTCCACTGCTTGGATACGAAGGTAGGACAGTCACAAAGTCATTATCAGTTACACCTTCATTCGCCTTCATGTGGGGACAGAACAGTCAAAAACTGCCTTAAAGCCTTATACCCCAGTCAATATCCGTCTGAATGTCCAATGCCGGCTACAGGTTCCCTCAGAGCCCAGTGCCACACTCAGGAACCTCCCCTGCAACAGGCCCACTCGCAGCAAATCTGCCCAGCAACAGTGCACGTCCCATAAGCCTAAGGGGAAGCACGGCGTGTCCGCAGTAGATATACTCTCGCCTGGAAGTCCTCCACTACTCGCCAATCCACTTTCTACATCCTATATTAACCCTTGCTCGCATGATATAAGAACTGTTCACGCACGCGGGGCCTCCCTGAAACCAAAACCCCGCAATTCACTTAAAACACCTTGGGAAACTCATCGGGGTGCCTCATCTGAGCCGCACAGCAATTTTCAACCCCCAATTCAAAAGTTTGATTTCTTAAAGAGACAGCGCACCTTAAATCAAAATGGCCGAAAAGGACCTCGTACAGTTCCCCAGTGATGAAACAAAGCAAATGCAACCTGATACTTCCAGCAGACCAAGTCACACGACCAAGGCGCTCTCTCAAACCAACTATAAAGATCACAGAAAACTATCACACCAGGAAAGATGAGCTATGTGACAACCTGGAAGAGCTATGGGAACGAGTTTCCTCCCTCATATCAGGACTTAAGTCCTCCTCAGGTGATGCCACCAGCTTACAAGTTGCTGTCGGGCGGCTGAACGCAGCCCATGAAAGATACAAGAGAATGTCCACAAGGTATATAACCTTTCTAAAAGACTCTAATATTGAAGAAGCCCCGTCAGAATTGTGCATGGCAGAATCAATAGACAGACAAAGAGACGCCATGGTGCTGGATGCTAAAGATAAAGTGGAACTCCGCATCTCTCATTTGCAAGAAACTAGATCACACAGATCGCATTCAACCAAACATTCCTCGCGGTCCTATAGATCATCATGCTCTAGAAGCTCCACCCTGAGCGACCGATTACTAGAGGCCCGCATAAATGCAGAGCAATCCAAAGTGAGGCGTTCCTTCACCGAAAAAGAAATCCTTGCGAGGGCAGAAGCACAGACTGCGGCCAAGAGGGCTGAAGCGGAGGCAGAAGCCAAGAGGGCAGAAGCAGAGGCGGCGGCCAAGAGGGCTGAAGCGGAGGCAGAAGCCAAGAGGGCAGAAGCAGAGGCGGCGGCCAAGAGGGCTGAAGCGGAGGCAGAAGCCAAGAGGGCAGAAGCAGAGGCTCGAATAAAGATCCTTGAATCAGAGAGGGAAGAGGAAATCGCATTAGCAAAAGTAAGACTACTTGAGCAAGCATTGAGCCAAGGCCTTGATTCAATCTGCTTACCACCAGAGGAGATAGACGATCCAGCTGATCGCACCAGCGACTATGTACTGAAACAGTTATCTGCACCACCCCCAGTGTGCAGTACTGTCCAAGCCAACAACACTGAAACCTCCAAATCAGCTCTACCTGCAGTGGCAGCGATACCCACAGCACCCGAGCAATCCAATAACAGTTGCCCAGACGCCCCCTCTCAAGGGCAGTTATTACAGCAAGATGGCTACCAGGTGTTTCCTGGCCTACCTCCACAGCTCAAGCAGCAGTCATCAGAATCTACAGAGGCTAGACCACAGCTCAACCCTGCAGCAACATCATTCTACCCGGAAGCATCTCACCCTTTCACGCCACGCAGCCTATACGCCCCAGGGGCATCACAAGTTGTCATGGCAACAAGCAGTGAGAAATCAGATATGTCTGAGTTTGCCAGGTTTATGGTGAGCAGAGAGCTAATTAACACCAGTCTCTCAAAATTTGATGACCGTGCGGAGAGCTACAGAGCCTGGAAGGGAACCTTCAAAGCTGCCATCGCCAACCTCAACCTAACCGCAGAGCAAGAGCTCGACCTCTTGATCAAATGGCTGGGCCCAGGCTCCACAAATCGCATCAAGAGCCTTAGAACTGTCTATGTGGGACAAGCAGAAGCAGGTCTCGCTGCAGCCTGGCAGAGACTCGAACGCACCTTCGGCAGTGCAGAAGCAATAGAGAAGGCACTATTCAGGAGACTGCAGAACGTCCCCAAGATCAGTCTCAAAGATGTCCATAAGCTTCAGGATTTAAGTGATTTGCTCATGGAACTGGAGCTTGCCAAAAGAGACCCTCGTCTGTCCGGGCTGTGCTACCTGGATACAGCCCATGGGGTGAACCCAATTGTTGTGAAGTTACCATACAGCCTGCAAGAGAAGTGGGCGGCATCAGTCTCAAGGTACAAAAGAGTGCATGACGTCACTTTTCCTCCATTCATTCATTTCTGTAGGTTCATCGATGAACAGTCCCAGATGAGGAATGACCCCAGCCTTGACTTCCTGGAGTTCAATACTACAGCTTCAGTGACACCATCATCAAGGTATGAAAGTATTGTACATAAACACAGAGACTTTAAGAGCAGCGTGAACGTTAGAAAGACTAACCTACCATCATCTGCAGTACCCACTGGTAGACAGTACACTACCTCATCAGGAGACAAGGCCTTCAATCGTGAATGTCCCATTCATAAAAAACCACACTCACTGAACAAATGCAGAGGATTTAGATCCAAAACAATACAGGAGCGCAAGAAAGTCCTCACCGAGCTTGGGGTATGCTTCAGGTGCTGCGCTTCATTGGAGCACATGGCTAAGGACTGTAAATCCATTATCAAGTGTGAGGAGTGTCATAGTGAAAGACATGCCTCAGCTATGCACCCAACTCCACTCACAAGGGATTCACCTGCTGCTGTCACCACCAGTCCTGCTCAAAGTCATGGCGGGGAGCCCCAGAACCACGCTAACACAGCCACCGCTGTTTCCTGCTCATGCTTGGACGTATGTGGGGAGGGCCAGAGTGAGAAATGTTGTGCCCGCATATGCCTAATCAAGGTCTACCCAGAGGGGCTGCCAGAAAAGGCAGTAAAAATGTATGCCATCATTGACGACCAAAGCAACCGTTCTCTAGCAGGACCTAAATTCTTTGAAGCCTTTGGAATAAAGGGACCGTCAGAACCCTACATCTTAAACACCTGCTCGGGTCGCATAGAGACTAGCGGCAGGAGGGCACAAGGATTCATCGCTTGTTCCGTCAGTGGAAATACAGAAATACCTCTACCGACGCTGATCGAATGCGATCAAATACCCAACCATAGGGATGAGATTCCTACCCCGGAAGCTGCATTTCACCATCCACACCTAAGACACCTAGCCAACGTTATCCCACCTATGGACAACAACGCTGAGATTCTACTCCTGCTAGGCAGAGACAATCTAAGGGTACACAAGGTGCGTCAACAGTGTAATGGTCCCGACTATGCACCATATACCCAGAGACTGGACTTGGGATGGGTGGTCATAGGAAATGTATGTTTGGATCAACCAAGAATCCGCTCTTTCAAAACGTACGTGCGTGGAGATGGACGTACAACTTCCATTAAGCCTTGCCCTCATCACTATGAGGTGAAAGAGAAGCCTCCAGACCTCATACAACCACCTGACGACATTCCTCCCTTTGCCGACAACTTGGGAAGATTAGTCTTTCATACCAGCAAGGACGATGATAAAGTAGCTTTGTCAGTAGAGGACAGAGAATTTATCAAGATAATGAACAATGAGTTCCTTAAAGACAAAACCAATCACTGGGTTTCTCCACTGCCCTTCCGAGCTACCAGGGTGAGACTCCCGAACAATAGGGAACAAGCTCTGTCTAGATTTAACTCTCTTCAGCGTACCATGAACAGTAAGCCTGAGATGAGAGAACACATCGTTGCCTTTATCGACAAAATATTCCGCAACAACCATGCAGAACCAGCTCCATCCTTAGGGAAGAACGACGAGTGCTGGTACTTGCCTTCATTTGGAGTGTATCACCCACGGAAACCTAATCAAATTAGGGTTGTTTTCGACTCAAGTGCCAAACATCAAGGTGTATCGCTTAATGATGTCCTTCTAACAGGTCTTAATCTGACGAATAACCTAGTTGGAGTGCTGATGAGGTTCAGAAAAGAGCTCGTTGCCATCACCGCTGACATTGAACAGATGTTCCACTGTTTCGTAGTCAGAGAGGACCACCGGAATTTCCTCAGGTTTCTGTGGTACAAGAATAACGATACCAACGCAGAGATGGCAGAATATCGTATGAGGGTACACGTATTTGGAAACAGCCCTTCACCTGCCGTGGCAACTTACGGCCTTCGGCGAACTGCATTAGAGGGAGAATCCGAGCACGGTAAAGACGCCAGAGACTTTGTAGAAAAGGACTTCTACGTAGACGATGGACTCAAATCACTACCGACTGAAGAAGCGGCTATCGATCTGCTCAAAAGGAGTCAAGGTATGTTGTACCAAGCTAAACTTAGACTACACAAAATTGCTTCAAACAGCCTGGCCGTTATGAGGGCCTTCGAATCAGGCGATCATGCACCAGGATTCAAGGACATTAACTTGGCACTGGACAGTCCACCTGTGCAGAGGAGCTTGGACCTCAGATGGGATCTCTCGGCTGACTCCTTCGGTTTTCAGATAAGTTGTGAAGACAAGCCATTCACAAAACGAGGCGTCCTATCAGTGGTAAACAGCCTATTTGATCCGCTGGGATTTGTAGCGCCCATTACCATACAAGGTAAATCTCTACTGAGACAGTTTTCTGAAACAGTCAAGGATTGGGATACCCCACTTCCCTCCGTTAAAGAGCAACAAACCGAAAGGATTGACTGGCCTATCGGACTAATTTCAAAGGTTTTCCCTAGCAAGGATGGCAAGGTCCGGAAGGTGGAGTTGAAGATCTTCAGGAAAGGCGAGCTTAAAACGTTCTCAAGACCAATCAACGAACTCATTTTAATATTGCCCATCGAGAACGTCCCTGCAGGGTGAACAGGACTGTATCTAGCTTTGCAGATCTTCTCCATTCCAAGTTGGAAAACAGGACTATCTATGTTTGCATTCTAACATGTTTTCTTTTACAGGTTGTTTATATTTTATGGACATTCGTCATAGTGAAATCCCCAAAGTGAATTTCAGACGGGGAGTGTGCTGTTCCTTTCATATTGAATTTCTGCACTGTATTATTTCTTGTTTTACCTATGTTGTTTAAGTCTATTGTTCTCTGCTGCCATCTGCTGGCCGGAATTTGTATGCTGCACGCCTCGTTCGTTGTCTATAAAGTTTTATCTCTGGGCGTGGTTTTAGCAGCCTTGGGCCTGGTCACTTCCTGTAGCCTTTTTCAGTGCTGCATTCCTTTGTGACTGGAGACACACACCTCGGCTTGTGAAGGCATCAGTTTTTGACCAGCAGTTGCCTCAGCAGTAGCCTCAGCAGTTAGCCTCAGAAAAGACATCCACATGACAGCATCTACTGTATTCCATCACTGTATGTCACTGCTCTGGATCAAATAAACCCACGTTTGATTGCATCCTCATGTCTACGTCTGGATCCATCTAACCTGAGCATCTGCCGGTCCGGTCTGCTCCACTGCTTGGATACGAAGGTAGGACAGTCACAAAGTCATTATCAGTTACACCTTCATTCGCCTTCATGTGGGGACAGAACATACACCACCACAATGGATTTGAAATGAAACAAACAAGATGTGCTTTAACTGCAGACTGTCAGCTTTAATTTGAGAGTATTTACATTCAAATCAGGTGGCAGTGTAGGAATTACAACAGTTTTCATATATGCCTCCCACTTCTTAAGGGACCAAAAGTAATGGGACAATTGGCTTCTCAGCTGTTCCATGGCCAGGTGTGTGTTATTCCCTCATTATCCCAATTACAATGAGCAGATAAAAGGCCAAAGTTCATTTCAAGTGTGCTATTTGCATTTGGAATCTGTTGCTGTCAACTCTCAAGATGAGATCCAAAGAGCTGTCACTATCAGTGAAGCAAGCCAGCATTAGGCTGAAAAAATAAAACAAACCCATCAGAGAGATAGCAAAAACATTGGGCGTGGCCAAAACAACTGTTTGGAACATTCTTAAAAAGAAGGAATGCTCCGGTGAGCTCAGCAACACCAAAAGACCCGGGAGACCACGGAAAACAACTGTGGTGGATGACCGAAAAATTCTTTCCCTGGTGAAGAAAACACCCTTCACAACAGTTGGCCAGATCAAGAACACTCTCCAGGAGGTAGGTGTATGTGTGTCAAAGTCAACAATCAAGAGAAGACTTCACCAGAGTGAATACAGATTAATACACAAGATGTAAACCATTGGTGAGCCTCAAAAACAGGAAGGCCAGATTGGAGTTTGCCAAACAACATCTAAAAAAGCCTTCACAGTTCTGAAACAATATCCTATGGACAGATGAGACCAAGGTCAACTTGTACCAGAGTGATGGGAAGAGAAGAGTATGGATAAGGAAAGGAACTGCTCATGATTCTAAGCATACCACCTCATCAGTGAAGCATGGTGTTGGTAGTGTCATGGCGTGGGCATGTATGGCTGCCAATGGAACTGGTTCTCTTGTATTTATTGTATTTATTGATGATGTGACTGCTGACAAAAGCAGCAGGATGAATTCTGAAGTGTTTCGGGCAATATTAACTGCTCATATTCAGCCAAATGCTTCAGAACTCATTGGACGGCGCTTCACAGTGCAGATGGACAATGACCCATAGCATACTGCAAAAGCAGCCAAAGAGTTTTTTAAGGGAAAGAAGTGGAATGTTATGCAATGGCCAAGTCAATCACCTGACCTGAATCTGATTGAGCATGCATTTCACTTGCTGAAGACAAACCTGAAGGGAAAATGTCCCAAGAACAAGCAGTAACTGAAGACAGTTGCAGTAGAGGCCTGGCGGAGCATCACCAAGGATGAAACCCAGCATTTGGTGATGTCTATGTGTTCAAGACTTCAGACTGTAATTGACTGCAAAGGATTTGCAGCCAAGTATTAAAAAGTGAAAGTTTGATTTATGATTAGTATTATGTCCCATTACTTTTGGTCCCTTAACAAGTGGGAGGCACATATGCAAACTGTTGTAATTCCTACACTGTTCACCTGATTTGGATGTAAATACCCTCAAATTAAAGCTGACAGTCTGCAGTTAAAGCACATCTTGTTTGTTTCATTTCAAATCCATTGTGGTGGTGCATATAGCCAAAAATGTTAGAATTGTGTCAATGTCCCAATATTTATGGACCTGACTGTAGCTACCCTGTAGTTCAAGAAAGAAAGCTTATTGTCACAGCCACTATCTCTGGCTGTGACCTTCCGTTCTTGCTTGTTCGGCGCTCCTCGCTGAAGTTCTGTTCCTCTGTATTTTATGTGGTTCTTTATGGGTTAACTCCCCTGTGTTCCTATTAGGAGTTAATCCTCTGTCTGCTCCATGGGTGTGGTCTCTCTGCTGCACCCATGGAACCTGTATATAAGGCTGAGGTTTCCTCAGTTCTGTTTCAGCTCTCCTGGTGTGTGTTGTCTTGTCCTGCTCCTGGTTTGTACTCTCTCTCCCATGCTGCTGACCCATGGGATCCGTGTCTGTCTGTCTGTGCTCTGTGGGTTTCCCTACTTGTTCATTATGTTCTCTGATGTCCTCTTTCCTGTCTTTCTGTTTTCTGCTCTGCCAGTTATGTTTTAGTTACTTTGTGTTTATTCATATGTCTGTGTTCAGCAAGCCTTTGCAGCAGAGTGGCATGACAAGGCCATGCAGTTTACTACTGGTGGAGCAAGTCCTTCTTTGCTCATTGCCACTCCTGCTCCCTTGCGTGAACTCCTGCTTGTATTATTATTTGCCCTGTTTTGTATTTACCTGTCTGTTATGTTTGCCTATGTGCCGTCGGTACCTTCTGGTACCTGTTGTCCATTCGCTCCTGCTGTCACTGTCTAGTTCACGCTCCAGAGTGGACCCTGGCAACTTCCTGCGGCAAAGTCTAACCCTACCATCTAGGGCTCTAGTGAACACCAGGAGTTGCTTAGTTACGCCCCTCTGGAGTATTACTAGACAGTGGCGCAGTGGGGGTTTTCTCCCACTGTGCTGACGGTACATAGAGCTCATGTTTTATCTGTGTTGCTTTCCATGTTTCTGTTTGTGCAATAAACTCTTATGTGTCTGTACCTGATTTCAGTTTATTGCTTGACGACGCGGTGGTCTCTCCTGGGACCTCCAACTCGTGACACTTATTCACATTAAAGGAAATGTGTCACCCAAATTTTTTTCTGCCATCATCCTTTTTTCTAATCTCTGTTTTATTTTTTGATGGGGCGGCCATCTTGCCTGAGCTTTTCTAGCAACATTTAGAAAGCATTAAGAAAATTGCTTTATGGCAGCCCCATGGTCCATAGACACAATTGTCAGGAGGAGACCTCATTGACTACTATAGGAGAGTTTTCTAGGCATGCTCTGTGACCTGTGCAGAGGTCATTGTACAAGGAAAGAATAGATAAGATTTGACAATCACCTATTTTGAATGTTGGATCCTTTCTTAACTGTCATTCTAATTCTGCCTGTAATTATATCACCTCTGTGTATAGGATTTTATGTTTTTGTTTAACGATACATATTGGCATGGAAAATTAAAAAATAATGTCACCAAAAATACACTGCTCAAAAAAATAAAGGGAACACTTAAACAACACAATGTAACTCCAAGTCAATCACACTTCTGTGAAATCAAACTGTCCACTTAGGAAGCAACACTGAGTGACAATCAATTTCACATGCTGTTGTGCAAATGGGATAGACAATAGGTGGAAATTATAGGAAATTAGCAAGACACCCCCAATAAAGGAGTGGTTCTGCAGGTGGTGACCACAGACCACTTCTCAGTTCCTATGCTTCCTGGCTGATGTTTTGGTCACTTTTGAATACTGGTGGTGCTTTCACTCTAGTGGTAGCATGAGACGGAGTCTACAACCCACACAAGTGGCTCAGGTAGTGCAGCTTATCCAGGATGGCACATCAATGCGAGCTGTGGCAAGAAGGTTTGCTGTGTCTGTCAGCGTAGTGCCCAGAGCATGGAGGTGCTACCAGGAGACAGGCCAGTACATCAGGAGACGCGGAGGAGGCCGTAGGAGGGCAACAACCCAGCAGCAGGACCGCTACCTCCGCCTTTGTGCAAGGAGGAACAGGAGGAGCACTGCCAGAGCCCTGCAAAATGACCTCCAGCAGGCCACAAATGTGCATGTGTCTGGTCAAATGGTCAGAAACAGACTCCATGAGGGTGATATGAGGGCCCGACGTCCACAGGTGGGGGTTGTGCTTACAGCCCAACACCGTGCAGGACGTTTGGCATTTGCCAGAGAACACCAAGATTGGCAATTTCGCCACTGACGCCCTGTGCTATTCACAGATGAAAGCAGGTTCACACTGAGCACATGTGACAGACGTGACAGAGTCTTTAGACGCCGTGGAGAATGTTCTGCTGTCTGCAACATCCTCCAGCATGACCGGTTTGGCATTGGGTCAGTAATGGTGTGGGTGGCATTTCTTTGGAGGGCCACACAGCCCTCCATGTGCTCTCCAGAGGTAGCCTGACTGCCATTAGGTACCGAGATGAGATCCTCAGACCCCTTGTGAGACCATATGCTGGTGCGGTTGGCCCTGGGTTCCTCCTAATGCAAGACAATGCTAGACCTCATGTGGCTGGAGTGTGTCAGCAGTTCCTGCAAGACGAAGGCATTGATGCTATGGACTGGCCCGCCCGTTCCCCAGACCTGAATCCAATTGAGCACATCTGGGACATCATGTCTCCCTCTATCCACCAACGTCACCTTGCACCACAGACTGTCCAGGAGTTGGCAGATGCTTTAGTCCAGGTCTGGGAGGAGATCCCTCAGGAGACCGTCCGCCACCTCATCAGGAGCATACACAGGCGTTGTAGGGAGGTCATACAGGCACGTGGAGGCCACACACACTACTGAGCCTCATTTTGACTTGTTTTAAGGACATTATATCAAAGTTGGATCAGCCTGTAGTGTGTTTTTCTACTTTAATTTTGAGTGTGACTCCAAATCCAGACCTCCATGGGTTGAAAAATATGATTTCCATTTTTTTATTTTTGTGTGATTTTGTTGTCAGCACATTCAACTATGTAAAGAACAAAGTATTTCAGAAGAATATTTAATTAATTCAGATCTAGGATGTGTTATTTTTGTGTTCCCTTTATTTTTTTGAGCAGTGTATGTTAAACATTAAAAACATGATTTAAACAATAGGTTATTTTCTGATGACACGTTTCCTTTGAGTGGGGAATGAACAAAACACTTACATGGCGTTCTTCTTTTCACTTTCTCAGGTGCAGATATGCATCAGTAGCCCAAGACACTTCCTGCTTGTTCAACCTGCTCTTGGTTTGGCCAGCACTGTTCACAATTGGTCAATTAGAGGGCAGCAAGGAGTGACTTGGACAACCAAAAGCACAGTGTGCATCAGCTAGTCTTAAAAGAAGTGAGGCTATCTTATACGGTAGAAGAGGAGCACAGATAGTGGCAGCTGAGAAGATGAATAACAGGGCACCAAGAAAATATTCTGTTGATTCCCCAGTTAATGTATTTTTTTTTTACTTGAAACAAATCCAGTTGGAAACTAAGGAAATCTGTTTTCTCTCAAAAAAGCAGAATGTCAAATGGATTTGGGAATCTACCAGTCATACAGCAAATATATTTAGCTAATCAGATAATCAGATCAGCTTCATCTAGGACCAGAAGTAATTTGATAATTAAAGTGGTTGTGTCTTTGCCTGGTATTGCATTTACTTAAATGGAAATGAACTCGTATACCTGACACAGCCAATGCAGAGTGCTGCTATTTCTGGTGTAAAAAGAAAATTAAAACTTTAAGAATTTTAGATCTTTAATGGGCTTGTGTCATCAGAAAAATAAGTGCACTAAGGGCAGTCTCAAGACACAAGGTGCAACCCAGCTCTGCCACTTTTATCTGCAAGGCTTCTGCATCGTCATCTTGCTTGGCCCTGGAATCTTATGTTTGTGCGATTTGTTATAACCTCTGTGCATGTGCAGGCGCAAGATGCCAATCGACCTGTCAATCGACCATGAGAAGGAGAGGATGGCAAAGGAATGCGGTGGAGCTAGGGTGCACTGTGTGACTCAGGCCAACCCTTAGTGCACTTAATAGGTCATTAACATATGGATTAGCAGCATTTTTTCTCAGCTATGCAGAATGAGATTGGGGAGTAAGAGGTATGATTATATTATGGTAAGCAAGCTCTACCAGGCATTGTGTCTGGTGTACAACTCATTTCCTGATAACAGACCAAGTTATTTAGAAACCAAACTGTTTTCCTCGGGTACTCAAGTAGTACTTAAAAGTAGAAAATACAAAAAGGTATTAAAAACAGTATTTCCCTTTGTTCATCTCCTCTTTGTCTTTGACCCTTTTGTATCTAATTTTACAATTAAAACTGGGAAATACACAAAGAAATCTGTGCCCCAGGAGCTCAGCCATGCCCACCCTGCTCCTCACTGGCATGTGTCTGCAGACTGGGAAACAGTGAAAGAAAAGATTTTCTCCTATTTATTTGTATCATTCATTTCTAAGTTTGCTAAATAACTGAAAATAATAAAGATAACAGAAATGTAATCACCTTGATCATTAGTAGAAATAGCATGTAACTCTATGATTCTCAGTGGTGAGATGATTACAGGATTAGTAACACCCTCCAACTTCATCTGCCTACCTGGGAAAACAAACAATGTACTTGAGTATACAGGGTATTATCATATTACATATTACAGAGAACCTGTCACCAGCTTAAAGGGAACCTGTCATTTGGTTAATAATTGTATTCCATAATAAATGACCATTCTAGAGCATTTATTCTTATGATTCTATGTCATGGCATTGCTGTAATATCCCTAATAATCAGGAAGTTTCACAGATGTGGGTAAAAAAAATCCAAATAATACCCCTTGACAGGATACCCATGATTGAATTTCCTCAAATAACGAGCTGACTTGTATGCTAAATAACACCTAAACGGAAAAAAAGATCCTCATGGCAGCTCGTATTCATATAGCACAACTGTGGAGACAATCAACCCTCTGCTTCATTAGGCGGATCAATAAAATAATGCTCTATGAAAAACTTACAGCCATTCGTATGGATAGAGTAATGTACTTTGAAAAAATATGGTCTCCCTGGATATCATACTATGCCGTTCCAGATTTAGACTATTATGTTCAGCTGTAATAAGTGTTGAAATCATACAAAGTCATAATATATCTGCTTTGTCTGACTATATTGCGGTCTGTATATTTGACTAGATATTAGATCACTGGTACTGATCTTTGTTGTTTATTATTTCCTGTTTTCATCTTTTGTGTATGTTCCCCCCCTGTGTGGGGTGCATTGGCAGTATGTTGCCGTCGTTCATTGTTTTATAATCCAATAAATATCTTTTGAAACTAAACAGAAAAAAAGGAGTCAATATAGCCAAAAATGCAAAAATACACAATTCTTCCTTTACACAAAAATTTGATAAAAACATTAAAAAGATAAATCACACCAACAAGAAAAATGTGGCTATCCTGAGAGCTAATTGCATGTGTAAATAATATACATTATCTGGGTAAATGAATATGTAAAATACCTCCATATATAATAATAGTATAGAAAGCAGATGGTTGTTAGTACAATGACATAGAACTATAGTCTAGATATGTATAGATCCCAAGTATACGGAAACAATATGGATGTATCTCAACAAAATATGTTTGTAGTATAACAAATGTAACTAACTGGAGAGACATAAAATAAGGAGAGGCAATTAAATCAACCCATAAGTAATATAGAGATACACATCTATGACCTACCCATAGTATCAAGACCCCAACGCTCGTTTCAGCGGCACCTTCACATGGCGGCCCCCAGATGAAGGTGCTGGTGAAATGCACGTGTGTCTCCAGTTAGTTACTTTTGTTATCAGCATCTGCTTTATATTGCAAATATGTTTTGTTGAGACACATCCATATAGTTTCCGTATACTTGGGATCTATACATATCTAGACTATAGTTCTTTGTCATTGTACTAACGGACATCTGCTTTCTATACTATCATTATACAGTACAGACCAAATGTTTGGACACACCTTCTCATTCAAAGAGTTTTCTTTATTTTCATGACTATGAAAATTGTAGATTCACACTGAAGGCATCAAAACTTTGAATTAACACATGTGGAATTATATACATAACAAACAAGTGTGAAACAACTGAAAATATGTCATATTCTAGGTTCTTCAAAGTAGCCACCTTTTGCTTTGATTACTGCTTTGAACACTCTTGGCATTCTCTTGATGAACTTCAAGAGGTAGTCCCCTGAAATGGTTTTCACTTCACAGGTGTGCCCAGTCAGGTTTAATAAGTGGGATTTCTTGCCTTATAAATGGGGTTGGGACCATCAGTTGCGTTGAGGAGAAGTCAGGTGGATCATCATTACTATAAGAAATGAAGGTCAGTCAGTCAGCCGAAAAATTGGGAAAACTTTGAAAGTAAGGGCTATTTGACCATGAAGGAGAGTGATGGGGTGCTGCGCCAGATGACCTGGCCTCCACAGTCACCGGACCTGAACCCAATCGAGATTGCTTAGAGTGAGCTGGACCGCAGAGTGAAGGCAAAAGGGCCAACAAGTGCTAAGCATCTCTGGGAACTCCTTCAAGACTGTTGGAAGACCATTTCAGGGGACTACCTCTTGAAGCTCATCAAGAGAATGCCAAGAGTGTGCAAAGCAGTAATCAAAGCAAAAGGTGGCTACTTTGAAGAACCTAGAATATGACATATTTTCTGTTGTTTCACACTTGTTTGTTATGTATATAATTCCACATGTGTTAATTCATAGTTTTGATGCCTTCATAGTCATGAAAATAAAGAAAACTCTTTGAATGAGAAGGTGTGTCCAAACTTTTGGTCTGTACTGTATATGGAGGTATTTTACATATATTGTTTTCCCATATAATGTATATTATTTACACATGCAATTAGCTCTCGGGATACAGAGGGATGCGAAAGTTTGGGCAACCTTGTTAATCGTCATGATTTTCCTGTATAAATCGTTGGTTGTTACGATAAAAAATGTCAGTTAAATATATCATATAGGAGACACACACAGTGATATTTGAGAAGTGAAATGAAGTTTATTGGATTTACAGAAAGTGTGCTATAATTGTTTAAACAAAATTAGGCAGGTGCATAAATTTGGGCACTACAAAAAAGAAATGAAATCAATATTTAGTAGATCCTCCTTTTGCAGAAATTACAGCCTCTAAACGCTTCCTGTAGGTTCCAATGAGAGTCTGGATTCTGGTTGAAGGTATTCTGGACCATTCGTCTTTACAAAACATCTTTAGTTCATTCAGGTTTGATGGCTTCCGAGCATGGACAGCTCTCTTTAAGTCACACCACAGATTTGCAATTATATTCAGGTCTGGGGAATGAGATGGCCATTCCAGAACGTTGTACTTGTTCCTCTGCATAAATGCCTTAGTAGATTTTGAGCAGAGTTTAGGGTCGTTGTCTTGTTGAAAGATCCAGCCCCGGCGCAGCTTCAGCTTTGTCACTGATTCCTGGACATTGGTCTCCAGAATCTGCTGATACTGAGTGGAATCCATGCGTCCCTCAACTTTGACAAGATTCCCAGTCCCTGCACTGGCCACACAGCCCCACAGCATGATGGAACCACCACCATATTTTACTGTAGGTAGCAGGTGTTTTTCTTGGAATGCTGTGTTCTTTTTCCTCCATGTATAACGCCCCTTGTTATGGCCAAATAACTCAATTTTAGTTTCATCAGTCCACAGCACCTTATTCCAAAATGAAGCTGGCTTGTCCAAATGTGCTTTAGCCCACCTCAAGCGGCACTTTTTGTGCTGTGGGCGGAGAAAAGGCTTCCTCTGCATCACTCTCGCATACAGCATCTCCTTGTGTAAAGTGCGCCGAATGGTTGAACGATGCACAGTGACTCCATCTGCAGCAAGATGATGTCGTAGGTCTTTGGTGCTGGTCTGTGGGTTGACTCTGACTGTTCTCACCATTCGTCGCTTCTGTCTATCCGAGATTTTTCTTGGTCTGCCACTTCAAGCCTTAACTTGAACTGAGCCTGTGGTCTTCCATTTCATCAATATGTTCCTAACTGTGGAAACAGACAGCTGAAATCTCTGAGACAGCTTTCTGTATCCTTCCACTAAACCATGATGGTGAACAATCTTTGTCTTCAGGTCATTTGAGAGTTGTTTTGAGACCCCCATGTTGCTACTCTTCAGAGAAAATTAAAAGATGAGGGAAACTTACAATTGACCCCCTTAAATACTCTTTCTTATAATTGGATTCACCTGTGTATGTAGGTCAGGGGTCACTGAGCTTACCAAGCCAATTTGAGTTCCAATAATTAGTTCTAAAGGTTTTGGAATCAATAAAATGACAACAGTGCCCAAATTTATGCATCTGCCTAATTTTGTTTAAACAATTATAGCACACTTTCTGTAAATCCAATAAACTTCATTTTACTTCTCAAATATCACTGTGTGTGTCTCCTATATGATATATTTAACTGACATTTTTTATCGTAACAACCAACGATTTATACAGGAAAATCATGATGATTAACAAGGTTGCATCCCACTGTAGCTGTATTTTTCTCGTTGGTGTGATTAATCTTTTTAATCTTTTTATAAAAATTTTGTGTTAATAAAGAATTGTGTATTTTAGAATTTTTGGCTATAATGACTCCTTTTTCCTGTTTCTGTGTTCTCTAATATTCCTACTAGAAGTTTATTAATGAATTGCCAGTTGGCTGTTACTAGTTGGAGGGTGTACCTTCCCAGACACTTTCCAATCAGTGCTGATAGTGGCAGATTGTCCTGAGACATACACCAAACTGGTTACACCCAGTTGGCAGTTCATGCATAAACGTATAGTTGTAAGAAAAGATCATTCTGGATTATTACATGGGGAATGCAAGTAGTTACTGACATAGACATGTCAGGAGAGGGGACAAGCCCTCTTTAACTTCTAGAACCAATGGTTACTAATGGGATTATAGCAGCTGGACCACAATTTACTACCACATCTTCAAGTACTAAAACCATAATAGTTTACTAATAATACTAATAATATAGTAATCGTAATAGAGAATATATACTTTATACTAAAAGTAGCTAAATATTACAACAGTAATTTGTAAAACACCATTTTAATTTTGTACTGCATATGGATGTACAGTCGTTGCCAAAAGTTTTGAGAATTACATAAATATTGGAAATTGGAAAAGTTGCTGCTTAAGTTTTTATAATAGCAATTTGCATATCCTCCAGAATGGTATGAAGAGTGATCAGATGAATTGCATAGTCCTTCTTTGCCATGAAAATGAACTTAATCCCAAAAAACCCTTTCCACTGCATTTCATTGCTGTCATTAAAGGACCTGCTGAGATCATTTCAGTAATCGTCTTGTTAACTCAGGTGAGAATGTTGACGAGCACAAGGCTGGAGATCATTATGTCAGGCTGATTGGGTTAAAATGGCAGACTTGACATGTTAAAAGGAGGGTGATGCTTGAAATCATTGTTCTTTCATTGTTAACCATGGTGACCTGCAAAGAAACGCGTGCAGCCATCATTGCGTTGCATAAAAATGGCTTCACAGGCAAGGATATTGTGGCTACTAAGATTGCACCTCAATCAACAATTTATAGGATCATCAAGAACTTCAAGGAAAGAGGTTCAATTCTTGTTAAGAAGGCTTCAGGGCGTCCAAGAAAGTCCAGAAAGCGCCAGGATCATCTCCTAAAGAGGATTCAGCTGCGGGATCGGAGTGCCACCAGTGCAGAGCTTGCTCAGGAATGGCAGCAGGCAGGTGTGAGCACATCTGCACTCACAGTGAGGCAAAAGACTTTTGGAAGATGGCCTGGTGTCAAGAAGGGCAGCAAAGAAGCCACTTCTCTCCAAAAAAAACATCAGGGACAGATTGATCTTCTGCAGAAAGTTTCGTGAATGGACTGCTGAGGACTGGAGCAAAGTCATATTCTCTGATGAAGCCTCTTTCCGATTGTTTGGGGCATCTGGAAAAAGGCTTGTCGGGAGAAGAAAAGGTGAGCGCTACCATCAGTCCTGTGTCATGCCAACAGTAAAGCATCTTGAGACCATTCATGTGTGGGGTTGCTTCTCATCCAAGGGAGTGAGCTCACTCACAATTTTGCCTAAAAACACAGCCATGAATAAAGAATGGTACCAAAACACCCTCCAACAGCAACTTCTTCCAACAATCCAACAACAGTTTGGTGAAGAATAATGCATTTTCCAGCACGATGGAGCACCGTGCCATAAGGCAAAAGTGATAACTAAGTGGCTCGGGGACCAAAACGTTGACATTTTGGGTCCATGGCCTGGAAACTCCCCAGATCCTCAAGAGGCGGGTGGACAAACAAAAACCCACTAATTCTGACAAACTCCAAGAAGTGATTATGAAAGAATGGGTTGCTATCAGTCAGGAATTGGCCCAGAAGTTGATTGAGAGCATGCCCAGTCGAATTGCAGAGGTCCTGAAAAAGAAGGGCCAACACTGCAAATACTGACTCTTTGCATAAATGTCATGGAATTGTCGATAAAAGCCTTTGAAACGTATGAAGTGCGTGTAATTATATTTCACTACATCACAGAAACAACTGAAACAAAGATCTAAAAGCAGTTTAGCAGCAAATTTTGTGAAAACTAATATTTGTGTCATTCTCAAAACATTTGGCCATGACTGTATATTGAATGCTTCTGTGCTTTGCTTTGTGACTGTGAGCATTTAAATTTTTGTATGATAACAGATACACCGTAATTCTCCCGTCTTACCAACAGTGGTGTTACCAACTACAAGAGGAGCTTTAGGAAATTTCTTCTTTAATTCGAGAAGTTCTCCAAGTGTTGAAGGTGAATACCAAGTAATTCTCTCTCCATGAAAAGTCATCATTTTCTTTGGGTTATTGAGCATCAACTGATTAAGACAGAATTCAAATCATTGTAATTATTGAAAGCATTACTAGTTTAACCATCCCCTAAGCTTGTGCAGAAATACTTTGCATTAGATTTTATCAGCAGAAAAGCTATTCTTTATCTTTTTATTCATATTTACAGTAATTTACAATTTCTCTATATTTTTGGTATGTTAAAGGGAATGTCACCTACAATTTTCTTCTGCCAGTTAAAATCAAATATATCATTTTTTCTAATTTGTTTTTATTTTTTCATAGTATATTTTTTTAAATTCTATTTCTTGAATGTGATTATGGGGGCAGCCATCGTTCCTGAGCTGTTAAAAGCATTTAGAGATATGCTATACCGTAGCCACCATGAACCATAGACAAATTGTCAGGAGGGAAACTCATTGACTTCTATGGAAGAGTTTTCTAGGCATGCTCTGTGCCCTGTGTAGAGGTCATAGTACAAGTAAGCTGTGGCCATCAAATATTACATATTTACTAATATTGTAGTCGGGGCGTAGCTATAGGGGGTGCAGAGGTAGCAGTCTCTATCGGGCCCAGGAGCATGAGGGAGCCCAAAGACCCTTGTGCCACATAAGAAGAAACCTGTATTATAGAAAGACAGAAAGTACATGCAGGTCAAGTTACACCTCTGGCTGGAGTGAAGAGATTAGGTCAAGAATTAGGCATGGGGGGGGTTCCATTCTGAGGGAAGGGGGCACAAGCTGAACTCTTGCACCAGGGTCCATGGCTATACCCCTGATTGTAGTTGGTAAATTTGGGACATGCCAGACCCACCTAGGAGTGTCCAAATCCAAAATATGCTGGGACTGTCTCTGAAAATTGGCAACTCTGATATTGTGAATTTTCAGAGACAGTCTGAGCATATTTTGGGTTGTTCCAGGCTGAAAATGGAATCTTATGTACGTCCCATCCATAAGTGGGTGGTCTCAGTTGGATTTGGACACTCCCGGGTGGTACTGGCATATCCTAAATCTTCCTTTATCTGTACGTAGGTGATATCTGTCATTTTAATTCTTCCTGTGATGATAATGAGATAACTGCTGAAAAGTGATCTGTACAGACCAAGAAGTGATGACTATTATTAGGCTTAGGGATTGTTCATCATTTATGTATATATAGAGTATTCAAAAGGATGGATGAGTCTTAATAAATCAAAATGTAAATCCACAAAAAAGAAAAGACCCTTAAAATTACAATATTTAATGATAATTCTTAAAACCTAATGCCCAAACTATGATTAGGATACAATGCCAATCAATCATTTAAAGATACAAAGTAAATTACAAGATATAGTGAGGAACGAGCTCAGGGTCACTGGGGAAGGGAAAAAACTTACCCTAAGTATCATCCTATCGTGCCCCTAAGCCCTGAGACGAATCCCAATGGTGGAGACTCTCTGTCCTCGTACATCAGCTGTTATGCCCTCTTTAGCCCTGACAGTGAAATGAGCCCCAAAAGAAAAAAAAGAAAAAAACCATGGAAAGGGGAAGCCGGCTATCCCAGGCCAACCTGGGCTCCTTGGCACTGCGGTGATAGGGACTGTTCACATCATCAGATTTTTTCCAATGTTTAACATATACGTTGGGAAAAAAAGGAATGTAAAACCATAGTATACTACTGTTTTCCATCCTGCAGAGTCCAGCAAAATACATATGTTAAACTTTTTTGTTGCTATTTTTTTAACTTTAACCTAAGGTCATGGATGCCACGCCATGGCATCTGTCTGAGGCATTCGTTTAAATGTATATGTCATATGCATACAACGTGGGACAAAAACATGAACACAGCCTTGGTGGCCAGTGCAAAGACTGCAGGATTTTTGGATTTTTTATTATACAGTGACATGAAAAATTAAAAACAACAGTACCAACAATTCTTAAAAATATGTTTAACATAAAAATTTGATTTAAAAAGGTCAATTTCTGATGACACACACCCTAGATTGACATACTGTAACAACAGAAGAAAGTTGACAAACCTGATGAGTGCACTAAATTAAAATAAGAACACACCCTGTACTGAACCTTTCTGGGTGTTCCTAGAATTAGATTGCTTTACCAGATAACAGACGTTAAAAAAAATATGCCGTGGGAGAAAATCCACTTCTGTGCCCTTAAATGTTCAGTACACACAGTGCATGATCACTTCAAATGAAGAAATTACATTGAAGAATTCAGAATCGGACCAGCACAAAGATTTTCAAAGCTTCTATGTAGATGCTGATATATATCATGCAGCATTATGGTATCCTCTACTCTATTCCGTTCTTTGAAAGAATCAGATGGATCTAAATGAATTTTATTTGTCAATCCTCTTTTATTCCTAGAAGTGGAACTAGAGGTGTCCATTCAATGCTGCTTTTGCCTCAATAGACATACCATGCATGTGCATTCAAGAAAAGAACAATTTTTTCTCCTTGGTCTGGTGGTCATGGTTATAATGTTTTTATTTTTTGGTCAATGTAGCTGTATGACGCTTTGGTTTTATGTACTGTAGGTGCCATATAAATAAAACGCTATTATATATGTACCAAAAAATGGCACCTATATACAGTGCAACTTGTCTGAAAAAGCCTCATACGGCTAAATTGACCAAAAAAATAAAAAAAATATGACCACTAGAAAAAGACCAAAAGAGAAAAATGGTTCTGGTCTAAAATTGCTATGGCCATCCTCAAATATCAAAGTCATTTTTGTGATACACATAGGCATACATGCCCCTGCTTCTTCCACATCTATCTAGAGGATGCTGAAACCACTATAAAGATATATTAAGGCTGGTTTTTTTTCTGGTGTTTTTTCAGGCATTTTACAGGCTTAAAAAAGGCAAACAAAATTTATATGTGAAAGAAGCCTAAGAAATTCGTAAGCACAGAATTTTGGTAGATTAATTAAAAAAATAAAAAAAATGATATATAATATATTTATAAATTCAATTATTCTGGACTGCAAGTGTGCACCCGTGCTGCCTTACCCCTGTAATCAAGTACCCTGAAAAAGGTAGAGACACTTATTGGTGCCCAGTATTCAAGGCATAAACTGAAACACCCCCCAGATATACCCCTATGGAGCTGTAGTACCTTAGGTTTATCACATGCACTTGATGCTTGCTATTATTTATATGTTGAGTGCAGCCTGCAATGCCAACTAACAACATTTAAAGAGTCCTCAAGAGTGAGTGCGGAGTACGGTCTGTGTTTTCTCCTGCATTACTAGAGCAAGCCAGGATTTTGCACTCACCATCAGCTCAGGTGGAAAGATAAGTTCTTGTGTCGAATCCAGTGGCAAAAGGTCCTGCTCATTGAAGAGTTTGGATGACTGTTTAAACAAATATGTAAACATGTAAATTGTAAATTATTATAGTTTTACATTTATTAACGAATTGTTACGCATTGTTATGAACTGCCATCTAAAAAAGAACAAAAATAAAACCTCTCACAGTGGTTTCCTTTTCAAAAATGTCTACTGTGCAATGTGTGAATATGCATCTGGATTGGTTTATGCAAACTAACTTGCTCACCCCATAAAAAAGTGAACTAATGAAAAGATAATTAACTTTGTGTGAATAATAATTCATAACTTCCCTTTCAGTCATATATACATAGGCCATTTCTGGCTAGTGCATTGCAGCAAAACTAAGAGACTCAGCCAAGTATTAATCCAGTTGGAAGGCTGGAAGAGTCTAAATGGCAGAATAAATACGATTCTAGAATTGAGAGAATCACATATTTAGATTACTACAAAAAAAATTACATTTAAATTGCATTGCTAAAAGGGTAAAAGGCTACCCGAAAAGAGAAAAAAAAAGAAAGCGCTATACTATACCGTCATCTCAGGCAGCATATTTTCTTCATCACTTTTACAGCACTTCTGAAAAAAAAAAACACAGTCCATTAAGCAGAGATGAAGAGGTACTGGAAACTAAAGCATACATACTGTAATATATCAGTCCACTAACCTTATCAAATGTCCTAAAACCAGCCAAAATGGGCCTGTATCCAGTGCACCTACACAGGTTTCCTATGGCAAGAGAAATAATTATAGACCATGTTTAGATGTTCATATGTGATATTCATATATAGAATGGTAAGCAGAGGACTCAATGCAACAAGTGTACTGCATTCTCCAAAGGTAGCACTACTGTTTGCTTCATGTCAGAATGTAACACATCAATAGTACATATGGATATGATGTTCCTTCCATAGGAGCTAAACTTGTAGCTTATCTCCTTAAAGGAAGCTTGGCGTTTCTGAGGCTCAAATGTAAAATGCCACCATCTAAGCATCACATGGAGTAGCTTTGTATGCTTTAAAGCTGACCATCCATATAAGTCAGCTGAATCTACCAATTTGGTGAGATTGACCAATGATCTAATGAGTATGCAAGCAGCCTGACGGTCTGAAAGAATGAGGCATGCTGGATTTTAACACTGCAGATCCTTCATTCCTCTGCTTATTTCATATTTCAGCTTCTTGACAACCTCTATCACTAAATTAAAGCGCCACATTAAAGAACAATGGCTTCAATGGTATTAAATGAGGCTATATAATAAGTTTAAATTATACTACTTACCAGGCAGGTAAATCATAATCTCTTTAATGGTGGGCTCTGGACTACCTACCAGATAAGTAAGCCATGATCTCTTGAATGGTGGGCTCTGGATTATTTCTCAATAAAGAATACATGGACATCACCATCCCAGGACTACAGAACCCACACTGTGAACCATGAGCTTTAGCTAACCTCTCCTAAAGAGTGAAGATAAATCCAGATGTTAGTGGCAGCACTGGAAAGCAATGTAATGGATCATTAATAATCTCAATGGAGTACAGGATCTGCCTAGCCTTGCAGTCAAGGGTGCACCTAGCCTTTCTGCTGCCTGAGACGAAAACTGAAATAGTGCCCCCCCATGCCAATTTCTTAACCTAACCCTTTTTCACAATGAAAGCACTCATTGCCTATGGCCCTTCTGCTGCTCCCCCTCTTGCCCCTTCCTGGTGCTGCCTGAGGCGATCGCCTCACCTGGCCTCATTGGTGGTGCACCCCTGCTTGCAGTTTAAAGCTTGTAAACCAAGTTGGCTTCACAAGTCAACATTGCACACTCATAAGTGTATACGCCACAATCTTTTCTATACAGGAAAAAATAGGTGACAGTGATGTATACTTGGCATTGTGAAGAACACTATTCTGGCACACGCAAAAAATAGTTCACTACAGCGATGTGAACATAGCCGTGGCATAAATTGCAAAACAACAAGAGCATTAAAGGTATTAGGCCAAGTTTGCATATCCACAGGATAGGGGATAACTAACTGCTTGCTGGGGTTCTGACTGCTGGAACTCCCACCCAACAGGGGTCCCATTCCTCTGATCTGATGGAGCAGCAGGTCGAACATGCACCCTGCCGCTCCATTGATTCTTTATAGAATTGCCGGAAATAGCAGAGCACTGTACTTGGCTATCTCTGAGTGAGTGTATGTTGTCCAGATTTGCTCTACGGTAGCTCCAAGGTCCAATTCAGGGTTGCTTAGCTATGCCAAAATCAGCGTCCTCTAGTTATCATAACATTCTAACATACTGTACATCACAGGGCCAACAGTGGCCAAGGTTACCTGGACTGGATGCAGCCTTGTGACTGAATTTCCTATTCCTTCTGTTGTGGTGACTGCCATTCCATGCAGGGAACATATTGGAGTCAGGCATGCTGTCACTGGGTAATGTCTACAAATTAGTAAAGGATAATGAAAATAACATTTGTCGAAAATGAAAAAGTAATAGAGATGCAAGCTAGATGGCAAGTTAGGGTCTATGGTTCCTTTTGTAAATTTGAGGCAATTTTATTTCTGTAGTCTTACAAATGTTGTTTATCCAAAACATGTTAGTCTTTCGCGTACAAGAAATCTGCGTAGACTTCCATTGGATCAGGAATATTAGCCTTAGTGGCTGCTTTCTCTCTTCCAGCAGCCTCCCTTAGAGGAGGCTTAAGAGCCCCCTGTATACTGTATGAATTCAATAAAAACACAGCGGATGAGATTTACCAATCAGAATTCAGGCCCATTTTGCACTCCCCAAAAAATGTAGAGCCCCTTTGTAACTTACCGTATATGAGAAAGAGATGTGACCCACTAAAAGGAGTGTGACCTGCTGGGAAAGCGGTGGGCTTAAGATGCACCAAAAGTATACAGTCTAAAGGTGCACCAGATTTATTATCCAGCATCAGACAATGTGATAAATCTGGCACATTCTAAGGGTACTTTCACACTAGTGTTTTTTGATTCCGGCAGGCATTTATGGCAACGTAACTGCCTGCCGGATCCGGCAAGCCGTGTACAAATGGAAAGCCTTTTTTTCCAAATTCGTTAGACGGATCCAGTGAATTACCGGATCAGTCTTATCTGGTATCATCCAGAATACTGGATCTGGTATTTAAAGATCAAAAGCAAAAATAGCTCCTCCTATGTCCCAGCGCATGCACAGACCAGAAAACCGGATTAAAACATCTCTATCAAAATTAATGCCGGATCCAGCAAGTGTGGTATTGTTCCGGGATTTTGGCTGGAAAAAAGACTGCAGCATGCTGCAGTATTTTGTCCGGTCAAATACCGTACAAGGGACGGAACGGAAGACATCCTGATGCACACTGAATGGATTGCTTTCCATTCAGAATGCATTAGGACAAAACTGATGCGTTTTTTCCCGGTATTGAGACCCTTTACAGAATTTCAATACCGAAAAAGAATAACGCTAGTGTGAAAGTAGCCTATGACTTTCCACTTTTAGATTAGACGAAGTATTAGTATAAGTAAGTCTCCCCCACATCATTAAGCTCCTTTCTGTACTGGACCATAATAGTGTTATATTACTAAGATGATTTTATTTTGCCCCATTTTAGACAGTGAACCACAGTTCAGTGGTTTCTATTTGCAATATTTTGTACATTTTAATTCTTAGAGTCCTGAGTGTATTGACTGCTTCCTTGAGTATAGCTTATAAAATGGCTATAAGGCATTGTGGCTCATTGGTTAACGCTGCTGTGTTGCAGTGCTCGGGTCCTGGGTTCAAATCAACGTGCACCATCTGCATAGATTTGCAGTTCTTTCTATGTTTGTATATCTGCATAGACTTTGTATGTTCTTCCTATGTTTGTATATGTTTCTTCCATGTACTCTGGTTTCACTCCAAAGACTATACTGATAGATGAACTGTCTTCCTTTAAATTGTCCATTGGGGGCACACTTAGTGTCATTGTTGCACCACAATTCAAACATAAGTTACCACTTCGTTTTGGTATAAATCAATGTAGACACTTTTTAAAATACGCCATATTAGCGGCACTAACCATAAATTGGTGTAAGTTACAGAAAAGTTTCCAACTTCATGTCAGTAGTCAAACTGCGCCAGACTGTGATAAATTTGATGCAGACTGCTCGCTGGAAGTCTACTCTGTCTGAATATTAGACAGCATTGGTAAATGTGGGTCATTGTACTGGAGATTGTTGTAGGCGATGGCAATCTCCATACTTAACCCCTTAAGGACTCAGCCCTATTTTACCTTAGGGACTTGGCCATTTTTTGCAAATCTGACCAGTGTCACTTTAAAGGGATTCTGTCATCAGAAATGAGCCCTATAAGCTAAACATATGGCGATGTCCCTTGTAAAACACAGATTTCTAAAGTGAGTTTATCAAATGCCCCTGTGGCTCTATATTCATAAAAAAGCGGTTTATATCACCTGTCAATCACTTCAAAATGTGTCCAAGGGGACGTCTCATGGTGAAAGGTGCCCGGCTGCAGCCATGTCGTTTAGGTGCCCAGCGCCGCCTTCTGAGCTGAAATCGCCGCCCTCCCTTTCATGCGATCCGCCTACCTCACGTCATCACTGCCTCTCTAACCACCGCTCGCTTCATCCAGATCCCGCGCGTGCGCACTAGTTATATCCTGATGCGCCCGTGCGGACTACTGGCAGCGGCCTCGTATAGCAAAGCGCGCATGCGTCGGCCGGCGTACTTCGCTCGAACCTCCATTGACTGCCCTATTACAGCCCATCCCAGCCATCCAACCTCCTACAGCCTGGTTCAAAGCTCGCGGGATCTGGATGAAGCGAGCGGTGGTTAGAGAGGCAGTGATGACGTAAGGTAGGCGGATCGCATGAAAGGGAGGGCGGAGATTTCAGCTCAGAAGGCGGCGCTGGGCACCCAAACGACATGGCTGCAGTCGGGCACCTTTCACCATGAGACGTCCCCTTGGACACATTTTGTGATATAGGAGATATAAACCGCTTTTTTATGAATATAGAACCACAGGGGCATTTGATAAACTCACTTTAGGATTCTGTGTTTTACAAGGGACATCGCCATATGTTTAGCTTATAGGGCTCATTTCTGATGACAGAATCCCTTTAAGTGCTGATAACTTTAAAACGCTTTTACTTACCCAGGCCGTTCTGAGAATTTTTTCGGCACATATTGTACTTCATGACACTGCTAAAATTGGGTCAAAAAAGTTATTTTTTTTTGCATAAAAAAATACCAAATTTACAAAAAAATTTGAAAAATTTGCAAATTTCAAAGTTTCAGTTTCTCTACTTCTGTAATACATAGTAATACCCCCAAAAATTATGATGACTTTACATTCCCCATATGTCTACTTCATGTTTGTATCATTTTGGGAATGATATTTTATTTTTGGGGATGTTACATAGCTTAGAAGTTTAGAAGCAAATTTTGAAATTTTTCTGAAATTTTCCAAATCCCACTTTTTATGGACCAGTTCAGGTCTGAAGTCACTTTATGAGGCATACGTAATAGAAACCATCCAAAAATGACCCCATTTTAGAAACTACACCCCTCAAGGTATTCAAAACTGATTTTACAAACTTGGTTAACCCTTTAGGTCTTTCACAAGACTTCATGGCAAATGGACATAAAATTTAAGAATTTCGATTTTTTTGGGAAAATTTTCCAATATAATCCATTCTTTCCAGGAACAAAGCAAGGGTTAACTGCCAAACAAAACTCAATATGGGTTGCCCTGATTCAGTTTGCAGAAACACCCCATATGTTGTCGTAAACTACTGTTTGGCCAAACGGGAGGACATAGAAGGAGGGGAACGCCATATGGTTTTTGCAAGGCAGATTTTGCAGGACTGGTTTTGTTTATACCATGTCCCATTTCAAGCCCCCCGTTGCATCCCTAGAATAGAAATTTCAAAAAAGTGACTCCATCTAAGAAAGTACACCCCTCAAGGTATTCAAAACTAGGTTTACAAACTTTGTTAACCCTTTAGTTGTTCCACAAGAGTTAATGGCAGATGGAGAAACAATTTAGGAATTTCTATTTTTTTGAAAATTTTCAATTTTAACCCATTTTTTCCCGTAATAAAGTAAGAGTTAACTGCCAAACAAAACTCAATATGGGTTGCCCTGATTCTGTAGTTTGCAAAAACACCCCATATGTGGTCCTAAACTACTGTTTGGCCAAACGGCAGGACATAGAAGGAGGGGAACGCCATATGGGTTTTGGAAGGCAGATTTTGCAGGACTGGTTTTGTTTATACCATGTCCCATTTCAAGCCCCCCGTTGCACCCCTAGAATAGAAATTCCAAAAAAGTGACTCCATCTAAGAAATTACACCCCTCAAGGTATTCAAAACTGGGTTTACAAACTTTGTTAACCCTTTAGGTGTTCCACAAGAGTTAATGGCAGATGGAGAAACAATTTTTGAATTTCTATTTTTTGGAAAATTTTCCATTTTAACCCTTACTTTATTACTGGAAAAAATGGGTAAACAGCCAAACAAAACTCAATATGGGTTGCCCTGATTCTGTAGTTTGCAGAAACACCCCATATGTGGTCGTAAACTACTATTTGGCTAAACAGCAGGACATAGAAGAAGGGGAAGGCCATATGGTTTTTGGAAGGCAGATTTTGCTGGACTGGTTTATTTACACCATGTACCCTTTCAAGCCCCCTGATGCACCCCAAGAGTAGAAACTCCATAAACGTGACCCCATCTAGGAAACTACGGGATAAGGTGGTTGTTGTTTTGGGAATATTTTAGGGTAAATATGATTTTTGGTTGCTCTATATTACACATTTTGAGGCAAGGTAACAAAAAATGAAAATTCTAAATTAGTTTCTATTTAGTTTTGTGGAACACCTAAAGGGTTAACAAAGTTTGTAAAGTAACTTTTGAATACCTTGAGGGGTGTAGTTTCTTAGATGGGGTCACTTTTTTGGAGTTTCTAGTCTAGGCTACATCAGGGGGGGCTTCTAATGGGACATGGTGTAAATAAACCAGTCCATCAAAATCTGCCGTCCAGAAACCATATGGCGTTCCCTTTGTTCTTTGCCCTGCCGTGTGGCTATATAGCCATTTACGACCACATATGGGATGTTTCTGCAAACTACAGAATCAGGGCAATAAATATTTAGTTTTGTTTGGCTGTTAACCCTTGCTTTATTACCGGAAAAAAAGGATTCAAATGGAAATTTTGCCAAAAAATGGGTGTTTTCGCACCGTTTTATTTTATATTTTTAACGCTGTTCATCCGAGGGGTTTAGTCAAATGTTATTTTTATAGGGCAGATTCTTACGGATGTGGTTATACCTAATATGTCTACATTTTAAAATGTATTTAGATTTTACACTATATTATAATTTTAGGAACCCAAAAAAATTATTTTAGTATCTCCATAGCCTGGGAGCTTTTTTTTTCTTTTTGTTGGGCGACTATTTAATGTAGGGGCTCATTTTTTGCGGGATGAGATGGCGGTTTTATTGGCACTAATTGGGGGTGCATATGACATTTTGATCGCTCGCTATTACACTTTTTGTGATGTTAGGTGACAAAAAATTGCTTTTTTTTACACTTTTTTTTTTTTTTCAACGCTATTCATCCGGGGGGTTACATGTTATTTTTATAGAGAAGATTTTTACGGACGCGGCGATGCCCAATATGTATGGCTCTCAGACTTTGGAGACACTAAGCAGGCATCCTCAAACTGCGGCCCTCCAGATGTTGTAAAACTACAATTCCCACCATGCCCTGCTGATGGCTGTGTGGTTGTCTGGGCATGCTGGGAGTTATAGTTTTACAACATCTGGAGGGACGCAGTTTAAGGATGCCTGCACTAAAACTAATATTTTTGGGGAAAAAAATTGTTTCCGTGTCTCCAAAGTCTGAGAGCCATCCTTTTTTATGTTCTCTAGGGGACTATTGGGGATTATAAAAATGTAGTACTCCATGGAAGTGTGATACTCCCTGAAGCAATCGATAACGCAGAGGCCCGGATGATCGGGGCAAGTGTCACATTGAGTGGTGGTGTCCTTCCGTATCCCCCTCATGTGACACACTCTGCATCTTTTTTGCGTTCGTCCCTTCTTTCCAGTATGGGGGACCACACCTGGAAAATGTTGGCCAGGGACGATCCGGGCACCTCCAATTCCCGAGGTACTCCGGCCTGCTCTTTGCCGGTCTGAAAAAATCAGGTCATTGAGGACTGCCTCATAGAATTGGAGGAATGTCCCTGTGTTGCCAGCGCTCTGGGACAGTACAAAAGAGTTGTACAAGGTAACCTGTACCAAGTAGACCACAACTTTTTTGTACCATGCCCGGGTTTTGCACATGGCATTATATGGCTTGAGGACTTGTCAGAGAGATCAACTCCTCCCATATACCGATTGTAGTCGACTATACAATCGGGCTTGAGGACCGGTGCCGCGGTACCTCGCACAGGGACAGGGGTGATTCCATTACCGTGGATTGTGGACAGTACAAGGACATCCCTCTTGTCCTTATACCTGACCAGCAACAGGTTTCAATTGGTAAGTGCACGCATCTCACCCCTGGGGATAGGTACCTGGAGGGGGTAGGCAGGGAGGCCGCGCTGATTTTTCTGCACGGTCCCACAAGCGAACGTGGATCTGGCGGCAAGGGACCTGAACAAGGGAATGCTAGTATAAAAGTTATCCACGTACAAGTGGTAACCCTTATCTAGCAGTGGGTACGAGTTTCCCGCTAACACCCAGAGTGGGGGGACATTCTGGGGGTTGAATACGGGAATTTCGCCCCTCGTACACACGAAATTTGTAAGTGTACCCTGAGGTACTCTCACAAATTTTGTACAGCTTCACGCCATACCTCGCCCGCTTAGTGGGAATGTATTGGCGGAAACTGAGTCTCCCCTTGAACGCAACGAGAGACTCATCAACCGCGACCTCCCTTCCAGGTACGTAGGCCTGCGCAAATTTGTCCCCGAAGTGATCGATGACCAGCCGTATCTTATACAGACGGTCATAGGCAGGATCACCTCGGGGGAAACATGCTGCATTATCTGAATAATGCTGACATTTCCGGATGGCCTCAAACCAGGGACGTGTCATGACCGTACTGTAAAGTGGGGTCTGGTAGAGGACGTCCCCACTCCAGTAATGCCTGACACTGGGTTTTTGCACTAGACCCATGTGCAGCACGAGGCCCCAAAATGTCCTCATCTCGGGTGCACTGACTGGTGTCCAGCCACCGGGTCTAGCCAAAAAAGAGCCCGGGTGCTGAGCAACGAACTGTTGGGCGTACAGGTTCATCTGCTCCACCATCAGATTCACAAATGGGTCACTGAAAAAAAAACTAAAAAAGTCAATTTCAGTGAACCCCACTGTGGGTATCTGGATTCCTGGATTGCCAACAAAATCTGGAATCTCGGGCTCAAAATCCACTGGGGGACACCAGCTAAGTTCAGGGGACTCCGGTGGGCTTATTTGGTGGGCCGGGAAACCAGTACGAGCACCAGGGCGGCTCGTACTAGGGTGGGCAGTGGCGTACCTACCAGGGAATCAGGG
Organism: Bufo bufo; assembly: GCF_905171765.1. Taxonomy (NCBI): domain Eukaryota; kingdom Metazoa; phylum Chordata; class Amphibia; order Anura; family Bufonidae; genus Bufo; species Bufo bufo. The sequence goes on along the minus strand of NC_053395.1, from coordinate 143,326,017 downwards.
GAAGCAGCTGCTTCAGGGTCCGGGCTGACAAGGGGCCCGGAGCAGTAGTAAACAGTCAGACTGGCCACACCCCCCTCTACTCTCACTTCACTGCTGCTTTAGAATGTCCTCGGAGCAGAGCAGGGAGATAAGCCCCGCCCATCAGCACGGACCATTAATAGAGGAGCCTGTCTGCTTAATAGTGCAGCCAGGGCTCAGTACAGTGTGCTACAGGGAGATCCTCCTCCTCTCCCTCTCTTAACTATTAGTACAGCCCAGCTTCTGCTACAGAGACTGCTCTGTAGTCGGCAGGAACAGGAGGGAGAGGGGAGACTGAATAGTGACAGAAAGTGCTGCAGAAAGAAGATGCTGTGCCTGTCACTATCAGGAGCCCATACATTCCAGGCTTATCCCTGCCAACCCTAGCTGTCCTGCATCTCATGTAGCCCCCCCCCCCCAGCTGCATTCATCTGCTGTCCTTTGCCCCCCCAGCTGCATTCATCTGCTGTCCTCTCAGTAGCCCTCCCCCCCCAGTCCTGTCCTGTGGGCCCCCTACTTATCTCATGCCCTGCCCTCTAGGCCCCCTATCCATCTGATGCCACACTCCTCTGGGCACCCATGTGCAGCTTGGGGACACCAGTATGAGGCCAGAATGGGGACTGGAAGATCACGGAGAAACGGGGAGCAGGCGAGTATGGTTTTTTCAACAACTGTACAATGCACTGCTAGTTCACATCACATTTTTGTCCCACATTTAAGGGTGGGTTCACATCACATTTTTTCCATCCGTTTAACGTATACAAAAAAACGTATTCGGATGCCTCATACTGATGCCATGACAATGACATCCGTTCACCATAGAGTTGCCACTGTATGACATCTGCCTACCCGTTTAAAAATTTGCTGTGGGGCCCAGTCATTTCTAGCTACACCACTGGTTACCAGGGGCTCAGACCATGGGGACAGACTACAGTCGGTGTCAGCCCTGCAGCAATACATAGAATGGGCGCCTATCCTACAGCAGGGGTCATACTGTGCTGTACATACAGTGTAGTGTGATGTCATGTTCACCTCTCCGGGTATATTACCCAGGAAAGCACAATTCTGCAAAAGGGACATGTTCTATCTATTGGTGGAACGGAAGTGCGGAATGGAACCCCACGGAAGCACTGTGTAGTGCTTACGTAATGTTCCGTTCCGTGATTCCGTTTCTCACCCTTCCGCATCTCTGGATTTGCGGACCCATTGAAGTTAATGGCTCTGCATCCGTGATGCGGAATGCACACGGAAGGGTGCCCATTTATTGCTGATCCGCATATGCAGTCCGCAATACGGGAATGGCTGGCCTCTTTCACACGAATGATACGGGTTGGCTCCAGATGCGTTCACGGTGCATTCAGTGAAACTCGCTCCATTTTTCAAGCAAGTTCAGTCGGTTTTGTCTACGATTGTGTTCAGTTTTTTCTGCGTGGGTGCAATGCGTTTTGATGCGTTTTTCATGCACGTGATAAAAAACTAAAAGTTTACAAACAATATCTCCTAGCAACCTGGTGGTGAGCGTGGTGACGTCGGCGCAGGTCCTGCTGAATGAAGATAGAAGATTTCTATCTTCATTCAGCAGGACCTGCTCCGACGTCACCACGCTCACCATGTTGTGAGCGCGGTGACGTCACCAAAGGTACTTTTCCTGCCAGGTCCTGAAAGAAGACGAGCCGGGCTGCGCGATCAAGTGGATGAGGTGAATAATTTAATATTTTATTATTTTTTAACCCCTCAAGCCACATGTTACTTAGCATTCTGTATTAAGAATGCTATTATTTTCCCTTTTAACCATGTTATAAGGGAAAATAATAAAGTTCGGGTCCCTATCATCTCCTAGCAACCATCTGTGAAAATCGCATTGCATCCGCAATGCTTGCGGATGCAATGCGATTTTCAAGCAGCCCCATTCACTTCTGTGGGGCCTGCGCTACGTGAAAAACGCAGAGGATAGAGCATGCTGCGACTTTTACGCAACGCACAAGTGATGTGTGAAAATCACTGATCATGTACACAGCCCCATTGAAGTGAATGGGTCCGGATTCAGTGCAGGTGCAATGCGTTCACATCACGCATTGCACCCGCGTGGAAAACACGCTCGTGTCAAAGGGGCCTAAGACTTTGACACGGCCCCCACAACAGTATGATAGAATGACACTACATGACAGATAGGGTGTGTGTGTATGTATATAATATATATAATAGGAAAAGGATGGTGTGGCAGCCTGGTCTGGTCTAAATCGTGACTAGCCAAAGGAGCGGGGTTTACACGGGGGGGGGCCCATACAAAAATTTGCTGTGGGGTCCAGTCATCTCTAGTTACGCCCCTGAGGGTGGGCCACAGGGTCCCTAGCATGTGGGGCCCCTGGCTCCGCCTGGCGGCGTCTCCGCCACCTTGGGGGCTCATCGTCATCAGATGATGATGAGTAAGATGCGGATGACAAGAGGAACGTGGGGTCATCCTCATCGGGTCTCTCGGAGTTGGAGGCAAGCTGGGCGTATGCCTCCTCCACCGACAACATCCGGCCGGCCATGGGTATGTGTGTGTGCGTGTGTATGTGCGTGCGTAAAAACTTTATTGTATGTGCGTGTGTGTGGGTGCATGGGTGTTCGCGTACTAAAAAGTAAAAAAAAAAATGGACAAGTGTTAGAAAAAAAAAAAGTTCAAACGCGGGCGATGCGCTAACAGTGGCTGGACGCTAAGAGTGCAGTGGCAGGGGGGGGTCTAGGGTCTCAAAGCTAGAAAAGAATAAATTTTGATAAATAGTTTTTTGTTTTTTTTTCCTAACTAACAATTTCCCTTCTATCCCTGCCTAACGGTGCCTCTCCCTCACTGACCCTAACCTACCTGGAGGGTGATGGGTGCCGACGGGGGGGATTGCAGGAGCCTGGTGAGGACGGTGCTGGACGGTGCAGGTGCTGAAACAGAAAGAGGAGGGGAGAGAGGAGCGCCGGGAGTTTGAATCTCCCGCCTCTCTCCAGCACCAATCAGCTCCCTGGACAGCGGCCATCAGCACCACGGCCAGCACCGCCTCTCCCAAATGCTCGGACTGTGATTGGTGGTGTGTAATCACACCACCGATCACAGTCTTTTTCCGGTTCATCGGGTCACCGGAGACCCGAATGGACCAGAAACGCAGCAAACCGCAGGTCTGAATTGACCTGCGGTTTTCTGCGATCGCCAATACATGGGGGTCACATGACTTCCCCCGCCGTTGTGACAGGATGCCCGCTGAATGATTTCAGCGGACATCCTGTTCCGATTAACCCCCACCGCCGCGCCGCAATCGCGTTTTAAACCCATGACGTACCGGTACGTCATGGGTCCTTAAGGACTCGGGAAACATGCCGTACCAGTATGTCATGCGTCCCTAAGGGGTTAAATATGAGGGTAGAACAGCTATTTAACTGTTTAAAACACCTAACTGGTGCACAGGCAGAGGAAAGAAAGTTCTGCAATCAGTCGGCTTAGGATTTTAAGTCCTTGCATGCACTGCTTCATAAAAAGGCTTGTGATCTGCAATGAGAAAGGTGATACTTCAAAGGCATCTGTGTCCTTGTATACCCTCCCTCATATATTACTGCATACAGTAATTGTCTGACCTAAACCAAAAAATGTTCTCTATGTGATGTTAGTACATACAGCCCACCTCTATATGGAATGCTGTGAATTTGACCCTGCAGCGTGAATACAAGAAGCTCTGCAAGTTGCTCAATCACTAGACTTGCATTACCATCTATTTGAAACATAGAAACATAGAATGTGTCGGCAGATAAGAACCATTTGGTCCATCTAGTCTGCCCAATATACTGAATACTATGGATAGCCCCTGGCCCTATCTTATATGAAGGATGGCCTTATGCCTATCCCATGCATGCTTAAACTCCTCCACAGCTACCACTTCTGCAGGAAGGCTATTCCATTCATCCACTACTCTCTCAGTAAAGTAATACTTCCTGATATTACTTTTAAACCTTTGCCCCTCTAATTTAAAACGATGTCCTCTTGTAGCAGTTTTTCTTCTTTTAAATATTCTCTCCTCTTTTACCTTGTTGATTCCCTTTATGTATTTAAAAGTTTCTATCATATCCCCTCTGTCTCGTCTTTCTTCCAAGCTATACATGTTAAGGTCCTTTAATCTTTCCTGGTAAGTTTTATCCTGCAATCCATGTACCAGTTTAGTAGCTCTTCTCTGAACTCTCTCCAAAGTATCAATATCCTTCTGGAGATATGGTCTCCAGTACTGAGCACAATACTCCAAATGAGGTCTCACTAGTGCTCTGTAGAGCGGCATGAGCACCTCCCTCTTTCTACTAGTAATGCCTCTCCCTATACACCCAAGCATTCTGCTAGCATTTCCTGCTGCTCTATGACATTGTCTGCCTACCTTTAAGTCTTCTGAAATAATGACCCCTAAATCCCTTTCCTCAGATACTGAGGTTAGGACTGTATCACTGATTTTATATTCTGCTCTTGGGTTTTTACGCCCTAGGTGCATTATTTTGCACTTATCCACATTAAATTTTAGTTGCCAGATTTTTGACCATTCCTCTAGTTTTCCTAAATCCTTTTCCATTTGGTGTATCCCTCCAGGAACATCAACCCTGTTACAAATCTTTGTGTCATCAGCAAAAAGACACACCTTACCATCGAGGCCTTCTGCAATTTCGCTGATAAAGATATTAAACAATATGGGTCCCATAACAGATCCCTGAGGTACCCCACTGGTAACAAGACCTTGGTCTGAATATACTCCATTGATTACAACCCTCTGTTGCCTGTCCCTCAGCCACTGCCTAATCCATTCAACAATATGGGAGTCCAAGCCCAAAGACTGCACTTTATTGATAATCCTTCTATGTGGGACAGTATCAAAAGCCTTACTAAAGTCTAGATAAGCGATGTCTACTGCACCTCTTCCATCTATTATTTTAGTCACCCAATCAAAAAAATCAATAAGATTAGTTTGACATGATCTCCCTGAAGTAAACCCATGCTGTTTTTCATCTTTCAATCCATGGGATTTTAGATGTTCCACAATCCTCTCCTTAAGTATGGTTTCCATTAATTTCCCCACTATTGATGTCAGGCTTACTGGCCTATAGTTGCCCGACTCCTCCCTACTACCTTTCTTGTGAATGGGCACAACATTTGCTAATTTCCAATCTTCTGGGACGACTCCTGTTGCCAGTGATTGGTTAAATAAATCTGTTAATGGTTTTGCTAGTTCACCGCTGAGCTCTTTTAATAGCTTTGGGTGTATCCCATCAGGCCCCTGTGACTTATTTGTATTAATTTTAGACAGCTGACTTAGAACCTCTTCCTCTGTAAAGACACATGCATCAAAAGATTCATTAGTCTTCTTTCCTAACTGAGGTCCTTCTCCTTCATTTTCCTTTGTAAAAACTGAACAGAAGTATTCATTGAGGCAGTCAGCTAGTTCTTTATCTTCTTCCATATACCTTCCTTCTATTGTTTTTAATTTGGTAATTCCTTGTTTTAGTTTCCTTTTTTCATTTATGTATCTGAAGAATGCCTTCTCGCCTTTTTTTACTGACTGAGCTAATTTTTCTTCTGCCTGCGCTTTAGAAGCTCTTATAACTTGTTTGGCCTCTCTCTGCCTAATCTTATAAATTTGTCTGTCATCCTCGTTTTTTTTTTTTTATAATTCCTAAATGCTATCTTTTTGTTTTTAATGATTTTGGCCTTTTCTTCTGAGTACCAGAGTGGTCTCTTCCTTTTTTTGCTTTTACTGACAAGCCTAATACAATTTTCTGTTGCCTTTTAATAGTGCCACTTTTAAGTAGTCCCATTTCTCCTGGACTCAAATGAAACTGTTCCAGTCTGATAGGGACTCGTATACCACTAATCTAATTTTAGAAAAGTCAGTTTTTCTAAAATCTAAAACTTTTGTTTTTGTGTGGTGTGACTCAGTCACTGTACTTATAGTAAACCACACTGACTGGTGATCACTAGATCCCAAGCTTTCCCCTACAGTAATATCCGATACCAAATTCCCATTTGTGAATACTAAATCTAAAATGGCCTCCTTCCGGGTTGGCTCCTCCACTACTTGCTGTAGAGATAATCCCAGTAGGGAATTTAGAATATCTGTACTCCTGGCAGAACTAGCTATTTTGGTTTTCCAGTTTACATCTGGAAGATTGAAGTCTCCCATAATGATAACTTCCCCCTTCAATGTCATTTTAGCTATTTCCTCAACTAGTAGATCATCTAATTCTTTGACTTGGCTAGGTGGTCTATATATCACACCTACACGAGTTACCTTTATGATTATCAAGCTGCACGGTAACCCAAACTGACTCTAAATTGTTCTTGCTAACTTGTATCAAATTAGATTTTATGCTATCTTTCACATACAGGCCCACCCCTCCCCCTTCTTGCCTTCTCTGTCTTTCCTGTATAGAGAGAACCCTGGTATTGATATATCCCAGTCATTAGTCCCCTTGAACCACGTCTCAGTAACAGCCACTACATCTATATTCTCAGATGCCATTATAGCCTCAAGTTCATTGATCTTATTCCCTAGACTGCGAGCATTTGTAGACAAGACTCTGAGCTTGTCATTTCTTAACCTTTGTGCTACTGGCCTCTTCTGGCATTGTCCCGGGGGGCAGTTGGACTGCTGGATTATCACTCTTTTGCCCCCCTTTCCTAGTTTAAATGCTTCTTAGCAAATACTTGGAACTGTTCACCGAGGACATTCGTTCCTTTGAGAGAAAGATGCAAACCATCTTTCTTGTACAGTTCTTTTCCATTCCAACAAGAGCTAACATGAGACACAAAGCCAAACCCTTGGTTCAGACACCATTCACCAAGCCATACATTGAATTCCTTAATGCCCATCTTCCTGTCATGCTGAAGGTTATGCACAGGCAAAACTGCAGAGAATGAAACAGTTGATGCAACAGTTGATGCATGGCCTTTAGTAACGTGTTTGCTATATTGGGGGCATTCCCAGATGGACAGGAACCATGTTAATCTGCCCAACAATCTGGGATTGAAATATTGGATGTAAATGCTAAGGATAGGTGCATATCTCCACTGAACAAAAATATAAACACAACAAGTGGCAGGGGGGGGTCTAGGGTCTCAAAGCTAGAAAAGAATAAATTTAGATAAAGGGTTATTTTTTTTCCCTAACTAACTTTTCCCTTCTATCCCTGCCTAACGGTGCCTGTCCCTCACTGACCCTAACCTACCTGGAGGGTGATGGGTGCATGAGGGTGATAGGTGCCAACGGGGGGGGGGATTGCAGGAGCCTGGTGAGGATGGTGCTGGACGGTGCAGGTGCTGAAAAAGAAAGAGGAGGGGAGAGAGGAGCGCCGGGAGTTTGAATCTCCCGCCTCTCTCCAGCACCAATCAGCTTCCTGGACAGCGACCATCAGTACCACGGCCAGCACCGCCTCTCCCAAATGCTCGGACTGTGATTGGCGGTGTGTCCGATCACAGTCTTTTTCCGGTTCATCGGGTCACCAGAGACCCGAATGGACCAGAAACGCAGCAAACCGCAGATCTGAATTGACATGCGGTTTTCTGCAATCGCCGATACAGGGAGGGTCACATGACTTCCCCCGCCGTTGTGACAGGATGCCCGCTGAATGATTTCAGCGGACATCCTGTTCCGATTAACCCCCACCGCGCCGCAATCGCGCTTTAAACCCATGACGTACCGGTACGTCATGGGTCCTTAAATATAAGGGTAGAACAGCTAATTAACTATTTAAAACACCTAACTGGTGCACAGGCAGAGGAAAGAAAGTTCTGCAATCAGTCGGCTTAGGATTTTAAGTCCTTGCATGCACTGCTTCATAAAAAGGCTTGTGATCTGCAATGAGAAAGGTGATACTTCAAAGGCATCTGTGTCCTTGTATACCCTCCCTCATATATTACTGCATACAGTAATTGTCTGACCTAAACCAAAAAAATTTCTCTATGTGATGTTAGTACATACAGCCCACCTCTATATGGAATGCTGTGAATTTGCCCCTGCAGCGTGAATACAAGAAGCTCTGCAAGTTGCTCAATCACTAGACTTGCATTACCATCTATTTGCATGGCCTTTAGTAACTTGGGGGCATTCCCAGATGGACAGGAACCATGTTAATCTGCCCCACAATCTGGGATTGAAATATTGGATGTATATGCTAAGCATAGGTGCATATCTACACTGAACAAAAATATAAACACAACACTTTCGGTTTTGCTCCCATTTTACATGAGCTGAACTCAAAGATCTGACATTTTCTACATACACAAAAGACCCATTACTCTTAAATATTGTTCACAAATCTGTCTAAATCTGTGTTAGTGAGCACTTCTCCTTTGCCGAGATAATCCATCCCACCTTACAGGTGTGGCATATCTAGGTGCTGATTAGACAGCATGAATATTGCACAGGTGTGCCTTAGACTGCCCACAATAAGAACCACTCTGAAATGTGCAGTTTGATCACACAGCACAATGCCACAGATGTTGCAACGTTTGAGGGAGCTTGCAATTGGCATGCTGACTGCAGGAATGTCTACCAGAGCTGTTGCCCGTGCAATGAATGTTCACTTCTCTACCATAAGCTGTCTCCAAATTTGGCAGTATATCCAACTAGTCTCACAACCGCAACATGAGGTGATGGTCGTGGATGAATGGCACAACAATGGGTCTCAGGATCTCGTCACGGTATCTCTGTGCATTCAAAATGCCATCAATAAAATGCACCTGTGTTCGTTGTCCATAACATACGCCTGCCCATACCATAACCCCACCTCTACCATGGGCCACTCAATCCACAACATTGACGTCAACAAACCGCTCGCCCACACAACGCCACACACTCTGTCTGTCATCTGCCCTGAACAGTGAAAACCGGGACTCATCCATGAACAGAACGCGTCTCCAACGTGCCAGACGCCAACGAATGTGAGTATTTTCCCACTCAAGTCGGTTACGACGACTAACTGCAGTCAGGTCCAGACCCTGATGAGGATGACGAGCATGCAGATGAGCTTCCCTGAGACGGTTTCTGACAGTTTGTGTAGAAATTCTTTGGTTATGCAAACCGATTGTTGCTGCAGCTGTCCGGATGGCTGGTCTCAGACGATCATTCAGGTGAACATGCTGGTTGTGGAGGTCCTGGGCTGGTGTGGTTACACGTGGTCTATGGTTGTGAGGCCGGTTGTATGTACTGCCAAATTCTCTGAAATGCCTTTGAAGACGGCTTATGGTAGAGAAATGAACATTCATTGCACATGTAACAGCTCTGGTAGACATTACTGCAGTCAGCATGCCAATTACACACTCCCTCAAACGTTGTGACATCTGTGGCATTGTGCTGTGTGATCAAACTGCACATTTCAAAGTGGACTTTTATTTTGGGCAGTCTAAGGCACACCTGTGCAATATTCATGCTGTCTAATCAGCACCTTAATATGCCACACCTGTGAGGTGGGATAGATTATCTCGGCAAAGGAGAAGTGCTCACTAACACAGATGTAGACAGATTTGTGAACAATATTTGAGACTAATGGGTCTTTTGCGTAGGTAGAAAATTTTTCTGATCTTTGAGTTCAGCTCATGCAACTGAAAGTGTTGCGTTGTTTTTGTTCAGTGTACATGGTGTCTAACCATTTTTAAAGCTACGTTTATATCTGTTAGAGATGCTCTGGCCGCCTGATCCAGCATAAATGGCGGCTGTCTGCTGGATAAAAACTGCTGCATGCAAAGGTATTTGTCTGGCTGAAACATGGCATTTATACCAGAAAGAGGCCGGACCTCTGCCAGATCCCATTCTAGTCAGTAGGAATCTGGCAGAGATTTGTTGATCCGGACCTGTGAACACCGGCAGGCTATTTTCTGCCGGAACAGCCTGCCGGTAATGTTCACCAGAGGTGTGAACATAGCCTTAGTTTTTCACTGATTGTCATGAGATTGGTATACCTAACAGAAAGCCGGCTACGCCACTGCTGTGAGCTCTATGAGAGTTATAGCCAAGCTTCATCCCACTTCTTGCCAATTTAACAAATGTCCATTTCGGATATTCCAGTGCCCAGTGAGATCACTTGGGTGCTGCGCACGTGGTACCAATATGGTTTCTGCATGCTGGTACACAGTTTTACATGACCATGGCATCTTGAAGCTAACAGTGGAACATTATTTTATTTTTAAATTTTTTAGTCATTATCTATCAATGTCTTTTACAGCTTCAGTTGGCTATTATTCGACTAGATTACATATACAGTTTGCATCTGTAGGGAACACGGATTTTGGCCACGTACTAAACAGGTCATTTCACATAGGCCAGATTCAGACAGTGTTGTGGAAAAACATAAAAAAGTGATGTGAACAATAGGTCATTTTCTGATGACACATTTCCTTTAAGGTAATATAAAAGCTTAGGACAGAAGTTTCCGCAGTAATTAATTCCGATAAATTGTTTTCTATGTATAAAGGACTTTGGGAGATCTCTGCCAATCCCCCCACACTCATGCCCACTCAGCTTGATAGCATCTCCATGTTGTGAATGGGGAGAGGGGACAAAGTCACTGCCAGACGCCTCGGTTAGCAGCTTATCTGCCTATGTCAGGTTCACATCACCGTTTTGTTTTCCCTTCTGTATTTTAGACGAAAAATAAAGGGCGTTGTTTATGATCAGAAATATGCCTACATTAGGCTTATTTCTGGCGCAGAGTGCGGCGCAGAGGTCATTTGCGTCACAATCTGCGACTTTTCCGGACTCATGCCAGGTGTAAAAAAGTGTTTTAGGTGTAGAAAATGGTGTAAATGTAAACCAGCAAGGAGGCTGTCTTACGTTTAGACCAGCACTGGATCCCCCAAAGGTATGTAGAGTCCGGCACCTCAACAGAACTTCAGCGGATCCATCCTGCACAGGGGCTTATTAAGACCAGCGTCCAAAACTCAGGTCTTAATAAATGACTTCCAAGTCCTCATGGAAGATATTTTCTTCTATCTAAAACAACAGATCTCAGATAAAAACGGATGCAAAATTAGCATAATAGATACTCAAAATAAAAGATCTGTTTTTTTTTCTTTGTTTTCTGTTCTACTGATGGGTCAGAAGAACGGAAAACAAAAAGGTGATGTGATTTGTGAACCTTTCCTAAAAACAAAAGGATAAGGTACTTAAAATCTAACTGTCCAATCCATACCCCTCCCAACATCAGGGCCGAGTCTGGACTACCTCATAAATATTAAATGGTCGGCCAATCCCATCGAAATCAGGCCAGAATGTGCGTTTTAGAATAAAGTGAATCCTATTTTCAGATGACACAAAACAAAAACTATGAAAGAAATGTTGTGTAGTCACTTATTTTATAAATGTCTTAGTATTTTCTCATGAGTTTGGAAAAGGATACAGGATTTTCTTAGACACTGGATGAATGGAAGACACCATGACTGTGCAGGCCCCACAGCCACCTACTCCGCAGCCACTTTTTGTACCAGTAAGACGCACTGATTTAGATACAGTTAAGGCAAATATTCAGAATATATACTTTATATGTAGTCATGTATGATCAAAATGGAGGCAAGTCATAGAAGGCATCATAGTACAGGGTACTGAAAATAAATACAAGGGCAATAATAAATTCTCCACACATTCAGTTTACACATGAGAGAAGGCTCGGTATTTACTGTGTGATCTGGTAAACCAGTTTCTCCTATTCTTATTTAATCATCAAGTTTGTGTTTTAATTCTTTGCTACTTTCAAGATCTCTGCTTGCTGTTAACTAATTTCTATTCAGTGCCAGGGGCCCAAGTGCGATAGGAAATATATAACAAAAGACTAAACATGATTGATCTATGGTTGAAACAGGTTAATTAAGTATATGAAAGCTAGCCACTGACAAAGAGCAAGTCTCTTGAGTCATTAGAAAGCAGAAAGTTGCATAACTTTTTATAATACAAGGATTATGCATTCATTTATTTATTTTATGCATTTATATAGTGCTGCTATATTCTGCAGCGCTTCACAGACATTATCATCAGGCTGTCCCCAATGGGGATTACAATCTAAGGTCCCTATCTTTATGTCTTTGGAGTGTGTGAGGTAACCCACGCAAACATGTGAAGAACATACAAACTCCATGCAAATGTTGTCCATGGTTGGATTCAAACCTTGGACCCCAGCTGTCACGAGTGATGTTGCAGATAGCTGGAAGTTATGGATAAACATCCGACTGGCTTGATCCCAAACTAAGGAGCATAAAGGTGACCCCTATAAAACCCTAAGAGTTCACCCTGACTGCTAAGCACATAGAAGGGTCTCAGAGGTAGACGATTGCATGCCCTCGTACCTAGACTGTGTGACACCTGAAAACCCTATAATAGTGAGGGGACACGACCACCGGCTCCCTGCACTTAATACGGAGGGAGTCAGGGTCACCTAGAATCAAGCCAGCAAGGAAACACAATACATGAAAGGACTTATCTGAACAAGCAGCTACAGAAGTCTCCAGCAGTGAACACTTCAATCCAGGAAGTAGTATAAACCGCAAAGTGAGGCAGTATGGGAGGGAATATAAAGGAAATAGGATTAGTCTAAATAGGTGACACCTGGGAGAAGGAAATGAGATGACAAAGTGAAACCAAAACAGAGAACATCATGCAAGAGGTAGAAAAGGACGTCTGTCAGACCTTCTCACAGAAGTGGCAGTGACACCAGCACTGCAAGGCACCGGTGCTAACCACTGAGCCACCGTGCTGCCTCATTTACATAAATTTGGACAAGCCACTCAGATTAAATAATCCCATAATTACATTATGCAAAGTAATTCATTGCATAATACCATGAGTCGATTTCACATCCAGTGTTTAATTGTGCATTTCGTGTTGTGTAATGATTGTTTTTGCTGCATTTTGTGTTCTAAATGCTGTGCCCTAATGCTTGTTGGAAGAAAAATACTAGAATGTCGACATAAACATTGTTTTATATTTAATGTCTCAGTGGTGCTTTATGGCATTTTTTATGAAATTGTTAAAAGGTGAGGGTATGGTGTTTTTTCTGTGTTTTATGCAAAACTCAAGGGAATACTTGTGCAAAATAACCCAGAAATGACACAAAAAATGCACAAAAGGACACATTTTTTCTAAAAAGATTTTAAAATGCCAAATCATTTCTGAAAGATTCCACAACAGGGTTCTGGTTTGAACTCTGACTCATGCACACAGTAGAACATAAATCACGAGGGGGAGAGGGGATAACTTGGTGGAGGATTTCTATCACTAGGGCAGTCTATATCTTTCACCACATGTCACATGACCATATTTGTGTAGGTCTGTAAGCCAATGAGTGGAGTAGCCAAGCTCCTCACAGGAAGAAAGTGTGAGCTGTTCTGTGTGTCTGGGGCCTGAATTCATTTAGGGGGTCAAGTCTGAGATCTAGATTTATTTAGGGGAGTTTGGTCTAGGGTCTGCATAGACTGCATTTATTTATAGTTCAATCAGTTTTTATTGATTTATTCAAGCAGATTAGCAATAATAATTACAAAGCATTGTAAGAGGCAATTGTGAAAAACACATGAAAGATGTAATATATACAAAGATATAAGACATTATTAATGTTGATTAGTATCCACTTATGAAACATTTGAGAATATGAGTATAATAAGGAGAACTAAAAAAAATAAACAAATAACAAAAATGTAGGAGTAAGGAAACAAGAAGGAGGATAGAAGGGGAGACAAGACAGAGACATTAGGTAAGGAACCCGGATATCGGGAGAATGCATGGAGACAAGATAGACTGCATTTATTTAAAGAGTATGGTGTTGTGTTTGTCTTTATGGGGTCTTGGGTCTGTAGTTGTTTTGCTGATCTGTTTTTGGGTCTGATTTGGAAATCTGTAGATCTGTAGTTATTCTAGGGTACACATTTATTCAAGGGTCTGTATTCTGAGGTTTATCCGAAAGTATGTATTTAATCTGGGGTACATGTTTATATATACACTGCTCAAAAAAATAAAGGGAACACAAAAATAACACATCCTAGATCTGAATTAATTAAATATTCTTCTGAAATACTTTGTTCTTTACATAGTTGAATGTGCTGACAACAAAATCACACAAAAAAAAAATATGGAAATCAAATTTTTTAACCCATGGAGGTCTGGATTTGGAGTCACCCTCAAAATTAAAGTGGAAAAACACACTACAGGCTGATCCAACTTTGATGTAATGTCCTTAAAACAAGTCAAAATGAGGCTCAATAGTGTGTGTGGCCTCCACGTGCCTGTTTGACCTCCCTACAACGCCTGTGCATGCTCCTGATGAGGTGGCAGACGGTCTCCTGAGGGATCTCCTCTCAGACCTGGACTAAAGCATCTGCCAACTCCTGGACAGTCTGTGGTGCAACGTGACATTGGTGGATAGAGCGAGACGTGATGTCCCAGATGTGCTCAATTGGATTCAGGTCTGGGGAACGGGCGGGCCAGTCCATAGCATCAATGCCTTCGTCTTGCAGGAACTGCTGACACACTCCAGCCACATGAGGTCTAGCATTGTCTTGCATTAGGAGGAACCCAGGGCCAACCGCACCAGCATATGGTCTCACAAGGGGTCTGAGGATCTCATCTCGGTACCTAATGGCAGTCAGGCTACCTCTGGTGAGCACATGGAGGGCTGTGCAGCCCTCCAAAGAAATGCCACCCCACACCATTACTGACCCAATGCCAAACCGGTCATGCTGGAGGATGTTGCAGGCAGCAGAACGTTCTCCACGGCATCTCCAGAGTCTGTCACATGTGCTCAGTGTGAACCTGCTTTCATCTGTGAAGAGCACAGGGCGCCGTTTGAGCAGACACATGCACATTTGTGGCCTGCTGGAGGTCATTTTGCAGGGCTCTGGCAGTGCTCCTCCTGTTCCTCCTTGCACAAAGGCGGAGGTAGCGGTCCTGCTGCTGGGTTGTTGCCCTCCTACGGCCTCCTCCACGTCTCCTGATGTACTGGCCTGTCTCCTGGTAGCGCCTCCATACTCTGGACACTACGCTGACAGACACAGCAAACCTTCTTGCCACAGCTCGCATTGATGTGCCATCCTGGATAAGCTGCACTACCTGAGCCACTTGTGTGGGTTGTAGACTCCGTCTCATGCTACCACTAGAGTGAAAGCACCGGCAGCATTCAAAAGTGACCAAAACATCAGCCAGTAAGCATAGGAACTGAGAAGTGGTCAGGTCACCACCTGCAGAACCACTCCTTTATTGGGGGTGTCTTGCTAATTGCCTATAATTTCCACCTGTTGTCTATCCCATTTGCACAACAGCATGTGAAATTGATTGTCACTCTGTGTTGCTTCCTAAGTGGACAGTTTGATTTCACAGAAGTGTGATTGACTTAGAGTTACATTGTGTTGTTTAAGTGTTCCCTTTATTTTTTTGAGCAGTGTATATATATATATATATATATATATATATATATATATATACACACACACAGACAGACATTAATAGCTGTGTGTTGAGTTATTTTGAGGGCACACCAAATTTACACTTACACCAGTTGTACACTGACTACTTTACATTGTATCAAAGTGCCATATCTTCAGTGTTGCCCCTCTAAAAGATATACTAAAATATTTTAAAAAATGTGAGTAGTGATGGGCGAACATCGGCCGGGATGATTCGCGAACGCGCGTTTGCAATCAAATATTCGTGAACCGCGCGTTCGGGTGGGCCCCATTCACTTTAATGGCAGACAAACCTGAAAAACCTTCAGGTCATATTTGCAAACACTTACTAGAAATACACATAAAGTCCCACAACTAGGACATTGATATACCAGAGGGGGATCATTGGCAAAAATTCCCACAAAAAATATGCATTTTAATCAGGGACCATTTTTATACGTCTTAAAGGGAAACTTTCAAAAATGTGCCCTGCTGGAGCCTAGAAAATTTTTATTTCCTATCGGTTTGATTTATACAAATGTGCAGCACTCCACGTTTTTGTATCCTGCAGAGTCCATAAAAAAAATACATACGTTAACGTAATTTTTTTTTCTACCTTGGAACTGTATGGTGAACGGACGCCACTGTACGACATCAGTCTGAGGCATCTGTTAACGCATACATTTTTGGTATGCATTAAATGGATGGCAAAAATTGGATGTGAACCCAGCCCTAGTGTCAGAATAAGCACCAGTAAACATCGGAGCAGCGTGGCAGAGAGGGGAGGCCGCCATGTACTGACCGAGCGCTACCTGGTCCTGGTGGTCAGAGATGAGGACTGTGTTTCCCAATGATCATTTTCTACTGGGAAATACAGTATAATACACTAGAATCTATATAATATAAAGATATTAGCTCTACCCCCGAATAATAAACGCAATTAGATGGTCATTTATTATATAGAAATACGTCTATGTTAGGCGTATTTCTGACACAGATTGTGGCGCAAGGGTCCTTAGCACCACAATCTGCATATTTTTCCTGCTTATGCCAGGTCTAAAAAAGGATGGTGTGGGCAGGGTAAGAGATACAGTTATGACCATCCAGTTATTGGATAACACCACCATACACTGACCGGATAACACCTCTGCACAGTGAACGGATAACACTGCCATACCGTGACCGGATAAAAGGGTATAAGAGGGCACAGTACAGAGAATGACTAGGGGCACTGCACAGGTTGTGGTAAAAGGGCACAATGCAGGGTATAAGGGGGCACAGTACGGGATGAGGGGCACAATATGGGGTGGGGAGCACAGTCACATGACCCGGTGACATTAGAAGGTCCTTATGGTGAATGCAGTTCATAAGCCACCATAATGAGAGACAGAGGAGTGAGACAAGAGTGTGATTATGTGGCTAGATATAAAAAATGTAACTGTCGGCCAGTACAGACCCCAAAAATTATCCAATAGGCATTCACCTGACAGCAAAGAACTTTGGATTCTGTGGCTGGAGGTACATTAGGCGGTCACAGGATTAAAATGTAACTGTCGGCCAGTATAGCCCCAAAAATTTGGCAATAGGCATTCACCTGACAGCAAAGAACTTTGGATTCTGTGACTGGAGGTACATTAGGCGGTCACAGGATAAATATGTAACTGTCGGCCAGTACAGGCCCCAAAAATTAGCCAATAGGCATTTAGCTGACAGCAAAGAACTTTGGATTTTGTGGCTGGAGGTGTATTAGGCGGTCACAGGATAAATATGTAACTGTCGGCCAGTATAGGCCCCAAAAATTAGGCAATAAGCATTCACCTGACAGCAAAGAACTTTGAAATCTGTGGCTGGAGGTGCATTAGGCAGTTACAGGATAAATATGCAACTGTCAGCCAGTACAGACCCCAAAAATTAGCCAATAGGCATTCACCTGACAGCAAAGAACTTTGGATTCTGTGGCTGAAGGTACATTAGGCGGTCACAGGATAAATATGTAACTGTCGGCCAGTACAGGCCCCAAAAATTAGGCATTCACATGACATAAAAGGCCTTTTATGTCGCTGTATATACATGAGGCAAGGACAATTCTTTGAAAGAGAAGTGTTTGAGGAATAGCTCACTCTGTGTGCAAACAAGGAACCAGGTGCTCTAGGCCAGAGGATCTGTATCACCCTTACAGATAAATGTAAAATAAATAAATTGGACTGGCACTCTGTATGTGTGGTAATGGAATAAATACAGTAAATGATGTAATAAAAGGTGATCACAATTTAATTCCTAAACAAAAATACAATAAAATGCACAATAGGATAAAACATATATGAACGCTAAAATATGAATAGCAGCACTGATATGGTGGTACGTTCGTTAATCTATGATATGAAGTTCATCTATGGTATAAAGTTCATATATTCGGACCACCAAACTTGGTTGGGTATAGTGGTTGTCCTTTCAATCACAAAATTTTGTAGGTGCAAAAGAACGCAAATGAGCGTGATGATTGTGCAGTTTGGGCACAAAGTATATGTGCTGCCGAAACTTCAGCACAGATGAGTTGTCCCCTGAATAGCGGTAAATTGCAGTCACTGTAATGCAGTACACCAAGGTAAGAAAGATATCGGATATTACCTTGAGCCAGCTGAAGTGGAAAACAGAGTCACTCACATATATGGTGCGGCTGATCCCGTACTTGGAGATAAACGCCGAAGCGTGCTGCTTGCTTAGCCGTCTGTATCGCAGAGTATGCTGCGTCCCACGTGATCCGTGACGTCTCCGGTCTGGGACTTCTGGCAGAGTATCGCGAGATCTGGTGCGGCAATCAGAATAGCAAGAGCTATGCTCGGCAGGTCCTAGATGGAGTTTTTTTCACTGGAGCGCTCCAGTTATTACAATGGACTGTTCACAGATTTCTTCATCTGTGTATCCGGAGAAGGCCTTGATTATAATGGGAGTGTATCAGCTTGTTACGCCAGACGCATTTCGGGGACCTCTTCCCCTTCCTCAGTGGCAGCTGATCTCCCAAACTTTGGAATGAGTTTATATAGACCGCAAAGAGAAATACAAAAAGCGGTTTGGATTCCCAGTTTCAATTATTTGTTCATTATTCCATTTATCATGGATACTGGGACACAAAAAGCGGTCTGGATTTCCAAATTTCAAGATTTTATAATAAGTGCTATTCTGTGCGTTTTTGATGCGGTATTTTGCAACAATGTTTGATTCGGACCTAATTCAATGCTTGTTAAAAGATACATTAAATAAATATAATAAATGATACTGCAGTAATTATTTATATATAAAAAATATATAGAATACTAATCTATTCATCAGATCATTAAATTTGAATAAAAACATATAACATACATACAAGTAAATACAAATATAAATAGTTAAGATATATATATATATATATATATATATATATATATATATATATATATATATGGAAATAAAAATATGAAAATGTGAAAATGAAATAAAAAATATATCTATATATATATATAAAAATATAAAAACACATAATGATGATACATGTTGCTTGATGTCCCAAGATTTGCAGGATTTCAGTATTCAGACATATTCAAAAAAAGTGAATGTATTTATTCTATTACCACACATACAGAGTGCCAGTCCAATTTATTTATTTATTTATTTATTTTACATTTATCTGTAAGGGTGATACAGATCCTCTGGCCTAGAGCACCTGGTTCCTTGTTTGCACACAGAGTGAGCTATTCCTCAAACACTTCTCTTTCAAGCCTACTTTTTCACCCTATTTGGAATTTAGCTCCTCTGTTTGTAAATATGGATGTGTGGAACCATATGGAACACAAAATTAAGAAAGTTGATACATATATGTTTGATGTCCCTGAAGGAACGGATTCATCAGCAAATAGAGCAAAATCTACAGCTGAGGTATTCAGGGAATTAGAGACCCTATTACTAAAACAATTAAGACAATACTGGGAAATTAAATCTTTGAAACAATATTTAAACCAAAATACAATACCAAAAGGTTTACAACTATTTAAAATACCAGCTCAAGATTTATGGAGCGAGGAATTTAACCAAGAATGGGACAAATTTTTAGATACTCAATCACGGGGGCTAATTGAATTAATAATAAAACGCAGAACCCAAATTCTTGCCATAATAGGTGAAAAAATTAATCAAATTAAAGGGGATATGGAACGTCTAGCGAAAGATGAAACATACAATAACTGGCAAGAAAGAATCTGCAGAAGTTTAGACAAAACTGAACAGGATATTATTTTCAAAAAAAGTAAAAAACTTAGAAAGTTTGATATACAGGAAAGCAAATCAAAATCAAATGAAACAGTATTAGACACTCAAAATACTGTAGAAATAATCCCCAATGAAAAACAAAGGTACAATATACCAGTAAGAAACAGATTTGAAAATTTCACAGAGCAAGTTTTTTTAGATCGAACTCCACCTCACCACTCCACACGACCGAAACACAGGAGATCACCATCCCCATTATCCCCAATTCACAAACACACTCCCCCCCCCAAAACACCCTTACAATTTAAGATATCACAACCCACATACAGAGAATCACCAACAAGGACACCCACGAGCACCGAGATACAGAGAACAACAGTTTATAACACCGATACACCAACAGCACTACTCCAATCAAAGAGACCAAAGAAAACACGTAGAGGACGTAAAAAGACACAAAAACTACAGAAAAGATTATTAGAGAAAGATAATATTATCAATTTGAGTGATGCAGTTTTAACCCAAACACAAATATCGCTCTTAAATAAAGGTCTTAAATTCGCCCCATCTACGAAGTTAAACAAATTTGACACTTATATTGGTATACAAAAATTTATCAAAAATATGTGCCTAAAAAAATATTTTTTAAAAAACCCGTTGGTCCCACAAATATGTACAATTGAAAAATTCCAACATACTCTATTTAAAAACAAATCTAAAAAATTTCCCAGAAATGAAATAGGCCCAGAAATAGCAGGCTTCCAAAAATGTGTTGAAATGGATTTGAGAAAATTGAAAGAAAAACAAACACATAATAATAATTTATCAAAAAAAGAAGCACTGGCAATGAGAGAATTACAGGACAGTGAAGAAATTACGATACGCCCCGCCGATAAGGGGGGCGCTATAGTAATTTTAAACACCCAGGATTACAATAAAGAGTGTTTAAGACATCTATCCGATGCAGAAACCTATAAGATATTAAAAGGGGATCCAACTGTCTCTTTTAAAGAAAAATTACTCAATTTTTGTACCAAAGGACTAGATTTAGAAATCCCTAATAAAACAGAATTCAATTTTATTATGGGAACACCTGGTAGGTTACCAGTGTTATATTGCCTACCTAAGGTACATAAAGATGCGACCTGTCCACCAGGTCGTCCCATAATATCTGGCATCGGATCTTTAACCTCGAACTTGTCTAAATATATAGACTCGTGGTTACAACCGATAGTCAAAAATACAAAATCATATTTAAAGGACACTACAGAAATTATTGAAGCCTTAGAAAAATTAAAGGTAGAAGACAATTGGATCCTAGCAACCCTAGATATCAAATCACTATATACAGTGATTAACCACAACCAAGGTCTCCATGCTCTTAGAGCTCAATTAGGGAAAGAAAATTTAAAACCGGAACAATCAGAATTTATTGCGGAAGGTGTTAAACATATATTGGAACACAATTATTTCTTTTTTAAGGACAATTATTACCTCCAGATCACGGGGACTGCCATGGGCACCAGGTTTGCCCCCAGTTATGCTAACTTGTTTCTGGCCCATTGGGAAGAAACGTTCATTGATCCCAACATAGGGGGCAACCTGGTGCTCTGGCGCAGATATATTGATGACGTCATCCTGATCTGGAGAGGTAATGAAATTAGCCTATGTTCCTTCATTTCCGAGATAAATAAGAATGTGTATAATTTAACCTTCACAGCAAATATAAATCAGTTAGAAACGGAATTCCTTGATCTAAATATAATGAAAAAAGAAGATAAATATATATGTCGTACGTTTCAGAAAAAGACAGCTAAAAATGGGTATATATTATACTCGAGCTGCCATTTGCCACATTGGCTGACGAATGTACCTTTTGGACAGTTTCGTCGTCTGAAAAGAAACTGTACAGAAGACCTACAATATCAAAAAGAAGCCGAACTATTGAAGGATAAATTTACGGACAAGAGATACCCTATACATATCCTAGAAACAGCAATACAGAAAGTAAACAAGATACCAAGAGAAACCTTTTTCAGTAAAGACTCCAAAATTCCAGATAACCGGATAACAAATAAAACTACGGATAATAAGGCGGATTTTAGGATTATATTACCTTTCTCCACTCAATATAGAAAAATAGATCGTATTATTAACAAATATTGGCACCTATTAACACAGGACAAAATAATTGGTTCACTTTTACCATTAAAACCAAAAATCACATATACACGAGCACAGAATCTGGGTTTAAAAATTGCACCTTCAATTAAATATAATCCTAAAAAAACCGCTTTAAAAGGAAATTGGATGAGTCTTAAAGGATTTTATAGATGCGGGAAATGCCAAGGATGCAAGATAACCAACTTTGCAAGAAAGACCGCGGATATTAATTCATCTCAAAATACTTTCTCCTTGACGGTAAAAAGCTTTCTCACTTGCAACTCTTCCAGTGTAATCTATCTCATCCAATGTCTGTGTGGGAAACAGTACATTGGTAGGACAAAACGATGCCTAAAAACTAGGATAAGTGAACATCTGCGGAATATCAGAAATGGATACATAAAACATTCACTATCCAAACATTTTAAAGAGGTCCATAATAAAGACCCAACAGGGATGTTTTTTATGGCATTACAAAAGATCGATACACACTGGCGGGGTGGGAAACATATAGATAGGATGTCTAGGGCCGAATCACGTTTGATATTCGATTTTGGAAGCCTTATCCCAATGGGTCTGAACGCCGACTTAGAAATATTCGGCTTTTTATAGATACGGGTTGTGTGTCCGTTCTCTGATGGTGAGCCTCATGTCAGGCTGTTTAGCAGCACTGAGTCTCTCCCTCCGAGTCGGACACACATCCCCTTTGTCATCTCATTCACTTTTTTTGAATATGTCTGAATACTGAAATCCTGCAAATCTTGGGACATCAAGCAACATGTATCATCATTATGTGTTTTTATATTTTTATATATATAGATATATTTTTTATTTCATTTTCACATTTTCATTTTCATATTTTTATTTCCATATATTTATATATATATATATATATATATATCTTAACTATTTATATTTGTATTTACTTGTATGTATGTTATATGTTTTTATTCAAATTTAATGATCTGATGAATAGATTAGTATTCTATATATTTTTTATATATAAATAATTACTGCAGCATCATTTATTATATTTATTTAATGTATCTTTTAACAAGCATTGAATTAGGTCCGAATCAAACATTGTTGCAAAATACTGCATCAAAAACGCACAGAATAGCACTTATTATAAAATCTTGAAATTTGGAAATCCAGACCGCTTTTTGTGTCCCAGTATCCATGATAAATGGAATAATGAACAAATAATTGAAACTGGGAATCCAAACCGCTTTTTGTATTTCTCTTTGCGGTCTATATAAACTCATTCCAAAGTTTGGGAGATCAGCTGCCACTGAGGAAGGGGAAGAGGTCCCCGAAACGCGTCTGGCGTAACAAGCTGATACACTCCCATTATAATCAAGGCCTTCTCCGGATACACAGATGAAGAAATCTGTGAACAGTCCATTGTAATAACTGGAGCGCTCCAGTGAAAAAAACTCCATCTAGGACCTGCCGAGCATAGCTCTTGCTATTCTGATTGCCGCACCAGATCTCGCGATACTCTGCCAGAAGTCCCAGACCGGAGACGTCACGGATCACGTGGGACGCAGCATACTCTGCGATACAGACGGCTAAGCAAGCAGCACGCTTCGGCGTTTATCTCCAAGTACGGGATCAGCCGCACCATATATGTGAGTGACTCTGTTTTCCACTTCAGCTGGCTCAAGGTAATATCCGATATCTTTCTTACCTTGGTGTACTGCATTACAGTGACTGCAATTTACCGCTATTCAGGGGACAGCTCATCTGTGCTGAAGTTTCGGCAGCACATATACTTTGTGCCCAAACTGCACAATCATCACGCTCATTTGCGTTCTTTTGCACCTACAAAATTTTGTGATTGAAAGGACAACCACTATACCCAACCAAGTTTGGTGGTCCGAATATATGAACTTTATACCATCGATGAACTTCATATCATAGATTAACGAACGTACCACCATATCAGTGCTGCTATTCATATTTTAGCGTTCACATATGTTTTATCCTATTGTGCATTTTATTGTATTTTTGTTTAGGAATTAAATTGTGATCACCTTTTATTACATCATTTACTGTATTTATTCCATTACCACACATACAGAGTGCCAGTCCAATTTATTTATTTATTTAGGACCATTCTTTGTTCTGGGTGGTGGCGGTTATGTGTGGGCTGGCATGAAGAAATTCAATTACACGTGGTCATCACAGGTGTTGAATTCCTCCGAGATCCATGCCTCATTCATTTTAAAAAATATGAGGTAGTCCACACTGTCGTGATCAAGGCGAGTGCGCTTATCGGTCACTATCCCCCCTGCTGCGCTGATCGTCCTTTTGGACAGGACACACGACGAGGGGCAAGCCAAGAGTTCCATGGCAAATTGTGCCAGCTCTGGCCACAGGTCAAGCCTGCACACCCAGTAGTCAAGGGGTTCCTTGCTTTTGAGAGCGTCCACATCGGCCGTTAATCCGATGTAGTCGGACATCTGTCGGTCTAGGCGTTCCCTGAGGCTGGATCCCGAGGGCGGCTGTCGATGGGTTGGCTGTTTTGCTGTGGGTGGAAATTTCTCTGCCAGTGCCCGCTACAGCAGAATGCAGCATCTCTCGCAGCAAGACCTGGACATGCTGCATTCTGACAGCCCTCTGTGATGCTGGTAATATGTCTGCCATTTTGTGTTTGTATCTGGGGTCTAAGTACGTTGCCACCCAGTACAGGTCCTTGACCTTTATGCTTTTTATACGGGGGTCCCTCTTTAAACACTGGAGCATAAAGGCCCCCATTTGCACTAAATTGGAAGTGGTGGTGCGGCCTGGCTCCTGCTCATCGCCGAGGAGAATGTCGTAGTCAGTATCCTCCCCCTATCCACGGACAACACCAGGGATCCCAGAAAAGCTTAAAACCTGCTCTTCTTGCTCCTCCTCCTCCCCCCAGGCACCATCCTCCTCTGACTCCTCTTCAGACTCTTGCTGACTTGTCTCAGATGGAGTAGTCCCCCCTGGGAATTCATTCAGCATTACGACTTCCTCATCTTCCAGCTCCTGCTGCTCGATGGCTTGATCAATGACACGATGTAATGCACGCTACAGAAAGAAGGCATAAGGTACAATGTCACTGATGGCGCCCTGGCTGCGACTGACCAGTTTGGTGATCTCATCAATGGCCACAGAAGTCTGCATGCGTCGCGCATGAGAAGCCACTGGCGTGGTGAAAAGAAACCAAGCTCCTAGAACCTGTCCTGTCGCAGAGTTCATACAGGTAGATGTTAACGGCACGTTTCTGCTGGAGCAGCCTATTAAGCATATACAAGGTCTGACGGGCAAGTGGTGTCGCCGCTGAACGTCAGCAAGGCGAGCCATGGCTGTGAAAGATCTTCTAAATTGGCCAGAGATTTTCCTGGCCTGCCGCAAGAAGTCCTGGACCCGGGGTATTTGGCAGCGAATCGGTGCACGACTAAGTTCAGGACATGTGCCATGCACGACACGTGTGTCATTTTGCCCTGTTTCAGCGCGCTCAGCAGATTGGCACCGTTGTCGCACACCACTTTACCAACTGTCAAATTGAGCGGGGTTAGCCACTGATTGGCCTCTGATCGCAGAGCTGAAAGCAGTGCATGACCGGTGTGGCTCTTGGCTTCCAGGCACAACAGCCGCAGCACAGCATGGCAACATCTCAACTGGCACGTCGAATAGGTTCTGGGGGCTTGGGGGGTGCAGCCGAAGAGGCGGTAGCAGTGGAAAAGGTGGAGTCATCCGAGGAGGAGGTGGAGGATGAAGTAGGAGGAGGAGAAGAAGAGGCAGGCCTGCATGCAATCCGTGGCAGTAACACCAAATCCACACGGGTGCCATGGGTTACATGCTTGATGGCCGTCAGAAGGTTCACCCAGTGGGCAGTAAAAGTTATGTACCTTCCATGCCCGTGTTTGCTAGACCACGAGTCTGTGGTCAGATGTATTTTGGCACGGACACTGTGCCAGAGATATATTAACTTGCCGCTGAACGTGGCCATATAGTTCAGGGATGCCCTTCTGGGAGCTATATTTCCTTCAGGAGACCTTCCCTTTTTGATGATCCTATAAATTGTTGATTGAGGTGCAATCTTAGTAGCCACAATATCCTTGCCTGTGAAGCCATTTTTATGCAACACAATGATGGCTGCACGCGTTTCTTTGCAGGTCGCCATGGTTAACAATGGAAAAACAATGATTTCAAGCATCACCCTCCTTTTAACATGTCAAGTCTGCCATTTTAACACAATCAGCCTGACATAATGATCTCCAGCCTTGTGCTCGTCAACATTCTCACCTGAGTTAACAAGACGATTACTGAAATGATCTCAGCAGGTCCTTTAATGACAGCAATGAAATGCAGTGGAAAGGTTTTTTTGGGATTAAGTTCATTTTCATGGCAAAGAAGGACTGATCACTGATCAGTGATCTGATCACTCTTCATAACATTCTGGAGTATATGCAAATTGCTATTATAAAAACTTAAGCAGCAACTTTTCCAATTTCCAATATTTATGTAGTTCTCAAAACTTTTGGCCACGACTGTATATTGTCCTGTGTGAATAGTGACCCCCATTACATAAGATGCTATGTGTGTAATTCACACATCCCCCACACTAGTGTATGATCCACAGACCACCCCCATAAGAGTGTCATCCACAGATCCCCCCATAACAGTGTCCTCCACAGGTCCCCCATAACAGTGTGTCCATCCACAAATCCCCCTTAGAAACTGCCATCCACAGACTCCTCATAACAGTGCCATCCACAGATCCCCCATAACAGGGCGTCATCCACAGATCCTCCATAACAGTGTCATCCACAGACAACCATTAGTTCAAAACCCACCAAAAGCACACCTTTTGGTTCAAAATATTTTTTTCTTATTTTCCTCCTCAAATATCTAGGTGCGTCTTATCATCAGGTGTGTCTTATAAAGCAAAAAAATACGGTACTTTCTATGTTAGAAAGTATATTATAAGTATATGACACCCCTCCGTGTATCACAACTATCGATAGCACAATGTTACCAGTCCTTAATAGGACTTTTGTGGCCCAATTAGCAAGCGTTTGGTGTCCCTAAGTCCCTAACCGCCTGTCCCTGCTCCAAAATGCAACCTCTCCCTACACTGGCAAAACACATAATGTAAAATGGCTTCCAGATCAGGTTCTGTTATAGGGTTGGGGGTGTGTCCATGTGCTGAAATGTCTCAATTGGCAGGCCTGTCCCACCTGATGGATGTGTCATGGGTCAAAGTTTTGTGCAATGCAAAAGAATATGGAGCACGCGGACATCACTATACGTTTGCATGTTCGGTGGATCGCGAATGCACATAGTTCGCCGCGAACCGACCGCCAGGTGAACCTCAAGGCCATCACTAAATGTGAGGGGTGTACTCACTTTTGTGAGATACTGTACATGTAGGGGTCTGATCTACGGTCTGCATTTAGGGAGTCTGGTCTGGGGTCTGTCGTTATTTTGGAGGCCCACATTTATCTTTTGGGTCTATTCTGGGTCTGTATTTATTAAGAGGTCTATATTCTGTTGTATAGTCTGGTGTATATATTTATTTAAAGGGAACCTGTCACCGGGATTTTGTGTATAGAGCGGAGGACATGGGTTGCTAGATGGCCGCTAGCACATCCGCAATACCCAGTCCCCATAGCTCTGTGTGCTTTTATTGTGGAAGAAAAACGATTTGATAGATATGCAAATTAACCTGAGATGAGTCCTGTCCCTGACTCATCTCACATACAGGACTCATCTCAGGTTAATTTGCATATGTATCAAATAGTTTTTTTTACACAATAAAAGCACACAGAGCTATGGGGACTGGATATTGCGGATGTGCTAGTGGCTATCGAGCAACCCATGTCCTCAGCTCTATACACAAAATCCCGGTGACAGGTTCCCTTTAAGGAATGTGATCCTGGGGACTGCATTTATTCTGTAGTCATTTTCAGATTCATTCTGGAGTTTGCATTTATTATGGGGACTGTACTTATTTTGGGGTCAGTTTATTCTGGGCTCTTTATTCTCATATCTGTTTTTATTAAAGGGGTTGTCCGAGTTATGAAAAAAAATAATATAGCACTGAAAATCTGATATATAACTGAGCTAAGCAAAGAAAATATATATATTTCCTCATTTCCCTGGTTCTTTTCTGGCCCTTTGTTTACATGCAATAAAAACAATCTCTGCCCCTCCCCCTGCTCTGCTAAGGAAGTGAATACAAGAGCTGCCCTGAGTGACATGTCTGCCGGCTGGGAGACTCTGTAGCATGTTGTATGTAAGAACTACAAGTCCCAGCTGTATAATGACACTGCTAAGGGAGTGAATACAAGAGCTGCCCTGAGTGACATGTCTGCCTGCTGGGAGACTCTGCAGCATGTTGTATATAAGAACTACAAGTCCCAGCTGTATAATGACACTGCTAAGGGAGTGAATACAAGTGCTGCCCTGAGTGACATGTCTGCCTGCTGGGAGACTCAGCAGCATGTTGTATGTAAGAACTACAAGTCCCAGCTGTATAATGACACTGCTAAGGGAGTGAATACAAGTGCTGCCCTGAGTGACATGTCTGCCTGCTGGGAGACTCAGCAGCATGTTGTATGTAAGAACTACAAGTCCCAGCTGTATAATGACACTGCTAAGGGAGTGAATACAAGAGCTTCCCTGAGTGACATGTCTGCCTGCTGGGAGACTCTGCAGCATGTTGTATGTGTAGGACTACAAGTCCCAGCTGTATAATGACACTGCTAAGGGAGTGAATACAAGTGCTGCCCTGAGTGACATGTCTGCCTGCTGGGAGACTCTGTAGCATGTATGTGTAGGACTACAAGTCCCAGCTGTATAATGACACTGCTAATACACACAGGATCTTCCCCCTACCTTCTTGTGCAATGCTCTCTCTAGTCCTTAAGCTTCTGTGCCCAGAATTGTCTCCTCACTGCCTGCAGAGATGTGCAGCTGAAGGGGTTAAGAATCCTAGCAGAGAGCAGACGGCAGTGAAGGGGGGGGGGGGGGGGGGGCGAGGCCAGCACAGTGAGTTTCGTTTACAGGCTTGTAAACGACCTTTATCAGAGCAGGGAGAGAAGCTGACATCACAGGTCATGTGACCCTCAGTGAAATCTGAGAAACCAGCCACTGGAGATAAAGTGAGTTAATTGGAAAGCTGTTACATTTGCTTAGTTAGGAACATAGAAAGAAAAAAAACCTCGGATAACCCCTTTAAGGGGTTTCAATACCGTAATGTAAGGGAGAAAATAATGTTATATGCGGATGATATGTTATTGTTCTTAGGGTGGATTCACATCAGCGTTATGTATTCCGTTATGGCTTTCCGTTATAACATGGTTATAACAGAAAATAGCGGAATCCATAAGACGGAAGTCAAAACGGAAGCCTTTAAGATGCATTCTGTTTTGATCCTTCATAATACAAGTCTATTGCAGCAGAACGGATCCGCCCTGGAGTCCAGTCCTGCATAATGGAAATCAGGACGGATCCGAATCTCACTTGTTATTATTAGGGGATGAGGTAGATGAGAGGAGTTTTGAAGTTTACCAGGTGGGTAGAGATAGTAGTTTTAGGTATTTGGGAGTAAATATTGCAAGGAATCTGATGTAATATGTTACGTTGAATGTCCATCCTCTCTTAGATGAGTTTAAAAAAAAATACATAATTGGAAAAGGTTACCATTATCTATGATGGGACGAATTCATTTGATAAAGATGGTTTTTCTTCCTAAGATTCTTTATGTATTGCAATGTGCTCCAGTATGGTTACCAATTAATGTTTTCACTATTATGAATAGATTGATAAGGGAATTTGTTTGGAAAGAGGGGAATCCAAGGATAAGGTTAGAGATTCTACAGTTACCATGTAAAGAGGGTGGCACTCCCAAATTGGTACATATATTTTTGAGTTGCAGTTTGTTTTTATGAGTGAGGGTAATATTTCACCTATTATGAGTTGGCACTTAAAAAAATTGGGTTGGAAGGACAATCAATTTAGGCTACTTTCACACTTGCATTTTGGCTTTCCGTTTGTGAGATCCGTTTAGGGCTCCCACAAGTGATCCAAAACTGATCAGTTTTGCCTTAATGCATTCTGAATGGAAAAGGATCTGGTCAGAATGCATCAGTTTGCCTCCGTTCCATCTCCATTCCGCTTTGGAGGCGGACACCAAAACGCTGCTTGCAGTGTTTTGGAGTCCATCTGACAAAAGTAAGCCAAACGGATCCGTTCTGACACACAATGCAAGTCAATGAGGATGGCTCCATTTTCTATGACACAATCTGGCACAATAGAAAACAGATCCGTTACCCATTGACTTTCCATGGTGTTCAAGACGGATCCGTCTTGGCTATGTTAAAGATTATACAAACGGATCTGTTCTGAGCGGATGCAGACGGTTGTATCATCTGAACAGATCCGTCTGTGCAAATCCATGATGGATCAGCACCAAACGCGAGTGTCAAAGTAGCCTTAAGATGAAGGAAGTATTGGAATCGGGAATATTGGGGAGTATAATTATTAATAAATATATTTTTAAGTTAATGGATCATGTTTGGAGAGATATTAAAAAAATTATGGATATTAAAGAATATACAGATTTCACTTCTATATGGAATAATGCTAATTTTGCGAGAAATATAGAAAATTAAATACTATGTAAATTGGGAAAATAAGGGTATTTGTTGTTTCATTTATTTGAGGGGGATTTAACCAAATATGAAAGACTCCCAGAAATACAAAAAGGCCCCTATGGAGAATATTAATCAACTTTTTGGTAATAGAAAGGTAAGAGGATCTGTTTCAAGAAGATATAGGTTATTGTTAAAAATCAACAAAGTAAGATTATTTAGTGGCTAAAGAGAAATGTAAAAAAGATATAGAAGGGATATCAGAGGAACAGTGGGAGGAAGTATTGAAGAATAGATCTATGATCTCAATGAGGGCCTCTCATGGTGTTCCAAATTATTTTTTTATTCATAGGCTATATCGATCTCCTCTATTGCTTAAAAAAATGGGTAAAAAAACCCACAGATGAATGTCCTAGGTGTCGTTGGGAGAAAGCAGGCCTCTTCCATTTGGTATGGAGATGTCTAAAACTGTTCCGATACTGGTCTGAAATAGCGGTTATTATTAAAAATCTATCAGAGTACAAATAGAGGGAGATCCATTGGCGTGTATATTAGGAGGTATGATGCACGTGCGGATCTCAAGAATGGATAAACAAATACTTTGTAAAATATTGTTTCAAGCAAGACTCCTTATTTTAATAAGATGGATTAAAAAAGATCCCCCTCTGTGATAGAGTGGAAGAGAGCGGTGGACCATATTATAAGGATGGAGAAAATAATATATAATAACAGGGGAAAAAATGATTTGTTCTCTAACCTTTGGAATTATTGGCTGATTAATATTGCACAATAATTACATTTTTATTTTTTTCCTCTCTCTCTCGGATATGGTGGCTTGGGTTGGGTATATATTTTGATGTTTTGTTTTGTGTGAAATTCTGTATCTTGTATGTTAATGTTGAATAATAAAAATGATATAAAATAAAAAGATGTCTACAGCCCTACTAAATCTATTGTGAAAATGCTAATATGGCATTTAATGCTAATATTGTTACTATATCTTTAAGGAAATACTGTTTACAACGTAGTTCAGAATTTTTGCAATATTTGAATAATTTCCAATAGTAAAGTATGGCATGTTTCTGCATATAACAGACTGAAGACTCATGGTTCTTTTTATAATCATATCCTTAGGGTACAACCAAACAGTCAGCAATTTTGGAAGCCAAAATCAGGATTGAAATCAATAAAAGTCATATCTATCCTTACTACCTATACTTTCTCTCCTTTTCTAATCCACTCCTGATGTCTAAAACTAGATGCAGAAACCTGACCATGTGGTTGTACCCCTAGAAGCAGTATTCACCGCTTACCTTGCCTAGGGGACAAATTCCTGTTCACCTTCATGTGATGACAAAAGACACTCGTCTGAAAGCAGTGGTCAGATAATATGAAAAAAAAAAAAAGTTTTATTCCACCAAAAAAAAAAAAAAAACTATTTTGTGTGAAGAAAGCTTTCCTTTGCACATCATTTTTGTGGCTTTTTTGGGGCAGCTAGGAAGCTGTCTTACATTTAGAACTGGCGCTGGATGTGCTGAAGTAATGGAGAGGCCTGCGCCTCTTCATAACTTCGGCAGATCCACCGCCAGCTATGGGCCTTTATAAATGTGCCCCATAATCTTTTCCTGTGTATAGGAACTCATGCACTCAACCATGCAGAGTTCTGGAAACACGACCCCTGTGTCAGCCGCATCTCCTAGGCCAATGGCGGGTCCACTGACCCAAACTCACTGCATCATAGTAAGTTATGTTGCAGTTAGTTCCTACCTGACCATCATCATGTGGGTATAGTACAATAGACCAGCAGTCAGATAGAAACTTACTGCATCACAACTTGTTATGATGCAGTGAGTTTGGGTCAGAAGAGCCACTGATGGTCCGACAGATGCAACCAACACATGGGCCATGTTTCCCAGAACGAGCATGGTCATGTGCATGAGCCCTTATGCTAAGTGCAGGTCTGAGGGATTCAAAGAACATCAAACAGAAGTCATGAACACCCCTTCACTTGGCATTTCACAGTGGCCTACATTTACTATTAGGCCCCTTTCACGCGAGGGTGACGGATTAGGTCCGGATGTGTTCATTATGCGTTCAGTGAAACTCGCACCATCTTGTAAGCAAGTTCAGTCAGTTTTGTCTGCGATTGCGTTAAGTTGTTTAGTTTTTTCCGCGTGGGTGCAATGCGTTTTGATCTGTTTTTCACGCGCGTGATAAAAAACTGAAGGTTTACAAACAACATCTCCTAGCAACCATCAGTGAAAAAACGCATTGCATCTGCACCTGCTTGCGTGAAAAACACAGAATATAGAACATGCTACGTTTTTCACCCAAAGCAGAACTGATGCAGACTCATTGACATGAATGGGTCCGGATTCAGTGCGGGTGCTATGCGTTCACGTCACGCATTGCACCCAAGCGGAAAACTCCCTCGTGTGAAAGGGGCCTTAGGTTTAATCTGAGCCAGGCAGTCTTAAAATTTGTCAAATTTATCACAGTGGCTCAAGTTGTATGATACATTTGAGACATATTTAAACTAACTGTAAGTTAACACTGTCTATTGGTTGGTCACATTTCTGCTACTTTTTCTCTACAGAATTTTGCCTCAATTTGGCACATTTTAGGCCTGTGTCCTTTGCTTTAAAGATATGCCCCTTGTCAAGTGAGTAAAAAAATTGGAGAAAACCTATGTATGTAACATCCCAGAGTTATGTTACGAAACTCTTTTACCCCGCTACAACCTGTTAAGGGCATTAACATTGTCATCTTGTGTAATTTCATGTAATTTCCTCACAATTGTGCATTCTAAGCCTTATAAATGTATATTGCTGTAATTTTCATGTTCACCAGCAGGTGACAGCAATGTGTTCAGCAAGGACTTAGCTACAGTTTAGTGTTTCTAGGCTGGAATAGTACATTCCAGTTTAGCTCCCCCCTCTGTGAGGAGGTGTGGAATGTTCCCACATCCTGCCTCATGGGGAGAGGAGGAAGTTAGAGTTAGTGTGTAACCCACCCCCTGCTAGAGGTAGGGTGTGCATGGTAGGAGCTCCCAGATATAGGGATCCAAAGCCAGGATCTTGTCTCGGCTGAGACATTGATCATCATCCCCAGCCTGAGCCTTGCAGTTTCAGCTGGAAGAAGCAAGCAGACAACTCCAGATATCCAGGAAGAACCATACCCTGTAAAGCTAACTGTGAGTACAGACCAGAGACCCAGGAGAAGCCATATAATCCTTCTCAAAGCTAGTCAGTCCCCAAGACAGCAGAAGATAGATAGTGCAGAAGATAAATTCCTGCAACATTACAGAGCTACTAAGCAGATGTCCTTTTCCTGCAAAAGCTCCAGGCACATGATAGAGCAGAAGCCAGATTCCTGCCACACATTGCCAATACCTGCTGGGACTTCAGACTAATGCTGTATCTCACTTGGATGAAAGCTGCATCTAGTAAAGACTTGAGTTTGAACTTTATTCCAAGTCTGGATCTCAATTATTGCTGCAAATCCCTCAATTACTCCTACTAGCAACACACTCATTTTATTGCAAGTGAGCCAGGATCCAGGAGTCCAGCCGTACCAAGGTAGGAGACACCGTTGACACTATTGCCATTACCACACAGAGACATTACACCACTCTGGCATGCCTAACCTGGTACGTGAGTTACAACACCTTAAAGGGCCCTGTGTTAGTACCCTGCACATGCTGCAATTGGTGTCACGAACAAAACTATAGACTATTATACCCATATCCTGACCCACTGCAGAATTTGGCGTCCGTGTAACCGTACCACGGTCCGGCTCTACTGCATGTACACCAATTTACACTACGTTTTTTAGATACATCTGTGGTGAGGACACATTAGTAAATCTCAACCAGTGTGTTAGTTTTGCCGTAACAGATACAGTTTCATACCTCTGTACTGGCACCATAAACATGAAGCTGCACAAAAGGATACAATGCTTTCTCAAGTATGGAAGCAACTGAATTTCAGGATCCGCATTTTTTTCTACTATCTAGAGTAAAGAAAATACATAAAATGTGTTGTTAATGCAGCAGAGAATCAACAAAGCTATATAGAAAATGTAACTCAGGCAACTGAAGAATTATAAACTGTATTTATTAGGGTATGGCCAAATGGAGCTGCTAGCGCATGGTGGAGACATATGTGGATGAAAACTGTGCAGCCTTGCGAGCCTCAGCCATTTGGTATTAGATTTGATTGGCATTCTCTTGCCTATCATCAATGGCCAGGTTGCTTTCGGCAGCATTGCGGGTATGTCTCCCCTGTGTGGCAATTGCCTAGTTTGGCCGTACCTTATAGGTTTATTTACATGTTTGGTTCAGATTGCAGTTTTCAGAAGACATGAAAAAAAAGGGGCTTTTAAGGTTATAAATATTGATGACTTGTCTTAAGGCTAGGTCATCAATACCAGAACAGTGGGTGTCCAGCATTCATTCAATTAAATTGGAGCTGAGCTTCAGCACACGGTATTGGTCTCTACAATGTGGTCAGAGCTGTGCTTCCGTCTCCATACACTGTGTTACCTGTAAGGATGATTTTACAAAAAGTTTATTTGAAAAAAAAAACCATTTTGAAACATTTTTAATCTCAGCATCTTTAAAAAAAAAAATTTGCAAAAGCTCTACAGCCAGATGTTAGCTGGAATTCTTTAGTGAAATTTTAAAATGCACCACTAACAATTTTTTTTATTTGTTTATAGTGTTTTTCTTTTAGGTTAGTTTCACACCTGCGGCACAGCTCTCCAACTGGCTGTCCTGGCAGAGAACAGCCTGCCGGGGCTCTCTGGATTTGGCATTGCTGGATAAAGCCCCCAATGACTTTAATGGGATCCGACAGCTCCCCAGGATTCAGCTGGACAAAAAGCGCTGCACACAGTGGTTTTTGTCCAGACGATTTTTGGCATACCCTGCTAGAACAGCGTGCTGGAGAGCTGTGCTGCACATTTGAGAGTAGCCTTAGTGAGTTTCTTGGGTGCATGGTGTTTGTTCCAAATTTTGCACACTCTTACATAGACACAAGTTAATTGACTACCAAACTGGCACAATTATGTTGCAATCATTGAGAAGCGTATTACAAGATTATCTCAATTTTCAGATTAACTCAAGAGTGTTCTTGAGAAATATGCTGGCCCAGATTTACTAATCGTGTGTAAGTGTAGGCTGTCTAAACCTGTACTAGATTTATCACAGTGCCCTAGGCTGGATGATAAATCTTGGTATAGATAATAGAAAAATAGCGGCTACACCCACAGATCAGTATTGGATATGAGGTGCTCACCTCCAAAAGGCCTCACCTCAGGCCTAGGTAGACAGAGTATATAAATAAATTTAAGAGGGGCACTCTCTACAGAAGGGAACACACATAGATCGTGGAATTGGTTGTCAATTTATCAATTAATTTAATATCTTCACTGCAAGATAACAATCATGGGCAATCCCTAAAATATTAAAATGGTAAAATATAGATACACACAGTAAAATCACATCAATCAATGTAAAATAAATTCCTAAAATCAATATGTGTGAAGGAAAAGAAGTAGGTAAATAGTCCACCATATATATATCTCCTTTTCAGGGATAGTAGGTTCTTAGTTGTAATATAGTATCTTTAAAGAAGAAATTAAAGTGCACTAGTGCCGTTCTTTGATTAAAATGTGCAATTTGAGCAGTCCAATATATCGTTGTCCTGTTTATATTGAAATACTGTAGGTCAATTCGACCTCAGTTATCCCTGGGTCCGTAGCTCTGGTGCGCTGTGTATATCAGCCAGCCGGCTGTAAGGTGCGCTAGTTGTATCCAGAGGTAAACATAAGTTTTGCTTACCGGATTCTCAGGTATCCTCCTCACCCGCCTCATGATACTCGGCGTCTCTTACCGGCCTCCCGTTCCACGCCGTCCTCCACTGCCCTGCTTCTCACACTTCACGCAGCGTCCCACGTGGTGACGAAGCTGGTGTCGGCACGGCGTATCACGTAGCGGAGCTCTCCCTACTGGTCAGCTGGGTGTACTTGCCGGAGGTTTAGATCGGGCTTGGTTTATTTCTTTATTATTTACGCTCACTTCCTGGGACCATACGCTTTTCGGGGACAACCCCTTCCTCAGTGGATGATAAATCTGATGCAGGGATAGAGACTTTTCTCTGACTATTGGTTGTGTTACATTCTGACAGATTTTAAACAAGAATTGTAGCAACATTTTGGAGTAAACTGGT
Organism: Bufo bufo; assembly: GCF_905171765.1. NCBI lineage: Eukaryota > Metazoa > Chordata > Amphibia > Anura > Bufonidae > Bufo > Bufo bufo. The sequence continues at coordinate 143,289,310 of NC_053395.1, read as the reverse complement.
GCATCTTAGCCCACCCCTTCCCAATTAAGCTTTGCCCAATTTCTGCTAAGCCCCATCCCATGTCAAGCATGTCAGAAAAAAATGTAGAAACCCTAGATGTGCCACTTTTTTTTTTAGACAGAATTTTGATGTACAGTCGTGGCCAAAAGTTTTGAGAATGACACAAATATTCGTTTTCACAAAGTTTGCTGCTAAACTGCTTTTAGATCTTTGTTTCAGTTGTTTCTGTGATGTAGTGAAATATAATTACACACACTTCATACGTTTCAAAGGCTTTTATCGACAATTACATGACATTTATGCAAAGAGTCAGTATTTGCAGTGTTGGCCCTTCTTTTTCAGGACCTCTTCAACTCGACTGGGCATGCTCTCAATCAACTTCTGGGCCAATTCCTGACTGATAGCAACCCATTCTTTCATAATCACTCCTTGGAGTTTGTCAGAATTAGTGGGTTTTTGTTTGTCCACCCGCCTCTTGAGGATTGACCACACGTTCTCAATGGGATTATGATCTGGGGAGTTTCCAGGCCATGGACCCAAAATGTCAATGTTTTGGTCCCCGAGCAACTTAGTTATCACTTTTGCCTTATGGCACGGTGCTCCATCGTGCTGGAAAATGCATTGTTCCTCACCAAACTGTTGTTGGATTGTTGGAAGAAGTTGCTGTTGGAGGGTGTTTTGGTACCATTCTTTATTCATGGCTGTGTTTTTGGGCAAAATTGTGAGTGAGCCCACTCCCTTTGATGAAAAGCAACCCCACACATGAATGGTCTCAAGATGCTTTACTGTTGGCATGACACAGGACTGATGGTAGCGCTCACCTTTTCTTCTCCGGACAAGCCTTTTTCCAGATGCCCCAAACAATCGCAAAGAGGCTTCATCGGAGAATATGACTTTGCCCCAGTCCTCAGCAGTCCATTCACCATACTTTCTGCAGAAGATCAATCTGTCCCTGATGTTTTTTTTAGAGAGAAGTGGCTTCTTTGCTGCCCTTCTTGACACCAGGCCATCTTCCAAAAGTCTTCGCCTCACTGTGCATGCAGATGTGCTCACACCTGCCTGCTGCCATTCCTGAGCAAGCTCTGCACTGGTGGCACTCCGATCCCGCAGCTGAATCCTCTTTAGGAGACGATCCTGGCGCTTGCTGGACTTTCTTGGACGCCCTGAAGCCTTCTTAACAAGAATTGAACCTCTTTCCTTGAAGTTCTTGATGATCCTATAAAGTGTTGATTGAGGTGCAATCTTAGTAGCCACAATATCCTTGCCTGTATAGCCATTTTTATGCAACGCAATGATGGCTGCACGCATTTCTTTGAAGGTCACCATGGTTAACAATGGAAGAACAATGATTTCAAGCATCACCCTCCTTTTAACATGTCAAGTCTGCCATTTTAACCCAATCAGCCTGACATAATGATCTCCAGCCTTGTGCTCGTCAACATTCTCACCTGAGTTAACAAGACGATTACTGAAATGATCACAGCAGGTCCTTTAATGACAGCAATGAAATGCAGTGGAAAGGTTTTTTTGGGATTAAGTTAATTTTCATGGCAAAGAAGGACTATGCAATTCATCTGATCACTCTTCATAACATTCTGGAGTATATGCAAATTGCTATTATAAAAACTTAAGCTGCAACTTTTCCAATTTCCAATATTTATGTAATTCTCAAAACTTTTGGCCACAACTGTGGACACATTAGTAAATCTGGGTCACTCTCTCTACTACAGTGCCTTGCAAAAGTATTCACCCTCCTTGACTTTTTTTTTCGTATTTTGGTGCCTCACAACCTGGAATTAACATGGATTGTTTGAGGATTTGCATAATTTAATTTACAGAACATGCCCACAACTTTGAAGATGTTTTTTTTTTTTATTGTGAAGCAAACAACAAATAGGACAAAATAACAGAAAAAGGCAATGTGCATAACTATTCACCCCCTAAAGTCAATACTTTGTAGAGCCACCTTTTGCGGCAATCACAGCTCCAAGTTGGTTTGGATAAGTCTCTATGAGTTGCCACATCTTACCACTTGGATTTTTGCCCATTCCTCCTTGCAAAACTGCTCCAGCTCCTTCAAGTTGGATGGTTTGCGGTTGTGAACAGCAATCTTTAAGTCTGACCACAGATTTTCTATTGGATTGAGATCTGGGCTTTGACTAGGCCATTCCAACACATTTACATGTTTCCCCTTAAACCACTCAAGTGTTGCTTTAGCAGTGTGTTTGGGGTCATTGTCCTGCTGGAAGGTGAACCTCCGTCCTAGCCTCAAATCATGCACAGAGTGGTACAAGTTTTGCTCAAGAATATCCCTGTATTTAGCACCATCCATCTTTCCCTCAACTCTGACCAGTTTCCGAGTCCCAGCTGCTGAAAAATATCCCCACAGCATGATGCTGCCACCACCACGTTTCACTGTGGGGATGGTGTTCTTTGGGTGATGTGTTGGGTTTGCGACAGACATAGCGTTTTCTTTGATGGCCGAAAAGTTCTATTTTAGTCTCATCAGACCAGAGCACCTTCCTCCATACATTTTGCGAGTCTCCCACATGCCTTTTCGCAAACTCACAACGTGCCTTTTTGTTTTTAGCTGAAAGTAATGACTTTCTTCTGGCCACTCTGCCATAAAGCCCAACTCTATGGAACGTACGGCTTATTGTTGTCCTATGTACAAATACTCCAGTCTCTGCTGTGAAACTCTGCAACTCCTCCAGGGTTACCTTAGGTCTCTATGCTGCCTTTCTGATTAATGCCCTCCTTGCCTGGTCCGTGAGTTTTGGTGGTGATCCTGGGGATCATCAAAAATGTGGATATTTTTTTTATAACCTAACCCTGACTTGTACTTCTCAACAACATTTTCCCTTAGTTGTTTGGAGAGTTCCTTGGTCTTCATGGCAGTGTTTGGTTCGTGATGCCTCTTGCTTAGGTGTGACAGATCATGTGACGCTTAGATTGCTCACAGGTGGACATCATTTCACTAATTATGTGACTTTTGAAGGTAAAAATTGGTTGCACCAGAGCTTTTTATGGGTTTCCTAACACAGGGGGTGAATACATATGCACATGCCAATTTTCTGTTTTCTATTTCTAAACAATAGTTTTATTTATATATTTTTCTCATTTCACTTCACCAACTTAGCCTATTGTGTTCTGATCCATCACATAAAATTCAGATTAAGAAAACATTGAACTTAAGGCTGTAATGTAACAAAATACAAAAAAAAAGTCAAGGGGGTGAATACTTTTGAAAGGCACTATACTAAATGTGTGTGTGTGTGTGTGTGTGTGTGTGTATATATATATATATATATATATATATATATATATATATAGGGAGTGCAGAATTATTAGGCAAGTTGTATTTTTGAGGATTAATTTTATTATTGAACAACAACCATGTTCTCAATGAACCCAAAAAACTCATTTATCAAAGCTGAATATTTTTGGAAGTAGTTTTTAGTTTATTTTTAGTTTTAGCTATTTTAGGGGGATATCTGTGTGTGCAGGTGACTATTACTGTGCATAATTATTAGGCAACTTAACAAAAAACAAATATATACCCATTTCAATTATTTATTTTTACCAGTGAAACCAATATAACATCTCAACATTCACAAATATACATTTCTGACATTCAAAAACAAAACAAAAACAAATCAGTGACCAATATAGCCACCTTTCTTTGCAATGACACTCAAAAGCCTGCCATCCATGGATTCTGTCAGTGTTTTGATCTGTTCACCATCAACATTGCGTGCAGCAGCAACCACAGCCTCCCAGACACTGTTCAGAGAGGTGTACTGTTTTCCCTCCTTGTAATTCTCACATTTGATGATGGACCACAGGTTCTCAATGGGGTTCAGATCAGGTGAACAAGGAGGCCATGTCATTCTTCTTTTATACCCTTTCTTGCCAGCCACGCTGTGGAGTACTTGGACGCGTGTGATGGAGCATTGTCCTGCATGAAAATCATGTTTTTCTTGAAGGATGCAGACTTCTTCCTGTACCACTGCTTGAAGAAGGTGTCTTCCAGAAACTGGCAGTAGGACTGGGAGTTGAGCTTGACTCCATCCTCAACCCGAAAAGGCCCCACAAGCTCATCTTTGATGATACCAGCCCAAACCAGTACTCCACCTCCACCTTGCTGGCGTCTGAGTCGGACTGGAGCTCTCTGCCCTTTACCAATCCAGCCACGGGCCCATCCATCTGGCCCATCAAGACTCACTCTCATTTCATCAGTCCATAAAACCTTAGAAAAATCAGTCTTGAGATATTTCTTGGCCCAGTCTTGACGTTTCAGCTTGTGTGTCTTGTTCAGTGGTGGTCGTCTTTCAGCCTTTCTTACCTTGGCCATGTCTCTGATTATTGAACACCTTGTGCTTTTGGGCACTCCAATGATGTTGCAGCTCTGAAATATGGCCAAACTGGTGGCAAGTGGCATCTTGGCAGCTGCACGCTTGACTTTTCTCAGTTCATGGGCAGTTATTTTGCGCCTTGGTTTTTCCACACGCTTCTTGTGACCCTGTTGACTATTTTGAATGAAACGCTTGATTGTTCGATGATCACGCTTCAGAAGCTTTGCAATTTTAAGAGTGCTGCATCCCTCTGCAAGATATCTCACTATTTTTGACTTTTCTGAGCCTGTCAAGTCCTTCTTTTGACCCATTTTGCCAAAGCAAAGGAAGTTGCCTAATAATTATGCACACCTAATATAGGGTGTTGATGTCATTAGACCACACCCCTTCTCATTACAGAGATGCACATCACCTAATATGCTTAATTGGTAGTAGGCTTTCGAGCCTATACAGCTTGGAGTAAGACAACATGCATAAAGAGGATGATGTGGTCAAAATACTCATTTGCCTAATAATTCTGCACTCCCTGTATATATATATACAGCGAAAAAAAAGCCAGCAGCACACCATGGAGTTCAAAACAACACGTGCGGTTTATTCACCCAGTGTCATGTAGCAGCGAAGTGTCAACCGCTTGTTGCGGTCTTTCTCAAGCTATGTGCACATGTGTTACAATCACACAGTATATAGGTGTGTCAATTAATAATATAATAAAATCAATCAAATACAAAAGTGAACAAAATTCATGGTGTTAACATTTAAAACATATACAAAATCTCATTATCAGTGTCCCAAGTACATAAGTAAAATAAATTTGCAGTGCTATATAATCAAATACATGATATATTGTGAACAAACATAGTGAAGTATAATTGATCATCACACTGTACAGGTGCACCCATTACATAGTGTAAATTAAAAGACTCACACAATCAGCTGATAAACCGCACATATGGAGCATCGTGGTCTCAGCAGCGTCCCCATTCAGCTTCTGCGCATGAGCGGGAACACTAAACATCACGATCCTTCAGGCGCAGAGAAGCTCAACAGAGCCCATATCCAAGATGGCTCAATCCGGCCTGCTCAGATGTGCGCATGTCTATGCAGTAGAGGCCTCCCACATTATAGTCATGTGATCATTGTCACGTGATCCAAATGGAACCAGGTAAACAAAATAGTGAAGAAGCTAAATAAATTACTGTGGGTCAGGATCGCATGAATACCCAAGCACACCAATAATATGCGTATCTCGCACATATGGGAACTTAGGGTCAGACGTCCTGTTAACCCTCATGTCTTACTACTAATCCATTCTAACAGTGCACATTACGGGAAAGGATGGTGTCCCACAGCTAAGACCAACAGGAGCAACAGTAAGGTCATCGCCGTGATCGGGCGACGGCGGCGGCGCCGCGGGTTACAGCAGCGAACCACCTCCGTCCCCCTTGAGTCACCGCACCAATCCACCAAGTGCACCGAATGGTTAGAGCAAACCCTGGTATAACCCTTTATGAAAAGGGAACAGCAACTTCTTATTCAAATATCAAAAGTATTCACTGTGTGGGTGAACCTACAACTGCCATATATCAAGCGCCACATATGCAGCAAAATTCACATCGCGCCATCATGCAAGATATTTTTTAAAAAATTATAACAGAATGTGGGTAGCTGGCAAGACCCAGAATGCTCTTGTTTTTATGCAGGATGTCAGTCATGATTGTGATTGATAGCCAAATCTATAAAAAATACAGAAAAAGAAAATGTTAAAAACACTTCAACTTGATTGTTTTGTACACATGTTCACTATACCCAACACAGGGACTACGGACAACACGGTACATGGGGAGAGACACCACTAATCCACCCTGAAGTCAACATTCAGGCCATTGGGCCTCAAGGTTTTCAAAGTAAAAATCCAAAATAGCTCTCGCTTTTTGAGAGGGCCTTCCTATCTCCACCCCGCCTGCCCATTTGTATCTGCTCTAGTATGCGGAACCTAAGATCTTTTTCCGAGTGCCCCGCCTCCTTAAAGTGCTTGGACACTGGTAAATCCATATTTTCTTTTCTGATGGAGTATCGATGCTGATTTAACCGTGTCTTAACCGTGTCTTGATTATTCCGCAGGGGCATGATAGTAGGTAGACCACATAGGACGAATCACACGTCAAATACTGAGTGATTTTCATCGTTTTATTGGTCGCCGGGTTATGGAACTAATCCCCCTTCAACATAAGGCCACAATTTACACAGTGGTGACATGGGTAGCAGCCAGTCCGAGTGGAGCCACATAGTGCCCTCACACTGGTCCTGCCGCTGCCCACGTCAGACCTCACCAGCCTGTCACCTAGGTTCCGCCCTCTCCGATATGAAAATAGTGGAGGCGTATGGAACTCCTCAATCTGAGGGAAACTATTCCCTATCATCTTCCAATGTCTTCTGATGACAGTCGCAATTTGCGGACTGTCAGCAGAGAACTGGGAGATAAAGGGAATACGTGGGGCTCTTACAGAGTCCTCACTGGAGCTTAGTGTGGAATTTCTATCAACTCGCAAAATACTCCCCCTAATCAATTTCTTGGGATATCCTCGGTCAGCGAATTTCTGACCCATTTTATTGAATCGTACATCCCTAGTCAATTTATCCCTCACAATCCTCTTTACTCGGAGAAATTGACTATAGGGTAACGACCGGATCATGGAACGGGGATGATAACTATCAAAGCGCAACAATGTATTTTTATCAGTACTTTTCACATAGAGATCAGTGACCAAACCCCGTCCCATGATCTGAACCTCTGTGTCCAGAAATTGTAATTTCTCAGTCGAATGGACCACAGTGAATTTTACCGTAGGATCGATCTCATTGAGGAATGCGTGGAACGCGAGGAGGCCCAACGTCTCGCCCGTCCACACCAAGAAGATATCGTCGATATAGCGCCACCACCCCAGAACATGTCTGAAGTGGTGGCTGCCATACACGACCGACTCCTCAAGGTGGGCCATGTAGATGTTAGCATAAGTGGGCGCCATGTTGGACCCCATCGCGGTCCCACGCATCTGCACAAAGAAATCGTCCTGAAACCAAAAAATTTTTTTGGTCAACACAAATCTCAAAAGTGTCAGGATAAAAGTTTGACAAATATCAGTATAGTCTGAATGTCTCAAGCAAGCTCGTACCGCCTGGAGACCCAACTCATGGTCAATCGACGTGTATAGACTACACACGTCGAATGATACCAGAGTGGCGCCCACAAGTACAGCAAGGTCATCTATTTATTGCTCTTTAGGTATAGCCCTGTGTTGCACAAAGATAATTCGGATAATCTATCCTCATTACTTCTTGGTACTTGGTATTGTGTGGTGAACCAAATTTTTAACTTGATGGTTCGTAAGAACCTATGTAAATCTAACTCCATGTTAAACCAATCCGTCTTGGAGACGGGGCAAAAAGAAAGCCCCTTGTCCAACACAGATCGCTGTGCATCATTCAATGTAAGAGAAGAAATATTTACCACTGTGTCCTCTTTTTGTTTAGTACTTTCTGGCGTTGGGGTCTGTGGCTTTTGGTTTTGTCTTCTCCATTTGTGATGGCATTTACCGCCCCTCCTGGTTCTATTGAATCTGGACCGAGTCCTAAAAAAGGCATAGAGGGTGTTGCTTGTAAATCTTCATTACCACGTTCCTGGTTCGCATGTTCCTGGGGTTGCATTCGCATGCTCTTTTTATCAGAGGAATTCATCTTCTGTCTTCCCCTCTAGGTTTTTTTTTGCCACATATAGATATACCCCCGTGTGTAATCCTCCATATCGCGGATCCATTTATGTAGTTTCTTTTCTTGCAATTCAGATTTCAATTTGTCAAAATGTGGCGTACATGAGGTAATATACACAGCATATTCATCAGCTGGCATAAATTCTTCCAGTAAAGCTATGTTTTTGCAGATGGTTTCCTGCACAACACTCATTTCCTTTTGCAAGAACTCCACGTTAAGAAGTATCATATCGAAAGCAAATTTGTTACATATTTGGGTGAATCTGGTACAAAATTCAACTTTATTGGGAAATAAGTCCGGTCTCAGCTGCGACCTCATACCACGGGGTATTCTGTGGGTTTGGTGATACTCACAAAGAGTGAACATATGCAGCTCCAAATTGATCAGGCGTTTGGATTCATATTCAAATAGTTTTTTGATGTCCAATAATGACGGAGCGAATAAAAAAGTGGTGTCTCTCACCGTGTCGCGCAGTATCCGCAGCTCATCCTCCCTACTATAGGTAAAGACATCTTGGTCGCGGTTTTCAAAGGGTACAGCCATTGTCAGGTGCAGGAAACAAAAATGGAAAATGAAGATGCAGCACACTTTCTTGGTCAGGTGCAAATCAGGCCAGTGTGAACCAGCACCACGGTCCAATTCAATGCAGCGTCACTGCTACATGACAATTTTTTGACCGGAAATGACATGTGTCTCCCAAAAGATAATAAGACGATGTACAAGAGGCATTATTGTTGGAAAAAATCATTTCTCAGCTTTTATTTACATTTGAACAAAAAGTGTCCAGTCCAAAATTATTCATACCCTTCTCAATAATCAATAGAAAAGCCTTTATTGGCTATTACAGCAATCAAACGCTTCCTATAATTGCAGACCAGCTTTTTGCATTTCTCCACAGGTATTTTTGCCCATTCATCTTTAGCAATGAGCTCCAAATCTTTCAGGTTGGAGGGTCTTCTTGCCATCACCCTGATCTTTAGCTCCCTCCACAGATTCTCAATTGGATTCAAGTCTGGACTCTGGCTGGGCCACTCCAAAACGTTAATGTTGTTGTCTGCTAACCATTTCTTCACCACTTTTGCTGTGTGTTTTGGGTCATTGTCATGCTGAAATGTCCACTGGTGCCTAAGGCCAAGTTTTCTGCAGACTGCCTGATGTTGTCGTTGAGAAGCCTCATGTATTGGTTTTTTTTCATGGTGCCGTTTACTGTGATCAGGTTCCCTGATCCATTGGCTGAAAACCCCCCCCAAAGCATTAGGTTCCCACCACCATGTTTGCCAGTGAGGATGGTGTTCTTTGGGTTGAAGGCTTCTCCTTTTTTACGCCAAATGAAGGAAACATCATTGTGACCAAACAATTCAATTTTTTTTTTCATCTGACTTATTCTTTGTCCAGATGAGCTTTTGCAAAGGCCAAGCGAGCTTTTGTCTGCATTATCTGGAGAAGTGGCGTCCTCCTTGGTCTGCATTTTGCAGTGTCCGTTGGATTGTCTGCCTTGAGACATTGCAATTAGCAGAGCCCAGATTCACCAGGATGGCCTTGGTGGTGATCCTTGGATTCTTTATCACCTCTCTAACTATCCTCCTGGCCAACACAGGTGTCACTTTTGGCTTCCGACCACGTCCTCTGAGATTTTCCACAGTGCGGAACATCTTGTATTTTTTGCTCAAATGTAAATAAAAGCTGAGAAATTGTTTTTTTCCACAATAATGCCTCTTGTACATCGTCTTATTATCTTTTGGGAGACACATATGTCATTTCCCGTCCAAAAATTACTTGCTGGTTGAATAAAAGTAAGTCAAAATTTGCCAGGGGTATGAATAATTATGGGCAGCACTGTATATATATTACACACACACAGTTATGTCTCAGTACAAGAAAGTCTTCCTTTAGTCACCCTATTTTTTTCCATTGTAATACATTCAGCATTCTGTACTGGTTATTTTATTCATGTATGTGGGAGAGCTTTACTTCTCTTAGGGTAAGGCCAAACAGGCCAGCATTGATGCGGCCCAAAAAAACCACAATGGTATATGGCTATGAATGTTATGGAATTTGTGCAGTGTCATGATGCTGGTGACCTATCCTCAGGATATCATGCTTCAGTTTGCTGGGAAACAGCAGTTTCAGCTGCAAAACCGCAAATACAATTTGCAAGTAAAACAGCTCTTTCTTGGCAAACTGAAGCATCCAAATAACATTGTTTGAAAATCACATATGCCTTTCTGTAGCAGCCATATATGTGGTGCATGAGTTCTACAATATGCTCTGCAGTGAGCACTGCCCTTGGATGTGTGCTGCTGCCTGTGCCTGTTCCGCTGAAAGCTTTGCGTAGCACATCCTGCACCAATGTGCTATGCCAGGCTTTGGCGGAGTAAAGACAGACAGGAGCAGCGATGTGCTATGCAGAGCTCGTGTCTGTCCTCGCTCCACTCGACTAAAGGACAGGCAAGAGCTCTGCACAGCAAATCTCTGCTCCTGCCTGTCTGTCTCCGCTCTAACCTGGCATTGCAGATTGTGCAGTGTATCCTGCACCAAAGCTTTCAGTGGAACAGGCAGATATGTGTGCACCTGTCAGTACAGTGCTCTCTGCAGTCCCTATTGTAGAAATCAGAATCCATGCATGGCATATATGTATGGATTCTGAATGTGCTGCAGTGAAAATCAGTACAGAAAGGCCCCAACTTTGGGGGCCTGTTTTGCTAGTGAAACACATTGGTCCTGATTTATCATACCTTCACTCTAGAATTCTTACATCAAAAAGTCACAGAAATAGGGCATTTGCAACTTTTTGCACTTGTTTGCACAAAATGTAAGCAATTGCCAATAAATTTTGTGATTGCGGTAAAATTTTGTACGAGGGAGTGCAAAAAGTCGCAAAACCCCTATTTTTGTGACTTTTTGACACCAGAATTCTCGAGTGAAGGTATGATAAATCAGGGATATTATTTTTAGGACATTTCTAACAGTTTCAATTTTTGATTCAATAATACATTTGTATAAAGTAAGCCATTATATTCCTCCGACAGGGCAGAGAGACAGAACAATATAATTTAACTTTCATTGAGAAGGAGATTTGGAGCTTGGTATCTGAAAAATAGAGTTCTAACCCCTGTAAAATATTAAGTAAATCGATCACGGAATTGTGGGTCTAAAATGAAAATGGTATTTAAAGGGGAAAATTCATACAAAATAAACACATGTATGTAAAATGCAAATTATAATTTACTGTCATTCCTAATGCAAGAAAGAAAAGCAAAAAATAAAAATCTAAAAACAAAAACCACATAATTACTATAATATAAATCTTTATAGATTTCTACAAGCCTAAGGCCTCATGCACACGACCGTGCCGTTTTTTGCGGTCCACAAACCGCGGATCCACAAAAAACGGAAGCCGTCCGTGTGCCTTCCGCAATTTACGGAACGGGCGGCCCATTGTAGAAATGCCTATTCTTGTCTGCAAAACGGACAAGAATAGGACATGCTATATTTTTTTTGCTGGGCCTCGGAACGGAGCAACGGATGCGGACAGCACACGGCCCCATTAATGGGTGCAGGCCCCATTAAAGTGAATGGGTCTGCACCTGAGCTGCAAAAAATGCGACTCGGATGCGGACCAGAACAATGGTTGTGTGCATGAGGCCTAAGGGTATATTCAGATATGAGTTTATTTTCCATATTTAAGAAATTAGACGGAGTGTACTGGATTTTTTTTAACCATAGTTAGAGCTCATGCACATGACCTTATGTATTTTGCGGTCCGGAAAAAATACGGATGACATCCGTGTACGTTCCGTATTTTTCGGAACAGAACAGCTGGCCCCTAATAGAACAGTACTATCCTTGTCCGTAATGCGGACAATAATAGGACATGTGCTACTTTTTTGCGGAACAGACACGCGGACATACGGAAACGGAATGCACATGGAGTAACCAGGTTTTTTTGCAGGCCCATTGAATGGTTCCGCATACGTATGCAAAAAAATAAACGCAACGGACCTGTAAAGAAAATACATTCGTGTGCATGAGCCCTTAATAGCACTGTCCAGAGCTTAGGGGCTTTACTTGAACTGATGGGCAGCTCCAGAAACAATACCCAAGTTTTAAGGATATAACAATATGACTTGGACAATAGAAAGTAGGTCACAATGGTGTGAAATTCAAGTCTGAGAAGTGTGGATTGTGTCCTACCCTCAAAGAAGCACAAGAGACTATAGGCACTTGTGTTTTGGGCTTTCTCATATCTCTTCATTGTTTTGTACCGTTTTGTACGCCATGTTATGTGGTCCCTTTTCATACAGTGTGTTTAGCACCTGACATCTTTTAATTGCATTTTTGGTATGCCTGACATTTATTTTTAGAGGAAAGTATGCCCCCCTCATAATGTCACTCCTTCTGTACAGCTGTATAGGGAGAATGCATTGGTAAAAAAAAAGGCATGCAAATATGTCATTAAAAATGTCCACACAAATGACACTTTTTTTTCCTTCAAAAAACACAGCAAACAATAGATGTCTGTGGTAGAAAGAAATACATACTTCAATTAGAAAAAAAATGGCATTTACCCTAATGTACCTCAAAGGTGAAAAAAAGCCTTTACTAAAAACACCTTCTTGTCCTGCATTTAATATTTTGTATAGGCTTTCATGCCACTTTTGTATTCTTACAACAAACAGCAACACAGCAACAAACACTAGAAAAAAAACCCACAAAAAACAGCAAACCCTTCAAAAATACGAGAAAGAACCTAAATGTAAAACTAGCCTATGGATAGATTCACAGATGCAATTTTTGGTGCAGCGTTTAATCCAAAGCCACGAGTGGATACAAAACTGAAGACACATTATAAGGTATGATAAGTCCATTAAAATGGCCCATTACAATGGAGAAAATGATCTATGACTCATCAGAATATAACATACCTTTTTCCCATTTACAAAGAAAACCAGCTCATCAAAACACCGCAGATGAGACATCTCTTCAACTCTGTAGGAGCTCTGACAAGAAGTGTTCATCAAACTGTTTCCCAACACCAGTAAGGCGTATTATAAAAGGATTATGAGGCTAACTTTTTTCAGCTTGTAAACTCACCAAACAGGTCATATTTCAAGATCAAGTATCTACTTACGCCTTGTACAGGACTTACCTGATCTCCTTATTCACACTATGCCAGATGCATAATTATAAGCATGCAGAGAGTGTGGTTATGCCCGGCCCAGGAACCTGAGGGGTTCCATAAGGCACCTGTTCCCCATCTGAGGAGACTAGTATTGTAAATGAAGCATGATTGGAGGGGAGCCCTGTGATTTTGCATTGGGGCCACAAGACATTAATTAATCAATGTATTAATTAGAGATGAGCGAATCGAAGCTGACGAAGTGGAATTCGTTCAGAATGCGAATTTACTCGCACTTCGTGGTAACGAATCACAGTTTTTCCCAAAATGGCTACTGCACATGTGAGGACATGGGGCAAGGAACTCTGAGAAGGCGGGATCATCCACAATGCCATGCATGCAGCCAATCAGCAGCCTGCCCTATAAATAGCGGTAGCCATCTTAGATCTTGCCATTTACCAATGTACTTAGTGCAGGGAGAGACGTCTGCAGGCGCTAGGGACAGTAATAGAAAAAAAGTAATTGTGATAAAAAAAAAAAAAAGATTTCCAAGTGCAGGGAAAGATGCGTCAATTTTGACGTAAATTTGTTTTCCCTTAGTCCTAACAGCAGCACAAGTGGGGTATTCGCCCCTGTGAAGCTGGTCAGGACAGGCGGAATTTTTGATGAATAAAATTCTGCATCCCTAGTAATTAATTAATTAATTAATTAATTAACTCCTCCCTCCTTATATAGGCCTCCCTCCACAGGGCTAGTTGCTTTTTTAACAAGTAATCATAACAGCATAGAGGGAGGGATATTTGTTGCTGTTAGGACTAAGGGAAAACAAATTTACGTCAAAAGTGACGCTTCCCTTTCGTCCTAACCAGCAGCACAAGTGGGGAAGTAGCAAGGGACCTCGCACAAATTTTGGGAGGGCTAAAGGACTACTACTAAGTAGCTGAATTATCCCACAGGAGTTAGAGAGCTGACCTATGGACGAGCAGCATTTAACACGGACCGTCCAAAGGCTGTTCCCTCTGAACGCCTATTCTCCAGGCGGTAATGGGAAATAAAGGTGTTTTGCGTGCTCCAAGAGGCAGCCGCACAAATTTGCTCTAAAGGGATTAGTTTCCTTTCCGCATATGATGTAGAAACTGCCCTTGTAGAATGGGCAGATAAGAAGGATGGCGGTGGTAAGTCTTGGGACGTAAACGCCAGCTTAATAGCCTCTTTAATCCATCTGCTCAAGGTGGGCTTGGAAACCGTGAGCCCTCTGTTGTTCCCCGAATAAGAGATCAGCTGATTTTCTGATCTCCTGAACTCTTCCGTTCTATTCAAATATATTCTAAGGACTCTTGGGATGTCCAAGGAAAGTAATCTCTCCTCCTCAGGAGTGTTAGAGGTAGGAGAAAACACCGGCAGTGTTATTGTCTGGTTGGTGTTCACAAACGAAGGAACCTTTGGTAGAAAGGTAGGCAGAAATCTTAACAGGACCTTGTCCTGCAGAAAACTTAAGTATGGTTCCGCTGCCCCCAGAGCCTGGAGCTCCCCAACCCTCTTGGCTGAGGTTATGGCCAAGAGAAAGGTAACTTTGAGGGAAAGGTATTTAAGTCTACCTGTTCCAAAGGCTCGAAGGGGGGGAGCACAACCCCCTTAGGACCACTGGCAGCTCCCACTCAGGGATTGGTCTCTGGATGCTGGGCCTAAGCCTCTGAGCACCTTTAAGGAACCTCTTAATTAGGGGGTCCTGAGAAATTGGCTTACCAAGGCATGCTGACAAGGCAGCAACGTGAGTTCTCAATGTAGATGGGCTTAGACCCTTGTCTAGACCATCTTGCAGGAATTGAAGGATCTCAGAGAGAGGAGGATCTGAGGAAACTACCTCTCTATCCGTGCACCATCGCATAAATATTTTGAATATGCGAGAATATTTCTGATTCGTAGAATCTGCTCTGGAGTGAGAGATTGTTCTCAGGACCTCCACCGAAAGCCCTCTAGCTTCTAGAAGAGACCGGTCAGTCTCCAGGCTGTCAGACTGAGCCTCCTCAGATCTAGACAGGGACCTGTGTTCTGGTACACTAGGTTCTGTATTAGGGGAAGTCTCCAATAATTGCCCTGACTCATCTGCATGAGCTGGGTGAACCAAGACCTCTTCGGCCAGAATGGAATGATGGCTATCACTGAGGTCTGGTCTTGCTTGATCTTCATCAATACCCTTGGTATCATGGAAATTGGAGGGAATACATAGGCCTGCCTGAACCTCCATGTTATGGACAGAGCATCTATCGCTACCGGATTGTCCTCCTTGTACAAGGAGCAGAATTTGCTTACTTTGGCGTTCAGACGGGTTGCCATCAAATCGATCTCGGGAGTCCCCCAGCGTTGGACTATCCTGGAGAAGATGTTGTCGTTCAGGGACCATTCTCCTGGTACCGGAAGGCCCACGACTTAGACGGTCTGCTACTATATTGAGATCCCCTCTGATGTGAACTGCCACTAGATGAGATAGATTGCTCTCTGCCCAAGATAAAATTAATCCCACATCCCTCAGGAGGGTCCGGAATCTCGTTCCTCCTTGTCTGTTTAGATAAGCAACCACAGTCGTGTTGTCGGTCCGTACTCTCACGGCTTGACCTTGGATGAGAGGTGAGAAGTGATTGAGGGCTAATCTCACCGCCCTCAGCTCCCTCAGATTGGACGATAGGAGTCTCTCCTGAGGATTCCAGGTACTCTGAACTGTATTGTGTCCCAGATGGGCTCCCCAGCCTAGAAGGGAGGCGTCCGTGGTCAGGATCACCCAAGTAGGTTGGGCTAGAGGCATTCCATCCACTAGGTTCTTCCACCACCTGAGGGAGGAACGGACTTCTACAGACAGGGAGTGATTCCGATCTAGGTCTCTGGGTTTGCGATTCCAAACCGCTAAAACTTCCTCTTGTAGTGGCCGAAGATGCCACAAGGCCCAAGGTACTGCCTCTGCAGACGCTGACATGTGGCCTAACATCCTCATGAGAACCCGAATAGACACCCGTCTGGGGGGTAGGAGAAACTCTTTTATTACTTTGTCTCTCCTCTGTGGAGATAGATATAGGGTCATTAGTTGTGAATCTATCACAAACCCCAGAAACCGCCTTGTGGTAGAAGGGACCAACTCTGATTTGTCCCAATTCACGAGCCACCCCAGGTTCTGCAGAGTGTGGAGAGCTTGTTGGAGCTGGGCTTGTAAAATGTCTGCGGACGCGGCTTTTAAAAGCCAGTCGTCTAAATAAGAGACGACTTCTAAGCCGAGGAGCCTTAAGTGGGCGACCACAGGAGCCACAACCTTTGTGAAGGTGTGTGGAGCAGAGGAGATGCCAAAGGGCAACACAGCAAACTGGTAGTGCTTCACTACCTCTTTTATGAAGACAGCAACTCTGAGATATTTCCTGTGGGCCGGACAGATAGGAACATGAAGGTAAGCGTCCTTCAGATCTATTGTCACCATCACGTCTGCCGGGTTCAGGATGTTTAGGACTGAGCGGATGGTTTCCATCCGGAAACGCTTCTTTCTGATGAACCGATTTAGGTAACGCAGATCGATAATCATGCGCCAGTCCCCTGACGGCTTTGGAACAAGAAAGATGGGAGAATACACTCCCTGACCGAGCTCGCGAGGAGGAACCTCCTCTAAGGCCCCCTTGACAATGTACTGGAGTACAGAGTCTTCCAGGATCAGTTGTCTGCTGGGTGTTAGACGTCCTGTAAGGACAAACCTCTCTTGAGGCTGGGAACTGAAATCGATCCTGTAACCGGTGCTGATGACCTGCAGCACCCAAGGATCTGGAATTATTTGCTCCCAAAAATCTTTGAACAAAAATAAACGACCTCCTACTGGAGGATTCAGGCAGGGAGATTCATGTGGAAGTGTGGGGGGTGGGGATGGGGAGGTGGTGGGCTGCCGAGAGTCATTGATCAGCCCTGCGGTTCCCGCGACCGCGACCTCTACCTCTCCTGTTACTTTCGGAACGTCTCTGGTTCCTCTCTCTTCCCTGGAATCTTCCACCTCTGTCTCTCCCACGTCCTCGAAAGGATTGCTGAGGGAGTGATTTTCCCTTCTTGTCCGCTAGATTCTCCATGAGGCGGTCTAGCTCAGAGCCGAACAACCTGCCAGGCTCGTAAGGGAGGGAGCACAAATTAAATTTTGATATATTGTCCGCTACCCAGGGCTTCAGCCATAAAGGACGTCTGCTGGCAGCAGACAAAGCCATTGACTTGGCAGCAAGCCTTAGCTGCTGCTGAGACGCATCCACCATAAAATCTATGCCTAATAGAAGGGTTTTAAATTGATCTAGGATGTCATCTCCGGCGATTCCCGAATCTATGTCTGCTTGGATCTTCAGCGTACGGGCGCGAATGAAATCAGACACCTCGGTACCGGCTATGGCCACAGAGGCAGAGGCGGACGCCGCAGCATAGTTACGCCTAAGCAAACATTCTGCGCGTCTATCCAGGGGATCCTTCAGGTTACTCCCGTCATCGGAAGGCACCAAGGTTCTTCTGGAAAGCTTGGCTATTGCCATATCCACCTTAGGTGGTGGGGCCCAATCCAGGGAGTCCCCGTCCTGTAGGGGGAACATCAGTTTGAACCTCTTGGTTAAGACCGCGCCTTTCTCTGGATGTTTCCATTCGGTCGCCATTAATTTTTTAAGCGACTCATCCACTTTGAAGGCCCTTGGCCCCCTAGCGGTGGAGTGTGGAGCTTCCCCATGCTCAACATCCTGGTCCCTTGACCTGATGGAGCGCAGTAATCTCTGTGTCTTCTTCGCCGGAAAGGAAAAGACCGACTCTTCTTCCTCAGAGGAAGAATTCTCGCCAAGCGAGATCACGTCTTCAGACATTGGAACAGGCCCAGGCGAGGCCTGCCTGGGTCTCTGTTGGAGACCGCCCCCTTGATCTCCGCGACGGAGGTGTCCAAGAATTCTTTCATCCAAGAAAACATCTCTACGACCGTCGGCTCAGGATTGGCTGGCCTAGGGCGGCAGCCTGGACAGCGATGAAACTCGTAGGCATCAGGTAACGGGGTGCCACAACTGGAACAAGCCAGGTGCTTCTGCTTGTGGGCGGCTTTTCCTAAGAAAAGAAGTAAGCACTATTAAATGGTTCCAACGCCCCCCAAAAAAAGAAAGGATCAAGCCCAGACGTCAATCTTACCCTGAGAAGGTGACGTCATGACTTTAAGGATTTTGAACAACCTTGAGCCTTCTGATCAGAGTAAGGAGAACACTGGATCAGCCAACAGTCAAGGTCAGCTGCACACAGAAACTGAGTGCAACACTGACCCAGCCAGCAGTCTGGCCTTATATAGCAGGAAGGGGAGGGAGGGGGGAGGAGGGAGCAACAGCTCCTCCTCCAACAATCTCCAGGCTCCCCACTGTGGGACTAACTTATAAAAATAGAAGTTCCCACTAAAACTTAATCCTATTCCCTCCTCCCCCTTCCTCCGCAAGCATAATACAGCTTATTTAAGCTGTATTTTATAGCGGTGCCGATTTAAGTTGCGGACCGGAAGTGACAGTGATGCACTTCCGGTTTCGCGTCCGACTCACCGGAGCTGAGACGCGATCTCAGGGCCGGCCCGCAGACTACAGAGGAGGTAGGGGAAGGGGGACAGGAGCGGAGCGGAGAGGAGACAGGGGAAGGGAGCTCCACAGCTCCGCTTTCTGTGTACTTCCCTGTCTAACTTACCGGCTACCTACAGCCAGGATGTCCACATACTTACGCTCCCAGACAGGCAGGAGACAGCCGTCCTCTGCCTGAACCTGTAAAAGAAAATTATAACATAAGGGCAACATAACAATGCAGAAATTTAGCAAATTTCTCCCCCAACTACAGAGGGAGAGACTCTGAATAGAGTCATGCCTGTCAGACCAACACACAGGACAAAATAAAAGCAACTAGCCCTGTGGAGGGCGGCCTATATAAGGAGGGGGGAGTTAATTAATTAATTAATTACTAGGGATGCAGAATTTTATTCAGCAAAAATTCCACCTGTCCTGACCAGCTTCACAGGGGCGAATACCCCACTTGTGCTGCTGGTTAGGACGAAAGGGAATATTCAAGGTGTAGAGAAAGGATAGGGAGGAATCATTCCACAACATTTTTGTTGAACAGGGTTCAGTCTGGGAGATGACAGCCTGGGTAATAGGAGCATTCCTATTACACCTTGCAGCACTGACTGGGGATCTAAATTGCCATTACACAGCTCTGTAATTCCATCAAACTGTTTTTATTAGGGTGAAAGTGCTGTTTGATACAGGCATTAACATGGGCTATAACAAGGAAATATTTCTATGTTTTATTTGCCCTAGTGCGGTGCAGTTATATGTTCTAAAGCATTTTTTGGCTTGCATTAGTGGAAAAAAAGGGCTTATTGTGTGGTGAAGTGCGAAAATTGCAGCCCTTTTTGTTGTGTATTAGTGGAAAAAGGAAAAAATATATTTGCCGCTCAGCGGTGCAGTTATCTGTTTTAAAGCCCTTTTTTGCATGTATTAGCGGAAAAAGGAAAAATATATTTGCCGCTCAGCGGTGCAGTTATTTGTTTTAAAGCCCTTTTTTGCGTGTATTAGTGGAAAAGGGAAAATATCTTTGCCGCTCAGCAGTGCAGTCATATATTCTCAAGCCCAGTTTGCCGTGTATTAGTGGCGAAATAAAAATATATTCGCCGTCATCGTTGCACTTATTTGTTGAAAGGTCTTTTGTGTAAAAGTAGAAAACAAATTAGGGCCTAATTGCCACTCTGCGGTGCAGTAAAATATTCTAAAGCCCGGTTTGGCGTGTATTACAGGCGAAATAAAAATATATTCGCCATCCAGCATTGCACATATCTGTTGAAAAGCCTATTGGGTTCTGTAAAAGTTTAAAAAAAATACTGCCTAATTGCCCTTGTGCGGTGCAGTGCTATACTCTAAAGCACAGTTTGCTGTGTATTAGTGGCAAAATAAAAATATATTAGCCGTCCAGCGTTACACTAATCTGTTGAAAAGCCTGTTGTGTTTTGTAAAATCTGAATTAAATTAGGGCCTAATTGCCATTCAGTGGTGCAGTGAGATATTTTACAGCCCTGTTTGCCATGTATTAGTGGCGAAATAAAAATATATTCACCGTTCAGCGTTGCACTTATCTGTTGAAAAGCCTGTTGTGTTCTGTAACAGTTTAAGAAAATTTGGGTCTATTTGTCATTCTGCGGTGCAGGGAAATATTTTAAAGCCCAGTTTGCCATGTATCGAACTTTAGGTTTTTACGTAAAAGTTTGGGTTCGGTGTTCGGCGCTTTCTTGGAGCTTTTTGAAAGGCTGCACAGCAGCCAATCAACAAGCGTCATACTACTTGCCCCAAAAGGCCATCATAGCCATGCCTACTATTGGCATGGCTGTGATTGGCCAACTGCAGCATGTGACCCAGCCTCTATTTAAGCTAGAGTCACATAACGCCGCCCGTCACTCTGCTCGGATTAGTGTAGGGAGAGGCTGCAGCTGCTGTGAGGGAGAGATCAGGGAGAAATCTTATCAAGAACTGCTTTTTTACTCAGCGATCTACAGCAAATGTGTTTTGTGGGTGCAGTGCACAATTTTTTTAAGCCTGCCCTGAGCCAACTACTGCTGAAAACAAACTTTTTTTACTTCAGTTTGTCAATATCAATACATAATCGGCAGCCTTTTTATGCAACGATAGTGCACCAGCACAGCTTTTTGCTTACTGGGGTTAAAAAAAAACTTTTTTTTCATATAGTGCACATCTAGGATTAGACGTGCATAAGTAAGTGTCACATTTAGGCCAGAAATACATCTTTTTGCTTACTGGGGTGAAAAAACCCTCTAATATACTGCACATCTGGGATTAGACGTGCATAAGTGAGTGTCACATTTAGGCCAGAAATACATCTTTTTGCTTACTGGGGTGAAAAAACCCTCTAATATACTGCACATCTGGGATTAGACATGCATAAGTGACTGTCACATTTAGGCCAGAAATACATCTTTTTGCTTACTGGGGTGAAAAAACCCTGTAATATACTGCACATCTGGGATTAGACGTACATAAGTGAGTGTCACATTTAGGCCAGAAATACATCTTTTTGCTTACTGGGGTGAAAAAACCCTCTAATATACTGCACATCTGGGATTAGACGTGCATAAGTGAGTGTCACATTTGGGCAAGAAATACATCTTTTTGGTTACTGGGGTGAAAAAACCCTTTAATATACTGCACGTCTGGGATTAGACGTGCATAAGTGACTGTCACATTTAGGCCAGAAATGTGGCTTTGTGCTTACTGTGGTGAAAAAACCCTCTAATATACTGCACATCTGGGATTAGAAGTGCATAAGTGAATGTCACATTTAGGCCAGAAATACGGCTTTGTGCTTACTGGGGTGAAAAAACCCTCTAATATACTGCACATCAGGGATTAGACGTGCATAAGTGACTGTCACATTTAGGCCAGAAATACAGCTTTTTGGTTACTGGGGTGAAAAAACCCTCTGATATACTGCACATCTGGGATTAGACGTGCATAAGTGTCATGCCCACTATGACGATGTGCGGAGGTCAGCCAGGATTGCAGCACGAGTCTAGTATTTGTTTTGATGCTGTGCTGGATCCGCCTTGCATCAGGTGCACTGGGTGGAGTCATTAGTTTAAATAGTCTTCAGCTAAGGTGCTCTGAGCGGATTATACTCTTCATTGTGGTCTTGGAAGCTAGGATGGAAGGTTGGCTGTTTGTTCCTGCTCTCAGCAGATAAGTGTCTTTGGTTGTTTATGTCATCTATCCCATCCAGGTTCTGTGCGAGCTGGCAGCTCCTTTCTCCCCACTTCACCATCTCAGGGAGTTCAGGGTTCTGTTAGCATAGGCTGGTGGACACAGCAAATCTACCATCAAGATTTGATCTGTGGGCTGAGCATTGTAGGGAAAGAGGTCAGGGATAAATTAGGAGGTGACCCTTCCTCCGTCTCTCGTCCAGAGCCTGGTTGGTGTGTATTCTGTTTAACTGTGCACGTCCGCCGTGACATTATAATCCGCCATACTGTGACCGCCATTTCTCAGTGTTTATGGGATGGCGTCAATTGAAGCACTGGTTGACCGCATGCAGGGTTTGTCCCTGGAGGTTGCGGATCTACGTAGTACGGTCACACAGTGTCAGAGGGTGTTGGCTTCAGGTACAGGTCAAATTGTTGGGGAGCCTAAAGTCGCTCTTCCGGAGAAATTTGCAGGGGATACTGATGATTTTTTCCGTTTAAAGGAATCATGTAAATTGTACTTTCGTTTGTGCCCATTTTCATCAGGTAATGAGGATCAGAGGGTGGGTATCATCATGTCTTTGCTGAAAGGGGACGCGCAATCCTGGGCTTTTTCCCTGCCGCCCGGTTCTCTGGCTCTCCGGTCGCTGGAGGAATTTTTTAAAGCCCTGGGATTGATTTACGATGACCCAGATCGAGTTTCAATGGCAGAGTCAAAATTACGTAACTTACTACAGGGTAAACATACTGCTGAGGTTTACTGCACAGAGTTTAGGAGGTGGGCTACTGAGTCGGGGTAGAACGACCCCGCGTTACGTAGCCAGTTTTGTCAGGGGTTATCTGAAAGGTTGAAGGATGCTCTGGCTTTTCATGAATACCCTGATACTTTGGAAAATGCAATGTCTTTGGCGATACGTTTGGATAGACGTATCAGAGAGAGGGGTAAGGGTCCCTCTGTGCAGGGGATTCCTCCTGCGTGTAGTTTTGTTCCACCAGCTGCCCAGGGAGATATTGCTTGTTATTCTGGCCTAGAAGAGGAACCCATGCAGTTAGGTCAGATATCTTTCCATTCGGATAGTAGAGACTTTCGTAAAGCGCACAATTTATGTTTCTTTTGTGGAAAGAGGGGTCATTTTGTTTTTTCTTGTCCGTATGTTGAACCACAGGAGAGAGTGATAAAGAAAAAAGAAAAAGAAAAAAAAACCTCCCTCACACTTGGTGGTATGAATGGTGTGGTGGAGCAGACTGGTGTGCAAGTTCCCTGCAGTTCCCGTTTTCTCCTTTCAGCTATGGTGGCGCTAGAGTCTCGAAATGTGTTTGTTGATGTTTTTCTTGATTGTGGTGCTGGGGTAAATTTAATTGACTTTCTGTTTCTTCAGGGTTTGGGACTAAGTATTTGCACGTTAGAGAACGAGATTCGTGTTTTTGCCATTGATTCTTCCCCTCTTTCTCAAGGGAGCCTTACTCACGTTGTTCATGATATTCATTTAAGGGTGGGTGATTCACATACTGAGAGTATTTCCTGTTTCGTCATGAAGGATTTGCCAGCTCCAATAGTTTTGGGGTTGCCATGGTTGTCTAAACATAACCCAACTATAGACTGGCAGGCGAGACAAATCATTGGTTGGAGCAAGTTTTGTTCGGATAATTGTCTTGTCACATCTATTTCTGAAGTGTCCGTTACGGCCTTGCCTCAGTATCTCTCAGATTTTTCGGACGTGTTTGCGGAGGGTGGGGCTCAGGAATTGCCCCCTCATCGTGACTATGATTGTCCTGTGAATCTCATTCCGGGGGCTAAGTTGCCTAAGTCTCGGCTCTACAACCTCTCTCAACCCGAGAGAGAGGTCATGCGAAAGTATGTCGCCGAGAGTTTGGCAAAGGGTCATATTAGACCATCTAAGTCTCCAGTGGCTGTAGGTTTGTTCTTCGTGAAGAAGAAAGATGGATCACTGAGACCGTGTTTGGATTTCCGGGAGCTGAATCGTATTACAGTCCGGGATCCATATCCCCTGCCTTTGATCTCTGATCTTTTTGATCAGATTGTTGGAGCCAAGGTGTTCTCCAAGTTGGATTTGAGAGGAGCATACAATCTGATCAGGATCAAGGAGGGGGATGAGTGGAAAACGGCCTTCAATACGCACGAGGGTCATTTTGAGAACCTGGTAATGCCTTTTGGGTTGACGAATGCGCCAGCGGTATTTCAGCGATTCGTCAATGATATTTTTCATCATTTGGTGGGGAGGTTCGTAGTAGTCTACCTTGATGACATTTTAATTTATTCTCCTGATCTGAAGACCCATCAGGATCATGTGAGACAGGTTTTGACGATCCTGCGGGAGAATAAGTTATACGCCAAATTGGAGAAATGTTTGTTTGCGGTGCAAGAGCTTCCATTTTTGGGATACATGCTTTCTGATTCCGGTTTTCGTATGGACCCCCGAAAAGGTCCGGGCGGTTCTGGAGTGGGATCGACCGGAGAATCAGAAAGCTTTGATGCGATTTTTGGGGTTTACGAATTATTATAGAAAATTTATTTTGAATTATTCCACGCTAGTCAAACCTCTTACTGATATGACCAAGAAGGGCGCTGATGTCTCTGTCTGGTCGGATGAGGCATTGCAGGCCTTTTTGGCTATTAAGGAGCGTTTTGCGTCTGCTCCCATTCTGGTGCAGCCGGATGTTTCTCAGCCATTCGTGGTCGAGGTTGATGCATCAGAGGTGGGCGTTGGGGCGGTGCTTTCGCAGGGTCCTTCTCCTGGCAAGTGGGTCCCGTGTGCCTTCTTCTCCAGGAAGCTCTCGGTCGCTGAGAGGAATTATGATGTTGGAGATAGGGAGTTGTTGGCGATCAAGTTGGCCTTTGAAGAATGGCGTCACTGGTTAGAGGGGGCTTCTCACCCCGTTACTGTGTATACAGACCATAAGAATTTGGCTTACCTGCAATCTGCCAAGCGTCTGAACCCTAGACAGGCCAGATGGTCATTGTTTTTTACCAGGTTCAATTTCGTGGTTACCTTTCGCCCAGGGGTCAAGAACGTCAAGGCAGATGCCTTGTCTCACAGCTTCCCTGGGGGAGGTGATTCAGAAGATCCAGCGCCGATTTTGGCGGATGGAGTGGTGGTCTCCGCTCTGTACCCTGAATTGGAGATGGAGGTGTTGGGAGCTCAGGAGGGGGCTCCTGGTTCGTGTCCCCCAGGGAGGTTGTTTGTTCCTGAGGGCCTACGATACAAGGTGTTCAAGGAACATCACGATACTGTTCTCGCTGGACATCCTGGTGGTAAGTCCACCTGTGATCTGGTGTCCCGGAGGTTCTGGTGGCCAGGTTTGCGTAAGAGTATTGAGAATTACGTGGCAGCTTGTGAAACCTGCGCTCGGTCTAAGGTTGCTCATACTCGACCACCTGGTTCACTTCTTCCATTGTCTATTCCATCTCGTCCTTGGACACATTTGTCCATGGACTTTATTACGGACCTACCGAGTTCCTCCGGGAGAACAGTGATTTTGGTGGTAGTCGATCGCTTCAGTAAAATGGCTCACTTTATACCACTAACAAGTCTGCCTAACGCTAAGACTCTTGCGCAGAATTTTGTGGATAATATCGTTAAATTGCACGGTATTCCTTCGGATATTGTCTCTGATAGGGGCACGCAGTTTGTCTCCAGGTTTTGGAGGGCGTTCTGCTCTCGACTTGGCATTCAACTTTCTTTCTCGTCGGCTTTTCATCCACAGTCGAATGGTCAGACGGAGCGTACAAATCAAAACCTGGAGACCTACTTGAGGTGCTTTGTGGCTGAGAATCAGGAGGACTGGTCCTCATTCTTGCCCTTAGCAGAATTTGCATTGAACAACCGTAGGCAGGAGTCCACGGGTAAGTCGCCATTTTTTGGCGCATACGGTTTCCATCCTCAGTTTGGTACCTTTTCTGGGTCTGGTTCTTCCGGGATGCCAGAGGAGGAGAAATTCTCTTCTGCCTTATCCTCTATCTGGCGGGGGATTCAAGGGAATTTGGAGAGGATGGGTGAGAGGTATAAACGAATGGCTGACAGGAGACGTGTGACTGGTCCGGACCTGTGTGTGGGTGATTTGGTGTGGTTGTCCACTAGGAATATCAAGTTGAGAATGCCATCTTGGAAACTGGGTCCAAGATTTGTTGGTCCATATAAGATTTCTGCTGTGATCAATCCTGTGGCATTTCGACTTGATCTGCCGCAGACTTGGAGGATCCACGATGTCTTCCACAAGTCTTTACTAAAAAAATATGTTAAACCGGTGGTACCATCGCCATTGCCTCCTCCTCCTGTTCTGGTCGAGGGAAACTTGGAGTTCGAGATCTCCAGGATTCTCGACTCAAGAGTTCTGCGGGGTTCCCTCCAGTACCTGGTTCACTGGAGGGGATACGGTCCTGAGGAGAGGATGTGGGTTCCCGCGTCAGATGTCAACGCCAGCCGTCTGGTGAGGGGCTTTCATAGGTCCCATCCGGATAAGGTTGGTCCAGGGTGTCCGGAGGTCACCCGTAGAAGGGGGGGTACTGTCATGCCCCACTCTGACGATGTGCGGAGGTCAGCCAGGATTGCAGCACGAGTCTAGTATTTGTTTTGATGCTGTGCTGGATCCGCCTCGCATCAGGTGCACTGGGTGGAGTCATTAGTTTAAATAGTCTTCAGCCTAAGGTGATCTGAGCGGATTATACTCTTCATTGTGGTCTTGGAAGCTAGGATGGAAGGTTGGCTGTTTGTTCCTGCTCTCAGCAGATAAGTGTCTTTGGTTGTTTATGTCATCTATCCCATCCAGGTTCTGTGCGAGCTGGCAGCTCCTTTCTCCCCACTTCACCATCTCAGGGAGTTCAGGGTTCTGTTAGCATAGGCTGGTGGACACAGCAAATCTACCATCAAGATTTGATCTGTGGGCTGAGCATTGTAGGGAAAGAGGTCAGGGATAAATTAGGAGGTGACCCTTCCCCCGTCTCTCGTCCAGAGCCTGGTTGGTGTGTATTCTGTTTAACTGTGCACGTCCGCCGTGACAATAAGTGACTGTCACATTTAGGCCAGAAATACATCTTTTTGGTTACTGGGATGAAAAAACCCTCTGATATACTGCACATCTGGGATTAGACGTGCATAAGTGACTGTCACATTTAGGCCAGCGATACGGCTTTGTGCTTACTGGGGTGAAAAAACCCTCTGATATACTGCACATCTGGTATTAAACGTGCATAAGTTAGGCCCCATGCACACGACCGTTGTTTTATTCCGTGTCCGTTGTTCCGTTTTTCGTGATTTTCTGCGGACCCATTGACTTTCAATGGGTCCGTTGAAAACTAGGCTAATGCACTGTTTGTGATCCGCGTCCGTGATCCGTGGTTCCAGTCCATCAAAAAAATATAACCTGTCCTATTATTTTCGCGGAAAACGGTTCGCGGACCTTTTCAAGTCAATGGGACCGCTAAAAAACACGGAGGCACACAAGATTGTCATCCGCGTCCGTTTTTTTCCTATCATTTGCATGGCAAACCTGTCTTAGATTTTTTTTTACTTTCCTTTATGTCTGGTGATCCTCCAAAAATAAAGGAAGACACACGGAAACAAAAACGGAATCGGATCACGGAACCCCATTTTGCGGAACGGAACACAACAACGGTCGTGTGCATGAGGCCTTACTGTGAAATAAAAATAATACCGCTGTCATATAGAGTTTAAAAAATATATTTTGTACAATACCCTACATCAGGGTTTTTATTGGCAGTTAATAATTTTTAACAGACAACCACTTTTTACTTTGCTTTGTGAACGCAAATATCTAATAAGGGACGCGGTCGTGGTGATGGTGTTGGTGGAGCCTCTGGTGCAGGGAGAGGACGTGGCCGTTCTTCCACAGCTACACGTCCTACTGAAACTACTACCTCAGGTCCCAGTAGCCGCCAGAATCTACAGCGATATTTGGTCGGGCCTAATGCTTCTAAGGATGGTAAGGCCTGAGCAAGTACAGGCGCAAGTCAATTGGGTGTCCGACAGTGGATCCAGCACGTTCACGTTATCTCCCACCCAGTCTTCTGCAGAAAGCGCACAGGTGGCGCCTGAAACCCATGCCCATCAGTCTGTCACATCACCCCCGTGCATATCAGGGAACCTGTCTGAGCCTCAAGTCATGCAGCAGTCTCTTATGCTGTTTGAAGACTCTGCTGGCAGGATTTCCCAAGGGCATCCACCTAGCCCTTCCCCAGGGGTGGAAAACATAGAATGCACTGACGCACAACCACTTATGTTTCCTGATGAGGACATGGGAATACCACCTCAGCACCTCTCTGATGATGAAAAAACACAGGTGCCAACTGCTGCGTCTATCTGCAGTGTGCAGACTGAAAAGGAGGTCAGGAAGGAAGACTGGGTGGAAGACAATGCAGGGGACGATGAGGTCCTAGACCCCATATGAAATGAAGGTCGTGCCACTGACTTTCAGAGTTCGGAGGAAGAGGCAGTGGTGAGACCGAGCCAACAGCGTAGCAAAAGCGGGAGCAGGGTGCAAAAGCAGAGCAGCCGTCGCCAAAACTGTTCGCCTGCTACTGGCTACCGTCACCAGGGACCAAGCACACCAAAGGCAGCTTCAAGGAGTTCCCTGGCATGGCACTTCTTCACACAATGTGCTGATGACAAGACCCGAGTGGTTTGCACGCTGTGCCATCAGAGCCTGAAGCGAGGCATTAACGTTCTGAACCTTAGCACAACCTGCATGACCAGGCATCTACATGCGAGACACGGGCTGCAGTGGAGTAAGCACCTTTAAAACCAAGAAAGGGATCAGGGCCCTCCTGCTCCCTCTTCTGCTGCTGCCTCGGCCTCTTCCTCCGCCTCTGTAGGAAAGTTGGCACCTGCCGCCCAGCAAACAGAGGATGTGCCACCAACAACACCACCTCCGTCACCAAGCATCTCCACCATGTCACACGGAAGCGTTCAGCTCTCCATCTCACAAATCTTTGAGAGAAAGCGTAAATTCCCACCTAGCCACCCTCGATCCCTGGCCCTGAATGCCAGCATTTCTAAACTACTGGCCTTCGAAATGCTGTCATTCAGGCTGGGGGAGACAGACAGCTTCAAACAGCTCATGTCGCTTGCTGTCCCACAGTACGTCGTTCCCAGCCGCCACTACTTCTCCAGGAGAGCCGTGCCCTCCCTGCACAACCAAGTATCGGATAAAATCAAGTGTGCACTGCGCAACGCCATCTGTGGCAAGGTCCACCTAACCACAGATACGTGGACCAGTAAGCACGGCCAGGGACGCTATATCTCCCTAACTGCACACTGGGTAAATGTAGTGGCGGCTGCGCCCCAGGCGGAGAGCTGTTTGGCGCACGTCCTTCCGCCGCCAAGGATCGCAGGGCATCATTCTTTGCCTCCTGTTGCCTCCTCTTCCTACTCGGCTTCCTCCTCCTCTTCTACCACCTCCTCTTCCGGTCAGCGACAGACCTTCAGCACAGCCCGGGGTAAACGTCAGCAGGCCGTTCTGAAACTGATGTATTTGGGGGACTGGCCCTACACCGCGCAGGAGTTGTGGCGGGGTATAGAACAACAGACCGACGAGTGGTTGCTGCCAGTGAGCCTCAAGCCCGGCCTGGTGGTGTGCGATAATGGGCGAAATCTCATTGCAGCTCTGGGACTAGCCGGTTTGACGCACATCCCTTGCCTGGTGTATGTGCTGAATTTGGTGGTGCAGAAATTCATTCACAAGTACCCTGACATGTCAGAGCTGCTGCATAGAGTGCGGGCCGTCTGTGCGCACTTCCTGCGTTCTCATCCTGCTGTCGCTCAGCTGTCTGCTCTACAGCATAACTTCGGCCTTCCCGCTCACCGCCTCATATGCGACGTGCCCACCAGGTGGAACTCCACCTTGCACATGCTGGAGAGACTGTGCGAGCAGCAGCAGGCCATAGTGGAGTTTCAGCTGCAGCACGCACGGGTGAGTCGCACTGCGGAACAACACCACTTCATCAATGACTGGGCCTCCATGCGAGACCTGTGTGCCCTGTTGCGCTGTTTCGAGTACTCCACCAACATGGCCAGTGGCGATGACACCGTTATCAGCGTTACAATACCACTTCTATGTCTCCTTTAGAAAACACTTAGGGCGATGATGGAAGAGGATGTGGCCCAGGATGAGGAGGAGGAAGAGGGGTCATCTCTAACATTTTCAGGTCTTTTAGAAGTGGCTCAGAAAGAGGATTTTTGCAACAGCAGAGGCCAGGTACAAATTTGGCCAGCCAGGGCCCACTACTGGAGGAGGAGGAAGAGGATGGGGATGAAGCATGTTCACAGCGGGGTGGCATCCAACACAGCTCGGGCCCATCACTGGTGCGTGGCTGGGGGGATACGGAGGACGCAGACGATACGCCTCCCACAGAGGACAGCTTGTCCTTACCTCTGGGCAGCCTGGCACACATGAGCGACTACATGCTGCAGTGCCTGCGCAACGACAGCAGAGTTGCCCACATTTTAACGTGTGCTGACTACTGGGTGGCCACCCTGCTGGATCCCCGTTACAAAGACAATGTGCCGTCTTTAATTCCCTCACTGGAGCGTGATCGGAAGATGCGCGATTACAGGCGAACGCTGGTAGATGCGCTTCTGAGAGCATTCCCGACTGACACCGGGGGACAAGTGGAAGCACAAGGTGAAGGCAGGGGAGGAGGAAGAAGTCGCCAACGCAGCTGTGTCAGCGCCAGCACCTCAGAAGGCAGGGTTAGCATGGCCGACATGTGGAAAAGCTTTGTCACCTCGCCGCAACAACCGGCCCCAACTGCTGATATGGAGCGTGTTAGCAGGAGGCAGCATTTGAACAACATGGTGGAACAGTACCTGTGCACATGCCTACATGTACTGACTGATGGTTCTGCCCCATTCAACTTCTGGGTCTCCAAATTGTCCACATGGCCAGAGCTTGCCCTGTATGCCTTGGAGGTGCTGGCCTGCCCTGCAGCCAGTGTACTCTCTGAACGTGTATTTAGCACGGCAGGAGGCGTCATTACAGACAGACGCAGCCGCCTGTCCACAGCCAACATGGACAAGCTCACGTTCATTAAAATGAACCAGGCTTGGATCCCTCAGGACTTGTCTGTACCTTGTGCAGAATAGACAGTTCTAACAGCCTCAACCATCCATCCTTGTACTAAAGTGCACTTACTCCTTTTATTTGTTTTTTATATTTCCCAATATTTTGGGGGATACCCCTATGTAAAAATGCTAAATAACACACATCTGTGTTGGCTACCTATTCCTCTTTCGCCGCCGCTTCCACCTAGACCGCCCCGTGAACCTACACGGCCACATCCACCCATTCACCGCCTCCTTAACCTCTTCCTCTTACATCATTCCTAATTTTTATTTTTTTAAGGTCTTTTACGTTTTTTTTATTCATTTCCCTATCCACATTTGTTTGCAGAGCATTTGCCATGCTCTTAAGCACATTTTGCTGCCTTTTACAGCCCTCTAGCTCTTTCCATGAAATTTTTACAGCCATTTTAGTGCTCAAAAGTTCGGGTCCCCATTGACTTTTTTTTCAAGTTCGGCCGAACCTGCCGAACCCGAACATCCAGGTGTCCGCTCAACTCTACTGGCGAAATAAAAATATATTCGCATTTCAGCATTGCACTTATCTGTTGAAAAGCCTGTTGTGTTCTGTAACAGTTTAAAAAATGTAGGGCCTATTTGCCATTCTGCGGTGCAGTGATATATTCTAAAGTCCTGTTTGCCGTGTACTACTGTCGAAATAAAAATATATGCAGCATCGCCATAAAGTGGCCTGGTAGAACCGCGGCTCCGATGTGGTGGTCTAGCCTGCTGCAGCAACCGCTTCATCACCCACTGGCATGCACCCAGTTTCTAGCAGTTAAGGCTCCACCACCTCAGCCGAAGGGAGCTGTCTGTCCTTCCTATCATCTGCCGGTCCTGATGCTCCTTCTCCTCCTACTCCTTGTCAAGCATTCTGCCAGCAATCGATCATCCAAGTGATTGCCAAGAGACAACAGTATGCGTGCACTCATCCAACGGCGCAGAAGCTGAATGTGCTCCTGGCCAAGTTGCTGGTGCTGCAGTCCCTCCCTTTGCAAGTGGTGGACTCTGCACCTTTCAGAGAACTGATGGTTGTGCCGGGCCGAGGTGGAGAGTCCCAAGCTGTCATTTCTTTGCCAAAAAGGCAGTACCAGCCCTGCACAAATATGTAGAACAGAAGGTGGGCCAGTCTTTGAGCCTGTCGGTGTCTGCCATAGTGCACAGCAGCGCCGACATGTGGAGCTGTAACTACGGTCAGTTACAGTACATGTCCTTTACGGACCACTGGGTGAATGTGGTTCCTGCACAGCCACACGAGCAACTTGGCCAGATGATGCCGCTTCCGCCTCCACGTTGCCACGCTGTTGGTCCAGCGACAATGTCCGCCTCTGCCTCCTCATCCTCCACCATGTCCTCAGCATCCACTGCAGGGACAATGCACAGTGCCCCTCCAGCATACCACATGTGCAGGGCAGGGTTTTCTGCACCTCGTTTGCCTGGGCAAACGGAGTTACACAGGGGAGGAAATGCTCTGTGTCCTTCAGCAAGAAATCGAATCCTAGCTTTCTCTGCGACAACTGAAAATCGGAACCATGGTGACCGACAACGGAAACAACATTGTGTCGGCGCTGCGTCAAGGAGGGCTGAGCCATGCGCCCCCCATGCATGGCACACATGTTCAATCTGGTTGTCAAGCGGTTCGTGAAGTCTTCCAGCCATCTGCAAGACATTTTAAAAATGCCCAGGAAACTTTGCATGCACTTCAGCTACTCGTAAACCGCAAAGAACACACTCCTTGAGCTGCAGTGGCATAACGGCATCCCCCAACATAGGCTGATATGCGACGTTTCCACCCGTTGAAATTCCACCCTCCATATGTTGGACTGACTGTACGAACAGAGAAAGGCCATCAACGATTTCCTGATGATTCAAGCAGACAGGAGTACTCCCCTGTGTAACTTTGATGTCAGCCAGTGGCAGCTCATGCATGACACCTGCCGTTTCCTCGGGCCCTTTGAGGGGGCCAGATTATTTGGCAGTCGCCAGGACTTTGGGATGAACAATGTCATTCCACTGCTTCATGTCCTGAAACAGATGCTGGTAAATCTGGCTGGACAAGGGACTGGAGATTTAGCGCCTAGATCTCATGGGCACATGAGCCCTCTGGGGGCTGAGCTGGAGGAGGAGGACATTGGAGCACAAGCAATGTGTAGCAAAATGGGTGGTTTTTCTACACAGGTGACAGGAGTGGAGGAGCAGGAGGAACAGGAACAGCCAGAGGAGCTACAGGGTGATGAGGAAAATGAGGCAGAGGACCCAGACACACCATGGCGACAGAATGCAGTGGAGATGGAGGCAGGGAGTCCCTCTGAGTCACTTGTGCAAATGGCCCGATGCATGCTCACTTGCTTGGGTAGTGACAGCCGAATTGTCACCATTCGGCATAGGGATGACTTCTGGCTCTCCCACCTTGTTGGACCCTCGCTACGGGTCCAAAATGGGGGCCTTTTCTACACCCACTGAGAGGGAGGACAAACTAAACTTCTCCATGTAGTCAGTTGGCCTCTCGCAGGTCTGACCGGGGTGGGTCATCTGTGCTCATGTTCCACTGCCATGGCTGCTGGGGAGGAGTGGGGTGGCAGGAGCAGTACCATCTCCATCAGCAGCAACCTGAGTCTACAGTCGCTGATGAGCAGCTTTCTTCACCCGCATAGTGAAGAAACTACTCACCAGCAGCTAGACCTGAACCAGCAGGTGTTGGCATACTTGGAGTGCACCCTGCCAGCTGACATTTATGATCCACTGGACTACTGGGCAGCCAAACTGGATTGGTGGCCGCAACTGGCCGAGTTTGCCCTGAAAAGCTGTCCTGCCCGGCCAGTAGTGTGACATCAGAGCGGGTGTTTAGTGCGCAGGGGCCATAGTTACCCCAAGAAGAACTCGCCTGTCCACCAAAAAAGGAGAGGCTGACCTTTGTGAAGATAAATCAGGTGTAGATCAGCCAGGATTTCCACCCACCAATTCCTTATGCATCAGACTAGATCAGGCATCCTCAAACTGCGGCCCTCCAGCTGTTGCAAAACTACAACTCCCAGCATGTCCGAACAGCCTACAGGTATCAGCGTACAGCAGGGCATTGTGGAAGTTGTAGTTTTACAACAGCTGAAGGGCCGCAGTTTGAGGATGCCTGGACTAGATCATCCATGGAGCCACACCATGTCACGCCGGTGACAGGTTTGAGAAGGTCTGAAAGACAATCTGCACATTAGTTATCTGACAGCCTCTTTTGGTTTCACTTTGTCTGTGTGTTGCTGGTATGTCCACACCCCCTGTTCAGGTGTGGATCATGTGACCTTCACCTCCCCCTATTTAGTCTGACTTTACCCATCACTCCTTGCTCTGGATAGCTTCATTTGGTTTTTGGAAGAGCTGGAGTGTGGTTCATGGTGAAGTCCTGTTCGTCCATCATCCTTCAGCCTCAGAAGTTAAGTGTTCCGCTTGTTGTGTTTTGTATTCCCCCCCACCTTTGTTGTTTACTAGGCCTCAGCGAGACGCTGGTTCCTTCACCAGGGAAGGAGCGGGTTGTCTCGGCCCGGTCATTGCTATTAGGGCAACTGAGGGCCACCAGGGTTTTCTAGGTTCCTGTGTATGGGCATCTCTACCATCGAGAGGTGCCCATACAGATAGGGGTTAGGGCCAGGAGCAGGGTTTTATAGGTGGTGACCCTTTTCCTTCCCTAGTGGTGAGGCCTGGTGTCTTTTCCCTTCCTTCTTGTTGTCCTTTGGTGTTCTCCCCTACAACATCCGTGACATTATCCAGAGCCAATACTGCCATTTTTTTGTTCTGATCTGTGCAGCTATGGATGCTATGACTGCACTGGTTAAACAGCTGCAAAATTTGACTTTGGAGGTAGGAGACCTCCGTGCGATGGTTTTTCAGATTCAGAGTCCACAGGCTGCTGGTTCCGGTGGTGGGTTCCAGGCCTGCCCTGAACCGAAGGTAGCTCTCCCGGACAGGTTTTCCGGGGGTAGTGACAATTTCATCCGGTTCAGGGAGTCGTGTAAATTATACTTTAGGTTGCGTCCATACTCTTCTGGGGATGAGTGTCAACGGGTGGGTATGATTATTTCATTGCTAAAAGAGGATGCCCAATCTTGGGCTTTTTCTCTGCCGACCGGATCACCGTCCCTCCGGTCGGTAGATGAATTCTTTAGAGCCTTGGGTCTTATCTATGATGACCCGGATCGGATCTCTCAGGCCAAGACCAAGTTACGGGGTTTGCGGCAGGGAGAACGTTCTGCGGAGGCCTATTGCTCAGAATTTAGGAGATGGGCTACGGATACAGAGTGGAACGATTCTGCTCTCTGTAGCCAATTCTGCCAGGGTCTCTCTGAGAGACTGCAGGACGCATTGGCTTTTCATGAAAATCCTGAGTCATTGGAAGCAGCAGTGTCTCTTGCTGTACATCTTGATAGACGCCTTAGGGAGAGATCTAGGGGTCCTCACCTTCAGGACGTACTGTCCAATAAGGGTACTGCTTCCTTTGACACTTAGGCTGGGTTCACACCTGAGCGTATTCGATAAGCGCTGTTTACAGGCATTTTTATCGGGCGTTTTTGAGGCGTATTTTGGGGCGTTTTTGTATTTTGGAAACGCGCGTCGTACGCGCGTTCTTGCTATTGACCACAGAGGCGTACAATGAAAAACAGAGGTGTTACGCGCGACAATACGCCCCAAAGAAGCTCCTGTACTTCTTGGGGCGTTGGGCATTTTACAGTGCGTTCGTACGAGCTGTAAAACGCTCAGGTGAGAACCATGCAAATAGGGAAACATTGGTTTTTGCCTGTTGAGCGTTTTACAGCGCGTAGGTACGTGCTGTAAAACGCTCAGGTGTGAACCTAGCCTTATGGTGGAGAGACACTGGTAGTTTTGCCTTGTGATGAGCCTATGCAGTTAGGAGGAGCTACTCCTGGAACTATTGGCAAAAGCTTGGGTCATGTGAAAGGAGTCTGCTTTTGTTGTGGCAAGAAGGGTCATTTGGTGAATATTTGTCCGTACTTGCTGCATCAAGGTGTAAACCAAAAGAAAAAAAGTTTAATCCCTAAATTACTATTGGTAGTATGGGTGGGGAGCAAGAAAACCTACTTTTGTCTTTTACTGGTAGTACCCGTTTTCTCCTGTCTGCCGAGGTGGCGCTAGAGTCCAAAACTGTGAAAATCGAAGCATTTATCGACAGTGGGGCAGGAGTTAACTTGATTGATGGACAGTTTGTACGCATTCACAGGTTGACTACTAATGCATTAGAAAATAGTATTTCTGTCTTTGCAATTGACTCAGCACCTCTCGCCCCAAAATGCCTGTCGCAGGTAGTGAATGACATTCATTTAAGAGTGGGTGATTTTCATCAGGAATCTATCGCCTGTTATGTGTTGGAGGGTCTGCCTGCTCCGTTGGTGTTGGGCTTACCATGGTTAAGCAAACATAACCCTAACATTGATTGGAAAGCGAGACAGATTCTCGATTGGAGTGATTTTTGCATGGACAACTGTCTTAATGCATCGTTCTCTATGGTTACCACTAAAACTGTACCCTCGTTCATTTCAGAATTTTCTGATGTTTTCTCTGAGAGTGGTAATCAGGAGTTGCCTCCACACCGGGAGTATGACTGTCCCGTCAATCTTATTCCCGGAGCTAAATTGCCCAAATCTCGGTTGTATAATCTTTCGGAACCTGAAAGAAAGGCTTTACGAGAATATATCACCGAGAGTTTGGCAAAGGGACATATTAGACAATCCAAGTCCCCAGTGGCTGCTGGATTTTTCTTTGTAAAGAAAAAGGATGGTACCCTGAGACTATGTCTGGACTTCCGTGAGCTCAATCGTATTATCGTCCATGATCCTTACCCCCTTCCTTTGAATCCGGATTTGTTTAGTCAGATTGTCGGTGCCAAGGTGTTCTCTAAATTGGATCTGAGGGGGGCATATAATCTGGTAAGGATCAAGGAGGGGGATGAGTGGAAGACCGCATTTAATACCCCTGAGGGTCATTTTGAAAACCTGGTCATGCCCTTTGGGTTAACCAATGCTCCTGCGGTTTTTCAACACTTTGTCAATGACATCTTTCATCATCTGGTGGGGAGGTTTGTCGTTGTATACCTTGATGACATACTAATTTATTCACCTAATATGGAGACTCATCAGGATCATGTGAGACAGGTGTTACAGATCCTAAGAGAGAATAAGTTGTATGCTAAGATGGAAAAGTGTGTATTTGCTGTACAGGAAGTGCAATTTCTGGGTTACCTGCTCTCATCCTCAGGTTTTCGTATGGATCCCGAGAAGGTCCGTTCCGTGTTGGACTGGGATCGACCCGAAAATCTGAAAGCGCTTATGCGGTTTTTGGGGTTTACCAACTACTACCGTAAATGTATCTTGAACTATTCATCGGTGGTTAAACCTTTAACAGGCATGACTAGGAAGGGTGCTGATATTTCTATCTGGTCTGATGCGGCATTACAGGCCTTTTCTGCTGTGAAAGAATGTTTTGCTTCGGCCCCTATTCTGGTGCAACCAGACGTGTCTCAGCCATTTATTGTTGAGGTTGACGCGTCTGAGGTTGGGGTAGGAGCAATATTGTCGCAGGGTCCTTCACCCAGTAAATGGCACCCATGTGCATTTTTTTCTAAAAAACTCTCGACTGCTGAAAGGAATTATGATGTGGGGAATAGGGAATTGCTGGCCATTAAGTTGGCGTTCGAGGAGTGGCGGCATTGGTTGGAAGGAGCAATTCATCCTATTACGGTAATTACGGATCACAAGAATCTGGCCTACTTGGAGTCAGCTAAGCGACTGAACCCAAGGCAGACCAGATGGTCATTGTTTTTCACCAGATTTAACTTCATCGTCACTTATCGCCCTGGGGTTAAGATTGTCAAGGCGGATGCTTTGTCACGTAGCTTTCCTGGGGGGTGTGAGTCTAATGACCCTAGTCCCATTTTATCTGAAGGGGTGGTTATATCGGCTATTTATCCTGATCTCGAGGCCAGGGTGTTGGAGGCACAGGAGGATGCTCCGGAATCTTGTCCTCCGGGGAAATAGTTTGTTCCCTCCGAATTACGTCACAAGGTGTTC
Source organism: Bufo bufo (assembly GCF_905171765.1). NCBI lineage: Eukaryota > Metazoa > Chordata > Amphibia > Anura > Bufonidae > Bufo > Bufo bufo. The sequence continues at coordinate 143,251,148 of NC_053395.1, read as the reverse complement.
GAGGAACATCACTGTACTTTATCTTGTAGTGCCCTTGCTGGGCACCCTGGGAGCAAATCGACTGTCGATCTCATCTCTCGCAGATTCTGGTGGCCGGGGTTGCGTAAGTGTATTGAGGACTATGTGTCAGCCTGTGGTACCTGTGCACGTGGTAAGGTGACACATACTCGGCCTTCCGGATCTCTGCTTCCATTGCCCATCCCGTCCAGACCGTGGACCCATTTGTCCATGGATTTTATCACGGATTTACCGAATTCTTCGGGAAAGACTGTGATTCTGGTGGTTGTCGATCGTTTTAGTAAAATGGCACACTTTATTGCATTACCTAGTCTACCCAATGCTAAAACTCTTGCGCAGGTGTTTGTCGACAACATCATGAAACTACATGGCATTCCCTCTGATGTGGTGTCCGATAGAGGGACTCAGTTTGTCTCCAGATTCTGGAGAGCGTTCTGTACTCGTCTGGGTGTACAATTGTCCTTCTCTTCGGCTTTTCATCCTCAGTCGAATGGACAGACGGAGCACACTAATCAGAATCTGGAGACTTACTTGAGATGTTTTGTTTTAGAGAATCAGGGACAGTGGTCTTCATTTTTGTCGTTAGCTGAGTTTGCTATAAATAACCGTAGACAGGAATCCACTGATAAGTCGCCGTTTTTTGGGGCATATGGGTTCCATCCACAGTTTGGTACATTTTCTGGTGCTCATAATTCCGGCATTCCTGAGGAGGAACGATTTTCCTCTTCTTTGTCTTCTATTTGGCGGAAAATCCAAAATAACCTGGAAAAGGTGGGCAACAGGTATAAGCGTGCGGCTGACAGTAGACGTATGAGTGGACCGGACTAGAGATGTCGCGAACATAAAATTTTCAGTTGGCGAACGCGAATTTCTGCAAATGTTCGCGAACCGGGCGAACCGCCATAGACTTCAATAGGCAGGCGAATTTTAAAACCCACAGGGACTCTTTCTAGCCACAGTAGTGATGGAAAAATTGTTTCAAGGGGACTAACACCTGGACTGGCATGCCGGAGGGGAATCCATGGCAAAACTCCCATGGAAAATTACATAGTTGACGCAGAGTTGGATTTTAATCCATAAAGTGCATAAATCACCTAACAATCCAATTTTTTTTTTAACAACGTGGTTTAAAGCATCCAGTGTGTGTATACGATCGGGTATGATGTTGTATCGATCAGGTAGTGTAAGGGTTACGCCCGCTTCACAGACATTGACAGACCAAACTCCCCTTTTAATGCACCGCAAACAACCGCAAACAGTCCATTTGCCCAACTGCAAACTCACCATTTGTACAAGGTTGGATACCAAGCTAGCCATGTCCCGTTGATGTCATTGAAGGTTTCTTCCTCCACCCAGCCACGTACAACACCAAGGGTCCCGGAAAGGTGAATTGAATAGATTTTTCGAATGGGGAGATCGTTAAAAAAACGCTGGCTCCCTCCCCTTTGTTTGAATCCACGGTCACTGCGTCTGTGCCGTGCAATTTACTGTCCCACCCTATATGAGTGGTATTTTCTGTAGTTCTCTCTTCTCATCAGTTTAATCCCTGTTACGTCCCCAATCTGGGGTCCATTTATTAAATTGGTTTTTCGAACGGGGAGATTGTATTGGAATTGATGGGGATTTTTTAAATTGTCTGCATTATTTCTAATAAACTATTAAGAGACTTTAATATGATTTTTTTATTTTATGTATTAAAAACCCATACAACTTTAAAAAAATATAATAATTTATGTTTTTTCTATGAAAAATTATCCAGCCGATCGCTTTTGGTCTGATCATAATGAAGCAATGGCCTTATCATCTGGGGTGTGGCAACATTGCCAACACACTCAGAGGTGAAGATCGCTTCATTGTGATACGCAAGCCCCTTCACAACAACAAGGTAACGATCACGAAGGGGAATTGACACTTGTATGTGCCTTTTTTTTTTGTTTTGTTTTTGCAGCCACAGTGCAGCACCTGAGGCCAGAAAAATTAGGCATGTACACATGCCTAAAAATCAATGTTATTGTTGCAGCCGCTGTTGTAGCAGCGGCCGGAAAAATTGATGTTTTCAAGGCAGAAAGGTGACTAAAACATTGCGGCTTGAACCCTAGTTGGTGGCGGAGAATTCACGAAAGTCATCCGGTATGCAGACATTAAATACAGCAGCGTGGGGACCATTTTGAGGCCAAGGCATGTCATCAGGCCTTTTGTTAGTCAAACGTATCCCCCACTGTCAGTCCCTTCGGGATCCATGCCTCATTCATCTTAATGAAGGTGAGGTAATCAACACTTTTTTGACCGAGGCGACTTCTTTTGTCAGTGACAATGCCTCCTGCTGCACTGAAGGTCCTTTCTGACAGGACACTTGAAGCGGGGCAGGCCAGAAGTTCTATCGCAAACTGGGATAGCTCAGGCCACAGGTCAAGCCTGCACACCCAGTAGTCAAGGGGTTCATCGCTCCTTAGAGTGTCGATATCTGCAGTTAAGGCAAGGTAGTCTGCTACCTGTCGGTCGAGTCGTTCTCTAAGGCTGGATCCCGAAGGGCTATGGCGATGTGTAGGACTGAAAAAGCTCTGCATGTCCTCCATCAACAACACATCTGTAAAGCGTCCTGTCCTTGCCGCCGTGGTCGTGGTAGCAGGAGGATTACTTTCACCTCTTCCCCTGTTAGATTCCCGTTGTGCTGTGACATCCCCCTTATAAGCTGTGTAAAGCATATTTTTTAGTTTTGTTTTGAACTGCTGCATCCTTTCTGACTTTCGGTAAGTTGGTAACATTTCCGCCACTTTCTGCTTATACCGGGGGTCTAGTAGCGTGGCCACCCAGTACAGGTCGTTCTCCTTCATCCTTTTTATACGAGGGTCCCTCAACAGACATGACAGCATGAAAGACCCCATTTGCACAAGGTCTGATGCTGAGCTACTCATTTCCCATTCCTCATCCTCACAGATGTCATTGACGGTCTGTTCTTCACCCCAGCCACGTACAACTCCACGGGTCCCAGATAGGTGACGACAATGAGCACCCTGGGATGCCTGCTGTGGTTGGTCTTCCTCCTCCTCAAAACCACATTCCTCCTCTGACTCCTCTTCCTCATACTCCTCTTGCAGCGTTGCCGCAGGTCCGGCAAGTGATGAAGACAAGGCTGTTTCTGGTGGTGATGGTGACCACAACTCTTCCTCTTCACGCTCATCTACAGCCTGATCCAGCACTCTTCGCAGGGCACGCTCCAGGAAGAAAACAAATGGGATGAGGTCGCTGATGGTGCCTTCGGTGCGACTGACTAGGTTTGTCACCTCCTCAAAAGGACGTATGAGCCTACAGGCATTGCGCATGAGCGTCCAGTAACGTGGCAAAAAAATTCCCAGCTCCGCAGAGGCTGTCCTAGCACCCCGGTCATACAAATACTCGTTGACGGCTTTTTCTTGTTGGAGCAGGCGGTCGAACATTAGGAGTGTTGAATTCCAACGTGTCGGGCTGTCGCAAATCAAGCGCCTCACTGGCATGTTGTTTCACACACCTGTTGGCCACACACCTTCCTGGCCTGCTTGAGGACGTCCTGTAAGCCTGGGTACTTAGACACAAAGCGTTGTACGATGAGATTCAACACATGTGCCATGCACGGCACATGCGACAACTTGCCCAAATTCAATGCTGCCAAAAAATTGCTTCCATTGTCACACACCACTTTGCCGATCTCCAGTTGGTGCGGGGTCAGCCAGTGATCCACCTGTGCGTTCAGGGCGGACAGGAGTCCTGGTCCGGTATGGCTCTCTGCTTTCAGGCAAGTCAACCCCAAGACAGCGTGACACTGTCGTATCCGGGATGTGGAATAGCCCCTGGGGAGCTGGGGGGATTCAGTTGATGTGCAGTCAGACACTGCAGCAGAAGAGGACTCAGCCGAGGAGGTTATGGAAGAGGATGGAGTAGGAGGAGTAGAGGAGGTGGCAGTAGGCCTGCCTGCAAGTCGTGGCGGTGTCACCAACTCCGCTGCAGAGCCACGCATTCCATGCTTGTCAGCAGGTTGACCCAATGCGCAGTGTAGGTGATATACCTGCCCTGACCGTGCTTTGCAGACCAGGTATCAGTGGTCAGATGGACCCTTGCCCCAACACTGTATGCCAGAGATGCCATGACTTCCTTTTCAATCACTGAGTAGAGGTTTGGGATTGCCTTTTTTGAAAAAAAAAATCGTCCGGGTACCTTCCACTGTGGTGTCCCAATAGCGACAAATTTTTTGAAGGCCTCAGACTCCACCAGCTGGTATGGTAAAAGCTGGCGGGCTAAGAGTTCCGTCAAGCCAGCTGTCAGACGCCGGGCAAGGGGGTGACTCTGTGACATTGGCTTCCTATGCTCAAACATTTCCTTTACAGACACCTGACTGTGGGCAGATGAGATGGAACAGCTGAAGGTGAGAGGTGGAGTGGCGGGTCGTTGAGAGGGGGCAAGGAGGACAGCAGTGGTTGACGTGGCTGAAGATGCTGGACCAGGAGGAGGATGGTGGCTTTGAGCTTGTGTGCTGCTTCTACTCGTCATCATGTGTTGATCCCATAGGCGTTTGTGGTGCGATCAGATGCCTTCGCAAAGCAGTTGTACCTAGGAGGGTGTTGGATTTCCCACGACTCAGTTTCTTTTGGCACCAGTTGCAAATGGCATCGCTGTTGTCAGAGGCAGACACACAAAAAAAATGCCACACTGCTGAGCTTTGCAATGACGGCATTCTGGTGGTGGCAACAGCATGCGTTGATTGGCGTGCTGTCTGGCTGACCCCGGGTGCGATACATGCTGTCTGACTGTGCCACTAGCTCCTTGCGATGACCTCCCCCTGCTTCCAACTCGTCTCCTTCTTCTCTCTGTCTCCCCTTCTGAACTTTCCCCCTCTTCTTCTTCTCTTCGAGCAGGCACCTACGTGGCATCCACGGACACATCGTCATCATCAACCACTTCACTTGTATTTGACACCTCAGGAAAGGAAGCAGCACCGGGTACAACATCATCATCATCATCACACTGTAAGTCCATGTGTGTAATGCTGCCTGACTGAGACATATCCCTGTTATCTCCATCCTCTGGCAATAATGGTTGCGCATCACTAATTTCATCCAACTAATGTGTAAATAACTCCTCTGAGGGATCAAGTGAAGCGGCTGTGGTGGCTGTAGTGGTGGTGGTGGCGGCGGGCGGGAGAGTGGTAACTTGAGAGCAGGTGACCAAAGCTGAGCTGGAGGAGGATGGTGTGTCAAGGTTCTTAGCGGAAGCTGTTGAAGATTGGGTGTCCTGTGTAAGCCAGTCAACTATTTTCTCTGAATTTTTTGGGTTCAGGGTACGTGGCCTCTGAACACTGGGCATTATTCCAGGGCCAGTGGAAATCACAGCAAAATCGCAGAATTTTTATTTATCTGCAAGGTATTTGTGAGTGAGTGACACCCTGTAACAGTATAAGTGGAGGCCTAGCCACTAGCCAGTGGCCACAATACAGTCTGTGTGGGCCTGACACACACGGGCTTGCAACTGTGATTATATCACAGAAAAATATTAAATAGAATTTTTTTATTTATCTGCAAGGTATTTGTGAGTGAGTGACACCCTGTAACGGTATAAGTGGAGGCCTAGCCACTAGCCAGTGGCCACAATACAGTCTGTGTGGGCCTGACACTGGGCATTATTCCAGGGCCAGTGGAAATCACAGCACCACGAACACGACGGCCCCTGCGGCGTGGCCTGCCTCTGCCTGTCATTTTTTATTAGATAAGTGTTACTATGCGTGCAAGGTATTGTGCCACCCTATATAAGTGGTGGGCAGTGGGCACAGTACAGTCTGTGTGGGCCTGACACACACTGGCTTGCAACTGTGATTATATCACAGAAAAATATTAAATAGAATTTTTATTTATCTGCAAGGTATTTGTGAGTGAGTGACACCCTGTAACGGTATAAGTGGAGGCCTAGCCACTAGCCAGTGGCCACAATACAGTCTGTGTGGGTCTGACACACACTGGCTTGCAACTGTGATTAGATCACAGAAAAAGATTAAATATAATTTTTTTTATCTGCAAGGTATTTTCTGTCACACCCTGTATGAATGGTGTGGACACAGTACTGTCTGTGACTGAGCCTGCAGCCTCTCACACACGGGCAGGCAACTGCAATATATATATATATATATATATATATATATATATATATATATATATATAAAAATAAAAAAAAGCAGACTGATGTACCAGCCCTGAAAAGGGCTTTTTGGGGGGCTGTCAGGACGCTGTACTTACAGCAGTTGAGTTTGTGGACACAGAACACTGCCCTAGCTAACGCTTTCCCTATTGAATCAGCAGCAGCAGCACTGTCCCTCCTCTCACTGAGAATGCAGATTCCGAATGAATCTAAAATGGATGCTGTCCAGGAGGTGGGAGGGTCTGGGAGGGAGGATCTGCTGCTGATTGGCTGGAATGTGTCTGCTGACTGTGAGGTACAGGGTCAAAGTTTACTCAATGATGATGTATAGGGGGCGGCCGAACATCGCATATGTTCGCCCGCCGCGGCGAACGCAAACAAGCTATGTTCGCCGGGAACTATTCACCGGCGAACTATTCGGGCCATCACTAGTCCGGACCTTAGAGTGGGTGATTCTGTGTGGCTGTCTACAAGAAACATTAAACTTAAGGTACCTTTTTGGAAGTTGGGACCAAGATTTATTGGTCCATATAAGATCACTGCCATTGTTAACCCTGTAGCCTTCCGTCTTGAACTTCCTCAGGCATTGAAAATCCATAATGCATTTCATAAATCGTTGTTAAAGAAATGTGTTGAACCTGTTGAACCGTCCTCCTTGCCTCCCACTCCTGTCATGGTGGACGGCAATTTAGAATTTCAGATAAGCAGGATTGTGGACTCCCGAGTTCTCCGGACATCCCTCCAGTATCTCGTTCATTGGAGAGGTACCAGAGGAGAGGATGTGGGTTCCAGCGACCGATGTTAATGCTAGCCATCTGGTGAGAGCATTCCACAGAGCTCATCCTGATAAGGTCGGTCCTGGGTGCCCGGAGGGTACTGTCACGTCGGTGACAGGTTTGAGAAGGTCTGAAAGAATATCTGCACATTAGTTATCTGACAGCATCTTTTGGTTTCACTTTGTCTGTGTGTTACTGGTATGTCCACACCCCCTGTTCAGGTGTGGATCATGTGACCTTCACCTCCCCCTATTTAGTCTGACTTTACCCATCACTCCTTGCTCTGGATAGCTTCATTTGGTTTTTGGAAGAGCTGGAGTGTGGTTCATGGTGAAGTCCTGTTCGTCCATCATCCATCAGCCTCAGAAGTTAAGTGTTCCGCTTGTTGTGTTTTGTATTCCCCCCCACCTTTGTTGTTTACTAGGCCTCAGCGAGACGCTGGTTCCTTCACCAGGAAAGGAGCGAGTTGTCTCTGCCCGGTCATTATTATTAGGGCAACTGAGGGCCACCAGGGTTTTCTAGGTTCCTGTATGGGCATCTCTACCATCGAGAGGTGCCCATCTGGATAGGAGTTAGGGCCAGGAGCAGGGTTTTATAGGTGGTGACCCTTTTCCTTCCCTAGCGGTGAGGCCTAGTGTCTTTTCCCTTCCTTCTTGTTGTCCTTTGGTGTTCTCCCCTACAACATCCGTGACACACCAACACTTTGACAAAAGAGACTGGTTTCTTCTGGCTACCTGCCTCAGCTACTATTCTGATGCTGCCACCCGCCTGATGCCACACATCTGATGCCAAGTGCTCCTTCTTTTACCCACCATCTTCAGCGGGTACTGGTACTGACACCCACCTCCACACTATGTCACATTACCACTCAGTGGCCTCCTGATGCTGCCGCCACCTACAGACTCTGTGATTTGGCCACTTGGTGGTCTCCTCATGCTGCTTTCACCTCACCACTATGTCAACTTGTCAGTCTATGGTCTCTTTATGTGGCCGCCACCTCCACACTCTGTCATTGTGCCATTCTGTGTCCTCCTGATGCAGGTGCCACCTACAGACTCTGTGATTGGGCCACTCTGTGGTCTCCTAATGCTGCTTCCACCTCACCACTATGTCACCTTGCCACTCTGTGGTCTCCTTATGCGGCTGCCACCTCACCACTATGTCACCTTGCCACTCTGTGGTATCCTCATGCTGCTGCTACCTCCACACTATGTCACCTTGCCACTTTGTGGCCTCCTGTTGCTGCCGCCACCTCCACACCATGTCACCTTGCCACTCTGTGGCCTCCTGATGCTGCCACCACCTCTACACTATGTCACCTTGCCACTCTGTGGCCTCCTGATGCTGCCGCAACCTACAGACTCTGTGATTGGGCTACTCTGTGGTCTCCTCACGCTGCTTTCACCTCACTACTATGTCACCTTGCCAGTCTGCGGCCTCCTGATACTGCCACCACCTCCATACTATGTCACCTTGCCACTCTGTGGTCTTCTGATGCTGTCGACACCTCCACACTCTGTCATTGTGCCACTCTGTGGCCTCCTGATGCTTCCGCCACCTACAGACTCTGTGATTGGGCCACTCTGTGGTCTCCTGATGCTGCTTACACCTCACCACTATGTCACCTTGCCACTCTGTTGTCTCCTCATGCTGCTGCCACCTCCACACTATGTCACCTTGCCACTCTGTGGCCTCTTGATGCTGCCGCCACCTCCACACTCTGTCATTGTTGCACTCTGTGGCCTCCTTATGCTGCCACCACCTTCAGACTCTGTCATTGGGCCACTCTGTGGTCTCCTCATGCTGCTTTCACCTCAACACTATGTCATAGTTCCACTCTGTGGACTTCTCATGCTGTTCCCACCCTCCCTACTTCATGTTTGCTCCACAGACAGGATCTGTTTTTTGTGGGTTATTGTTCTGACGGATCAGAGGAAGGGCAAAATAATCAGTGATGTCAACACTAACTTACTGCTGACACCCTCTCCACTCTGTCGGGGTGCTCTACTTGTATAAGCGTTTAATAGAACAGGTTCTGTAGACATCTATGTGGAATCAGCTGACGACTGTGTAAAAGGAGTGTACTTGTTCTTGGCACTAACATCAACCTGTAAGGCTGAGTTCATACTTGAGTTATTTGGTTAGTTTTGGCCATGTGACTTTCCTAATAAGTGAAGTGTGCAGTGATTCTAAGAGCGACGCCTGTCGCTGCATGTCATATGGACTCACAGTATTATTTCACTACCAAAGCAGACGCTCTATGTGTGTTACTGCAAGGCACAGTGTTCTACACCACTATAAAGGCTCTATGCAGCCAGCAAATAGCAGTTTTTAACGTAATTCGCCACAAATAAATTCGGATCGAAATGCATTTTTCCCCCAAAAATCGTCGAACTGTCAAATCAAATTTTTGAAAAATTCACTCATCTCTAGTATTAATCGGCCAATGCACAGGCAATTATCTGGAACAAACTAAACATTCAGGATAATTGCAAGACTGTGAGCAGAGGGGATAGCTGCATTTACACTGCCAACAAATGACTTCATGTGTTGCATTAAAGGTGCTTCCGCACATTTTCTTGTTCATTGGTTGGTTTGTGATATATTTCCATGGAGGAATTTCCATAATCTACCTGTGTAAAAGGGTTTTAAGGCCTCTTTCACACAAGCAAATTGTGTCAGGATCTGTTCAGGAAAAGACTTTTTTTGCACACAAGTCAATCCTTTTTTTTTTTAACTGCGTTCAGTGTGGGGGGTTTTTGCGTTCGGATCGTATACAATTTTCACTCGTGTGAAGAAAAACTGAAAAATAGTGACCTACATCTCCTAGCAAAGATCCTTTAAAAACGTATTGCATACGGATCTCTTCCATTTTTCATGCAAGCAGCATTCATTTCTGTGGGTGCAGGGCTGCGGGAAAAACACACAATATAGAACATTCTGTGATTTTTCCTGAACGCAAACATAATGCATGAAAAACGTGTGTACATACCCAGAGGCGTAACTAGAACTGACTGGGCCCCACAGCAAATTTTTGTACGGGGCCCCCCCACACACACTTACACACTTCTTCACAAACCGCCTCCTCCTGTGCAAACCCCTCTTATATGGCTATTTTGTGACTTTTTATTTACTGTATTTACTGTCATTTTTAGCATGACTTTGTTTTTTAACATTTCCAGTTGCTGACGGAGTTTATATTCAACTCAACCCCTTTAAAACCTGCGCTGCAATTGTAATAGACCTGTCTGATTTACCTCTACATATCCACAAGTATTTTAGCCTTTGTACCTTTCATACTGCAGCCATGGACGCAGTCATACACGCACTCTCCATATACATGGACGCAGTCATACACGCACTCTGCACATACATGGACGCAGTCATACACGCACTCTGCACATACATGGACGCAGTCATACACGCACTCTCCACATACATGGACGCACTCATACACGCACTCTCCACATACATGGACGCACTCATACACACACTCTCCACATACATGGATGCATTCATACATACATGGATGCATACATACACACACTCAACATATACATGGACACACTCATACACGCACTCAACATATACATAGATGCATTCATACATGTGCTCACCATATACATAGATGCACTCATACACGCACTCTCCACATACATGGACGCACTCATACATGTGCTCACCATATACATAGATGCACTTATACACACACTCTCCACACATACATGGACGCACTCATACACACACTCTCCACACATACATGGACGCACTCATACACACACTCTCCACATACATGGATGCATTTATGCACACAGTCACCACATACATGGACGCACACATATACAATACACATATATAGACACCCAGCTTTCCTGCTGTGCCTCTCCCCCATACTTTAATGCCTCTGCACTTGTGCCATGCAGGATAGCAGGGAAGCTGGATGACATTTCATGATATAATTCACCCAGCTTTCCTACTGTACTGCATGTGCACAGTCTGGGAAAGCTGAATATAACCGCAGTAGTTCCCCTGCTACTCACAACACTAGTGCAGTTGTGGCAATCCAACTGATGTTCAGCATGTTGGGCAGGGAAGGTTCAGGCTGCTGGAATCGCGGGTAGAAAAGGGGCGGGGCTATTATAGCTCCGCCCACATCGGGCCATCCTGTTGCTGGTCACTGTCCATCATAAGAACTGAGGAGGGGAGATGCAGAGCAATGTCACTGATGTCAGGTCAGTGACAGAGGTGCAAGTGCAGGACTCTGGACCCGATGCAGGAGAAATCAGCTTCTCTGACAGGGGCCCGGGGTGACGAAGTACAGTGACTGCTCCCGGGCCCCTTCTGAGCTCGGGCCCCGAAGCAGCTGCTTCCCTGATAGTTACACCACTGTAAATACCCCACTGGAATAAATGAGTCAGGATTCAGTCCGGATGCTGTGTGTTCATGCATCACATCTGGATTGAAAACTCGCTTGTGTGAAAAGGGTCCTCAGGGTTATTTCAGATGAGTGTGTCCAGTGCAGAAAAACATGCTCTGAGTGGGAGCACGATTTCCCGTTATGGACACTGCTCCTTTCACAGGACCATATGGCATAAAGATTCCTTCACAAATTGTGGATTTTGAAAATCAGTCCTATTCACCTGAATGGAGCTTGCAGAAATCCATGTACTTTCCACCGCATTCAAATGAATGGAACTGATTTTCAGTAGCGGAAAATTCTGCAACAAAATCGGCCACGTGTAAAAGCACCCTTATAATGACTTATCATGCTGCGTGTGTGTCTCTCTCTGTGTAACAGGGTAAAATGTATTTTATATGTTTTATATGGTGACATATGTTGATTCATTTGTAGCTGGGAAAAAAGCTCAGCAAAAAAACACATTGGTACTCTGTATGAAAGGGTTTTTAATTTTTACAATATTTGTATTGCTTCAGTACTCTTAAAATAAAAAAATTAACCAATTTAACGGATAGCTTTGATTGACAATATTTTCCTGTCTTGTGTCATTAGCTCCATTACAGACTAAGGCCTCATGCACACGACCGTATGAATGAGTCTGCACCCGTTCCGCAAAATTCAATTTCTATGGGGCCGCAAAAGATGCGGACAGCACATGGTGCATCCGTAGTTCCATGCCACTGCCCTGCAAAAAAAAAAAAGAACATGCCCTACACCACTGAGCCTCATAAATAATAGTTTTGCGGCTTTTTAAATGCCATTGTAATTAGATTTCGTTGCTACTGGCATATTTACGCCACCCTTGCCAGTTTCCCAAGAGGAGTGTCCCAAGGCAGGGTCTAGGCAGGGCCATCATAATTAATTACACTAGGAACTGGCATAAATGATAACTGAAATCTACACCAGCTGCAGACTGCCGGAGGCATTCAATTTGTGATCAGGCCTGCGCTTCATCATAAATTTAATGCCTGTTCTGGCAGCCAAGCCCTCTTAAGGTCTAAGTTTCTCCTATGTTGTCTGCTACTGCAGCGAGCCACAGGAGAGGCAATCAACAGAGAGAATAGGAGTAGTAGGAGTGATGGACACCCAGGACCCCTGTTGATCAACTGTTTGAGAAGGCATTGGCACTCGCAGTAGCGCCAAAGCCTTCTCTCAGCAAACCAAGCACAGCGCCATACATTGTATAGCGGCTGTGCTTGGTATCGCGCTCAGCCCCATTCACTTTAATGGCATCACACGGCCTGGGGAAAGCTGAGTGATCAGCTGGGGTCCCAGGTATCAGACCCCCACTAATCAGATACTGATTACCTATTCAGAGGCTAGGTCATCAATGTAAAACTACAGAAAAAACCCTTTGACAGTCTGTATGTGAATATTCTATGTAATTTTTTTGTACAAAAAATGGGTGTCAGTAGCAGTGTCTTCAGTGTGTTTGTAGAAAGGAAAGTACATTTTAGGCCTCTTTCCCACAGGCGCGTGCTCCCCGTTGCCGTATTGCGGACCGCATTTGTGGATCCGCAATACACGGGTGCTGTTCCGTGGGCATTCGGCATCACGGATGCGGACCTATTCACGTCAATGGGTCCGCAAATCTGGAGATGCAGAAGGGAACCACGAAACGGAACCCTACGGAAGCACTACGGAGTGCTTCCGTGGGGTTTTGTGCCGTACTTCCGTTCCGCAAAAAGATAGAACATGTCCTATGTTTTTGCGGCACGGCTGGATCGCGTACCCATTCAAGTGAATAAGTCTGCGATCCGCTGCGGCTTCCCCACGGACTGTGTTTGTGCATTGCGGCCCGCATTTTGCATGCCGCAGCACGACCACGTGGGCGCACACGCCCGTGGGAAAGAGGCCTTATTGTGCCTCTCTGTCTTTATGTTCCAGAAAACAGACTTGCATACTTTGAGTGACTGTGTACAAAAAATGTCAGGAATATGTAGGGGTTCCAAGTCCAACCAAAAGACCAAGGGCCAGGCCTTGTCCTACCAGAGCTACAATGTAGGTAGTAGCAGCACCAGCTATTCTGCCAGAGGTAGCAGTAGTTGTAGGCCACAGTTCATCTTGGCTTCATAAAGACACAACATTATTATTGAGGAGAGAGAGGATGAGATTGTGGATTGGATGGCAGACTCTTCAGTCGTGCAGGATGATGTAAAGGTGACTTTTGAGTCTGACACCGTGCCTTGGAGCCAAGGGTCACAGCATTCCTCCTGCTCTGCTCCTCCTCCTTGAATCCACAGAAAAGCCTTTTGGTTGCATCATCTCTGTGTCACGGCCTATGGTGTGTTTTGTGACACTTTCCTTCACTTGGTTACCCATGGCAACGTGTGGTGTTGTGTGCATGTGGTGGCAGTGTCTCAGCCCTATGGCTGATCCCCAGGACATGGTTGCCACGCATGCCGTTGCCCGCGGCAACAGGTGAAGTGTGTGTTTGTTTATGTGTGTACTTCCCCTTTAAGTGGCCGTCTTCCCTTGCCTTGTGTTGGAAGGGTTAATTCCCTTCTGTGTGTTTGATCACCTGGTGTGTCTAAGTGTGGGTGTGGCTACTTTGGGCTATAAAGCCTCTGCTGTTTTCAGTTAGCTGAGGGGTTCTTCAGCCATGGTTGCTGGAGACATCCTCCTGTTATACCATCTGCCAGTGGGGGCCACCCTTGTGGTCATACTGTCACGGCTGAGGATGGGGAAAACCCTCAGCCGTGTGGTATCAGCAGATGGATGGCCTGTGAAACTCCTGTTCCTCCGCATCTAGCAGGAACAGGTCGTCTTACCCTGCTCCTAGTCTAGGGCCACCCTGAGGGCTAGAAGGGACTCCAATGTTCCGGAGTATGAGCTCTCCCACCATCAGGGTCGGCTCATACGGCTAGGAGACAGGGTCAGAATTAGGGATTGATAGGAGGTGACCTGCTCCCTGATTCCTGTCCTGGCCTTGCACTGACCATCCATCTGCTGATACCGCACGGCTGAGGGTTTTCCCCATCCTCAGCCGTGACACTCTACCTTCGCTGTTCCCTTCTAGTGGAATGCCTTCTTTTTTTTTCCTAAGAAGAGGCAACAAAATTCCACCATGCCCTATGGACGAGGGTAAAGAGAGTCTCCCTGTTAATGACTTGTGTGAGATCAGTCACTGTTTAAACTGCCTTGAGGAGGATGTTCAGAAGAAGGCTGGGGACCCCATGCATAGCTGTGTTGGTGGTGGTAATAGTGGCATCTGTAGCAATAGTATTGGTGGTGGGGCTTCGACAATGGCAGTCAGGGCGAATACAGGGCAGGGAATGGGGAGGCGACCAAGGAACACACCATGATATATAACAGCCTGACAAAAATGCCTTATTTTTTACAACATTCATCTGACAGGGTAGATCATGTGCTATTTTTATAGAGTAGGTTGTTACGGACGCAATCATATCAAATATGTCTACTTTCTTTGTTTGTTTCAGAGTACTTTTACATTTGCGGCAGTGTGTCATAAATCCCGGGGACTTAAAAGAGTTCTTCCATGAAAAACAGGAGAGAGAATTCTCAAACAGGACCCCTCCTCCTGGCCGCAATACCATTTTGGACCAGTTCATTGACTCCTTTAGAAATGTAGTACAGTCTACAATACTGGACAAACATATAAAAGAAACATTCAACATCAACATACAGGAAAGGAGGGCAATTCAAACCTTAAAAAACAACAAAGGAATCACCATAAATCCTGCAGATAAAGGTGGCGCTATAGTCCTTTTGAATACTTTGGACTATGTAGAAGAAGCACATTGACAACTCAGACACACAATACTATATCAAAATGGAGGGAGACCCAACTCAGAAATATTTGAAAGAGTTGAAATAGGTCATCAGGGGTCTTCCTGCAGGATCCACGCAACTTTTAGACTTGGTACCTGAGAATCCCAGGATCAGACTATTCTACATGCTCCGCAAAATACACAAAGCAGGGAATCCAGGGAGGCCGATCATTTCAGGTGTGGGAACCCTCACTGAAAAAATCTCAGGTTGGATAGAGGGCATCCTCAAACCATTAGTGAGGAACACAAAAAGTTATCTACAGGACACCACTGACTTATTGAACAAACTGTCAACCATAGGTCCCCTCCCTAAAGGCACAATCTTGGCAACCATGGATGTGGAATCCTTGTATTCGAATATCCCGCACAATGATGGATTAACTGCTTGCCGAATATACTTGGAGGCGAATGGGATCGTTTCAGAGTCTGTACTACAACTGACCAAATTCATCCTCACCCATAACTATTTCTCTTTTGACAAGGAGATATATTTACAGTGCACTGGGACCGCCATGGGCAGTAAAATGGCACCGCAATATGCAAATCTCTTCATGGCAAAACTGGAAAATGACTTTTTGGTATCCTGCCTCAAAAAACCCTTGGCCTACTTCCGTTTCATTGATGACATCCTAATAATCTGGACCGACTCTGAACATTAACTGATAAAATTTCATGAACAATTCAACAAATTCCATCCCACCATAAACCTGACCCTCAACTATTCCCACACAAAAGTCAGCTTTCTGGACACCACTATAAAACTTCAAGACAGCTCAATACAGACATCCCTGTATCGGAAACCTATTGATCGGCCTACATACCTCAACAGAACAGCTTCAACCCCAAACATATTAAAAAGTTCATCATCTATAGTCAAGCCGTCAGATATAACCGAATCTGCTCCAGCCCATCAGACAGGAATGAGCATTTACAATATCTGAAAAGGACATTTTTACACCAGGCCTATCATCCTGCTTCAATTGAAGATCAGATCACAAGAGCCACCAAGATCCCCAGAAGTCAACTTCTCCAATACAATGAAAAGAAACAGAACCAGCGCATACCTCTGGTTGTGACCTACAACCCACAACTAGAGGTACTGAGGAAAACTGCCCAAAAATTATATCATGTCCTACGTAAGGATGAACGACTAAAAACAATCTTCCCAGATCCCCCCCTTACTAGCTTACCGACAACCTCCAAATCTAAGGAACATTCTGATCAGATCAAGTTCAAGGCCATGTACCACAGAAAAAGGAACCCATCCCTGTAATATAAGAAGATGCAAAACCTGTTCCCATATAATGACAACAGATAGGATCCGGATCCCCAACACACAGCAGAACTATAGTATCCCTGGGACATTCACATGTTCTCGATCTAATGTTGTTTATCTGATTCTCTGCACTAAATGTCCTGTTGGAGGCCTCTACGTTGGAGAAACAGGACAGAGACTCAATGCAAGGATGAGGTCCCACCACCACACAATTAAAGAGAAGAAGCTACACTTTCCTGTGGCTAAGCATTTCTGTAGCCCAGGACACAATGTGGAACATATTAAAAGGTAACTTCAAATCCCAAAAAGCTAGAAGAATTTGGGAATACAAATTTATAACACTGATTGACACTTTGAATACCGGACTGAATTTGTCCCTGGGATTTATGACACACTACAAGATCTAAAGAGTCTTCTATAGACATAGTCAGGGCACCAGGTCTCTGAGATAACATCAATTTAGAGACCATAAAACTTTCACACCCCTTATCTGTAAGATAATTAAGGACTCATTCTCACTGTGATATGGCACATTAGTACAGTTCAAGCTTATCAAGTGTCTTCAATCCACCAGTTCCCAGGACAAGCCACTTGATCAAGATTATGCTGTTCAACACACGTGAATAGTGCCTGCAGAGTCTTAACGTAGTGTGTGGTATTAATTTGAACCAATCATAGCTTTCAGAGGTACAGCATGGAGTACTTGACATTACATTTGACTGTGATGAACTTACCTCTATCTTTTTAAACCGCTGTGGAGAAGTCAAGGTCAGTGAAACTGTAGCATTCTGAATAGTAAGATACCCAATCTCACATGTCATGCATAGTACAGTGTCCCTATCTCTGTAATTGAGTAATTTAGCAATGCAATTTCTGGAAGCAGAACAAGGTAGTCCAGGGTTAGCAAGGATATGGTGTTCTTGTTCCATGGCAAATGTAGAAGAGAATTTTTCACAGCCAAATTTGTTGATTACCCAGTCCTCTAGAAAAGTTTCAGGGATCTTCCCCTCTGCTGCGTCCAGGAGACCTATAAAGCGGAGATTCAAGCGGTGTTGCTGATTTTCCTGATCATCGAGTTTAGCCAAAAGCTGGGCACATTACAAAGAGAAGCCTTTTAGTTGCATTATCTCTGTCCGCACTGCCTCCTCCTAGTGAGGCATCTTTGGTTTTCCTAAGAACGGGCACCAAAACCCTATGTGCTATGTAAGATAATCAAGAGAGTCTCCATGTTGATGACTTGTGTTAAAGCAGTAAGGAAGGGTTCAGGGGGAGGTGTGGGACACTATGTATCACTGTGTTAAGGGCCTTTTACACAGGCTGAGAATCCCAAAGATACAAGTGATTATCTGGAGGTGTAAATGTACTGCTGATTACCCAATGAACAAGTGAAACGCTCATTCATTGGGTAATTCAATTGTTGTGCGCACACAAAAACTATTGTTCACTGATACAACAGGATCTACTGCCAACAAACAATACTATTACTCAGAGTCTGTATGGGAATGAGCAATGGCATTATCAATCGCTCATCCCCATACTGTGGAGGAGATTGCGGCATTTGAGGAGGCCAAGCAAGCCAAGATGACATAACACAATCTGATAAAATTGTACAGGTCCTTGAAACTGCTCTCACCTTTGTTGCTTTCACGGAAGCACGGGCCCAGTCCGGACGACTGTGTACAAACGTAATCCAAAGAAAAAACGTGTGGTCCAGCTTCCCATAAAAACTTGCATCTTTATTAATAATAAAAAACTGTTATCCAAACACGAATCACATACAAGATCCACAATCTCAATCCTTACTCATGACAAACAGAAAAGTCAATGTTCACCTCTCTTTAAACATGTGGTGCACCAGGTAATCAAGACTTCGGCATCACATGCTCAAAAGTGGAGGAGAACTTATCAGACATCAAAAACTAACACTCAATGCATCAAAAAGAAAAGACATGTATATAGTACGGAAAACCGATAAAAATTCTTTTAACAATATTGTAAAATCAGATCGTGTTTTCTGTTCAGACCTGTGGAACAGCAACTTCCCAATTTAAACATCCAATATGCCTCACGGCTGAGGAGTTTTCGTTTGTGATCTCCTCCTCTAATGGGGAGAGTAACCCTTTCCACTCCCTGAACAGAAAACACTCTTGTATCGCCTTTGTGCACAGTGGCAAAGTGAAAACTGGCTGCAGATACATTGTGAGTTTTATAATATGGTAAATCTGATAAATGTTTGCGCATTCTGCTTTTTATTTATTTTGTAGTGTAACCTACATATTGTAGAAGACAATCTCTGCAGGTGATTACATAAATTGCATAATCTGTGTTACAGTTCAATTTTTGTTTTATGGTTTAATTCTTGCCATTCACAGTCGATGTTACATTTTGACCACTGACATGTATTTACAACAGATACATCTGTTACTACCACATTTGTAGCTTCCTTTATAGGTGAGCCACATATGTGGAGTTACTGTTTGTTCCTCGAAAAGATTGGGGCTGATTTTTTGTCCTATGGTTGTGGCTCTGCGGGCCACACATTTAACCCTCTTATTGACAATCCCTTTACACTCCTGGTCAAAGTTTAATACAGGGAGATGTCGCTGTATGATATTACAAATCTCCATGTATTCCTTACTATAACCTGTCACAAGTTGCTGGCTTCCCTTTTTTATCTTTTTTTTTTGTTATTTTCCTATCCGAAACTGCCTTTTGGGGAAATATTTTCTTTCTGTCTAAAGAGAGAGCCCATTTTTTGGCCTCCTCTATAGACCGTGTAGCATAATTTCTCGCAAGCAAACTGCTACCGATATTATCTGCTTCCCTCATAAATGCAGTACTATCCTAAGGCCTCTTTCACACGGGCGTCCCGGATTTGCTCCGGATGCGTCGCATGTGCATTGAGGGAAAACCATGCAAGTAGGCACGCAATTGCAGTCAGTTTTGACTGCGATTGCGTTCTGATGTTCATTTTTTTTCCGCGCGAGTGCAATGCGTTTTGCACGCACATGAGAAAAAGCTGAATGTGGAACCCAGACCCGAACTTCTTCACTGAAGTTCGGGTTTGGGTTAGGTGTTCTATTCATTTTATTATTTTCCCTTATAACATGGTTATAAAGGAAAATAATAGCATTCTGAATACAGAATGCATAGTAAAATGTGCCTTGTAAAATCAGATCGTGTTTTCTGTTCAGACCTGTGGAAAAGCAACTTCCCAATTTAAACATCCAATATGCCTCACGGCTGAGGAGTTTTCGTTTGTGATCTCCTCCTCTAATGGGGAGAGTAACCCTTTCCACTCCCTGAACAGAAAACGCTCTTGTATCTCCTTTGTGCACAGTGGCAAAGTGAAAACTGGCTGCAGATACATTGAGAGTTTCATAATATGATATATCTGATAAATGTTTGCGCATTCTGCTTTTTGTAGTCAAACCTACATATTGTAGAAGACAATCTCTGCAGGTGATTAACCCTTTCTACCCCGGGCCAGTTTTCACCTTCCTGCCCATAAAGTCACTTTATGTGGTAATAACTTTACAATGCTTTTACTTATCCAGGCCATTCTGAGATAGTTTTCCCGTCACGTATTGTATTTCATGACAGTGGTAAAGTTGTGTAAAAATTTATTTTTTTTAAATACCAAATTTACCCAAAGATTTCGAAAAATTAACAAATTAGCAAATTTTTATTTCTCTAGTTTTATAATAGATAGTAATAGTTATTACTTTACATTCCCCATATGTCTATTTCATGTTTGGATCATTTTGTGTATGCCATTTAATTTTTTGGGGATGTTAGAATGCTTAGGCATGGGCGTCACCGACCGGATAAGATGCGGGTGCGTTGCGGGAAAATGCGCAATTTTTCCACGCGAGTGCAAAACATTTTAAAGCGTTTTGCACGCACGTGAGAAAAATCGGCATGTTTGGTACCCACTTTGCAGAAGTTCGGGTTTGTGTTAGGTGTTGTGTAGATTTTATAACCATGTTATAAGGGAAAATATTAGCATTCTTAATACAGAATGCTTAGTAAAATAGGGCTGAAGGGGTTAAAAAAAAAAAAAAAAAAAAATTAACTCGCCTTAATCCAACAGCCCGGCTTCTCTTCAGTCTTCTTCTTTGCTGTCCAGGAGGAAAAGGACCTGTGGTGACGTCACTGCGCTCATCACATGGTCCATCACATGATCCATCACCATGCGAGAACAAGTGGATGAGGTGAGTTAAATTAGGATTATTTTTTTTTAAACCATCACTATTTTACTAAGCATTTTGTATTAAGAAAGCTATTATTTTCCCTTTTAACCATGTTATAAGGGAAAATAATAATGATCGGGTCCCCATCCCGAGCATCTCCTAGCAACCATGCGTGAAAATCACACCGCCTCCGCACTTGCTTGCGGATGCTTGCAATTTTCACGCAGCCCCATTCACTACTATGGGGCCTGCGTTGCGTGAAAAACGCACAAAATAGAGCATGCTGCGATATTCACGCAACGCACAAGTGATGCGTGAAAATCACTGCTTATGTGCACAGCCCCATAGAAATGAATGGGTCCGGATTCAGTGGGCGTGCAATGCGTTCACCTCGCGCATTGCACCCACGCGGAAATCTCACCCGTGTGAAAGAGGCCTTAGAAGTTTAGACGCAAATCTTGAAATTTTTCTGAAAATTTCCAAACCCGACTTTTTAAGGACCAGTTCAGGTCTGAAGTCACTTTATGAGGCTTACATAATGTAAACCACCCAAAAATGACCCCATTTTAGAAACTACACCCCTCAAGGTATTCAAAACTGGTTTTACTATCTTTGTTAACCCTTTAGGTGTTCCACAAGAATTAAAGGAAAATGTAGATTACATTTCAGAATTTCAAATTTTTGGCAGATTTTCAGATTTTATTGCCCTGATTCTGTAGTTTACAGAAACACCCCATATGTGGTTGTAAATTGCTGTATGGGCACACGGCAGGGCGCAGAAGGAAAGGAACGCCATATGGTTTTTGGAAAGCAAATTTCACTGGGATAATTTTAAGCTGCCATGTCACATTTGAAGACCCCCCTGATGCACCCCTAGAGTAGAAACTCCCCAAAAATTATCCCATTTTGAAACTACGGGATAAGGTGGTAGTTTTGTTGGTACTATTTTATGGTACATATGATTTTTGGTTGCTCTATATTACACTTTTTGTGAGGTAAGGTAACAAAAAATAGCTGTTCTGGCACAGTTTTTTTTACAGTGTTCATCTGACAGGTTAGATCATGTGGTATTTTTATAGAGCAGGTTGTTATGGATGCGACAATACCAAAATAATTTTTTAGTGTCTCCATATTCTGAAAGCCATAGTTTTATTTTTATTTTGAGCGACTGTTTTATGTAGGGGCTCATTGTGGTTTGATTGTTACTATTTTAGGGTGCATATGACTTTTTGATCGCTTGGTATTACACTTTTTGTGACGTAAGGTGACAAAAAATTGCTTTTTTGACACACTTTTACATTTTTTTTTTTTACGGTGTTCATCTGAGTGGTTAGGGCATGTGATATTTTTATACAGCAGGTTGTTATGGACGTGGCAATACCTAATATATCTACTTTTTTATTTAAGTTTTACACAATAACCGCATTTTTGAAACAAAAAAAATTATGTTTTCGTGTCTACATTGTCTGAGAGGGATAGCTTTTTTATTTTTTGACAGATTGTCTTAAGTAAGGTCTAATTTTTTGAGGGATGAGGTGACTGTTTGATTGGTACTATATTGGGGGCATACGCCTTTTTGATCGTTTGCTATTACAATTTTTGTGATGTAAGGTGACAAAAAATTGCTGTTTTTATTTTTTTTTAAATGACGGTGTCCATCTGAGGGGTTAGCTCATGTGATATTTTTATACAGCAGGTTCTTACGGATGCGGCGATATATGTATGCTTTTTTTATTTATTTACGTTTTACACAATAACAGCATTTTTTTTAACAAAAAAAATCATGTTTTCGTGTCTCCATATTCTGAGAGCCATAGATTTTTTTTTTTAAGCTATTGTCTTAGGTAGGGTCTCATTTTTTTGCGGGATGAGATGATGGTTTGATGGTACAATGTTTGGGTGCGTATGACTTTTTGATCGCTTGGTATTACACTTTTTGTGATGTAAGGTGACAAAAAAATAGCTTTTTTGACATATTATATATTTTTTTTACAGTGTTTACCTGAGGGGCTAGGTCATATAATATTTTTATGCAGCAGGTCCTTATGTACGTGGCAATACCTAATATGTATACATTTAGTACATTTGGTACTATTTTGGGGGAATACGCCGTTTTGATCGCTTGGTGTTGCACTTTTAGTGACAAAAAAAATGTTTTTTTAGCACAGTTTTTATTTTATTTTTTTGATGGTGTTCATCTGAGGGGTTAGGTTGTGAAGATATGTGTATTAGGTTGCCTGTGAAATATACAATGTTATTCGTTGATTTGACAGTGTTTGTGGCTTCTGAGGGATATGTTAAATGTCTGTGTACTGTAATAGGTGGGACATTGTATATTTGAGTAGTGATGTCTATCCTATTGTCCCCCCGTGTGTATTGGCGATTTTCCTTTGTAATGAGAGATAATCGACTTACTTCTCAATTGTTTCCAGGATAGAGGGCTCTGTAAAACCAGTCTGGGCCGGATAGCATGCTTACAGCCAGGCCCCAAAAATACTTTTACTAACTTCGGAACCCCTGGTTTGATTCGTGCCCTTTTTGTTAATATGTTGTTCCCCTGAATAGATTGATTGTGAATATGTAATTTTTATGGAAATGTGATGTATAGTTTTAAAGTTATAGTATATGTGTAAAAACTGTATTTCTCTGCCTGTGATAATTACATTTCCCATTGTGTAGGGTAATTGTATCCCAGGCAGAGGGGAGGATTTTATGTGGGCTTTAACCCTTGTTTTATTGGCTACTGTAAGGGAATTACTGCAACCAAGGTCCGTTCTGCGAAAAGCAAATGAACTACACGCTACCCCTAATTGAGTTCGTTAGGCTACTTTCACACTTGCGGCAGAGAGATCCGGCAAGCAGTTCCGTCGCCGGAACTGCCTGCCGGATCAGGCAAAATGTATGCTAACTGATGGCATTAGTAAGACTGATCAGGATCCTGATCAGTCTTAAAAATGCCTGATCAGTCGAAAAAATGCATTGAAATGCCGGATCCGTCTTTCCGGTGTCATCTGGCAAAAACGGATCCGGCATTTATTTTTTCACCTTTTTTTCAGTCTGCGCATGCGCATACCGGAAGGACGGATCCGGCATTCTGGTATTCTGAATGCCGGATCCGGCACTAATACATTCCTATGGGAAAAAATGCCTGATCCGGCATTCAGGCAAGTCTTCAGTTTTTTTAGCCGGAGATAAAACCGTAGCATGCTACGGTTTTCTCTTTTGCCTGATCAGTCAAAACGACTGAACTGAAGACATCCTGATGCAAACTGAACGGATTAGGGCTCTTTTACACCTGCGTTATTGTCTTCCGGCATAGAGTTCCGTCGTCGGGGCTCTATGCCGGAAGAATCCTGATCAGGATTATCCTAATGCATTCTGAATGGAGAGAAATCCATTCAGGATGCATCAGGATGTCTTCAGTTCCGGAACGGAACGTTTTTTGGCCGGAGAAAATACTGCAGCATGCTGCGCTTTTTGCTCCAGCCAAAAATCCGGAACACTTGCCGCAAGGCCGGATCCGGAATTAATGCCCATTGGAAGGCATTGATCCGGATCCGGCCTTAAGCTAAACGTCGTTTCGGCGCATTGCCGGAGCTGACATTTAGCTTTTTCTGAATGGTTACCATGGCTGCCGGGACGCTAAAGTCCTGGCAGCCATGGTAAGTGTAGTGGGGAGCGGGGGAGCAGTGTACTTACCGTCCGTGCGGCTCCCCGGGCGCTCCAGAGTGACGTCAGGGCGCCCCAAGCGCATGGGTCACGTGATCGCATGGATCACGTCATCCATGCGCATGGGGCGCTCTGACATCATTCTGGAGCGCCCCGGGAGCCGCACGGACTGTAAGTATACCGCTCCCCCGCTCCCCACTACTACTATGGCAACCAGGACTTTAATAGCATCCTGGGTGGCATAGTAACACTGAAAGCATTTGGAAGACGGTTCCGTCTTCAAATGCTTTCAGTACACTTGCGTTTTTCCGGATCCGGCGGGCACCTCCGGCAACGGAAGTGCATGCCGGATCCCAACAACGCAAGTGTGAAAGAGGCCTTACTCTCCATTCAGAATGCATGGGGACATACCTGATCAGTTCTTTTCCGGTATAGAGCCCCTGTGACGGAACTCTATGCCGGAAAAGAACAACGCAAGTGTGAAAGTAGCCTTACATAGGTCATCTGATATTTTTATAGAGCCAGTCGATACGGACGCGGCAGTACCTAATATATCTTTTTTTCCCTAATTTTTACATTTTTTATATTTACTTTATTTTGGGAAAAGGACACTTATTTTCTTTTACTTGAAACTAGTAATATATTTATTTGAAAACTTTTCTTTTTTTTTTACTAAATTTTTTGTCCCACTCTGGGAATTCAACTTTTGGGTGTCTGATCCCCTTTACAATGCATCACAATACTTCTGTATTGTGATGCATTGGCTGTAAGTGTATTACACACTGTAATACACTTACAGCCTTCCTGCCTGTGAGATCCAGGGGGCTGGATCTCATAGGCTGTCACGGAAGGCAGCCACGATGCCTAAGGAGTTCATCGGGCTGCCTTCCCTGCCATCTAGTCCCCGTCACAGCAATGGGGGGTACCGATGGCCACCCTGCAACTGGCACGATCCCGCACGTGCCGCGGTCAGCGCTGACGGTGGCAGTGTGAGGGTTAATGCGCCGGCATCTGTGTTTTCACCGGTGCCGGAGCATACAGCAGGGGTCTGGCTATCAGTGACTGCCGGACCCCTGCCGCTGATCGGGCGGGCGCAGCTCCTGCACCCGCCCAATCAGCCTGCCGTTCATGTACGGCACTGGTCCTTAAGTCACATCCATCAGCGGGTCCTTAAAGGGTAAATGGTGTATATTTTTTGCAGCTGGCAGGAGTCTCTATGGGGGCAAAATTTTCCCCTTTGATAGCTAATATTTTTATGGCTTGGTGGGAAAGACAGTTTTTATTTACGGAAGCTAACATTTTTCTAAATAATATCAAGTGGTATGGACGATACATAGACGATCTGTTAATTATATGGGTCACCAATGTGGCGGACATTCCAGTTTTAGGTGAATACTTAAATGAGGGGATAGATACAATCAAATTTAGCATCCATAATGATATAGTATTTCTGGAGCTGCATTTATATGGTGATGCCGCCAATTCAGTAATTTCAACATTAACCCATAGAAAAGAGATGGCTGGGAATATTCCCTTTTAGCAACTTCATGTCACCCACCTCATGTGATAAGGAACATACCAAGGGGCGAAACGTTGTGAGCAAGACGCAACTGCTAGGCTCCTTTCACACGGGCGAGAATTTTGCGCGGGTGCAATGCATGAGGTGAACGCATTGAACCCGCATTGAATCCGGACCCATTCACTTTAATGGGGCTGTGCAGATGAGCAGTGATTTTCACGCAGCATGTTCTATAGTCTGCGCTTTTCACACAACGCAGGCCCCATAGATATGAATGGGTCTGCGTGAAAATCGCAACCATCCGCAAGCAAGTGCAGATGCGGTGCGATTTTCATGCATGGTTGCTAGGAGATGATGTTATTAAATTGATAAAAGTCAATTTACTGTATTATTTTCCCTTATAACATGGGAGATCTATCTATATTAAGCATGACCTGCGCTGATGACACGATTATGTCATCAAAGGTCCTTTTGCAGGTCCTGAAAGAAGAAGAAAGAAGAATATGCCGACTGTGCGAACAAGTGGATGAGGTGAATTTTTTATTACATTTTTTTACCCCCTCAAGGCACATTTTAGTAAGCATTCTGTATTCAGAATGCTATTATTTTCCTTTATAACCATGTTATAAGGGAAAATAATAAAATGAATAGAACACCTAACCCAAACCCGAACTTCAGTGAAGAAGTTCGGGTCTGGGTACCACATTCAGCTTTTTCTCATGTGCGTGAAAAACCCATTGCACTCGCGCGGAAAAAACTGACCATCGGAACGCAATCGCCGTCAAAACTGACTGCAATTGCGTGCCTACTTGCACGGTTTTCCCGCAATGCACACGCAACGCATCCAGAGCAAATCCAGGTCGCCCGTGTGAAAGAGGCCTTAGGATAGTACTGCATTTATGAGGGAAGCAGATAATATCGGTAACAGATTGCTTGCGAGAAATTATGCTACACGGTCTATAGAGGAGGCCAAAAAATGGGCTCTCTCTTTAGACAGAAAGAAAATATTTCCCCAAAAGGCAGTTTCGGATAGGAAAATAACAAAAAAAAGATAAAAAGGGAAGCCAGCAACTTTTGTGACAGGTTATAGTAAGGAATACATGGAGATTTGTAATATCATACAGCGACATCTCCCTGTATTAAACTTTGACCAGGAGTGTAAAGGGATTGTCAATAAGAGGGTTAAATGTGTGGCCCGCAGAGCCACAACCATAGGACAAAAAATCAGCCCCAATCTTTTCGAGGAACGAACAGTAACTCCACATATGTGGCTCACCTATAAAGGAAGCTACAAATGTGGTAGTAACAGATGTATCTGTTGTAAATACATGTCAGTGGTCAAAATGTAACATCGACTGTGAATGGCAAGAATTAAACCATAAAACAATAATTAAACTGTAACACAGATTATGCAATTTATGTAATCACCTGCAGAGATTGTCTTCTACAATATGTAGGTTACACTACAAAATAAATAAAAAGCAGAATGCGCAAACATTTATCAGATTTACCATATTATAAAACTCTCAATGTATCTGCAGCCAGTTTTCACTTTGCCACTGTGCACAAAGGAGATACAAGAGTGTTTTCTGTTCAGGGAGTGGAAAGGGTTACTCTCCCCATTAGAGGAGGAGATCACAAACGAAAACTCCTCAGCCGTGAGGCATATTGGATGTTTAAATTGGGAAGTTGCTTTTCCACAGGTCTGAACAGAAAACACGATCTGATTTTACAATATCGTTAAAAGAATTTTTATCGGTTTTCCGTACTATATACATGTCTTTTCTTTTTGATGCATTGAGTGTTAGTTTTTGGTGTCTGATAAGTTCTCCTCCACTTTTGAGCATGTGATGCCGAAGTCTTGATTACCTGGTGCACCACATGTTTAAAGAGAGGTGAACATTGACTTTTCTGTTTGTCATGAGTAAGGATTGAGATTGTGGAGTCTGAAACGCATAGACATTGTGGATCTTGTATGTGATTTGTGTTTGAATAACAGTTTTTTATTGTTATTAATAAAGCTGCAAGTTTTTATAGGAAGCTGGACCACACGTTTTTTCTTTGGAGGTCCTTGAAACTGGATCAATGTGGTGAGGAGGAGGAGGTGGCATCAGAGGAGAGTGGTTGCAGCAGCAATTAAGAGCAGAGGCACATAAAGCAGCATCACCAGATCGAGTGGGAAAATAGAAGTGGCCACTAGCTGGCACAACATGAGTGTCCTCTTTCTCCTGGTCTCCTGCAGTTTCTGCTATACCAGTAGATTCTGCTGACTTTACTGAACTGATGATGTGCTCCCAACCTCGCTGGAAGATTCCTAGCCGCTATTATTTCTCAAAAAAAATCCATCCCTGCCTTGTATTGTCACATGGTGGAGAATGTGAGCTGCTCCTTACAGTTTTCATTGCCCGGCAAGGTGCATGCCATAGTCGACTCCTGGAGAAGCTGCTATGGGCACGGACAGTCATTCTTACGTTGAAAGGTGCTCGCTCTTGGACTTGCATTGTCTGCCAGAACAGTCTGCCATTCCACTGCATGATCCACAAGGTTCCAACTCGCTGGAATTCTGTCTTCCATATGCTGCATAAAGCAGTTAATAATTTAATCGTGCACCAGACCACCCCCACAGGGAACTGATTCCACTACTGTCACTTTCATCACCCCTACACAGCCACCATTACAACTACTACTACTCTAACACACCACACACACATCTACTTGGTACCTTTTCTGTTCCATGCTGTGCTGTTGCTGCTATGATTACCCCTACACAAATTATCCTTTCCACATCCACACTGTACTGCTCCCAAATAAAAGGGAGAATTTTTCCAGGCTTGTTCAACTTCAGACAGGGGCGGATTTGGAACTTAAAGTGACCATGAAATAATTTCCCCCATTTTGTAGTCGCGTCCAAATTGATGGAAGGCAGGGCCAACACAAGTAGGCAGGGCTAGCAATACCATATTGCGGCTTGTTATACCACCCCAACAGAGGCAAATACCACAGTCCCTCACAAAATACTGCCCCCCCCCATCAGCACAAAATACATCCCTAAAAACTTCCAGTAGTCGGCTATGAGGAGGATTCAGATGGCCCCTTGGGCATTGGCCCACTGGGAAATTTCCGTGTAAGGTCTATGGCCAATCTGCCCCTGACTTCAGAACAAACCACTGTTTCTTCTGATTATTAACACTTGTATGTGTATAAATACATACAGCATTCTTCCCTGTTAACATATAATTTTTGGATGCTTGTGCAGAATAAGCCACTATTTCTTATGACATTGGCTTCTACCTCACAGTTTTTTTTATTTGCCGTCCTCTGGATCAACTTGCTGGATAAAAGACTGAACTGGATGAACAATGTCTTTTTCAGCCTTATAAATAGAGATGTTGCGAACATTAAATTTTCCGTTCATGAACGGCGAACGTGAATTTCCGCAAATGTTCGCAAACGGGCGAAACGGACGAACCGCCATAGACTTCAATAGGCAGGCGAATTTTAAATCCCACAGGGACTCTTTCTAGCCACAATAGTGATGGAAAAGTTGTTTCAAGGGGACTAACACCTGGACTGTGGCATGCCGGAGGGGGATCCATGGCAAAACTCCCATGGAAAATTACGTAGTTGACGCAGAGTCAGGTTTTAATCCATAAAGGGCATAAATCTCCTAACATTCCTAAATTGTTTGGAATAACGTGCTTTAAAACATTAGGTATGATGTTGTATCGATCAGGTAGTGTAAGGGTTGCGCCCGCTTCACAGTGACAGACCAAACTATGACAGACCAAACTCCCCATTTAACGCACCGCAAACAACCGCAAACAGTCTATTTGCACAACCGCAAACTCCCCATTTGCACAAGGTTGGTTACCAAGCTAGCCATGTCCCGTTCCTTGTCCTCGCTGACGTCATTGAAGGTCTCTTCCTCCACCCAGCCACGTACAACACCAAGGGTCCCCGAAAGGTGACAACAAGCCCCCTGGGACGCCTGCTGTGGTTTGTCTTCCACCTCCTCAAAGCCACCTTCCTCTTCTGACTCCTCTTCTTCAGACTCCTCTCTCTGCGTTGCCTTAGGTCCAGCAATTGACGACGACAAGGCTGCTTCTGGTGGTGATGGTGACCACAACTCTTCCTCTTCATGCTCATCTACGGCTTGATCCAGCACTCTTCGCAGGGCACGCTCCAGAAAAAACGGGATGAGGTCGATGATGTTGCCTTGGGTTTGACTGACCAGGTTTGTCACCTCCGCAAAAGGACGCATGAGCCTACAGCCATTGTGCATGAGCGTTCAGTAACGCGGCAAAAAAATACCCAGCTCCGCAGAGGCTGTCCTCTTTTTTTTTTTTTATTAAAAAAATCTGTTCTTACCAGTTTAATCTCTGTTTTGTCCCCTATCAGGGGCCGGTGTGGTGTATGGAATAGATTTTAGGAACCGGGAGATGGAAAAAGATGCTTGGTTGGTCCTCTTACTTCCAATTTGGGGCACTGCGCGTGCACCGTGCAATGTACTGTGCTCTCTGATATGAGTGGTATGTTAAGTAGTACTATTCCTATCAGTTTAATCCCTGTTACGTCCCCTATCAGGGGACGTGTATCGAATAGAGTTTAGACAACCACAAAGAGTTGTCAATAGTTGACACACTCATGACATAAATTTTATTCCTCTATGTGTCAATCTTGATGTAGTGATGACTGTGCTCGTGCGCACGTTTGGGAGATTGCAGGCGAAGGCGGTTTTTCAAAGCCTATGGTCGTGCTGAGGTAGTTCAGTGACAGTTAAGTTACCCAGAAAACAATGATTCTGCAGTGTGGGCCCATTGTTGGCCTAGTAGGCTTTAATGATCACCTTAGATAATCACAAAGAAAATTAATGATTTTTCTATGCAAAATTATCCAGCCGATCGCTTTTGGTCTGTTCACAATGAAGCAACGACCTTATCATCTGGGGTGTGCCAACATTGCCGTTGCCAACACACTCATAGAGGTGATCGCTTCATTGTGATACGCAAGCCTTTTCACCACAACAAGGTAACGATCATGAAGGGGAAGTGACACATGTATGTGCCTTTTTTTTTGTTTTGTTTTTGCAGCCACAGTGCAGCACTAGAGGCCAGAAAAATTGCGTGTGGACCATTTTTAGCCCAAGGCATCTCATCAGGCCTTTTTTTGTCAAATGCATCACCCACTGTCAGTCCCTTCGGGATCCATGCCTCATTCATCTTAATAAAGGTGAGGTAATCTAGACTTTTTTGACCTCGGCGACTTCTCTTCTCAGTGACAATACCTCCTGCTGCGCTGACGGTCCTTTCTGACAGGACACTTGAAGCGGGGCAGGCCAGAAGTTCTATTGCAAATTGGAATAGCTCAGGCCACAGGTCAAGCCTGCACACCCAGTAGTCAAGGGGTTCATCGTTCCTCAGAGTGTCGATATCTGCAGTTAAGGCGAGGTAGTCTGCTACCTGTCGGTCGAGTCATTCTCTGAGGGTGGACCCCGAAGGGCTGTGGCGATGCGTAGGACTTAAAAAGCTCCGCATGTCCTCCATCAACAACATGTAAAGCGTGTCTGTAAAGCGTCCTGTCCTTGCCGGCGTGGTCGTGGTAGGAGGAGGATTACTTTCACCTCTTCCCCTGTTAGATTCCCGTTGTGCTGTGACATCACCCTTATACGCTGTGTAAAGCATACTTTTTAACTTTTTGGAACTGCTGCATCCTTTCCAACTTCCGGTAATTCAGTAACATTTCAGCTACTTTCTGCTTATACCAGGGGTCTAGTAGCGTGGCCACCCAGTACAGTTCGTTCTCCTTCAGCCTTTTTATACGAGGGTCCCTCAACAGGCATGACAGCATGAAAGACCCCATTTGCACAAGGTTGGATGCCGAGCTACTCATGTCCCGTTCCTCGTCCTCACTGATCTCATTGAAGGTCTGTTCTTCCCCCCAGCCACGTACAACACCACGGGTACCAGATAGGTGACAACGAGCACCCTGGGATGCCTGCTGTGGTTGGTCTTCCTCCTCCTCAAAGCCACATTCCTCCTCTGACTCCTCTTCCTCAGACTCCTCTTCCAGCGTTGCCGCAGGTCCAGCAAGCGATGCTGATAAGGCTGTTTCTGGTGGTGATGGTGACCACAACTCTTCCTCTTCCTCTTCACACTCATCTACGGCCTGATCCAGCACTCTTCGCAGGGCACGCTCCAGGAAGAAAACAAATGGGATGATGTCGCTGATGGTGCCTTCGGTGCGACTGACTAGGTTTGTCACCTCCTCAAAAGGACGCATGAGCCTACAGGCATTGCGCATGAGCGTCCAATAATGTGGCAAAAAAATATCCAGCTCTGCAGAGGCTGTCCTAGCACCCCGGTCATACAAATACTCGTTGACGGCTTTTTCTTGTTGGAGCAGGCAGTCGAACATTATTCCAACGTATCGGGCTGTCGCAAATCAAGCGCCTCACTGGCATGTTGTTTCGCCGCTGAATATCGGAAAAGTGCGCCATGGCCGTGTAGGAATGCCTGAAATGGCCACACACCTTCCTGGCCTGCTTGAGGACTTCCTGTAAGCCTGGGTAGTTATGCACAAAGCGTTTTACGATTAGATTCAACACATGTGCCATGCACGGCACATGTGCCAACTTGCCTAAATTCAATGCCGCCAACAAATTGCTTCCGTTGTCACACACCACTTTGCCGATCTCCAGTTGGTGCGGAGTCAGCCACTGATTCACCTGTGCGTTCAGGGCGGACAGGAGTGCTGGTTCGGTGTGACTCTCTGCTTTCAGGCAAGTCAACCCCAAGACGGCGTGACACTGTCGTATCCGGGATGTGGAATAGCCCCTGTGGAGCTGGGGGGTGCATTGGATGTGGAGCAAGACGCAGCAGCAGAAAAGGACTCAGCCGAGGAGGTTAGCGAAGAGAATGGAGTAGGAGGAGTAGAGGAGGTGGCAGCAGGCCTGCCTGCAAAACGTGGCGATGTCACCAACTCCTCTGCAGAGCCACGCATTCCATGCTTGGCAGCCGTCAGCAGGTTTACCCAATGCGCAGTGTACGTGATATACCTGCCCTGACCGTGCTTTGCAGACCAGGTATCAGTGGTCAGATGGACCCTTGCCCCAACACTGTGTGCCAGACATGCCATGACTTCCTTTTCCACAATTGAGTACAGGTTGGGGATTGCCTTTTGTGAAAGAAAATTTCGGCTGGGTACCTTCCACTGCGTTGTCCCAATAGCTACAAATTTTTTGAAGGCCTCAGACTCCACCAGCTTGTATGGTAAAAGCTGGCAGGCTAAGAGTTCCGACAAGCCAGCTGTCAGACGCCAGGCAAGGGGGTGACTCTGTGACATTGGCTTCTTACGTTCAAACATTTCCTTAACAGACACCTGAGTGTGGGCAGATGAGCAGGAACTGCTGAAGGTGAGAGGTGGAGTGGCGGATGGTTGAGAGGGGACAAGGAGGACAGCAGTGGTTGACGTGGCTGAAGATGCTGGACCAGGAGAAGGATGGTGGCTTTGAGTTTGTGTGCTGCTTGTACTCATCATGTGTTGATCCCATAGGCGTTTGTGATGTGAGATCATGTGCCTTCGCAAAGCAGTTGTACCTAGGTGGGTGTTGGACTTCCCACGACTCAGTTTCTTTTGGCACAGGTTGCAAATGGCATCGATGTTATCAGAGGCAGACACACAAAAAAAATGCCACACTGCTGAGCTTTGCAATGACGGCATTCTGGTGGTGGCAACAGCATGCGTTGATTGGCATGTTGTCTGGCTGACCCTGGGTGCCGATACATGCTGTCTGACTGTGCCACTAGCTCCGTGCGATGACCTCCCCCTGCTTCCAACTCGTCTCCTCCTCCTCTCTGTCTCCCCATCTAAACTTTTCCCCTGTTCTTCTTCTCTTCGAGCGGGCACCCACGTGACATCCACGGACACATCATCAACCTCTTCACTAGTATCTGACAACTCAGCAAAGGAAGCAGCAGCGGGTACAACATCATCATCATCACACCGTATGTCCATGTGTGTAATGCTGCTTGACTGAGACATATCCCTGTTATCTACATCCTCTGGCAATAATGGTTGCGCATCACTCATTTCTTCCAACTGATGTGTAAATAACTCCTCTGACAGATCAAGTGAAGCAGCTGTGGTGCTAGTGTTGGTGGTGGCGGCAGGCGGGCGAGTGGTAACTTGAGAGGTGCCCGAAGCTGAGCTGGAGGAGGATGGTGCGTCAAGGTTCCGAGAGGAAGCGGTAGAAGATTGGGTGTCCTGTGTTAGCCAGTCAACTATGTCCTCAGAACTTTTTGAGTTCAGGCTACGTGGCCTCTGAACACTGGGCATTATTCTAGGGCCAAAGGAAATCACAGCACCACGACAACGATGGCCCCTGAGGGGTGGCCTGCCTCTGCCTGTCATTTTTTTTTAGATTAGTGGTACTATGCGTGCAAGCTACTGTGACACCAGATATGAGTGGTGGGCACTGGCAGTAGTGGGCACAGTACATGCTGTGGGCCTGACACACACGCTGGCAGGCAACTGCAATTATATTACAGAGAATTTTTTTTTTACTGTTTTAAATGCAAGCTACTGTGACACCAGATATGAGTGGTGGGCACTGGCAGTAGTGGGCACAGTACACGCTGTGGGCCTGACACACACGCTGGCAGGCAACTGCAATTATATTACAGAGAATTTTTTTTTTACTGTTTTAAATGCAAGCTACTGTGACACCAGATATGAGTAGTGGGCACAGTACACGCTGTGGGCCTGACACACGCTGGCAGGCAACTGCAATTATATTACAGAGAAAAAATTGTTTTACTGTTTTAAATGCAAGCTACTGTTCCATTAGATATGAGTGGTGGGCACTGGCAGTGGGCACAGTACACGCTGTGGGCCTGACACACGCTGGCAAACAATTGCAATTATATTACAGAGAAAAAAGAAAAAAAAAGCAGACTGATGTACTAGCCCTAAAAAGGGCTTTTTGGGGTGCTGTCAGGACGCTGTCCTGACAGCAGATCAGATGAGTCTTTGAGGACTGGAGTGGACACAGAACACTGGCCTAGCTAACGATTTCCCTATTAAATCAGCAGCAGCTGCACTGTCCCTGCTCTCACTAACACTGCAGCTTCCGAATGAATCTAAGATGGATGCTGTCCTTGCTTTTTGATAGGAGGTGGGAGGGTCTGGAGGGGGAGGGTATGCTGCTGATTGGCGGGAATGTGTCTGCTGACTGTGAGGTACAGGGTCAAAGTTTGCTCAATGATGACGTATAGGGGGCAGACCGAACATCGCATATGTTCACCCGCCGCGGCGAACGCGAACAAGCGATGTTCGCCGGGAACTGTTCGCCGGCGAATAGTTCGGGACATCTCTACTTATAAACTATGTTACTATGTAGGGGCAGGAATCTGTCACCGTTAAGGCATCATTTTTGGACTCTTGGTCCCAAAAAGCTACAGTTTTTTCCCCATGTGTGTTTAAACACCATCTGTCCCCAATACTGGCTTTTTGTGATTGGTTTTTCTTTCGGAAACCTGAAGAAATATCTGTGTGGGCAACGATTTCCTAATGATAATGCAAAGAGACAATAACAGGGTTCCTGTAGTGGCAAGAAGTCTCCTTCTATTTTGAAATAAAATGTAAAAAAAAATAAAAAATAATAAAAATTTAAATCACCCTCCTTTGCACAAAATGAAAAAATAAAAATAAAAATTATGGGTATTGCCGCATGTGCAAATGCCCATAGTATGGAAATATAAAAATATTTTTCCCAACGGAAAGAGTAAAAATGGCTGATTCAAAGTTTTTGGTCGCTTCTCCTCCCACAAAAATTTAATAAAAAGTGATAAAAAATGTGTACACACCACATAAATGAAGGTTACAGATCACCCCACAAAAAATAAACCCTTCACATCACTCCATACACATAACTAAAAAAAGTTATAGGGTTTAGAATATGTCGACGAAAAGAAAAAAATAATAATAAAAAAAAAATATTTCAGTATTAAAACACAAGAAAAACTAAACATATGTGGTATCTCCTTAATCACACTGACCACTGACCTGGAAAATGAAAATAACTGATCATTTTTACTGTACAGGGAGTGCAGAATTATTAGGCAAGTTGTATTTTTGAGGATTAATTTTATTTTTGAACAACAACCATGTTCTCAATGAACCCAAAAAACTCATTAATATCAAAGCTGAATATTTTTGGAAGTAGTTTTTAGTTTGTTTTTAGTTTTAGCTATTTTAGGGGGATATCTGTGTGTGCAGGTGACTATTACTGTGCATAATTATTAGGCAACTTAACAAAAAACAAATATATACCCATTTCAATTATTTATTTTTACCAGTGAAACCAATATAACATCTCAACATTCACAAATATACATTTCTGACATTCAAAACAAAACAAAAACAAATCAGTGACCAATATAGCCACCTTTCTTTGCAAGGACACTCAAAAGCCTGCCATCCATGGATTCTGTCAGTGTTCTTGATCTGTTCACCATCAACATTGCGTGCAGCAGCAACCACAGCCTCCCAGACACTGTTCAGAGAGGTGTACTGTTTTCCCTCCTTGTAAATCTCACATTTGATGATGGACCACAGGTTCTCAATGGGGTTCAGATCAGGTGAACAAGGAGGCCATGTCATTAGATTTTCTTCTTTTATACCCTTTCTTGCCAGCCACGCTGTGGAGTACTTGGACGTGTGTGATGGAGCATTGTCCTGCATGAAAATCATGTTTTTCTTGAAGGATGCAGACTTCTTCCTGTACCACTGCTTGAAGAAGGTGTCTTCCAGAAACTGGCAGTAGGACTGGGAGTTGAGCTTGACTCCATCCTCAACCCGAAAAGGCCCCACAAGCTCATCTTTGATGATACCAGCCCAAACCAGTACTCCACCTCCACCTTGCTGGCGTCTGAGTCGGACTGGAGCTCTCTGCCCTTTACCAATCCAGCCACGGGCCCATCCATCTGGCCCATCAAGACTCACTCTCATTTCATCAGTCCATAAAACCTTAGAAAAATCAGTCTTGAGATATTTCTTGGCCCAGTCTTGACGTTTCAGCTTGTGTGTCTTGTTCAGTGGTGGTCGTCTTTCAGCCTTTCTTACCTTGGCCATGTCTCTGAGTATTGCACACCTTGTGCTTTTGGGCACTCCAGTGATGTTGCAGCTCTGAAATATGGCCAAACTGGTGGCAAGTGGCATCTTGGCAGCTGCACGCTTGACTTTTCTCAGTTCATGGGCAGTTATTTTGCGCCTTGGTTTTTCCACACGCTTCTTGCGACCCTGTTGACTATTTTGAATGAAACGCTTGATTGTTCGATGATCACGCTTCAGAAGCTTTGCAATTTTAAGAGTGCTGCATCCCTCTGCAAGATATCTCACTATTTTTGACTTTTCTGAGCCTGTCAAGTCCTTCTTTTGACCCATTTTGCCAAAGGAAAGGAAGTTGCCTAATAATTATGCACACCTAATATAGGGTGTTGATGTCATTAGACCACACCCCTTCTCATTACAGAGATGCACATCACCTAATATGCTTAATTGGTAGTAGGCTTTCGAGCCTATACAGCTTGGAGTAAGACAACATGCATAAAGAGGATGATGTGGTCAAAATACTCATTTGCCTAATAATTCTGCATGCAGTGTATATTGCTATAACTTTGTTTTTTCGAATATTCGTAATATTCTAAAACAAGAATATATAGCAATATAGCGAATATTAAAAAAAAAACGAATATAGAGCAAAATTCGCAAACACTACTACTCCTAAAGTCAAGTATATTGCAGCCTTCTTATTGGCCCACAAGCTAGAAGCAGTGAGGGATCATGTGTACTGATAAAAAAAAAAATGAAAAAAAAAAAATTTCGGAAAAAATTGGAATATTCAAAATTTCGAATATATATAACTATATTCGAAATTTTCGCGAATTTTCGAAGTACCTATATTCGATAAAAATTCGAATATTCGTGATCAACACTACTTGGCTCCAACAATCTGATCAAAAATATCAGAGATCAAAGGCAGGGGATATGGATCCCGGACTGTAATACAGTTCAATTCCCGGAAATCCAAACACGGTCTCAGTGATCCATCTTTTTCCTTCACAAAGAACAAACCTACTGCCACTGGAGACTTAGATGGTCTAATATGACCTTTTGCTAATCTCTCGGCGACATACTTTCGCATGACCTCTCTTTCGGGTTGAGAGAGGTTGTAAAGCCGAGACTTTGGCAACTTAGCCCCAGGAATGAGATTAACTGGACAATCATAGTCTTGATGAGGGGGCAATTCCTGAGCCCCACCCTCTGAAAAGACATCCGCAAAATCCGAGAGATACTGAGGTAAAGCCGTAATGGACACACCAGAGATAGATGTGCCAAGACAATTATCCGAACAAAACTCGCTCCAACCAATGATTTGTTTCGCTTGCCAGTCTATAATTGGGTTATGTCTAGTCAACCATGGCAACCCCAAAACTATAGGA
Organism: Bufo bufo; assembly: GCF_905171765.1. Classification (NCBI taxonomy): domain Eukaryota; kingdom Metazoa; phylum Chordata; class Amphibia; order Anura; family Bufonidae; genus Bufo; species Bufo bufo. Next base: position 143,212,785 of record NC_053395.1, on the reverse strand, counting down.
GCTGGCAAATCCTTCATGACAAAACAAGAAATAATTTCAGCATGTGAATCACCCACCCTTAAGTGAATACCATGAACAATGTGAGTAAGGCTCCTTTGAGAAAGAGGGGAAGAATCAATTGCAAAAACACAAATCTCGTTCTCTAACGTGCAAGTACTTAGTCCCAGGCCTTGAAGAAAAAGAAAGTCACTTAGGTTTACCCCAGCACCACAATCAAGGAATACATCAACAAACACATTTTTTGACTCTAGCGCCACCATAGCTGAAAGGAGAAAACGGGAACTGCAGGGAGCTTGCATACCTGTCTGCTCCACCACACCATTCATACTACCAAGTGTGAGGGAAGTTTTTTTTTTCATTTTTCTTTTTCTTTTCCACCTGTGATTTAACATAAGGACAAGAAAAAACAAAATTACCCCTCTTTCCACAATAGTAACATAGATTGTGCACTTTTCTAAAGTCTCTACTATCAGAATGGCAAGATACCTCTCTCTGATACGTCTATCCAACCGTATAGCCAAAGACATAGCATTCTCTAAAGTATCCGGGTACTCATAAAAAGCCAGGGCATCCTTCAACCTTTCAGATAACCCCTGACAAAACTGACTACGTAACGCGGGGTCATTCCACCCCGACTCAGTAGCCCACCTCCTAAACTCTGTGCAGTAACCCTCTGCAGTATGTTTACCCTGTAGTAAGTTACGCAATCTCGATTCTGCCATTGAGACCCGATCTGGGTCATCGTAAATCAATCCCAGGGCTTTGAAAAATTCCTCCACCGACCGCAGAGCCATAGAACCGGGCGGCAGAGAAAAAGCCCAGGATTGTGCGTCCCCTTTAAGCAAAGACATGATGATACCAACCCTCTGATCTTCATTACCTGATGAAAATGGACGCAGTCGAAGGTACAAATTGCATGACTCTTTAAAGCGGAAAAAATCATCCGTACCCCCTGTAAATTTCTCGGGAAGAGCGACTTTAGGCTCCCCACCAATTTGACCTGTACCTGATGCCAGAACCCTCTGACACTGTGTGACCGAACTACGCAGATCCGCAACCTCTAGGGATAAACCCTGCATGCGGTCAACCAGTGCATCAATTGACGCCATCACAAAAGCGCTGAGTGATGGTAGTCACAGTATGGTGGATTATAATGTCACGGCGGGCGTGCACTCAGTCTAACAGATAACGCACCAACCAGGCTCTGGGCGAGAGACAGGGGAAGGGTCACCTCCAAACTAATCCCTGATCTCTTTCCCTGCAATGCTCAGCCCACCTACAGACCTTTAAGGTAGGTATGAGGTGTCCCCGTGCCTGGGCTGACAAAACCCTGAATTCCCTGAGATGTGAAGTAGGGAAAAAGGAGCAGCCTGCTCGCACAGAACCTGGATGGGATAGATGACACAAAACAACCAAACTTGAAATAGCACTTATCTTCCTGAGCTGGAGCAGACAGCCAACCTTCCTTCCTAGCTTCCAAGACCACAATGATTAGTATAATCCGCTCAGGGCACTGGGCTAGTGTGCTATTTAAACTAATGACCCCACCCAGTGCACCTGATGAGAGGCGGATCCAGCACGGCTCCAAAACAACCACTAAACTCGAGCTGCTATCCTGGCCGACCTCCGCACCTCGTGAGTGGGGCATGACAGATGCCATGCGTTTAACCCCTTCCATGCCGCATTCCGTAGGGACCGCTGTATGGAAAAGGTTAAGAGGGAGGGAGCTCCCTTCCTCTCCCATCGGGGGCTGCTGTGCCTTTTCAGCCCCCGATGGGAGAAGGAGGGGCCCCCCTACCTCCCTATCACCCACTGCTCTGCTGTGGCAGCGAGTGATGGGTACCATGGCAACTGGACGCCTTCACAGGGGTCCGGCTGTCCATGGTACTGATCAGAGGCTGTCCATGTTGCTGATTAGACTTCTGCTAAAGACAGACGTCTAATCAGACTTTGTAAAGTGAAAATACAGTACTGTACACTATATAGTGTACTGTACTGTATTATACAGACATCAGACCCACTGGATCTTCAAGAACCAAGTGGGTCTGGGTCAAAAAAATGTTTAAAAAAAAGTGAAAAAAAAGTACAAAAAACACATTTATCACTGATTAAAAATGAAAAAAAATGAAATTCCCTACACATGTTTGATATCACCGCGTCCGTAACGACCTGATCTATAAAACGGTCATGTTACTTTACCCGCACGGTGAACGCCATAAAAAATATAAAAAATTAACCAGCACTTAAGAGTCAGTTCAGGTCAGGTCTGTCTGATAACTTAAAGGATCTTCTAGTGAGTTATCAGCTTCCAGAGACTCTAGAGGAGATGATGACCCTTGTAGTCCGACTTGACCGACGGGTTAGAGAGAGACGACAGGAACGACAGTTCTCTTCTCAGATGGTGGTCCAGCCTGAGGTCTATTCCAGAAATAACGCTGAGGTCTCTACTGAAGAACCCATGCAGGTCGTCATGACTCAAGGGAATCTGCGCCGCAGACGTGGAGTGTGTTTTTACTGCGGAGATTCTGACCATTGGATCAACCAGTGTCCAAAGAAGGCCTTCTCCGTTAAGTCTCCCAAGGCAAGGCAACCTAAAGACCAGGTACACCCTGATATTGCGAAATGTAAGCTTTTGGTACCTATAACAGTATCTCTGGAGTTTAATAAATGGCCGGGTAAGGCCTTTATTGACTCTGGTTCAGCGGCCAGCTTTATTGACTCTGAGTACGCCATTAGACTGGGTATTCCAATTTTTTCTCTTCCTACACCTATCCATGTCATGGCTATTGACGCCACTCCCCTGGTAGGTGGTATGGTGAGGTCCTGTACCTCAGAGATTTCTTTAACCGTGGGGGTGTGCCACTCTGAGAAATGTTCCCTCTTAGTCCTGGAGAACTTACCGGTCGAGGTGGTACTAGGGTTGCCTTGGCTCCGATTACACAACCCCACTATTGATTGGTCCATGGGGGAGTTGGTGAAATGGGGACCTAAGTGTGACTCGTGCTTGTCTGTGGTACAAGCTGGGGTCTCAGTAGAATCTAATATATTACCCACGGTCATTAGGGAATATTCTGATGTGTTCTCATCACCTACCCCGGAGGTTCTACCACCCCATAGACCTTATGATTGCGCCATAGAGTTAGTAGAAGGTGACAGTTTTTTTAAGGGGTGTATTTATAATCTCTCTCAGCCCGAACGCAAGGCCATGGAGGATTATATTAAGGAAAGCCTCGGTAAGGGGCACATTAGACCTTCTGTCTCTCCTATGGGAGCAGGGTTTTTCTTCGTTAAGAAGAAGGATGGTGGTCTTAGGCCTTGTATCGATTACCGGAAATTGAATAAGATCACTATCTCTCCCATTGATTCCGGATTTATTTAACCAGGTTCTGGGGGCAACTTGGTTTTCTAAAATTGACCTGAAAGGGGCATATAATCTAATCCGAATCAAGGATGGAGACGAATGGAAGACGGCGTTCAATACTCCAGCAGGGCACTTTGAATATCAGGTTATGCCTTTTGGACTCAGCAATGCCCCAGCTTTGTTCCAAAACTTTATGAATGATATTCTTAGAGAGTTTTTAGGTAAATTTGTCATTGTCTATCTTGATGACATTTTGATATTTTCTCCTGATTTCAAATCTCATGTGTCTCATGTTAGACAAGTATTAGAGGTGTTGAGGGAGAATCAGTTGTCCGCTAAACAAGAGAAATGTGTCTTTGGTGTACAGGAGATACTGTTTCTAGGGCATGTCCTGACCCCTCACGCCTTCAAGATGGATCCTGGTAAGGTACTAGCTATTAAGGAATGGGTAAGGCCTTCATCCTTAAAGGCCTTACAACGGTTCTTAGGTTTTGGCAATTACTACCGTAAATTTATTAAGAATTTTTCAGTAATTGCTAAACCATTGACCGACCTTACTAAGAAAGGGGCGGATTTAGAGAACTGGTTTACTGAGGCCATTGCTTAGTTTGAAACACAAAAAAAGGCATTCAGTAGCGCTCCCATTCTGATCCAGCCAGATCAGGAGAGTCCTTTTATAGTGGAGGTGGATGCATCTGAGGATGGCGCAGGAGCAGTCCTTTCACAAGGTCCTGCTAGTCTAACTAACCTAAGATCGTGTGCATTCTTTTCCAGAAAATTTTCTTCAACCGAGAGAAACTACGACATAGGGAATCGGGAGTTGCTGGCCATTAAGTGGGCATTTGAGGAGTGGAGGCATTTTCTGGAGGGGGCAAGGCATTGTGTAACTGTTGTCACTGACCATAAGAACCTTATGTTTCTCGAATCTGCTAAGAGGTTGAATCCCCGTCAGGCTAGATGGGCACTGTTTTTTACTCGTTTTGAATTCTCCATTACTTTCAGGCCTGGAAGTAAAAACGTGAACAGGGCTGGCGCCACCAGTAAGGCGACTTAGGCAGTCGCCTAGGGCGCCATTTAGCAGGGGGTGCCCGTTGCGGTGTAAAAAAATAAATAATAAGTTGGTTATATAAGTTCGGCCGGCTGGTGGCGCCCCTCATGCTGCGCCTCCTGAGCGGCTGAGCGCTTGCCGCTCTAAAGAATCTCCGGCCGCCGGCTCAGTGCTGCGCAGCCTGCCTGCTCCTGCTGTCAGGCTGTATCTGCTCTGTGCTATTGTTAATGTAGCGTGGCCGTGCTCTGTTCAGTCCGCGGTACAGGAGCTTTTGTTTCCTGTACCCGGCCGGACTGACAGGAAGTGCTCACTTAGTGTGCACTTCCTTTCAGTCCGGCCGGGTACAGGAAACAAATGCTCATGTACCGCGGACTGAACAGAGCTCGGCCACGCTACACTAGAGGTGGGGGGGTTGGGGCTGGAATGAGAGTGACAAGGGAGGAGGAGGAGGAGGGGGGGCTGGAATGAGAGTGACAAGGGAGGGGGGGCTGGAATGAGAGTGACAAGGGAGGAGGGGGGCTGGAATGAGAGTCACACGACAAGGGAGGGGAGGGCTGGAATGAGAGTGACACGACAAGGGAGGGGGGGCTGGAATGAGAGTGACAAGGGAGGGGGGGCTGGAATGAGAGTGACAAGGGAGGGGGGGCTGGAATGAGAGTGACAAGGGAGGGGGGGCTGGAATGAGAGTGACAAGGGAGGGGGGGCTGGAATGAGAGTGACAAGGGAGGGGGGCTGGAATGAGAGTGACAAGGTAGGGGGGGCTGAAATGAGAGTGACAAGGGAGGGGAGGTAGAATTAGAGTGACAAGGAAGGGGGGGGCTGGAATGAGAGTGACAAGGGAGGGGGGGCTGGAATGAGAGTGACAAGGGAGTGGGAGGTAGAATGAGAGTGACAAGGGAGGGGGGGCTTGAATGAGAGTGACAAGGGAGGGGGGGCTTGAATGAGAGTGACAAGGGAGGGGGGATGAGAGTGACAAGGGAGGGGGGGAGAGAGTGACAAGCGAGGGGGGGGGGGGGGAGTGACAAGGAAGGGGGGGGGGGAAGAGAGTGACAAGGGAGTCCCCAGAGCCAGACCAAGAGCCAGACTGCAGCCAGCGACCAGATCATCTTATTGTCCTGGTGGTAAGTAGACAATGCAATATGTTTATTATGTAATTGTTTAGTTATTAATACTACATTGGAAACTAATTTACCTCACATTTAGGGTCCATTCACACATCCGTGTGTGTTTTGCGGATCAACAAAACACGGACAGCGGCAATGTGCGTTCCGCATTTTGCGGACAGCACATTGCCGGCACTAAGAAAATATGCCTATTCTTGTCCGCTATTGCGGACAAGAATAGGACATGTTCTATTTTTTTCAGGATTGGAATTGCGGATCCGGGTCCGCAATTCCGGATCGGGGCCTGTATGGGTCCGCAATTCCGTTGCGCAAAAAGAGACAGCTACAAGAAGCTGGATTAACCCTAAGGGAAACATAGCAGTTCTTTTAATTTAAAAGCTGAGAAAGGGGTGGAACATATGTGATGTCATGATATGGGCAGATCATCTGATAGGGGGGGGGGCGGCAATTTTTATCTTGCCTAGGGCGGCAAAAATCCTTGCACCGGCCCTGAACGTGAAGGCTGATGCATTATCTCGGAGCTTTCATGCTTTTCAGCCTACAGAGGCACCGCCTGAATCCATCCTACCAGCAAATATCTTCGTAGCAGCCTTAACTCAAGATATCTCGGCTCTCATTAGGGCTGAACAACATCTGGCAACGGCAACCACCCCAACAGATAAGTTGTTTGTTCCCATACAATTTTGTCTCCAGCTGTTGGGTGAGTGTCATGATTCATCCTTTTGTGGACATCCTGGTTTTGAGGGCACTAGAGAGCTGGTTTCTAGATCCTATTGGTGGCCCACTCTATTTAGGGATGTCAAGTCCTACGTGTCAGCCTGTGAGGTTTGTGCTAGGTCTAAGACACCTAGGACTCACCCTGCTGGTAACCTACGACCCCTACCCATTCCCAGTAGACCCTGGTCCCATATCTCGATGGACTTTATTACTGACCTGCCGCCGGCGGAGAGTAAGACTGTGGTTTGGGTAGTGGTCGATAGGTTTAGCAAGATGGTTCATTTCATTCATCTGTCTAAACTCCAAAATGCCAAGACCCTGGCATCTATTTTTGTGAAAGAAATTGTACGGTTACATGGTATCCCGGAAAATATTGTATTTGACAGGGGTGTGCAGTTTGTGTCCAAATTTTGGAGGGCTTTTTGTCAAAGATGTCAGATTCCTTGCAGTACCTGATTCACTGGAAGGGGTATGGACCTGAAGAGAGATCTTGGGTACCTGCCAGGGAGGTTCATGCTCCTAGACTTGTTCGAAAATTTCATTTAGAACACCTTGAAAGGCCATCGCCTGAAGTCTTGGGTCCGGTGGCCCCTCGTAAAAGGGGGGGTACTGTAACGGTGTGCCGAAGGCGCACTCGGTCTCCCATCAGCCGCAGACCTGCTGCTTAGCTTCGGGAGTGAGGATCTGTATTTGACCTTGTTCCCAGGGCAGCTTTTCTAGCTGGGAGGCTCCCTGCTCCTAGGTCTGCCTTGAGCGCCGAGCTGATCACTCGGTGCTCGACTGGTCGGTCTGTCGGTCATGTGATGCTGGCCACGTCACATGACCCTCACTCCCCACTATAAATACAGGTAGCCTGCTGGCCACAGGTTGCCTGTTAATTTTAGGTATCTGGTGATTGATTTGTTCCTGCATACTTACCTGATCCTGTGTTCCCTGACGATTCTCTGCCTGCTCCTCCTGTACTGCACATCTCTCCTGGTATCGTGACCCCAGCTTCCACCTGACGATTCTTTGCAGACTCCTGTTGTACTTCGTTTTTCTCCTGGTATTTGACCTCAGCTTTTCCTGACTATTCTCTGCTCATTCCTTAGTACTGCGTAGCTCTCTAGGTATTGACCGGTCCGTTCACGTTCCGTTATTTGTCTTGTCTGTCTTCCCAGCACGTATCCTAATTTAGGGACTGCCGTCTAGTTGTCCACTGTCATTAGGACTTGCGAGGCAAGTAGGCAGGGCCAGGGGTGAGGGTGGAGCGCAGTGGTCACTATCCTCCCACCTGTGTGTAGTGTACGTTATCGTCACAGCACCTTTCCCTCTATGCCCTACTGTGTGCCCGTACAGTAGTTTACGGCCACATATGGGGTGTTTCTGCAAACTACAGAATCGGGGCAATAAATATAGCATTTTGTTTGGCTATTAACCCTTACTTTGTTACTTGAAAAAATGGATTAAAATTGAAAATTTGCCCAAAAATATAAATTCTCAAATTTCATCTGTATTTGCTAATAACTATTGTGCAACACCTAAAGGATTAACAAAGTTAGCAAAATCAGTTTTGAATACCTTGAGGGGTGTAGTTTCTTAGATGTGATCACTTTTATGGAGTTTCTACTCTAGGGGTGCATCAGGGGGGCTTCAAATGGGACATGGTGTAAAAAAAACAGTCCAGCAAAATCTGCCTTCCAAAAACCATACGGCGCACCTTTCCCTCTACGCCCTACTGTGTGCCCGTACAGTAGTTTACGGCCACATATGGGGTGTTTCTGCAAACTACAGAATCGGGGCAATAAATATAGCATTTTGTTTGGCTGTTAACCCTTACTTTGTTACTGGAAAAAATTGATTAAAATGGAAAATTTGTCATTAACTCTTGTGGAACACCTAAATGGTTAACAACGTTTGTAAAATCAGTTTTGAATACCTTGAGGGTAGAGTTGAGCGAACACCTGGATGTTCGGGTTCGAGAAGTTTGGCCGAACTTCCCGGAAATGTTCGGGTTCGGGATCCGAACCCGACCCGAACTTCGTCCCGAACCCCATTGAAGTCAATGGGGACCCGAACTTTTCGGCACTAAAAAGGCTGTAAAACAGCCCAGGAAAGAGCTAGAGGGCTGCAAAAGGCAGCAACATGTAGGTAAATCCCCTGTAAACAAATGTGGATAGGGAAATGAATTAAAATAAAAATAAAATATATAAAAATAAACCAATATCAATTGGAGAGAGGTCCCATAGCAGAGAATCTGGCTTCACGTCAGCAGAGAATCAGTCTTCATGCCATAGCAGAGAATCTGGCTTCACGTCACCCACCACTGTAACAGTCCATTGTCATATATTTAGGCCCCGGCACCCAGGCAGAGGAGAGAGGTCCCGTAACAGAGAATCTGGCTTCATGTCAGCAGAGAATCAGTCAGCATGTCATAGCAGAGAATCAGGCTTTACGTCACCCAACACTGGAACAGTCCATTGTCAGATATTTAGGCCCAGGCACCCAGGCAGAGGAGAGAGGTCCCGTACAGAGAATCTGGCTTCATGTCAGCAGAGAATCAGTCTGCATGTCGTAGCAGAGAATCAGGCTTCACGTCACCCACCACTGGAACAGGCCACTGTCACATATTTAGGCCCAGGCACCCAGGCAGAGGAGAGAGGTCCCATAACAGAGATTCAGGCTTCATGTCAGCAGAGAATCAGTCTTCATGTCATAGCAGAGAATCAGGCTTCACGTCACCCACCACTGGAACAGGCCACTGTCACATATTTAGGCCCTGGCACCCAGACAGAGGAGAGAGGTCCCGTAACAGAGAATCTGGCTTCATGTCAGCACAGAATCAGTCTTCATGTCATAGCAGAGAATCAGGCTTCACGTCACCCACCACTGGAACAGGCCACTGTCACATATTTAGATATTTAGGCCCAGGCAGAGGAGAGAGGTCCCATAACAGAGATTCAGGCTTCATGTCAGCAGAGAATCAGTCTTCATGTCATAGCAGAGAATCAGGCTTCACGTCACCCACCACTGGAACAGGCCACTGTCACATATTTAGGCCCAGGCACCCAGGCAGAGGAGAGAGGTCCCATAGCAGAGATTCAGGCTTCATGTCAGCAGAGAATCAGTCTTCATGTCATAGCAGAGAATCAGGCTTCACGTCACCCACCACTGGAACAGGCCACTGTCACATATTTAGGCCCAGGCACCCAGACAGAGGAGAGAGGTCCCGTAACAGAGATTCAGGCTTCATGTCAGCACAGAATCAGTCTTCATGTCATAGCAGAGAATCAGGCTTCACGTCACCCACCACTGGAACAGGCCACTGTCACACATTTAGGCCCTGGCACCCAGACAGAGGAGAGAGGTCCCGTAACAGAGAATCTGGCTTCATGTCAGCACAGAATCAGTCTTCATGTCATAGCAGAGAATTAGGCTTCACGTCACCCACCACTGGAACAGGCCACTGTCACATATTTAGGCCCCGGCACCCAGACAGAGGAGAGAGGTCCCGTAACAGAGAATCTGGCTTCATGTCAGCACAGAATCAGTCTTCATGTCATAGCAGAGAATCAGGCTTCACGTCACCAACCACTGGAACAGGCCACTGTCACATATTTAGGCCCAGGCACCCAGGCAGAGGAGAGAGGTCGCGTAACAGAGAATCTGGCTTCATGTCAGCACAGAATCAGTCTTCATGTCATAGCAGAGAATCAGGCTTCACGTCACCCACCACTGGAACAGGCCACTGTCACACATTTAGGCCCCGGCACCCAGACAGAGGAGAGGTTCATTCAACTTTGGGTTGCCCCGCAATATAATGGTAAAATGAAAATAAAAATAGGATTGAATGAGGAAGTGCCCTGGAGTACAATAATATATTGTTAAGGGGAGGTAGTTAATGTCTAATCTGCACAAGGGATGGACAGGTCCTGTGGGATCCATGCCTGGTTAATTTTTATGAACGTCAGCTTGTCCACATTGGCTGTAGACAGGCGGCTGCGTTTGTCTGTAATGACGCCCCCTGCCGTGCTGAATACACGTTCAGACAAAACGCTGGCCGCCGGGCAGGCCAGCACCTCCAAGGCATAAAAGGCTAGCTCTGGCCACGTGGACAATTTGGAGACCCAGAAGTTGAATGGGGCCGAACCATCAGTCAGTACATGGAGGGGTGTGCACAGGTACTGTTCCACCATGTTAGTGAAATGTTGCCTCCTGCTAACACGTTCCGTATCAGGTGGTGGTGCAGTTAGCTGTGGCGTGGTGACAAAACTTTTCCACATCTCTGCCATGCTAACCCTGCCCTCAGAGGAGCTGGCCGTGACACAGCTGCATTGGCGACCTCTTGCTCCTCCTCTGCCTTCGCCTTGGGCTTCCACTGGTTCCCCTGTGACATTTGGGAATGCTCTCAGTAGCGCGTCTACCAACGTGTGCTTGTACTCGCGCATCTTCCTATCACGCTCCAGTGTAGGAAGTAAGGTGGGCACATTGTCTTTGTACCAGGGATCCAGCAGGGTGGCAACCCAGTAGTCCGCACACGTTAAAATGTGGGCAACTCTGCTGTCGTTGCGCAGACACTGCAGCATGTAGTCGCTCATGTGTGCCAGGCTGCCCAGAGGTAAGGACAAGCTGTCCTCTGTGGGAGGCGTATCGTCATCGTCCTGTGTTTCCCCCCCAGCCACGCACCAGTGATGGGCCCGAGCTGCTTTGGGTGCCACCCCGCTGTGAACATGCTTCATCCTCATCCTCCTCCACCTCCTCCTCATCCTCGTCCTCCTCGTCCTCCTCGTCCTCCTCGTCCTCCTCGTCCTCCAGTAGTGGGCCCTGTCTGGCCACATTTGTACCTGGCCTCTGGTGTTGCAAAAAACCTCCCTCTGAGTCACTTCGAAGAGACTGGCCTGAAAGTGCTAAAAATGACCCCTCTTCCTCCTCTTCCTCCTGGGCCACCTCCTCTTCCATCATCGCCCTAAGTGTTTTCTCAAGGAGACATAGAAGTGGTATTGTAACGCTGATAAAGGCGTCATCGCCACTGGCCATGTTGGTGGAGTACTCAAAACAGCGCAACAGGGCACACAGGTCTCGCATGGAGGCCCAGTCATTGGTGGTGAAGTGGTGCTGTTCCGCAGTGCGACTGACCCGTGCGTGCTGCAGCTGAAACTCCACTATGGCCTGCTGCTGCTCGCACAGTCTGTCCAGCATGTGCAAGGTGGAGTTGCACCTGGTGGGCACATCGCATATGAGGCGGTGAGCGGGAAGCCCGAAGTTACGCTGTAGCGCAGACAGGCGTGCAGCAGCAGGGTGTGAACGCCGGAAGCGCGAACAGACGGCCCACAGTTTATGCAGCAGCTCTGACATGTCGGGGTAGTTGCGAATTAACTTCTGCACCACCAAATTCAGCACATGCGCCAGGCAAGGGATGTGCGTCAAACCGGCTAGTCCCAGAGCTGCAACGAGATTTCGCCCATTATCGCACACCACCAGGCCGGGCTTGAGGCTCACCGGCAGCAACCACTCATCGGTCTGTTGTTCTATACCCTGCCACAACTCCTGTGCGGTGTAGGGCCTGTCCCCCAAACATATGAGTTTCAGAACGGCCTGCTGACGTTTACCCCGGGCTGTGCTGAAGTTGGTGGTGAAGGTGTGTGGCTGACTGGATGAGCAGGTGGAAGAAGAGGAGGAGGAAGCTGAGTAGGAGGAGGAGGAGACAGGAGGCAAAGAATGTTGCCCTGCGATTCTTGGCGGCGGAAGGACGTGCGCCAAACAGCTCTCCGCCTGGGGCCCAGCCGCCACTAAATTTACCAAGTGTGCAGTTAGGGAGATATAGCGTCCCTGGCCGTGCTTACTGGTCCACCTATCTGTGGTTAGGTGGACCTTGCCAAAGATGGCGTTGCGCAGTGCACACTTGATTTTATCAGACACTTGGTTGTGCAGGGAAGGCACGGCTCTCTTGGAGAAGTAGTGCCGGCTGGGAACAACATACTGTGGGACAGCAAGCGACATGAGCTGTTTGAAGCTGTCTGTGTCCACCAGCCTAAATGACAGCATTTCATAGGCCAGTAGTTTAGAAATGCTGGCATTCAGGGCCAGGGATCGAGGGTGGCTAGGTGGGAATTTACGCTTTCTCTCAAATGTTTGTGAGATGGAGAGCTGAACGCTGCCGTGTGACATGGTTGAGATGCTTGGTGACGCAGGTGGTGGTGTTGGTGGTACATCCCATGTTTGCTGGGCGGCAGGTGCCAACGTTCCTCCAGAGGCGGAGGAAGAGGCCGAGGCTGCAGCAGCAGAAGAGGCCAGGGCGGCAGCAGCAGAAGAGGTAGCAGGGGGAGCCTGAGTGACTTCCTTGTTTTTAAGGTGTTTACTCCACTGCAGTTCATGCTTTGCATGCAGGTGCCTGGTCATGCAGGTTGTGCTAAGGTTCAGAACGTTAATGCCTCGCTTCAGGCTCTGATGGCACAGCGTGCAAACCACTCGGGTCTTGTCGTCAGCACATTGTTTGAAGAAGTGCCATGCCAGGGAACTCCTTGAAGCTGCCTTTGGGGTGCTCGGTCCCAGATGGCGGCGGTCAGTAGCAGGCGGAGTCTCTTGGCGGCGGGTGTTCTGATTTTTCCTACTGCTCCCTCTTTTGCTACGCTGTTGGCTCGGTCTCACCACTGCCTCTTCCTCCGAACTCTGAAAGTCAGTGGCACGACCTTCATTCCATGTGGGGTCTAGGACCTCATCGTCCCCTGTATCGTCTTCCACCCAGTCTTGATCCCTGACCTCCTGTTCAGTCTGCACACTGCAGAAAGATGCAGCAGTTGGCACCTGTGTTTCGTCATCATCAGAGACGTGCTGAGGTGGTATTCCCATGTCATCATCATCAGGAAACATAAGTGGCTGTGCGTTAGTGCATTCTATCTCTTCCACCCCTGGGGAAGGGCTAGGTGGATGCCCTTGGGAAACCCTGGCAGCAGAGTCTTCAAACAGCATAAGAGACTGCTGCATAACTTGAGGCTCAGACAGTTTCCCTGATATGCAAGGGGGTGATGTGACAGACTGATGGGCTTGGTTTTCATGCGCCATCTGTGCGCTTTCTGCAGAAGACTGGGTGGGAGATAATGTGAACGTGCTGGATGCACTGTCGGCCACCCAATTGACTAATGCCTGTACCTGCTCAGGCCTTACCATCCTTAGAACGGCATTGGGCCCCACCAAATATCCCTGTAAATTCTGGCGGCTACTGGGACCTAAGGTAGTTGGTACACTAGGACGTGTGGCTGTGGCAGAACGGCCACGTCCTCTCCCAGCACCAGAGGGTCCACTAACACCACCACGACCATGTCCACGTCCGCGTCCCTTATTAGATGTTTTCCTTATTGTTCCCGTTCACCACAATTTAGAAAATGGCAAATTTGGGAATACTTTTTCAACCCAGAACAAAAACTGTGCTTTTACGGTCACTACAAATAATTTGACCAGCTAAAACAGTACTGATTTAGAGGAATATAAATGTCAGGGCCATTTTTTAGGCGCTGTGTGACAGGTATACCTTTAATCACAGAATTAGACTTGTATCTGCACTGTAGCGTGTGTGTTAAGTTTTTCAGAATGACACTATCAGCACCTTGAATCTAATATACCCTTTTTGGGATAGATTTAAAGTAGGCCTGATATAGCAGAAACTACCAATTTAGAAAATGGCAAATTTGGGAATACTTTTTCAACCCAGAACAAAAACTGTGCTTTTACGGTCACTACAAATAACTTGACCAGCTAAAACAGTACTGATTTGGAGGAATATAAATGTCAGGGCTATTTTTTAGGCGCTGGGTGACAGGCTCAACTTGCCCCTGATGTAGTATATGGCCAAAAAATAACCACACTATTGATGGTTAAATGCGCTTGGGTGACACAGGCTCAGCCTGCACCTGATGTAGTATATGGCCAAAAAATAACCACACTGTTGATGGTTAAATGCACTTGGGTGACACAGGCTCAGCCTGCACCTGATGTAGTATATGGCCAAAAAATAACCACACTGTTGATGGTTAAATGTACTTGGGTGACACAGGCTCAGCCTGCACCTGATGTAGTATATGGCCAAAAAATAACCACACTGTTGGTGGTTAAATGCACTTGGGTGACACAGGCTCAGCCTGCAGCTGATGTAGGATATAGCAAAAAATAACCACACTATTGATGGTTAAATGCACTTGGTGGTAGCTTGTGCTGGCGCACCACAAGCCACAAAATGGCCGCCGATCACCCCAGAAAAAAGTGATATAAAAACGCTCTGGGCAGCCTAAAAAAAGTGAGCAATTCAATATCAGCACTTCAATGATCCACAGCTGGAGATCGATCACTGAATTAAGTCTTTTGGAGGAGTTAATCTGCCTAATCTCGCCCTAACGTCGCAGCAGCAACCTCTTTCTATGCTTGAATCAGCAGAGTGACGTGCAGCGCTACGTGACCCAAGCTTATATAGAGGCTGGGTCACATGCTGCACTGGCCAATCACAGCCATGCCAATAGTAGGCAAGGCTGTGATGGCCTCTTGGGGCAAGTAGTATGACGCTTGTTGATTGGCTGCTTTGCAACCTTTCAAAAAGCGCCAAGAAAGCGCCGAACACCGAACCCGAACCCGGACTTTTACGAAAATGTTCGGGTCCATGTCACGGACACCCCAAAATTCGGTACGAACCCGAACTATACAGTTCGGGTTCGCTCATCCCTACTTGAGGGGTGTTGTTTCTAGAATGGGGTCATTTTTGGGTGGTTTCTATTATGTAAGCATCACAAAGTGACTTCAGACCTGAACTGGTCCCTAAAAAGTGGGTTTTTGAAAATTTCGGAAAAATTTCAAGATTTGCTTCTAAACTTCTAAGCCTTGTAACATCCCCCAAAAATAAAATATTATTCCCAAATTGATCCAAACATATGGGGAATGTAAAGTAATAACTATTTTTGTAGGTATTACTATGTATTATAGAAGTAGAGAAATTGAAACTTGGAAATTTGCTATTTTAAAAAAAAAAATGGAAATTTTGGTATTTTTTATAAATAAAAATATACATTTTTTTACTTCATTTTACCAGTGTCATGAAGTACAATATGTGACGAAAAAACAATCTCAGAATGACCTGGATAAGTCAAAGTGTTTTAAAGTTATCACCACTTAAAGTGATACTGGTCCGATTTGCAAAAAATGGCCAAGTCCTTAAGTTGAAATAGGGCCGAGTCCTTAAGGGGTTAAGGAGGTAATGCAACTTGCAACTTAAAGGAACATATAATTTGAAGTAGGTTTGCAGAGGTGTCTGGTTGTGTAAGCTTATTCTGAGGGGAATCCATAAATGTGAACACTGTCCTTATTGTAAATAATTATAGTTTAACACAAGATCAATCACGTTATTACTTGTAGGACAATGTACTGTATATGGTTTATGCCATTTTTTACATTTTGAACAAGTGTAGAACATGTTGAAACTCCATCATCAGGGGGTGATAGACAAAATGACCAAATTGGCTAATGTGTCTGTATCTCAAATCTAAAAAGTGCCACAAACCAGCGCATTTTTGATACAATTTGGCACAACTGGGATTTCTACACCTTTTTTCTGACTTGTCCGAAAAGGGTCAGGGCCTAGTGAGAGGGAGTGGGGCTCTGTGGACAAGGGGCTTGGCATATGATGTGCCATTTTGTGCCAAAATTGCACCACAATGCTGGAGTAAAATTCTGTTTTTAAAGTAAGCCAAAGAATAGTTGGCATAGAGTTAGACAAACGTGTCTAGCCCTTTACCAGATTTATCATCTTGCCTGAGCCCCTATGATAAATCTGGAACAGGTCTAGATAGCTTATCTATGTTTATGCCATCTATAGGATGAAGCTGAGTGGATTCATAAATGTTAGGTGCTGTGGAGCTTTGAGTGATGATCTGAATGCCTTTCTTTGAAAATACATTTTTCTTTGATTCTTTGTATGGAGAATGCTGTATTTGTTATATACAGTATAGTGTTGGATGTCATCAATGAGAGATATGAGGAATAGAGTGGATTTATCACCATGAAGTCAGGACCACGATGAAGTAATAGTAAATGCAAAATGACTGTTGCCATATTGACAACTCCTGTTGTGAATTTAATAAAGCTGCATTAATAAATGACTATTCACTGGTGATTGCAGTTAGCATCCATTTTAATGATAATCTTATATGATTGCTAATAGATAATACACTAAAAATGACATGAAGTTGCACCAAACTTCAAAACTTCAGTGAACTTCACAGAACAGGGACAGTCTGGAAAGCCATATAATAACATTATCTCAGATCCTTTCACTTTTTCACATTTTGTTATATTGTGGCCTTGTGCTAAAATAAAAAGTAAAAAATCATGTTTTTCCCCATCAGTCTGCACGCAGTATCCCATAATGACAAAGTGAAAACAGAATACTAGAAATATTTGCTAATTTATTGAGAAGGAAAAATTTAAATCTTGCATTGATATAGGCATTCAGACCCTTTACTCAGTACTTAGTTAAAGTACTTTTAGCAGTGAGTACAGCCTCCAGTATGCTTGGGTATGATGCTACAAGGTTTGCACACATGGATTTTGGGATTTTCTGCCATTCTCCTCTGCAGATCCTCTCAATCTCTGTCGGGGTGAATGGCGACTGTCGACAGACAACTATTTTCAGGTCTCTCCAGAGATGTTCGATTGGGTTGAAGTCAGGGCTCTGGCTGGGCCATTCAAGAACATTCACAGATTAGCCCATAAGCCACTACTGTGTTGTCTTGGCTGTGTGCTCAGGGTCATTGGGGGTCATTTATCAAACTGGTGTAAAGTAGAACTGGCGAGGTTGCCCATAACAACCAATCAGATTCCTTCAGATTGGTTGCTATGGGCGACTAAGGTAGTTCTACGTAAAGGTAAATCTTTGGACCAGTGTGAAGTCCAGAGCACTCTAGTTCAGGCTTTCATTAAGAATATCACTGTACTTTGCTCCATTCAGATTCCCCTCAACTCTAACTAATTTCCCTGTCCCAGCTGCTGAAAAACACCCACAGCATGATGCTACCACCACCATGATTCACACTGACATGATGCTTCGAACAGAGGCCAAAAGATTCAATCTTGGTTTCAGCAAACCAGAGAAACTTGTTTCTCATAGTCTGAGAGTTGCTAAGGTGCTTCTTTTTTGCAAACTTTCATGTGTGTTTTACTGAGGAAAAGTTTATTTGTGGCCACTCTGCCATAAAGCCCATATTGATGGAATGCTGCAGTGATGGTTGACCTTCTGGAAGTTTCTCTCATCTGCACACAAGATTTTGGAGCTCAGCCAGAGTGACCCTTGGGTTCTTGGAGATGAGCGAACCTTTTGAGATTCGGTTCAGTTCCGATTTGCCAAAATTTTGAAAAAGTTTGGTTTGAACCAGAATAATTTCTACCCAAAATTGCTCCAATTGCCCTGTAAATTGGTCTATAACACCCTCTAGTCTCCTAGGAGTCTAAATTTTTAGGAAAATGTATCTATTTTTTTTAAATGATTTTTTCCTTTTTCTCTCCCCCTCCCCCCCTAAGCTTTTGAATGCAATGACAGTGATAATAAATAATGTCAGAGTGACACAGATACACATAGCTATAGGTTAACACATGTTTGGCATTAACAAATAGCTTGTTTAAAAACACACTGCACTGTCGCATGTGTTATGTTTTTTTTTGTACTCCAAAGCTTCCAAAAAGGCAGACAACAGTAGTGGCATGGTGGCAGCTGTACGGAACATGATGGTAGGCAGGCAAACTGATTGTAAACAGGCAGGCAGACAGCAACAGTGGCAAGATGATTGATGTGTGAAAATCCTCCCGATTTTGACAAAAGTGATGTTTTGGACACCGGCGGAGGACAATTTGGTCAACTTGGGTGTCAGTACGCCCCCTGCAGTGATAAAAACCCTCTCCTAGCTGACCCTGCAGGCTGGGCAAGAGAAAAGACTGAGAGCATACAGTAGGTGTTTCTGACATTGTGTTTTTAGCACGACAGCGTCGCGCTGATACTCGGCAACATGGTGCCGAGATCTCGCACTCACTGGGATAGTGACAGCACATCCCAGCAAGCGCGTCATAGAAGCGACGGGAGATCCGACTTGGATTCCCGCCAATTCTACACGTGTGCGGCGTTTGTTATGAATCCTGAGGGGGAAGTCCCCGCCGGATTTTAAATAAAAATCCGGCCTGGGTCCCGCCCTCAGGAGCATACCGGGCCCTTAGGTCTGTTATGGGTTGTAAGGAGAGCCCCCCCTACGCCGAAAAAAACGGCGTAGGGGGTCCCCCTACAATCCATACCAGACCCGTATCCAAAGCACGCTACCCGGCCAGCCAGGAAGGGAGTGGGGACGAGCGAGCGCCCCCCCCCCCCTCCTGAGCCGTACCAGGCTGCATGCCCTCAACATGGGGGGTTGGGTGCTCTGGGGCAGGGGGCGCACTGCGGCCCCCCCACCTCAGAGCACCCTGTCCCCATGTTGATGAGGACAGGGCCCCTTCCCGACAACCCTGGCCGTTGGTTGTCGGGGTATGCGGGCGGGAGGCTTATCGGAATCTGGGAGCCCCCTTTAATAAGGGGGCCCCCAGATACAGGCCCCCCACCCTAAGTGAATGAGTATGGGGTACATCGTACCCCTACCCATTCACCTGCAAGAAAAGTGGTAAAAACACAAATAAACCACACAGTGTATTAAAATATTTTATTTTTCTGCTCCGGAGGCCGCCCCCTGTCTTCTTTATTAGCTCTTTTACCAGGGGGGGGCTCTTCTTCTTCCGATATCCCGACGGGTCTTCTCCGCTATCCGGGGGGTCTTCTCAACTCTCCGGGGTTCTCCTTCTGTCTTCTCCTTCTGTCTTGTTGTCTCCTTCTGTCTTCTGTCTCCGGGGTTCTCCTTCTGTTTTCGCCTCTCTCTGTTGTTGACTCGGCGCACCCCGGTTCTTCGTCTCGCGAGACGAAGAATCGGGGTGCGCCGAGTCTCGCGAGACGAAGAACCGGGGTGCTCCGAGTCAACAACAGAGAGAGGCGAAAACAGAAGGAGAACCCCGGAGACAGAAGACAGAAGGAGACAACAAGACAGAAGGAGAAGACAGAAGGAGACAACAAGACAGAAGGAGAAGACAGAAGGAGAACCCCGGAGAGTTGAGAAGACCCCCCCGGATAGCGGAGAAGACAGAAGGAGAACCCCGGAGACAGAAGACAGAAGGAGACAACAAGACAGAAGGAGAAGACAGAAGGAGAACCCCGGAGAGTTGAGAAGACCCCCCCGGATAGCGGAGAAGACCCGTCGGGATATCGGAAGAAGAAGAGCCCCCCCCTGGTAAAAGAGCTAATAAAGAAGACAGGGGGCGGCCTCCGGAGCAGAAAAATAAAATATTTTAATACACTGTGTGGTTTATTTGTGTTTTTACCACTTTTCTTGCAGGTGAATGGGTAGGGGTACGATGTACCCCATACTCATTCACTTAGGGTGGGGGGCCGGTATCTGGGGGCCCCCTTATTAAAGGGGGCTCCCAGATTCCGATAAGCCTCCCGCCCGCATACCCCACAACCAACGGCCAGGGTTGTCGGGAAGAGGCCCTGTCCTCATCAACATGGGGACAGGGTGCTCTGAGGTGGGGGGGCCGCAGTGCGCCCCCTGCCCCAGAGCACCCAACCCCCCATGTTGAGGCCATGCAGCCTGGTACGGCTCAGGAGGGGGGGGGGCGCTCGCTCGTCCCCACTCCCTTCCTGGCTGGCCGGGTAGCGTGCTTTGGATACGGGTCTGGTATGGATTGTAGGGGGACCCCCTACGCCATTTTTTTCGGCGTAGGGGGGGCTCTCCTTACAACCCATAACAGACCTAAGGGCCCGGTATGCTCCTGAGGGCGGGACCCAGGCCGGATTTTTATTTAAAATCCGGCGGGGACTTCCCCCTCAGGATTCATAACAAACGCCGCACACGTGTAGAATTGGCGGGAATCCAAGTCGGATCTCCCGTCGCTTCTATGACGGCTCTGTCTCCATCGCGGCAAGCCAGCTCGGCGCTGGCTCCCGCGATGGGGCTCGTATGTGCTCAATCTCGCCGAGAAATACAGCGAGATTGACACAAAATCGGGTTCACCTACTGTACTGTATCAGTTCGGGCCACTGTTCTAGTCTGCCTGCCTAGAAGTTCATGGGGTTAGGAAGCAGGGTATGGAGACAGGCCATAGTCTAGGTAGGCCTGAACCTGGGCGTTGAGGTGGGAGGTCTCGGCTTGATGATTTGCCTCATCTTTTCGTGGCACATAGCTATCCAGTAATCATCAGACTGCTTGATGTGAATTATACACCTGCAAGCATACAGGTCGCCATTCTGGTCAGTGTGCGCAAGGTGTCAGTTCCTGGACTTGGACTCCTCCTCCTCCATTGGCAGCTCCTTGTCCTCCATGGGAGTTTCTCCTTGTGGTTCAAATACTAGCTTTCCCTTTAAGTGCAAGGATGTGGTGTGTTAAACAACAATTCGTTACTACTAATGCCCATTATGGACTAAATGACACCTATTGATCCTGCACCTACCAAATTAACTAAGACTTAACTTTTATTAATGCTGCTATTAATACTTAATACTTTAGTGAATGTCAAAATTGTTAAAACTTCCAGCATTCGCTGGCCTTAGAGTCACAATTGGAGTGCCCTATCAGTATGTCAACTGACCGGGTCTATCTGCTACTATGTAGATACACACTAGTGCCTATCTGGCTGCGCGCTGCCAGTGTAATATGCGGGCACTGTGTGATTGCTTGACACTATAATAAGAGGCTGCAGCGAAATGCTATGTTAAAATTAGAGCTTCACGCTGCCCCCCGACATGTTTCGCCGTGTACCGGCGTCTTCAGGGGTTAGGGCAGAGTGTGAGCGTGTCCGCTCTCAGCTGGCCTATAAGACCTTCGTTTGTGACGTGCTTCCTGTGGGTTTGGCTGCGGGGCGTAATTGGGATCCAGGACTAAGATGGTGATAGAAAGCGCTGCGGAGCTCCGCCCCCTGACGTCGGCCTTCTCCTAACCACAGCCTTCTACATGGCTTCCGTCATGGGATTATGCCGCGCATGTCCTGTACACTTAGACAATTCTCGATGTGTGTACTACTGCGCATGTCAGCCGACTTAGTTCCCGGCCCTTCAGGTTCCGGATGTAGCTCTTCACTACGGCGCATGCCCATGGACTTAGTTACTACCATCAGGAGGTCGATTCTTCATGGTATGCATGCTTGACTTTCTTTTATCTGTTATAGTTGTCTATGCTGGAATATATGTCTTCTATGTATGTCACTATCCTTGATTGCACATCTTGTGCATCCCCTTGTTGTTTTTTTTCACTTTTTACTCATATTTAAAGATTAGATTCCAGTCACTTGCCAACCTTCATGGTGGATGTAGGGGTACTTGTCTCTACACATGCTGTTACCTTATACTTTGTACCTATTTGTACTCTATATTGTACAGCTTAGATGTTATTAATAGCTATGTATAGACATCCCTAGAGTCATTCAGCATGCATCCACTACTTACAGTGTATGCTCACTTCGAACTGGCCAGATTACTTGCCCTATTTATTTCACCCTAGTGTTTATCGCCCATTTCACTTCCTATATATACGGCCATAGTCTATATTTGACGTATGTTGTACACTGCCTGTGTAGCAAGCAGACGTGGCCTTTATAGGATTGATAATAGGTTTTAGTAGGATGTATGGTATATTGGGCTGGCCCCGGTTTTAATAGGATGTATGGTATATTGGGCTGGCCCCGCTATCACTGTTTGATGGTGCACTTCCCACAGATACTGCCCTTCATTGTTAGGTTTATCTTTTTCCTCTTTTCTTTTTTTCGGGTCTTGCCATCGAGTGGATTGCTCTATTTTTTAGAATTGTATCATCTTCTATTTTTTATTATTGTTTACTTGTGATAATTTCTATTTTTCTTTTTTCCTAGGTAGGGGGTCATACCTACAGGAAGGACGAGTATGTGAACCCCTCATTTAGACCTCTCGGAGATAGACTGTTAAGCAGGTAAATCCATTTTGTTTCCTCCTGTTGGAGTTTTTTGTCTATATCTCCTTTGCGTGGGCCTGATTTTACCTTCATCAGTCCCCAAAATTTAAATTCTGTATTTTGGTCCTTATGTTTTTCTCTCATGTGTCTGGCCAGGCTAGTGTCTTCTCCTGTATTGATGTTGCTCAGGTGTCTTGAAATTCGCCTTCTTAACTCCTGAATAGTCTTCCCGACATATAGTTTGGGACATTCGCATCTAATAACATATACAACCCCCTTTGTCTTACAATTGATGTAATCCCGTATTTCATAATTTTTTCCATCCACTGGATTTGTGAAGGTTTTTGTGACTTCCATCCGGCTACAAAAGGTACAGTCCCCGCAGGGATATGATCCTTTATGAGATAGCCAGGTGGTCTTTTTGGGCATTCCGTGGGGTTGATAGTGGCTGTGGACTAGCTTTTCTCTCAGATTTTGCCCTCTTCTGAATGTTATAGCTGGATATTTTGGTATAACTTGATGTAAATCTGTATCGGCTTGCAAAATGTGCCAGTGTCGTCTCAGAATTTGTTGTATAACATTGTGTTCCGTATCGTATGTTCCTATACATCGTATGATTTTTTCTCCTCCTATTGTCTTTCTACCTGCCAACAGATCACTTCTTCCTACCTTCCTGGCTTTGTTGTATGCTCTATGCAGACATTTCTTGGAGTATCCTCTATCATGGAAACGTGAGTATAAAGTACTGCATTCCTTTTGGAATGCTTCCTCTGTGGAGCAGTTCCGCCTGGCTCTCAGGTACTGCCCCACAGGGATTCCCTTTTTAAGGGGGTCAGGGTGGAAGCTTTGCCAGTGTAGCAGGTTGTTGGTAGATGTTGGTTTGGTAATTTTAACACAGCATTTTGCTGCAGCCTCTTATTATAGTGTCAAGCAATCACACAGTGCCCGCATATTACACTGGCAGCGCGCAGCCAGATAGGCACTAGTGTGTATCTACATAGTAGCAGATAGACCCGGTCAGTTGACATACTGATAGGGCACTCCAATTGTGACTCTAAGGCCAGCGAATGCTGGAAGTTTTAACAATTTTGACATTCACTAAAGTATTAAGTATTAATAGCAGCATTAATAAAAGTTAAGTCTTAGTTAATTTGGTAGGTGCAGGATCAATAGGTGTAATTTAGTCCATAATGGGCATTAGTTTCTCCTTGTGGGACCCCAGCAGCTACAGACGGACAGCAAGATGCATTAGCCATTGTCCCCTGCTGTATGAGCGTCAGTGTCTGTTCTAAGATAAATATGAAGGGCATGATATTGCTCATGCTGCAGTTGTTCCTACTGACAAATTTTGAAGGGCTTCAGCACCAAACAGTGATCTGGGATGAGCTGCCACTGCCTGGTGCATGACATAATCATTCACGGCTTTCCATTGCTCATACAGATGCTCTAGTATGTTCAAAGTGGAATTCCAGCGAGTTGGAACATCGCGGATTAAGCAATGTAACGGCAGACCATTCTGTCACTGCGAGTCCAGGAGAGAGTTTCTTGCCACGTAAAAATGACTGAAATGAGAGGACATTATCCTGGACATTACCAGCACCTTGTGCAAGCCAGTGTACTTTTTTTTTAAAACATTGCACAACTAGGTTAATCACATGCAACATTCATGGGGAATGTGTTATTTCCCCCAGATTACTTTTATTGTTGCGGACCACCTTGGAGTTTGTGGGGTGACAACCAGGGAGATGTCTACTGCTTCATGTACTTTAGTAACTGATCATCTGTGTCGCTACTCTCACCCAGGCCAATCAGCTTGAACACCACATGGCAACGCTTGACCTGATTGGGTGGGAAGGAGGGGGAGTGGGAGTGATGTTGTGCCCTGCTGCTGTTGGGGATGGGAGTGTGTCCATGGAGGAAGAGGTAGAAGAGGCGAATAAGTGCCTCATGTGGGAGCCAGGCCTTGTTGCTGGGGTGCTGCCTCACCACAGCAGCAAAAAACATAGACCCAGTGGGCCATGAAAGAAGTGTACCTTTCCTGCTTGTAACGGCTGCTCCAGGTGTCCATATGGGAGTGTCCCACGTTTTCCACCACGTGAGTATACAAGGCATGGATTTTTGGGAGAAATAATGTCTGCTAAGTGTCTTCCAGTGAATCACCAGTTCCCAAAGCAGATATGGCCCTGAGATGTCTTTGGGAGGTTCTGGCCATACGTCGCCTCTGCTCTTTATTGCTTCCGCTGCCACCACCCTTCTCCTTTGATGTTTCTTCCCCAGCACCCCGATCTGGCTCCCAGTTCCTGTCCAACACAAAGTCATCATTGAAGTCCTCACCTTCCCTGTCACTTTTATCAGAATGTGATATATAATGAAGGGCTCCTCTGTCCCCTTCTCGGTTCCCGGCTCTGTATTTGCCCCGACTGTTACTGTCGCTGCCCCCCAGCGGCTATAGGTGCCCCTATTACCACCACTAACACAGCTATGCATAGGTCACCCCGCCGCTGACTGCTCTCACACAAGTCATCAACAGAAAGACTCTCTTGACTATCTGCTGTAGGGTGTGATGGGAATTTTGTTGCCTCTTCTTTGGAAAAAAAAAGATGGCTGCCCCACTAGATAGGGGCTAGGAAGACTGAGAGGACAACACTGAAAGGCTTCTCTGGGGCTGCAAGGAGGAGTAGCAGGAGGAATGCTGTGACCCCTGGCTCATTAGCACAGTGTCAGACTCAGAAATCACCTCCATGTCATCCTGCTGTGAGTGAAGGAGTGAGCCATCAAATACATAATCTCATCCTCTTTCTCCTCAATAATAACATTGTGTCTTTCCGATGCGAGGGAGAACTGTGGCCTACTACTACTACTGGCCAGATAGCTGGTGCTGCTAATACTCATTCTGGCTCTGGGAGGACAAGTCCTGACCCTGGGTCTTTTGTTTGGAACTCTTACGTATTACTGACATTTGGCCTAATGTACACAGTCACACAAAGTATGGTACGGTTTGCA
Source organism: Bufo bufo (assembly GCF_905171765.1). Classification (NCBI taxonomy): domain Eukaryota; kingdom Metazoa; phylum Chordata; class Amphibia; order Anura; family Bufonidae; genus Bufo; species Bufo bufo. Next base: position 143,187,528 of record NC_053395.1, on the reverse strand, counting down.
AGTCTGTTTTCTGGAACTTAAAGACAGAGAGGCACAATAAAATGTCCTTCCCGTTCTATAAACACTCTGCTACTGACAATTTACTTTGGAAAAAATGCAGTATCGGCGCCACCAACAGATTTGGGCCTAATGTCTTCTTTGCATTAAAATGCGTAGATTCAGAAAAAAAGCTTTATCTAGTGTAAAACACAAGTTGTCAACTTACTATGGGATCATTCCCTACCCCTCCGCATTGTAATAATAATAATAATAATAAAATGTATTTATATAGCGCCACCATATTACGCAGCGCTATACAAATTCATAGGGTTCATGTATGAAACAAAACTAACTGACTAATATGCAACTGAAACACTAGGAGTCAGGACCCTGCTTGCAAGAGCTTACAATCTATGAGGAATTGGGGGTGACACATAAGGTAGTTGATTGTGATAAGTAGGATTTGAGCCATTATTGAACTGACAGGAGTGGTGCCGGCCGATCTGCTTCGGGTTTGGGACTACTAGAGGATCGAGTTCAGGCCAGAGGAGTTGGTGGGGGAGAGGTTTAGTTGGGGAATAATCAGTTTAGGTAGCTTGATAAGCCTGCCTGAAAAGATGTGTTTTTAAGGCACGTTTAAAGGTGGGGAAGTTATGAATTGACCTAGCATTCCGGGGCAGAGTATTCCAGAGAGTAGGTGCAGCTCGAGAAAAGTCTTGAAGATGGGAGTGAGAGGTACGAATTATGGAGGTTATTAATCTTAGGTAGCTAACAGAACGGAGAGCACAAGTAGGGTGGTAGATGGAAATGAGGGAGGAGATGTATAGAGGTGCAGCACTGTGGAGAGCTTTGTGGGTGAGGGTGAGAAGTTTGAACTGTATTCTGTGGTGGATGGGCAACCAGTGAAGTGACTAGCACAGACTAGTAGCATCAGTGTAGTAGTTGGATGGATAGATGAGCCTGGCTGCAGCATTTAGGACAGACTGAAGGGGTGAGAGTTTATTGAGAGGGAGACCGATTAGTAATGCGCTGCAGTAGTTAAGACGAGAATGAATCAAGGCAACAACAAGAGTTTTTGCCATTTCCACTGTAAGAAAAGGGCAGATTCTGGCGATATTCTTGAGGTGCAGATGACAAGAGCGTGTAAGTGATTAAATATGGGAAACAAAGGAAAGATCAGAGTCAAATGTGGCCCCAAGACAGCGGTCATGTTGCACAGGAGTTATGATAGTGCTGCAGACCGAAATTGAAATATCAAGTTTAGGTGAGTTAGTAGATGGGGGAAAGACAAGAAGTTCAGTTTTTGAGAGGTTCAGTTTTAGATACAGAGAGGAAATGATGTTAGAGACAGCTGCCAGACAATTACTGGTGTTTTGGAGTAAAGCAGGGGTGATGTCAGGGGATGAAGTGTATAGTTGGGTGTCATCAGCATAGAGATGGTATCGAAAGCCAAATTTACTGATAGTCTGTCTGACGGGGGCTGTATAGAGGGAGAAGAGTAGAGGACCTACTACTGAGCCCTGAGGAGCGCCGACATCAAGAGGAAGAGATACACATAGGAGGAGGTGAGTTGAAAGGGGATCAACTGACCAAGGGGTGGGGGGAAAGGGAGAAAAAGGAGAAAGCGCCAATCCAAGCTAAGGGTAAGTGGAGAGAGTACTGTCCCGGTGGTGTAGGGGTACAAACACAAACAGGATTAGGACAGACACTGTGGCAAAAAAAGAGAAAAAACAAGACAAAGAAATACCAAACAGTGGCCGCACCTCAAAAATACAATTTATTAGAATATATAAAGATTAAAAACATGTACATGGGGCAAACCCCAAGGATGGTACAATAAGAATATATATATGCATAATGTAATACCACACAGGGAGCCTATGCATAAACGGATAAGCAATATAATCCCTGAAAAGACTCCCTCAATCCTATAGTAGTGGCACAAACATAATGATAACACACAGAGCATACAAAACCCATCCAAGAGGAGTGCACAGAAAACCTGACGCGTATCGCTAGTGCCTGGACTAGCTTCCTCAGAGGTCCATGTGCATTTGAATGCTAAGGACACATCCTATATAGTGAGTAAGATCAAGTATCAAATTACATAAATGGGAATCAGTTGTGGTCATACCTGTTGGAAGCTCATTAGGTCAAGAGGTCAGAGGGGAGCCACAGATGAGTGTCACCTGTATGGGTCCCGGTGCATGGTCCGAGCGCACCTGCGACCGCCGGGGAGCCGGCGTGTTGTCATAGCAGGTGCGCATGCGCAAAATGGCTCCCGGAACAGACATCGGCGCCACGGTGCGTTCCAAACAGCGGAAACGCAGTGGGACGACTGACGTCATATCCGGGAGTCACACCGCAGCTAAGTCCCGGCGAAGCGCAAAGCGCGCATGAGAGCAGGCGCAACAGGCATTGAATATCTGTTCATGGAGTGCACATGAATGACCATTAGCCAATGCATAATTATTACATATCCCCAAAACAATATGCATATATATATATACATAGTCATACAATTATGATATAATGCGGATATAATAACTTGAGCATCAATTTTGTACAGTATGATCATCCAGATGCGTTTACTCATACATGATCATAGAGGGATTCAGATTTGTGGCAAAAAAAGTTACTGGAGACCAATCAGTGTGTAACAGAAAGTCTCAGATCGTACATAGGTCAAACCTGTAGGTAGGTCAAGACTGTATAGAAATAAAAAAAAAAAAATATATATATATATATATATATATATATAGAAGAAAAGTCCAGCGGGAGCACCACCAGGAGTCGGGTGCAAAATCCACAGAGGCAGCGGCAATACCCCAACAATATGGCTTGAAAAAGATAGGACTGCACTCCAGATAAAGTGAAAAATCAGTGGAGTTTTATTCACCCATAACTTTGGCAACTTAGCGACGTTTCGGCTCACAAGAGCCTTCTTCCAGCATAGAAACAGTGAAAATAACAATCATATAAAGGCAAGTCACAAGTGACTGGCCAATCATACTGTGATTACAATCATGATTAAATTGGATACATATGATACATATAAACAAAAGTGCATGTGCGTAAAGTGACAAGTGCTTAAGAGATCCGCATCACAAGAACATAGTCCCTGGTCATCGATCATATAGACATATAATATATAAATATATAAATAAATAAATAATTTTTGAGGGCAAAACGAATTGTGTCGGACCACACTGAATTGCCAGCCACATTGGATATGATGGCTGACAAATTCAGAGAACGTGGCTATCCTCGCAAATTGCTGAATGAACAAAAAAGCAAAATTCTTGATATGTGTCCGGAACGTGTACAACCTAGTCTCTCAAAAATTCAGAGAATACCTTTTATGTCCACATATTCTAATTACAGTGTAGAAATAGGACAGATCCTTAAAAAGAATTGGAATATTCTGAGTAGAGGAATAAAAAATGTCGCTGAATTTGAGAATCCTCCATTGTTATCGTATCGAAAAAATAAAAATATAAGAGATTATCTGGTGAAGGCAGATGTTGGTCCAAAAAGAAATGTTGTTCAGCGACCGTTGACGCAGGCGGGACTGGGATGTTTCCCGTGTCTTAATTGCGTCAACTGTCGCTATATAAATAAATCAAAATCTTTTGTACATCCATCTACAGGAAGAGAATACCCTATTAGATATCATTTGACATGTTCCTCATCATATGTCATTTATGTTTTATCATGTCCCTGCAATCTAATATATGTAGGAGAAACCTCCACGGAATTGAAGGTTAGGTTAAACAACCATAGAAATTCAATTAGAAAAAGTCGCACCGATCTGCCGGTTTCCAGACATTTTGGATCCCTTCACCACGGTGAACGGGATCTAAGATGCTGGATAATCGACCATGTGGCAATGCCCAGGAGAGGTGGTGACCGCTTGGCAATCTTGAAACAGCGAGAATTAAGATGGATATATACTTTGGACAGTTTACATCCTAATGGGCTTAATGTAGATTTTAGATGAGATGTCTGGCTTTGAGGTTTAGCTTGATCTCCCTTGCGTTTTTTGATCTTTCTCTTTGGTTGTATAAAAGTGCCCTGAAACGGTGATAACATACATTGATAATCATTGTGACACAGATTAATTAATCTGTAATTAATTTGTTATATTTATCTTTGCCTTTTAGAACAACATTCTTTTAAAAATTATTCTTTTGGATGGAGATCTTTGAACTGGCCCTCTTTGATGATGATGATACCGAGCTGCAACATCAACAGTCTTCTCGCTGCGTATTTCCAGATATGAATTTTTCTTTATCCGGCTACTCTTTCCTTAAAGAATTTCTCTTATGGCTGCGTTACTTTCGGCAATTAGTTTGGCGATGCCGGCAGGGTATACTGACGTGTCCCCCTCTGACATATGCCATCTAGTGGACAGGATCCATCTCCGCAGAGTTGGTACCTCCTCCACATGCTGATTTCTGTAGGATTTACCTACTGCGGCTTAATATACTACATAGGAAAGTGTTTAGCCTATTGAATGTATGCACGATTGGCACTTATGTAACCGTTGGGCAATGTTGCCCTCTATCAAGATGGTGCCTTTAATGTAATTTTGATGGAGCGCATGCGTCACATGTAAGCGCTATGACGGATGATGACGCGGATCTGGTCATGCGCAGTGAGAGAATGGAGACGCTCAACGGAATACGATGCTGTATGCTGGCGCCATTACATCGAGAGGTGTCACTTCGTTGATCTTCATCCAATATATGTATGCACTTTAATATACACTTATATTATTTATATATTATATGTCTATATGATCGATGACCAGGGACTATGTTCTTGTGATGCGGATCTCTTAAGCACTTGTCACTTTACGCACATGCACTTTTGTTTATATGTATCATATGTATCCAATTTAATCATGATTGTAATCACAGTATGATTGGCCAGTCACTTGTGACTTGCCTTTATATGATTGTTATTTTCACTGTTTCTATGCTGGAAGAAGGCTCTTGTGAGCCGAAACGTCGCTAAGTTGCCAAAGTTATGGGTGAATAAAACTCCACTGATTTTTCACTTTATCTGGAGTGCAGTCCTATCTTTTTCAAGCTATATATATATATATATATATATAAAAATGCGTATATCAAAAATATAATATATTTAGTGGTATTGATTATCCACTAATGTTGATGTATTAGATAAAGGTGGTGATATGTGACCACAAAGTGGATACAAATGGACTGGTCACCTCCAAGAACAGCAGCAGCATAAGATTAAAAGCATGAGGTTAAAAGCATAAGATTAAAATGGATGGGTGACATCCAGTGAGGCACTTAGTTCACTGGGGGGCCGTCAGCAGGATAAGCACATAACACCTGTGACGAATACCCCCCCGGCCAGGATCGTATGTAGAATCACAGTGAATGATGGCAGCAAGGCAACAGCGCTTCTGATCAAATCACCTTTAATATTCAATATATGGCTCTAGGAAGAGGAGGAAGAAGAAGAGCCAGCGAATGATACACTAAAGGACCGGCCAGAGAGATAGGAAGAGAACCAAGAGAGAGCAGTGTCCTTAAGGCCAATTGAGTGAAGCATGGTGAGGAGGAATTTATGGTCTACGGTTAAAATGCTGCAGAGAGATCCAGCAGAATCAATAGCGAATAGTCACCATTTCTTTTTGCTGTTAGGAGATCGTTAGACACTTTAGTAAGGGCAGTTTCTGTAGAGTGAAGAGGGAGAAAGGCAGATTGTAAAGGGTCAAGAAGAGAGTTTGCAGAGAGATAGCTTATTAGGTGAGAGTAGACAAGACGTTCAAGGAGTTTAGAGATGAAGTGGAGGTTAGAAACAGGTCGGTAGTTAGCAGCGCAGGTTGGGTCAAGGGATGGTTTCTTTAGTAATGGGGTGATAATAGAGTGTTTGAAAGAGGAGGGAAAGATACCAGGGGAGAGAGAGAGAGGGTAAAAATTGTAGTTAGGTGAGTGATGACAGGCGGGGAGAGGGACTGGAGGAGGTGTGATGGAATAGGATCACTGCTACAGGTCGTGGGTCAAGAAGAAGAGAGAAGCCTGGAGACTTCTTCCTCTGTTATAGGGTCAAAAGAGGAGAGAGAGCATGTGGAGGAATGGGAGGGAGGATGATTGAAATTATTTGGGGACTGGGAGATTATTTCCTGCCCAATACTGCCAATCTTGTCTCTGAAGTAAGTGGCCATGTCATCAGCGCAGAGGTCAGTGACATATTCTGGAACTTTAGGGCTTAGAACGGAATGAAAAGTGTCAAAGAGTCGTTTTGGGTTATTTGAGAGTGAGGAGATGAGAGAGGTGAAGTGTTTTTGTTTGGCAATGTTGAGAGCCGAATTATATGTTTTGAGCATAAAGTTATAATGGAGAAAGTCTGCTGATATTCGCGATTTTCTCCATAAGCGTTCTGCACATCTGGAGCAGCGTTGCATACTTGTATTGCCATTTAACCACTTCCCATCTGGGCCCTTTGCCCCCTTCCTGACCAGGCCAAATTTTGCAAAACGGACATATCTCACTTTATGTGGTAATAACTTTGGAACGCCTTTATTTATCCAAGTCATTCAGAGATTGTTTTCTCGTGACACATTGTACTTCATGATAGTCATAAATTTGAGTCAAAATATTTCACCTTTATTTATGAAAAAATCCCAAATTTACCCAAAAATTTAAAAAAATCGCAATTTTCTAAATTTCAATTTCTCTGCTTTTAAAACAGAAAGTGATACCTCATAAAATATTTATTATTTAACATTCCCCATATGTCTACTTTATGTTGGCATCATTTTGGAAATGTCATTTTATTTTTTTAGGACGTTAGAAGGCTTAGAAGTTTAGAAGCAATTCTTCAAATTTTTAAGAAAATTGCCAAAACCCACTTTATAAGGACCAGTTCAGGTCTGAAGTCACTTTGTGGGGCCTACATAGTGGATACCCCCATAAATGACCCCATTGTAGAAACTACACCCCTTAAGGTATTCAAAACCGATTTTACAAACTTTGTTAACCCTTTAGGCGTTCCACAAGAATTAAAGGAAAATGGAGATCAAATTTTTAAATTTCACTTTTTTGGCAGATTTTCCATTTTAATCAATTTTTTTCTCTAACACATCGATGGTTAACAGCCAAACAAAACTCAATATTTATTACCCAGATTCTGCGGTTTACAGAAACACCCCACATGTGGTCGTAAACTGCTGTATGGGCACACGGCAGGGCGCAGAAGGAAAGGAACTCCACATGGTTTTTAGATGCCATGTCCCATTTGAAGCCCCCTGATGCACCCTTACAGTAGAAACTCCCAAGAAGTGACCCCATTTTGGAAACTAGGGGATAAGGTGCCAGTTTTATTAGTACTATTTTTGGGTACATATGATTTTTTGATCATTCAATATAACACTTTATGGGGCAAGGTGACCAAAAAATTGGTTGTTTTAGCACAGTTTCTATTTATTTATTTTTACAGCGTTCACCTTAGTGGTTCAGTCAAGTGACATTTTTATAGAGCAGATTGTTACGGACGTGGCGATACCTAATATGTATACTTTTTCTCATTTATTAAAGTTTTACACAATAATAGCATTTTTGAAACCAAAAAATTATGTTCTAATGTGTCCATGTTCTGAGAGCTATAGTTTTTTTATTTTTTGAGAGATTTTCTTATGTAGGGGCTCATTTTTTGCGGGATGAGGTGACGGTTTTATTGGTACCATTTTGTGGGACATACGCATTTTTGATCACTTGGTGTTGCACCTTTTGTGATGCAAGGTGACAAAAATTGCTTGTTTTGACACAGTTTTTTTTTTTTTTTTTTTACGGTGTTCACCCGAGGGGTTAGGTCATGTGATATTTTTATAGAGCTGGTTTTTACGGACGTGGCAATACCTAATATGTATACTTTTTTTTATTTGTTTCACTTTAACACAATAATAGCATTTTTGAAACCAAAAAAATTATGTTTTAGTGTCTCCATGTTCTAAGAGCTATAGTTTTTTTATTTTTTGAGAGATTTTCTTATGTAGGGGCTCATTTTTTGCGGGATGAGGTGACGGTTTTATTGGTACCATTTTGTGGGACATACGCGTTTTTGATCACTTGGTGTTGCACCTTTTGTGATGCAAGGTGACAAAAATTGCTTGTTTTGACACAGTTTTTTTTATTTATTTTTTACGGTGTTCATCCGAGGGGTTAGGTCATGTGATATTTTTATAGAGCTGGTTTTTACGGACGCGGCAATACTAAATATGTCTATTTTACTTTATTTTTTCTATTTTAATTTTTTTTTTTTATTCCTAACTTGGGAACTTTTTTTTTTTTACATGTGAAACTTTATTTTATTTTATTTTTTCAACCCTTTATTTTTTTTATTTTTTTTTACACTTTTCGTCCCCCATAAGGTCATACAAGACCTCTGGGGGACATTTGCTTCACTTTTTCTTTTTTTTTTTCACAGTTGATTTCTCCTGTAACTGGGGCTGACATAGTAGCCCCAGTTACAGGACAAATACACCCCTAGAGAGGCTGTACAGCAGCAATCCTGCGCTGTACAGCCTCACAGCAGGGCTGATCGAGGTCTCTGAGAGACCTCACACAGCTCCTGCACTCTCCGGTCCCGACGGTCACATGACCGCCGGGCCGGAACAGGAAGCGCACAGCGCTTCCTGCTCTGCAGACACAGCGCTCGGTGAGCGCTGTGTCTGCAGCGATCGTGAAGGCAGGGACACCTGGGAACTGTCCCTGCCTTGTCTTAGGGTTGCCCTGCTGTCACTGACAGCGGGCAACCCGATCAGCAGCTGCACGATTAGCGTGCAGCTGCTATTTCTGACAGGACGTTTTAAAACGTGCTGTCAGAAATAGACGTCCACCCATAGGACGTTTATATCCTATGGGCGGACGTGAGGCGGTTAAAAAAAAAAAAAACTTCTTGAACTGTCTGGAGAAGCATAAAAAAACAAAACCAAAAACACTTGAACTGTGTGTAGATGCCCTGTCCTAGATTTCAGACTATTTTAGGTGTTTTTACTGGGATTTAAAACGCTACCCTCTGGTTTATAAAACATGCATTGTGCACACATTTTGCTATTTCCTCAAAACAAAAAACACTTGATCTGTCTGGAAATGCACTGTAAAATCCTTTGGCCTACTATTTCCAGTGTTTTCACTCAGAGGTTTAGAATACCCTCTGGATTGAAATACATGCATTGTACACTTATATTGCTATTTTTTGCAACCCACAACAAGACTTGAACTGTCTGGAGATGCCCTGTCCTAGATTTAGGACTACTCCTATTTCAGATGTTTTCATTGAGTTTTAAAACGCTACCCTCTAGATTGCAAAACATGCGCGGTACACCGTAATGGTATTTTCTAAAAAAAAAACTCTCTGGAGATGCCCTGTCTGTTTTCCCTGAGATTTAAAATAATAACCTCTGGATTTATAAACATGCGTTGTATACTTATATTGTGCTTATTCCCCCACACCAACACTTCAACTCAGGTTTGGGAAAAAAAGTTGTATTTCTGTTCAAATGGGGGGACAGAAGAAATGTTCTTGCATGTAGCTGCTCTTGAGGTTCTGCAGCAGCTGTAGCTGTGCTTATAAGGCAGTAACTGCAGCTACAAGGCACTGCCACTATGGCACACTATACTCAGCTCCATACTTCTAATTCCACAGCTGCCTTTCCCTGTTCTTCACGATTATTCTTCTTTCTAGTGTTTCCCTAAGCTATCCTTGACACGAGAAGAGAAGCTTGATTGTGTCACGGACATTCCCGAGACAGGTGGCAGGAGATCGATGAGACTGGCAACACGTGGTTTGATCTGACAGGTTTCCCTGTGGATCAATAGGCATCTGTGTTGTTTCTGGTATGGCCACACCCCTTGTCTCAGGTCATTTAACCTTCCTTATTTATAGTTGCTTCTCCCACAGTGCTGAGTGGTTTATAGCTTCAGTTTCAGTTTTGGATTGCTAGCGTGTGAATCTCGGCGGATTTCCTGGTGCTTCCAGTGCTCCTTTTGAAGTTAAGTCTTTCCTTTCCCTTTTGTATTTTGTTTGGGTTCTGTGTGTTACATTTCCCAATTGTTTGTCTTAAGCCTGAGGGAGACTCCTTAGAAACAAAAAAGTAAAATTTCTGTGTGATCTCAGGAATGTGAAATAAGCAGCAGTCCCAATCTCGTCGGAGTAAGTCCCTTCTCCAATAAAATCACCAATAAAATCACCAGAAAGTACATACATGTGGGTCCGCGCTACGCTAGAATGAAAAAATAGTTCACAAACAGAAGGTCATCCCGAAGATATTCCAACTTCACAGAAGCAAGTGATTTTATATACTATAATCAAGTGTTTTATTTGTGAGTAAAATAAATTATACTTAAAAAAAAAAAGATTCGGGTATTGCACTATGATCTGTTCTTTTTAGAGGAAAATCTGATTGCTGGTTAATATCGAGATTGTGCACCGGAGATGCATCTGTGAAGTTGGAATATCTTCGGGAAGACCTTCTGTTTGTGAACTATTCCTCATTCAAGCGTAGCGCGGACCCACATGTATGTACTTTCTGAGGGAGACTCCTGTTCGTCCTTCCTTTTGGAGGAACAGGTAGTCTCATCCCTGCCATTAGTACCAGGGTCCAATAGGGCTAGACAGGACTCTAGGTATTCCTGTGTATGAACACACCTACCTCTGGGGTGTGTTCATACTAATAGTCAGTCAAGATTTTGGTTAGGGTTTTACTAGGAGGTGTCCATCTTCCTTCCTTAGTTCTCAGACCTGATTCCTGTCCCCCCCTTCTCTCTTGCTCGGTGTGGTGTTTCCCTCCCACACCGGAGCGTAACATTATAAACCTGCCAAAACCGTAATTTTTGTTTGTGTGTAGCCATGGATCCCATTGCTGCACTGGCACGTCAGCTGCAAGGGCTGTCTTTAGAGGTAACTGACCTCCGCACGACCCTCTCGCAGATGCAGAGACCACAGTCTTCTGGTCCTAGTGGTGGTGGTTACCAGGCCTTTCTTGAACCTAAAGTTGCCCTCCCGGACAGATTCTCTGGGGGACGTGATAATTTCATTTTGTTTAGGGAGGTGTGCAAACTGTATTTTAGGCTATGTCAACACTCATCTGGGGATGAGAAACAGCGAGTCGGTGTGGTTATTTCCTTGCTTAAAGGGGATGTGCAGTCATGGACTTTTTCTCTGTCGACCAGATCGCAGTCTCTCCGGTCGGTAGATACATTTTTTCGAAGCTTTGGGTCTTATCCATGATGATCCGGATCGGACCTCTCTAGCCGAAACCAAGCTGTGTGTCCTTCGTCAGAGTGATCGTTTCGCTGAGATTTATTGCTCTGAGTTTAGGAGGTGGGCTATGAATATGGAGTGAAATGATCTTGCCCTCCGTAGCCAGTTTAGTCAGGGGTTATCGGAGCGGCTGAAGGCTTTTCATGAAACCCCAGTGTCTCTGGAGGCTGCTATGTCTCTGGTTATACGCATGGATAGATGCCTTAGAGATAGAGATTTGGGGGCCCCCACTTTCAGGACATACTATCACATGATGTATCGTCCTCCTCTGATACTTTGGACGAAGCTACTCCTGGGTTTATGTCTGGGGACAAACCCATGCAACTAGGGGGAGCTACTCCTGGATCCGCTTTTAAGCATACTGGTAATAGGAAGGGAGTGTGCTTTTTCTGTGGACAAAAGGGACATTTCATCAGAGTATGTCCATGCATTCAACGGCAAAAAGTAAAAAGAGGGACATTTAATTCCCATCTGACTCTTGGAGGGGTGAGAGGAGAGTCAGAAAATGTGCATTAATCTTTTACTGGTAGTACCCGATTTCTCCTGGCCGCTGAGGTGGCGCTAGAGTAAAAAACTGTGGGGATTGAGGTGTTTATCGACAGCTGGGCCGGGGTGAATCTGATTGATGCTCAGTTCGTCCGTATGCACTGATTTTTCGACCCCGGACCCGAACCCGAACATTTCCGTAAAAGTTCGGGTTCGATGTTCGGCGCTTTCTTGGCGCTTTTTGAAAGGCTGCGGCAAGCAGTTAACTGTCTGACCTTAGAAGCCATCACAGCCATGCCTACTAATGGCATGGCTGTGATTGGCCAGAGCAGCATGTGACCCAGGCTCTATATAAGCTTGAGTCATGTAGCGCTGCACATCACTCTGCTGTTACAAGTGTAGGGAGAGGATGCTGCTGGACTTGTGATTTCAGGGAGAGAATAGGAGAGAATCTAACTCAGCGATCTACAGAGAAATAGTTGTGTGGGTGCAGGACACAATCGTTTTACACTGCTCTGAGGCCATTGACAAAAAAAAAATAACTTTTATAATTCTGTTATTTAGGTGGGTGGCGGCGACGGCCATTCTATGCAAGCTCAGTGCACCAGCACTGCATCTGAGCTTTTGGGACATTGCAAATAACAATTTTTTGGCAAACTACAACATCTGGATTAGTCAGTGTGCAATTTAAGGTAGAAATACACCCATCATTTTCTGGGGTTTTAAAAACACACTTTTTTTCCCCAAAAAACAGTATTTTCCTGATCTGCAAGTGTTAAATTCAAGTTTAACCGCTAGCCACCACTGTAACTGTAAGTTTAATCTATACAGCTTTCATATTCTGTTACCAAAAAAAACACTTTTTTTGCAATCTACATCTTGATTAGTCAGTGTGCAATTTAAGCTAGAAATACACCCATCATTTTCTGGGGTTTGAAAAACACACATTTCTTTTTCAAAAACATTATTTTTCATATCTGTAATTGTTAAATTCAAGTTTAACCGCTAGCCACCACTGTAACGCCGATAGGCGTCCGGGCGGCAGCGCTCTCAGGTATCAGCGACGCCTATTGGAGTCATCTCGTGAGACCCGAGATTTCGTGTTCACAGCGGCGCGCAGCTCTGAAGTTAAACTACAGCCTGCCATTGCTGATCATTCGCTGGCAGGCTGTAGATGTTTAATAAATCGCATCAGAAAGGTATATTAGACGCTGTTTTGTTATCAGCGTCTGATATACCTGCTACCTGGTCCTCTGGTGGTCCCTTTTGCTTGGATCCACCACCAGAGGACACAGGCAGCTCTGTAAGTAGCACCAAACACCACTACACTACACCCCCCCCCTGTCACTTATAAACCCCTTATTAACCCCTGATCACCCCATATAGACTCCCTGATCACCCCCCTGTCATTGATCACCCCCCTGTAAGGCTCCATTCAGACTTCCGTATGTGTATGTGGATCCGCAAAACACGGACATCAGCAATGTGCTTTCCGCATTTTGCGGATCCGCACATTGCCAGAACTATATAGAAAATGCCTTTTCTTGTCCGCAATTGCGGACAAGAATAGGACATGTTCTATATTTTTGCGGAACGGAAGTGCGGACCCGGAAGTGTAGATCCGCAATTCCGGATCCGAGTGGGACAAAGTCTGTCCCCATAGAAATGAATGGGTCCGCAATTCCGTTCCACAAAATGCGGAACAGAATTGCGGACGTGTGAATGGGGCCTAAGGGTCCCTTATCACCGCCAGTTAGTTAGCTACTTGTTAGGTAGTTAGCGCCCAGCCCACCGCACCGCAGTCACTGATTAGCGTCATCGCTGTCGCTAATCAGCACTAGTACTATATAGTATCTGTAAGTGATCAAGACTGATCGCAATCAGATCTATATCAGTACATTAGGGTCAACTTAGGCTCTACAAAAAACGCAGTGTTCGCCTGATCAGGCCTGATCTTGTGCACACACTTGCTTTCAGTCCGCCCCACCGCAGTGACAGAATTTTTTTTTTTCTGATCACTGCAAAAACACTGTAAAATCGCTGCGGCGCTATAAAGATCACTTTTGAGCTTTTTGGATCTTTATTAGCGATCGCAGCTTTACTTCGCAAGCACTCCTATGTCCTTTCCCCTCTTTTATTTTTTTTTTGCACATTTTTTGGCAGAGAATTTTTCATCCACATTGATCGATGCAAATGAAGAAATCTGTGCCATTCATTTTTTCTTTCAGCCCAGAGGCTGAACGGAAAAAAAAAATCTCATTACCCGTATGCTCAATATAAGGCCTCATGTACACGACCGTTTTTTTTTGCGGTCCGCAAAAACGGGTTCCGTTTTTTCGTCTGTGGGTCTTCCTTGATTTTTGGAGGATCCACGGACATGAAAAAAAAGTCGTTTTGGTGTCCGCCTGGCCGTACGGAGCCAAACGGATCCGTCCTGACTTACAATGCAAGTCAATGTGGACAGATCCGTTTGACGTTGACACAATATGGTGCAATTACAAACGGATCCGTCCCCCATTGACATTCAATGTAAAGTCAGGAGTCCCTATTATACCATAGGATCGGAGTTTTCTCCAATCCGATGGTATATTTTAACTTAAAGTGTCCCCCATCACCATGGGAACGCCTCTATGTTAGAATATACCATCGGATTTGAGTTACATGGTGAAACTCAGATCCGACAGTATATTCTAACACAGAGGCGTTCCCATAGTGATGGGGACGCTTCTAGTTAGAATATACTACGAACTGTGTACATGACTGCCCCCTGCTGCCTGGCAGCACCCGATCTTTTACAGGGGGCTGTGATCAGCACAATTAACCCTTCAGGTGCCGCACCTGAAGGGGTTAATTGTGCGTATCATAGCCCCCTGTAAGAGATCAGGGGCTGCCAGGCAGCAGGGGGCAGACCCCCCTCCCCAGTTTGAATATCATTGGTGGCCAGTGTGGCCCCCCCGGCCCCCCCTCTATTGTAATATCATTGGTGGCCAGTGTGCGCCCCCCCCTCCCCCCCTCTATTGTAATATCATTGGTGGCCAGTGTGCGGGCCCCCCCCGGCCCCCCCTCTATTGTAATATCATTGGTGGCCAGTGTGTGCCCCCCCCACCCCCCCTCTATTGTAATATCATTGGTGGCCAGTGTGCGGCCTCCGTCGGCCCCCCTCCCCCCCCCCTATTGTAATTTCATTGGTGGCCAGTGTGCGGCCTCCCCTCTCCCCCCCCCTGCCTGATCATTGGTGGCAGCGGAGATTCCGATCGGAGTCCCAGTTTAATCGCTCTGGGGCTCCGATCGGTAACCATGGCAATCAGGACGCTACTGCAGGCCTGGTTGCCATGGTTACTTAGCAATATTACAATATTAGAAGCATCATACTTAACTGCTGGCTGCTGCGCTGTCTGTGTCCGGCCGGGAGCTCTTCCTACTGGTAAGTGACAGATCATTAAGCAATGCGCCGCACAGACCTGTCACTTACCAGTAGGAGGAGCTCCCGGCCGGACACAGACAGCGCAGCAGCCAGCAGGTAAGTATGATGCTTCTAATATTGTAATATTGCTAAGTAACCATGGCAACCAGGCCTGCAGTAGCGTCCTGGTTGCCATGGTTATCGATCGGAGCCCCAGAGCGATTAAATTGAGACTCCGATCTGAATCTCCGCTGCCACCAATGATCGGGGGGAGGGGAGGCCGCACACTGGCCACCAATGATATTAATACAATAGAGGGGGGGCCGGGGGGGGCCGCACACTGGCCACCAATGATATTACAATAGAGGGAGGCGGGGTGGCCGGGGGAGGCCGCACACTGGCCACCAATGATATTACAATAGAGGGGGGGCCGGGGGGGCCCGCACACTGGCCACCAATGATATTACAATAGAGGGGGGGAGGGGGGGCCGCACATTGGCCACCAATGATATTACAATAGAGGGGGGGCCGGGGGGCCACACTGGCTACCAATGATATTCAAACTGGGGAGGGAGGGGGGTCTGCCCCCTGCTGCCTGGCAGCCCCTGATCTCTTATAGGGGGCTATGATATGCACAATTAACCCCTCAGGTGCAGCACCTGAGGGGTTAATTGTGCGGATGACAGCCCCCTGTAAGAAATCGGGTGCTGCCAGGCAGCAGGGGGCAGTCATGTACACAGTTCGTAGTATATTCTAACTAGAAGCGTCCCCATCACTATGGGAACGCCTCTATGTTAGAATATACTGTCGGATATGAGTTTTCACGAAGTGAAAACTCATCTCTGAAAAAGCTTTTATGCAGACGGATCTTCGGATCCGTTTGTATGAAAGTAACCTACGGCCACGGATCACGGCCGCGGATGCCAATCTTGTGTGCATCCGTGTTCTTTCACGGACCCATTGACTTGAATGGGTCCGTGAACCGTTGTCTGTCAAAAAAATAGGACAGGTCATATTTTTTTGACGGACAGGAAACACGGATGCGGCTGCAAAACGGTGCATTTTCCGATTTTTCCACGGACCCATTGAAAGTCAATGGGTCCGCGAAAAAAAACGGAAAACGGCACAACGCCCACGGATGTACACAACGGTTGTGTGCATGAGGCCTAAGGCCTCATGCACACGACCTTTTTTTTTGCGGTCCGCAAAAACGGGTTCCGTTTTTCCGTGATCCGTGACCGTTTTTTCGTCTGTGGGTCTTCCTTGACTTTTGGAGGATCCACGGACATGAAAAAAAAGTCGTTTTGGTGTCCGCCTGGCCGTACGGAGCCAAACGGATCCGTCCTGACTTACAATGCAAGTCAATGTGGACAGATCCGTTTGACGTTGACACAATATGGTGCAATTACAAACGGATCCGTCCCCCATTGACATTCAATGTAAAGTCAGGAGTCCCTATTATACCATAGGATCGGAGTTTTCTCCAATCCGATGGTATATTTTAACTTAAAGTGTCCCCCATCACCATGGGAACGCCTCTATGTTAGAATATACCATCGGATTTGAGTTACATCGTGAAACTCAGATCCGACAGTATATTCTAACACAGAGGCGTTCCCATAGTGATGGGGACACTTCTAGATAGAATATACTACGAACTGTGTACATGACTGCCCCCTGCTGCCTGGCAGCACCCGATCTCTTACAGGGGGCTGTGATCAGCACAATTAACCCTTCAGGTGTCGCACCTGAAGGGGTTAATTGTGTGTATCATAGCCCCCTGTAAGAGATCAGGGGCTGCCAGGCAGCAGGGGGCAGACCCCCCTCCCTCCCCAGTTTGAATGTCATTGGTGGCCAGTGCGGCCCCCCCCGGCCCCCCCTCTATTGTAATATCATTGGTGGCCAGTGTGCGGCCCCCCCGCCCCCCCCTCCCTCTATTGTATTATCATTGGTGGCCAGTGTGCGTCCCCCCCTCTATTGGATTAATATCATTGGTGGCCAGTGTGCGGCCTCCCCTCTCCCCCCCCCCCCCGATCATTGGTGGCAGCGGAGATTCCGATCGGAGTCCCAGTTTAATCTCTCTGGGGCTCCGATCAGTAACCATGGCAACCAGGACGCTACTGCAGGCCTGGTTGCCATGGTTACTTAGCAATATTACAATATTAGAAGCATCATACTTACCTGCTGCGCTGTCTGTGACCGGCCGGGAGCTCCTCCTACTGGTAAGTGACAGGTCTGTGCGGCGCATTGCTTAATGATCTGTCACTTACCAGTAGGAGGAGCTCCCGGCCGGTCACAGACAGCGCAGCAGGTAAGTATGATGCTTCTAATATTGTAATATTGCTAAGTAACCATGGCAACCAGGCCTGCAGTAGCGTCCTGGTTGCCATGGTTACCGATCCGAGCCCCAGAGCGATTAAACTGGGACTCCAATCGGAATCTCCGCTGCCACCAATGATCGGGGGGGGAGAGTGGGAGGCCGCACACTGGCCACCAATGATATTAATCCAATAGAGGGGGGGCCGGAGGGGGCTGCACACTGGCCACCAATGATAATACAATAGAGGGAGGGGGTGTCCGGGGGGGCCGCACACTGGCCACCGATGATAATACAATAAAGGGGGGGTCGGGGGAGGTCGCATACTGGCCACCAATGATATTACAATAGAGGGAGGGGGGGCCATGGATGCACACATTGGACTTGTGCATGAGGCCTTAGGAGAATAGCAGAAACTCCTAATGCTGGCCATACAAGTAATGATTGTGGAGACCCTCAAATGCCAGGGCAGTACAAACACCCCACAAATGACCCCATTTTGGAAAGAAGACACCCTAAGGTATTCGCTGAGGGGCATATTGAGTCCATGAAAGATTGAATTTTTTGTCACAAGTTAGCGGAAAGGGAGACTTTGTGAGAAAAAACAAAAAAATATCAATTTCCGCTAACTTGTGCCAAAAAAATAAATCTTCTATGAACTCGCCATGTCCCTCACGGAATACCTTGGGGTGTCTTCTTTCCAAAATGGGGTCACATGTGGGGTATTTATACTGCCCTGGCATTTTAGGGCCCCTAAAGCGTGAGAAGAAGTCTGGAATCCAAATGCCTAAAAATGCCCTCCTAAAAGGTACTCATTGGCCCCTTTGCGCATCTTGGCTGCAAAAAAGTGTCACTCATGTGGTATCGCCGTACTCAGGAGAAGTAGGGCAATGTATTTTGGGGTGTATTTTTACATACGCTCACCTAAAGAATTATTAGGAACACCTGTTCTATTTCTCATTAATGCAATTATCTAGTCAACCAATCACATGGCAGTTGCTTCAATGCATTTAGGGGTGTGGTCCTGGTCAAGACAATCTCCTGAACTCCAAACTGAATGTCAGAATAGGAAAGAAAGGTGATTTAAGCAATTTTGAGCGTGGCATGGTTGTTGGTGCCAGACGGGTCGGTCTGAGTATTTCACAATCTGCTCAGTTACTGGGATTTTCATGCACAACCATTTCTAGGGTTTACAAAGAATGGTGTGAAAAGGGAAAAACATCCAGTATGCGGCAGTTCTGTGGGCAAAAATGCCTTGTGGATGCTAGAGGTCAGAGGAGAATGGGCCGACTGATTCAAGCTGATAGAAGAGCAACGTTGACTGAAATAACCACTCGTTACAACCGAGGTATGCAGCAAAGCATTTGTGAAGCCACAACACGCACAACCTTGAGGCGGATGGGCTACAACAGCAGAAGACCCCACCGGGTACCACTCATCTCTACTACAAATAGGAAAAAGAGGCTACAATTTGCACGAGCTCACCAAAATTGGACTGTTGAAGACTGATAAAATGTTGCCTGGTCTGATGAGTCTCGATTTCTGTTGAGACATTCAAATGGTAGAGTCCGAATTTGGCGTAAACAGAATGAGAACATGTATCCATCATCTGATGGCTACTTCCAGCAGGATAATGCACCATGTCACAAAGCTCGAATCATTTCAAATTGGTTTCTTGAACATGACAATGAGTTCACTGTACTAAAATGGCCCCCACAGTCACCAGATCTCAACCCAATAGAGCATCTTTGGGATGTGGTGGAACGGGAGCTTCGTGCCCTGGATGTGCATCCCTCAAATCTCCATCAACTGCAAGATGCTATCCTATCAATATGGGCCAACATTTCTAAAGAATGCTATCAGCACCTTGTTGAATCAATGCCATGTAGAATTAAGGCAGTTCTGAAGGCAAAAGGGGGTCCAACACCGTATTAGTATGGTGTTCCTAATAATTCTTTAGGTGAGTGTATACCCATGCTGGGTGAGAGAAATATCTCTGTAAATTGACAACTTTGCATAAAAAAAATGGAAAAAGTTGTCATTTACAGAGATATTTCTCACACACAGTATGGGTATATGTAAAACGACACCCCAAAACACATTGCCCTACTTCTTCTGAGTACGGCGATACCACATGTGTGACACTTTTTTGCAGCCTAGGTGCACAAAGGGGCCCAAATTCCAATGAGTACCTTTAGGATTTCACAGGGCATTTTTACGCATTTGGATTCCAAACTACTTCTCACGCTTTAGGGCCCCTAAAATGCCAGGGCAGTATAAATACCCCACAAGTGACCCCATTTTAGAAAGAAGACACCCCAAGGTCACTTGTGGGGTATTTATACTGCTCTGGCATTTTAGGGGCCCTAAAGCGTGAGAAGTAGTTTGGAATCCAAATGCGTAAAAATGCCTTGTGAAATCCTAAAGGTACTCATTGGAATTTGGGCCCCTTTGCGCACCTAGGCTGCAAAAAAGTGTCACACATGTGGTATCGCCGTACTCAGAAGAAGTAGGGCAATGTGTTTTGGGGTGTATTTTTACATATACCCATACTGTGTGTGAGAAATATTTCTGTAAATGACAACTTTTAAGAAATTTTTATACAAAGTTGTCAATTTACAGAGATATTTCTCTCACCCAGCATGGGTATATGTAAAAATACACCCCAAATCACATTGCCCTACTTCTTCTGAGTACGGCAATACCACATGAGTGACACTTTTTTGCAGCTTAGGTGCGTAAAGGGGCCGAAAGTCCAACGAGTACCTTTAGGCTTTACAGGGTTGCTCACAATTTAGCCCCGCCCAAAATGCCATAACAGTAAACACATCCCACAAATAACCCCATTTCAGAAAGTAGACACCCCAAGGTATTCACTGAGGGGCATAGTGAGTCCGTGGGACATTTTATTTTTTTTGCCAGAAGTTAGCAGAAATGGAAACTTTATTTCCTCAGAAAGTGTCATTTTCCACTAACTTGTGAAATTTTTTTTAATCATACATGAACTCACCATGCCCCTCCACGAATACTTTGGGGTGTCTTCTTTCTAAAATAGGGTCATTTGGGGGGTATTTATACTATCCTGGCATTCTAGCACCTCAAGAAACATATAACTTTTGCGCAAACCAATAAATATACACTTATTGGATTTTTTTTTTTATTAAAGACATGTAGCACAATAAATTCTGACACAAACTTGTATAGAAATGTAATTATATTTGAACAATTTTACCAGAAAAAGTTAAAAATACACTTTTTTTAAAAATAATTGCGATATATTTTGATTAATATCCGTAAAACGAAAAATGTCAGCAGCAATCAAATACCACCAAAAGAAAGCTGTATTTGTGAGAAGAAAAGGAGGTAAAATTCATTTGGGTGCCAAGTTGCATGACCGAGCAATAAACCGTTAAAGTTGTGAAGTGCCGATTTGTAAAAAAGGGGCTGGTCACTAGGGGGGTATAAACCTGTGGTCCTTAAGTGGTTAATCTATACAGCTTTCATATTCTGTTACCAAAAAAAAACACTTTTTTGGCAATCTACAACATCTTGATTAGTCAGTGTGCAATTTAATCTAGAAATACACCCATCATTTTCTGGGGTTTGAAAAACACACTTTTTAAAAAAAAAAAAACAGTATTTTCCAGATCTGCAAGTGTTAAATGCAAGTTTAATATATACAGCTTTCATATTCTGTTACCAAAAAAACTCTTTTTTGGCAATCTACATCATCTTGATTAGTCAGTGTGCAATTTAAGCTAGAAATACACACATCATTTTCTGGGGTTTGAAAAACACACTTTTTTGACAAAAAAAGACTATTTTCAGGCCTTGCAGCATCAGCACCTGGCAAAGAAATATTTACTTCAGGCCTACACTGGTTCAGACCGTGTGAGATACCCCCTTTACATACAGGGGTTTGAATCAGGCATTTGAAATACAGCCATTTTGGGCAAAGAAATATTTACTTCAGGCCTACACTGGTTCAGACCGTGTGAGATACCCCCTCTACATACAGAGTTTGATTCAGGGATTTGAAATACAGCCATTTGAAATACAGCCATTTTGTGCAAAGAAATATTTAATTTAGGCCTACACTGGTTCAGACCGTGTGAGATACCCCCTCTACATACAGGGGTTTGAATCAGGGATTTGAAATACAGCCATTTGAAATACAGCCATTTTGGGCAAAGAAATATTTACTTCAGGCCTACACTGGTTCAGACCGTGTGAGATACCCCCTCTACATACAGGGGTTTGAATCAGGCATTTGAAATACAGCCATTTGAAATACAGCCATTTTGGGCAAAGAAATATTTACTTCAGGCCTTGACTGGTTCAGACCGTGTGAGATACCCCCTCTACATACAGGGGTTTGAATCAGGCATTTGAAATACAGCCATTTTGGGCAAAGAAATATTTACTTCAGGCCTACACTGGTTCAGACCGTGTGAGATACCCCCTCTACATACAGAGTTTGATTCAGGGATTTGAAATACAGCCATTTGAAATACAGCCATTTTGTGCAAAGAAATATTTAATTTAGGCCTACACTGGTTCAGACCGTGTGAGATACCCCCTCTACATACAGGGGTTTGAATCAGGGATTTGAAATACAGCCATTTTGGGCAAAGAAATATTGAATTCAGGCCTACACTGGTTCAGACCGTGTGAGATACTCCCTCTACATACAGGGGTTTGATTCAGGGATTTGAAATACAGCCATTTGAAATACAGCAATTTAGGGCAAAGAAATATTTAACTTAGGCCTACACTGTTTCAGGCCCTGTGAGATACTCCCTTTACATACAGGGGTTCGAATCAGGCATTTGAAATACAGCCATTTGAAATACAGCCATTTTGGGCAAAGAAATATTTACTTCAGGCCTTGACTGGTTCAGACCGTGTGAGATACCCCCTCTACATACAGGGGTTTGATGCAGCCATTTGAAATACAGCCATTTTGTGCAAATAAATATTTAATTTAGGCCTACACTGGTTCAGGCCCTATGAGATACTCCCTCTACATACAGGGGTTTGATTCAGGGATTTGAAATACAGCCATTTTGGGCAAAGAAATATTTAATTAGGGCCTACACTGGTTCAGACCGTGTGAGATACACCCTTTACATACTGTCGTTCTATTCTACTATTAATTAAACACTCATTTAGGGCAAGATCCTAAATTAGAAAAATATGAGTAGAGCGTCAAATAAGGTGACGTGGCCCAGGTCGTGGTGCTGCTGGTGGAGCTCCTGTTGCAGGGAGAGGACGTGGTCGATCTGTGCCAGCTACACACACAAGTGAAACCCCTTCCTCAGGTGCGAGTAGGCGACAAAACATGCAGCGGTATTTGGTCGGGCCTAATGATGCTCTACGAATGGTGAAGCCTGAACAAGTACAGGCGATAGTAGATTGGGTTGCTGACAGTGCCTCCAGTTCCTTCACATTGTCTCCCACCCAGTCTCCTGCTGAAAGACCACAGTTGGCACCTGCAGTCTATGTCCATCAGTCTTTCACCTCACCCCCTTGCAAATCAGCCAAGCAGTCTGAGCCCCAAGTCATGCAGCAGTCTCTTCTGCTTTTTGATGACTCTGTTAGCAGGGTTTCTTAGGGCCATCCACCTAGCCCTGCCCCAGAAGTGGAAGAGATTGAGTGCACCGATGCCCAACCACTTATCTTTCAAGATGAGAACATGGGAGGACCATCGCAGCATGTCTCGGATGATGACGAAACACAGGTGCCAACTGCTGGGGCTTTCGAAAGTGTGCAGACCGACAAGGAAGGCAGGGGTGAACACTGGGTGGAAGATGATGTGGAGGACGATGAGGTCCTCGACCCCACATGGAATCAAGGTCATGCGAGTAGCCTATGTAGTTCGGAGGAAGTCGTTGGTCGCACAGAGCCACCAGCACAGCAGAAGAGGGAGCAGGGTGCAAAAGCGGAGCGGCCATCCTCTAGACAGTACACCTCCTACTGCCCACCGCAGCAATAGACCGAGCACACCAAAGCCAGCTCCAAGGAGTTCCCTGGCGTGGCAGTTCTTCAGACAATGTGCTGACGACAAGACACGAGTGGTTTGCACGCTGTGCAATCAGAGCCTGAAGCGAGGCATAAACGTTCTCAACCTGAGCACAACCTGCATGACCAGGCATTTAAGTGCAAAGCACGAGCTGCAGTGGAGTAGACACCTGAAAAACCAAGAAAGGTCTCTTGCTCCTCCTGCTTCCTCTTCTGATGCAGTCGCGGCCTCTTCATCCACCTCTGGAGCGACAGTGCAACCTGCCACCCCGCAAACAGAGGATCTGCCAGCAACACCAACACCTGGGTCACCAAGCATCTCCACAATGTCCCACGGAAGCATTCAGCTCTCCATCTCCCAAACGCTGGAGAAGAAGAGGAAGTACCCCCCTACTCACCCGCGATCCCTTGCCTTGAATGCCAGCATTTCTAAATTACTGGCCTTTGAAATGCTGGCATTCCGTCTGATGGAGACGGATAGTTTTAAAAGCCTTATGGTGGTGGCTATCCCACAGTACGTCGTGCGATCCATCCCTTCCCTGCACAACCAAGTAGGGGACAAAATCAGGTGTGCACTGCGCAACGCCATCTGTGGCAAGGTGCACCTGACTATGGATACGTGGACCAGTAAGCATGGTCAGGGCCATTATATCTTCATAACAGCACACTGGGTAAATGCAGTGGCGGCTGGGAGTGAGGCGGATAGCAGTTTGGCGCATGTCCTTCCACCACCGAGGATTGCAGGGCGCTTCAGTTTGCCTCCTGTTGCTTCCTTTTTCTACTCTGCTTCCTCATCCTCTACCAGCTCCTCATCCGGTCAGCGTAACTCCTTCACCACCAACTTCAGCACAGCCAGGGGTAAACGACAGCAGGCAGTTTTAAAACGTATCTGTTTGGGGGACAAACCCCACACCGCGCAGGAGCTGTGAACGGGCCTTGAACAACAGACCGATGAGTGGTTTGTGCCAGTCAGCCTCAAGCCCGGCCTGGTGGTGTGCAATAATGGTCGAAATCTCGTAGCAGCTCTGGGACTAGCCGGTTTGACGCACATCCCTTGCATGGTGCATGTGCTGAATTTGGTGGCGCAGAGATTCCTTAAAACTTACCCCGATATGTCAGAGCTGCTGCATAAAGTGCTGCCCGTCTGTGCGCGCTTTCGGCGTTCTCACCCTGCTGCTGCTCGCCTGTCAGCGCTGCAGCGTAACTTCGGCCTTCCCGCTCACCGCCTCATATGCGACGTGCCCACAAGGTGGAACTCCACCTTGCACATGCTGGCCAGACTGTGCGAGCAGCAGCAGGCGATAGTGGAGTTTCAGCTGCAGCACGCACTGGTGAGTCGCTCGGCGGAACAGCACCACCAATCACTGGGCCTCCATGCGAGACCTGTGTTCCTTGTTGCGCTGTTTCGAGTACTCCACCAACATGGCCAGTGCCGATAACGCCGTTTTCTGCGTTACTATCCCACTTCTATGCCTGCTTGAAAAAACGCTCCTGGCGATGATGGAAGAGGATGTGGCACAAGAGGAGGAAGAGGGATCATTTCGTAGGGTTTCCGGCCAGTCACTCCCAAGTGGCTCCGAGGGTGGGTTCCTGCACCCACAAACCCAAGGTACACAATTGTCCGGCCAGGGCACAGTTCTGGAGGATGAGGAGGTGGAGGATGAGGAGGAGGAGATGGAGGAGGAGGAATCATGTTCACAGCAGGGTGGCACCCAGACCAGCTCATGGCCATCACTGGTGCGTGGATGGGGGGGATACAGAGGACACAGACGATACACCTCCCACAGAGGACAGCTTTTCGTTGCCTCTGGGCAGCCTGGCACACATGAGCGATTACATGCTACAGTGTCTCTGCAACGACCGCCGAGTTGCCCACATTCTATCTTCTGCTGATTACTGGGTGGCCACGCTGCTGGATCCCCGTTACAAGGACAACGTACCATCCTTAATTCCGTCACTGGAGCGTGATCGTAAGATGCGCGAGTACAAGCGCACGCTGGTAGACGCGCTGCTGGTGGCATTCCCACCTGACAGCGGGGGCACAGTGGAAGCACAAGGCGAAGGCAGAGGATGAGGAAGAGGTCGCCAACGCAGCTGGGGCACCGCCAGCACCTCAGAAGGCAGGGTTAGCGTGGCCAAAATGTGGAAAAGCTTTGTCAGCACACCACAACAACCAGCACCACCAGCTGATATGGAACGTCTTAGCAGGAGGCAGCATTTCACCAACATGGTGAAGCAGTATGTGTGCACACGCCTACACATACTGAATGATGGGTCTGCCCCCTTCAACTTCTGGGTCTCCAAATTGGGCACATGGCCTGAGCTTGCCCTTTACGCCTTGGAGTTGCTGGCCTGCCCTGCAGTGTATTATCTGAACGTGTGTTTAGCACGGCAGGGGCGTCATCACAGACATGCGCAGCCGCCTGTCCACAGCCAATGTGGACAAGCTCACGTTCATTAAAATTAACCAGGCATGGATCCCTCAGGACTTGTCTGTACCTTGTCCAGAATAGACATGTATACCGGCACTAAGCAGGCATTGTTATACTGCAGCGCAATTGCTCATGTTTGTATTTTGGATATTTCACACTCTTTTGGAGTGTACCTTAATTTTACTAAATTAAATTAAAACCAAAAGCCTGTGTTGGCTATCTCGTCCTCCTCCACCGCCGCTTCCACCTACTCCGCTACGTCCATCGCCTCCTTAAACTCCTACTCCATATGGAACTCCACCTCATAAATCCATTAATTTTTTTTGTACGTGTTTTATTTTATATTATTTTACTACTTTGTCATTTACATTTTCTGGTGAAATTCACTAATTTTTGGGTGTATAGTACCACTGCTATACCTAGTAGGCCGGTTAAAAAACGAATAAAAAATTGTCATTAACATTTTCTGGTGAAATTAACAAAGTTTTGGGTGTATAGTACCACTGCTATACCTAGTATACCTTTTGGTAGGTTGGGACGGCTCACCCTCCAATAGGCAAGGGAATGGGCGCTCCCCCTAAAAAAGATATCCCCCAATCTTTAAAAGAGTGAATTGGTAAGAGGGGCACACCTGCATCCGGATTCACACAGAGCACTGGCCGATGATGTTGCTAAATAATTATTTATTATATTAGATATAGTCTTAAAAATCAAAACAATTGAGCTGTACCTCTAATACATGACAATAAAATGACATAAAATACATACATTAATAACTGATAAAATTGGTGTGACCAAACTAGGAAGTTGGTTGTGTGCACGACAGTGTTTGCCAACAGTCTAGTATATGATTGTTGGAGCGTAGCCAATAGATATTAGGTTAAATCTCCGGTATTTTTGCACTTATACAGTGCGTGGTTCCCCTTTATATCCACGGGTTTATTGCAGCTGTTTGGTGTAAAAAGTTCCAATGTAGCCGATGATTTTGCAAATAAGTATAGTTTCCTCTTAACTTACTATAGCTGTGAATACATATTCTTCAAATTAAGAGGAAACTATACTTATTTGCAAAATCATCGGCTACATTGGAACTTTTTACACCAAACAGCCGCAATAAACCCGTGGATATAAAGGGGAACCACGCACTGTATAAGTGCAAAAACACCGGAGATTTAACCTAATATCTATTGGCCACGCTCCAACAGTCATATATTAGACTGCACACAACCAACTTCCTAGTTTGGTCACACCAATTTTATCAGTTATTAATGTATGTATTTTATGTCATTTTATTGTCATGTATTAGAGGTACCGCTCAATTGTTTTGATTTTTAAGACTATATCTAATATAATAAATAATTATTTAGCAACATCATCGGCTAGTGCTCTGTGTGAATCCGGATGCAGGTGTGCCCCTCTTACCAATTCACTAAATAAAAAATTGTCATTAACATTTTCTGGTGAAATTAACCAATTTTTGGGTGTATAGTACCACTGCTATACTTAGTAGGCCGTTGTAACGGTCACGTCCACACACACACAGGGGGAAGGATAGTGACCACTGCGCTCCACCCTCACCCCTGGCCCTGCCTACTTGCCTCATGAGTCCTGATGACAGGGGACAACTGGACAACAGTCCCTAACTTAGGATACGTGCAGGGAAGACAGACAAGACAAAATACGAAACATGAACGGACCGGGTCAGAACCAAGAGAGCTACGCAGTACAAAGGGTTAAGCAAAGAATGGTCAGGAGAAGCCGGGGTCAAATACCAGGAGAGTAGAGAAGTACAAGAGGAGTCCTAAGAGAGTAGTCAGGTGGGAGACGAGGTCACAATACCAGGACGGATGCGCAGTACAGGAGGAGCAGGCAAAGGATCGTCAGGGAACGGAATCAGGTGAGTATTCAGTAGTCCAACAAATAGCCAGGAACCTAGAAATTAACAGGCAACCTGTGGCTAGCAGGCTGCCTGTATTTATAGTGGGGAGTGAGGGTCATGTGACGTGGCCAGCGTCACATGACCGACAGACCAACCAGTTGAGCACCGAGTGATCAGCTCGGCGCTCAAGGCAGACTTAGGAGCAGGGAGCCACCCTGCAGTAAAGCTGCCCTGGGAATGAGGTCAAACACAGATCCTCAATCCCAAAGCTAGGCAACAGTTCTGCGGGCAATGGGGGACCGAGTGCACCTTCGGAACCCCGTTACAGCCGTTTAAAAAAAATAATAAAATTTGTCATTAACATTTTCGGGTGAAATTCACAAATTTTTGGGTGTATAGTACCACTGCTATACCTAGTAGGCCGGTAAAAAATAAAAAATTTGTCATCTACATTTTCTGGTGAAATAAACCAATTTTTGGGTGTATAGTACCTCTGCTATACCTAGTATGCCGGTTAAAAAATAAATAAAATTGTCATTAACATTTTCTGGTGAAATTAACCAATTTTTGGGTGTATAGTACCACTGCTATACCTAGTAGGCCAGTTAAAAAAATAAAAATAAATTGTCATTAACATTTTCGGGTGAAATTCACCAATTTTTGTGTATATAGTACTACTGCTATACCTAGTAGGCCGGTTAACAAAAAAAAAATATTTGCCAGTTACATTTTCAGTTGAAATTAAACAATTTTTGGGTGTGAAGTACCACTGCTATACCTAGTAGACAGGTTAAACAATAAAATTATTTGTCTGTTACATTTTATGGTGAAATTCAGCAATTTGGGGGTGTGAAGTACCACTGCTATACCTATTAGACCGGTAAAAAAAAATATATAACATTTGTCAGTTACATTTTAGGGTCAAATTCACCAATTTTTGTGTGTAATATACCCCTCCTCTACCTAGTTGATAGCTTAATAAATTTCAATAATTTTTATTTTTCATTTTAGGGTGACAATAAACAATTGTTTTCTGTCATAGACCCCTGCTCTACCAAGTAGACATGTTAATTAATTTCTGTAATTTTTCTGTTACATTCTTGGGTTGACATTATACAATTTTAGACGTTAATAAACCCCTGCTCTGCATAGGTGACAGGGAATAAAATTTCTGAAATGCTTTTTTAATTGATGCGCGCCACCTCTTTTGATTTAATGCTTAAACTTAAACAAGTTGTACCACATTTAAGCTTCAATACTTTGTCCCACATTTCCGCTATAATCTTTTAGCCAACATTTGCGCCTCAATAGCTTTTCCCACATTTCTTCTCGATCCCATTTTTTTAAAATATATTTATCTCCCTTAAATTTGGTCTCTTTTTCTCACGCTCCCTCTCCGGCCTGGAACCCTGATTCCCTGCCAACCGTAATCACAATGGTAGGCGCATAACATAACATCGAAAGTTGATAGATTAATTAATTTTTTGTGATGAACAGATATTTTTGTGATGAACAGATATGTTTGAGATGAACCGAATCTTAAACTAAATGTGAAATGTACCTAGATGGAATACTAGGATATGCACATATGCTTATATGTTCAGTTATGATTACATAATCCCTTTATGATATGTAATGTATACTAAAATGATATATCTTATGTTTACGGCAGTCTGAAGAAGGCCACATGGCCGAAACGTAACATTTAAAGCCGCAATAACTATACAATAAAAAGCAATCAAGATTATCGTAATCATGCTGGAGTCTTTTTTCTTCATCGAAAGTTGATAGAGCAGATATCAAATTGGATCGTGAACATCACGGGGAAGTGCGACATGGTGGGGCCGTAAGTATGCACACACCTACACGTACTGAATGACGGGTCTGCCCCCTTCAACTTCTGGGTCTCCAAATTGGGCACATGGCCTGAGCTTGCCCTTTACGCCTTGGAAGTGCTGGCCTGCCCTGCAGCCGGTGTATTGTCTGAACGTGTGTTTAACACGACTGGAGGGTTATATTTCCCAATGTTTTGGGGTGTATCCTAATTTAAAAAAAAAAATTCTGTTCTAACTACTAAGACTCTTTTTATATCTGATTTTCCTGACGTATTTTCTGAGAGTGGATGCCAGGATTAACTCCGCATCTGGAATATAATTGTCCTATCAATCTCATTCCCGGAGCTAAATTGCCAAAATCTAGGTTGTATAACCTTTCGGAACCTGAAACACTGGCCATGAGAGAGTATATTACCAAGAGTTTGGCTAAAGGATACATAAGACCTTCCAAGTCTCCAAGTGGCAGCAGGGTTCATTTTTGTTAAAAAAAAGGACGGAGGTCTTCGGCCATGTTTAGATTTCCGTGAACTCAATTGGATTACTGTCCGTGATCCTTACCCTCTTCCTTTGATTCCAGCATGGAAAGGGTTACAGCCAGCTCACCTCAACGTCCTGCACAGCGGTGCACGGAGCGGACTCAAGCCAGTCCTGGTTGTAGATAAGGAAAATAGAAGAAATGCTCCAGCACCACGATCGTGGTGCTGGAGCATTTCTTCTATTTTCCTTATCCTTTGATTCCAGATTTGTTTAACCAGATTATTGGTGCCAAGGTGTTCTCCAAGCTGGATTTAAGGGGGGCATATAATCTGGTTAGGACCAAGGAAGGGGATGAATGGAAGATGGCTTTTAATACTCCTGAGGGGCACTTTGAGAACCTGGTCATGCCTTTCTGGTTGACCAATGCTCCTGCGGTTTTCCAGCATTTAGTGAATTACTTTTTTCATCACCTGATGGGGAGGTTTGTAGTCGTGTATCTGGATGACATTCTAGTTTATTCTCCAGACGTGGAGACACATCAGGATCACGTTAGACAGGTGTTACAGATCCTAAAGGACAATAAATTGTACGCAAAATTAGAGAAGTGTGTTTTTGCTGTAAACGAGGTGCAGTTTTCGGGCTACCTGATGTCAACTTCAGGTTTTCGAATGGATCCAGAGAAAGTCTTTGCTGCATTGGACTGGGATCGACCTGAAAATCTGAAGGCTCTTATGCGGTTTTTGGGGTTGAAGAACTATTACCGAAAATGTAGTCAAAATTATTCGACAATAGTTAAACCCTTAACTGACATGAATAAGAAAGGGACAGATGTCTCAGTGTGGTCTGAATCAGCGTTGCGAGCCTTTTCTGCTATTAAAGAATGCTTCTCTTCTGTCCCTATATTGGTGCAGCCGGATGTATCACAACCTTTCATTGTGGAATTGGATGCGTCCGAGGTGGGGGTAGGAGCAGTTTTATCGCAGGGCCTGTCTCCTTGTAAATGGCGTCCATGTGCCTTTTTCTCTAAAAAAAAAGTCTCTTCCGCAGAGAGAAATTATGATGTGGGTAACAGAGAGTTACTAGCCATTTGGTTGGCTTTTGAGAAATGGCATCGTTGGTTGGAAGGGGCAATATCCGCTCTTTACCCTGACCTAGAGGTGAAGGTGTTAGAGGCCCAGGGAGATGCACCAGATTCTTGTCCCTCTGGGAAACTGTTTGTGCCATCGGAATTGCGTCACAAGGTGTTTGAGGAGCATCACTGTACGGTTCTTACGGGATACCCTGGGAGTAGATCCACTGCCGACCTCATCTCTCGTAGATTCTGGTGGCCGGGGTTGCGTAAGTGTGTTGAGGACTATGTGTCAACCTGTAGTACCTGTGCACGTGCTAAGGTGACACATACTCGACCTACCGGATCTCTACTTCCGTTGCACATTCCGTCCAGACCATGGACTCACTTATCCATGGATTTTATCACTGATCTACCTAATTCTTCAGTAAAGACAGTTATTCTGGTGGTAGTTGATCGCTTTAGTAAAAACTTTATATCGTTGCCGGGCCTACCTAATGCTAAAACACTTCCAAAAGTGTTTTTTGACAACATTGTGAGACTCCATGGCATTCCCTCTGACATGGCCTCGGATTGTGGGACTCAGTTTGTTTCCAGATTCTGGAGGGTGTTCTGTACTCTACTGCGGGTACAACTGTCGTTTTCTTCGTCTTTTCATCCTCAGTCGAAAGGACAGACGGAGCACACTAATCAGAGTCTGTAAATTTACTTGAGATGTTTTGTCTCTGAGAACCAGGAGGAGTGGTCTTCGTTTTTGTCTTTGGCTGAGTTTGCCATAAAAAATCGTAGACAGGAGTCCACTGTTAAGTTGCAGTTTTTTGGGGCATAGGGGTTTCACCTGCAGTTTGGCACATTTTCTGGTTCTGATACTTATGATATCCCTGAGGAGGAATGTTTTTCGTCATTATTGTCATCTATATGGCGGGAAATTCTAAATAACTTGATAAATATTGTCAACAAGTATAAACGTGTGGCTGACAGGAAACGTATGAATGGTCCGGACCTAAGAGTGGGTGATTCTGTGTGGCTGTCCACAAGAAACATTAAGTTGAAGGCAGTGGCGTAGCATGTGTGTGGGGGGGGGGGGGGGGGGGGGGGGGCGTTGTCCCGGGGCGCAAAATTTTAGGGGGCGCCAGCAGGGCCGCACCGCTAATTAGGCAAAGTGAGGCAATCGCCCCAGGCAGCACGGCCCTGCTCACAAGTGGAGGGCGGCGGTAGGTCACAGGGAGATGAGCGCTTCCAAAATGGTCCCATAGTCATCTGTATTGCCGTCCTCAGGACAGCGATACAGATGGATGTGCTGCGCGGCAGGGGAGGGAGAGGCATCTCCTTTCACCGTTACTCTGATAGGCTGCAGGCGTCATCGTGCCGCCTGAGCTGTACAGTGCAGGACACAGGTCGGAAGAGGCCTGCATTGCATCACTGTCATGAGAGTAAGTATAAGTGTTTATTTATTTATTTATTTATTTATTTATATGGTACAATACTGGCTACTGGCACATGATTGGGGGCCATCTATGGGGGGCACTTGTTACTGGCACACGATTGGGGGGCACTTGTTACTGGCACATGATTGGGGGCCATCTATGGAAGGCACTTCTCACTGGCACATGATTGGGCGCCATCTATGGGGGGCACTTGTTACTGGCACACGATTGGGGGGCACTTGTTACTGGCACATGATTGGAGGGCCATCTATGGGAGACACTTCTCACTGGCACATGATTGGGGGGCATCTATGGGGCACTTCTTACTGGCATATTATTGGGGGCACTTTTTACTGGCACATTATTGGGTGGCACTATGGGGGCACTTCTTACTGGCACATTATTGGGGGCATCTACTGAGGCTGCAAAGAAAGGAGTATTTTATATGGGGGGCTCTGTATAGGGGCATTTTATACTAGGGAACATTATGGTGGGTACTATGGGGAAGTGGAGAGAGGAGTACTATGGGGTCATCTACGGGGGCACTAAGAAGGGGTATTTTATACTTGCAAATTATGGGGGAAACTGAGGGAATCTACTGGGGCACTATATATGGGGCATTTTATACTGGTACATTATGGGGGCACTAGGAGGAAGGGGGGAGAAGAGCACTATGGGGGTATTTTATACTAGCACATTATGGGGGCTTTATGGGGACATTAGCTCAACTGGGGGCACTAAAAGGGGGTATTTTTTGCACTATTATAAGGAGAATTATTATTACTGGCGGGCATTATGGTGGGCTTTATTACTACTGGGGGTCTAGAGGGAACATGATTACTAGTATGGGCACTATGGGAGCATTATTACTTCTGGGGCACAGTGGGGACATGTTGGGGGCACTGTAGGAGCACTATTACTACCATGTGTGCTCTGGCAGAGAATTATTCATATTGGTGGGACTTTTAGGAGCACTATTACTGTGGGGGCACCTTGGCACAGTATCCGCTTAGCACAATTATTTTTGGGGGACGTTATGTTTACACTATTAGTGTCAGGGGCACTATTTGCTGGGCGCAGTTATTTTAGGGCACTGTGTGCCAATAATTATTAAAGGGCACTATCTGCATGGTATTACTATTATCAGGGGGTTTATCTGTTTCTGCAGTATAGTATTGGGGAGCACAGTGGCACAGTATTGGGGGTGGTAGTATGATTTGTCCAGAAGATGGGAGGATGATGGAAAAGTAGTAAACTAAGATTTTTTTGTCAAACTGCAGAGACGAGAAATGGCTGGTCTGAAGGTCTGACAGGACAAGATGAGGAAAGAGAACATCTACATAAAAGAGACATCACTGGATGTAAGAGGTATGGGGCGCTGTATTACCCTGTATGTTCTGTAGTGATGGGAGGGTAGATATAGAATTTGGCCCACACTGTAGCAACCTGGCCCTAGACTTCAGGTCACACTGTGCATGTTCTGAATTCTGGGGGCTCACACCCATTTACCACATTATCTGTACTCAGAGAGTTATCACCGTGTTATCTGTGGTGGTACATAGGACTGCAGGTGACATCTATTACATTATCTGTAAAAAAAAAGGGGGCGTGGCCACAGGTTGGGGGGCCCAATACTTGGCTTGCCCCGGGTGCTGGCAACCCATGCTACGCCACTGATTGAAGGTACCTTCGTGGAAGTTGGGTCCAAGATTTATTGGTCCATATAAGATTACAGCCATTATTAATTCTGTAGCATTTCGTCTTGAACTTCATCAGGCCCTGAAAATTCATAAGTTGTTGAAGATTTGTTGTATCTTTGGAGCCGTCTTCCTTGGCACCCTCTCCTATCATGGTGGATGGCAGTTTGGAATTTTAGATCGCCAAGATAATTGACTCTCGAGATCTCTGTAGATCTCTTCAGTATCTTGTTCACTGGAACGGTTATGGACTAGAGGAGAGGATGTGGGTACCGGCATCTGACGTAAATGCCAGTCGTTTGAAAGCTTTTCACAGGTCTTACCCGGATAAGGTCGGTCCTGGGTGCCCAGAGGTCACCCGTAGAAGGGAGGGTACGGAGATCGGTGAGACTGGCAACACGTGGTTTGATCGGACAGGTTTCCCTGTGGATCAATAGGCGTCTGTGTTGTTTCTGGTATGGCCACACCCCTTGTCTCAGGTGTTGCTAATGTGGTAATTTAACCTTACTTATTTATAGTTGCTTCTCCCCCAGTGCTGTGCGGTTTATATCTTCAGTTTCAGTTTTGGATTGCTGGTGTGTGGATCTCGGCGGAGTTCCTGGTGCTTCCATTGCTCTTTAAAGTTAAGTCTTTCCTTTCCCTTTTGTATTTTGTTTGGGTTCTGTGTGTTGCATTTCCCTATTGTTTGTATTAGGCCTGAGGGAGGCTCCTGTTCATCCTTCCTTTTGGAGGAACAGGTAGTCTCGTCCCTGCCATTAGTACCAGGGTCCTATAGGGCTAGATAGGACTCTATGTATTCCTGTGTATGAACACACCTACCTCTGGGGTATGTTTATACTGATAGTCAGTCAGGATTTTGGTTAGAGTTTTACTAGGAGGTGTTCGTCTTCCTTCCTTAGTTCTCAGGCCTGATTCCTGTTCCCCCCTTCCCTCTTGCTCAGTGTGGTGTTTCCCTCCCATACTGGAGCGTGACAGATTGTGACTGTACATTGTCCCTAAAAAAAAATTCTGCCACAGACTGCTACACCCATCCACCCTCAACAACAGCCCAACACAGAATGACGCTCTGTTACTTCTGCAATGGCACTTCCTTGCCTGCTGCCCCATTTATTGGCTTATCAAGGCTGTCTGTATACTTGTGAGCCAGTCTGGACAAACCCTTCCCCCAACTCCTCTCATGGGGATCATGTGATCATCCTTCTTCTTTCTCCTTTGTGCTTTTTCCACCATGTGCAGTAAAATTGCCCGCTGCACGCCGTTTTACTGGATTCATCCGAAACTAATGTGAAAAGCTTTGGGATTGTCTTGGGGACACATTTTTGGGAAGTTTGTAAGGAAATCGGTTTGTTAGAAACTGATTCACTCACCTTTAGTTCTTCATTATGTCTGGTACTATGGCCCTTTTCCCTCAATTACTTAGTTTAGTGAGGTGGCCAGCTCTATTTAGAGTCCTGGTCATTCCATACTTCCATTTAAGAATTATGGAGGCCACTGTGCTCTTGGGAACCATTTTCCAGCAAAAAATGTTTTGTACCCTTTTTCA
Source organism: Bufo bufo (assembly GCF_905171765.1). Taxonomy (NCBI): domain Eukaryota; kingdom Metazoa; phylum Chordata; class Amphibia; order Anura; family Bufonidae; genus Bufo; species Bufo bufo. The sequence continues at coordinate 143,151,662 of NC_053395.1, read as the reverse complement.
GATCTGTGCCTCCACACAATCATGTCTCTGAGCTCTACAGGCAGTTCTTTCATCCTCATGGCTTAGTTATTGCTCCGATATGTATTGGCAGCTTATATAGACATGGGTGTGTCTTTCTAAATCATGTACAATCAACTAAATTCACCACAAGTGGACTCTAATAAAGGTGCAGGACCATCTCAAAGATGATCAAGAGAAATGGATGGCCCCCATACCTACATTTCAAATGTCACAGCAAAGGGTCTGAAAACGTTTCCTTTTTAATAAATTTACAAAAATTCTCTTTTCACTTTTGCATTATGGGGTACTGAGTCCAGATTGATGGTAAGAACTTTATTTTTTTTAATTTTAGCACAAGGCTGCAACATAACAAAATGTGAAAAAATTAAAAAGTCTGAATACTTTCTGAATGCATTGTATATCTGGAAATTAAAAGACATAGCGCAGACTACCTTTCGATGATAACATAACACCGATTTATTAAAGGGGTTGCCCCATATCTACATAATAAGGGAAGTCCAACTGCTGGGGTGGATAGGTGGAAGTCCAACTGCTGGGGCCCCTGCTGATTACAAGAATGAGGCCATATGTTCCCCAGTTTGAATGGAGCGGCAGAAACATATGCCCGCTGTTGTTCCATTTAACTCTATGGGACTGCCGGAGATAGCCAAGATCTTGTACTTGGCTTGCTTTGGCAGTCCCATAGAATTGAAGGGTGCGGCAGTACACGTGTATACACTGCTCCATTCAGCTGGGAGAACACAAACTGCTGTGTTACTGATCAGGCACTTATACTCTATAGTTTGGATAGAGGATAAATTATTGTAGTGGGACAACCCTTTTAGACTCTTACAGGAGATAAAAACCAAGCACATATCACATGAGTAGCATGCCATGCTTTTAACTTCTGAGATAAGTGCTTGGTTTTAATTGAGTATAATAAATCTGTGTTATTTTATCCTTGAAAGGCAGTATGTCCTATGTCCTTTAATTTCCACACATAGATTGTGGTGCAGTGTGGACTGTGATTGACCCGCTTCTTGCAGTGTGCATCTACATCCTAAGCAGTTGAACTGAAAAGAACATAAATATGCTGAGGTGTTGAAATCTGTCTATATCAGGAGCTAGGCAGGGCCGTCTTTAATATTGATTGGACCCTGGGCAAAAATTTACTTGGGCCCCCTGGATCCCGCCTTCTCACACCTTAGGCAATCACGCCCTCCACCACAACACACACACAAAAAATCCACACATCTGGTAGAGTACAGTGAATGACTGTAAATACTTCCAGTTCTGAAGACTCCAGCGGCTCAGGGTCAGTGCTCTGGGCAGCTGGGCTCAGGCTGGAAGTAGGCACCGCTCTGCAGGAAGGAGACCAGGGCTCGGCTCACCCTAGTGTTACAGTATATACCCTATAGTATACAGCACCACACAGTATGCAGTTTAGCACCCCACACTATACAGTACCCCACAGTATATAGTAGAGCAGTATAGCAGCCCACAGTATACAGCACCTCACAGTATACAACACCTCACTGTATACAGCACCCCAAACTATACACGATACAGTCCCCCACACTATACAGTACAGCAGTATAGCACTCCACACTATACCGCACCCACAGTATACAGTATACAGACCCCCACAGTATACAGTACAGCAGTATAGCCCCCCACACTATACAGGCCCCCCCCCACTATACAGGCCCCCCACAGTATACAGGCCCCCACACAGTATACAGCCCAAACAGTATACAGCCCCCCCACACTATACAGCCCCCCCCCACAGTATACAACCCCCACACAGTATACAGCCCACCACACAGTATACAGCCCCCCCCCCCCACAGTATACAGGCCCCCACACAGTATACAGTCCCACACAGTATACAGCCCACGACACAGTATACAGCCCCCACCCAGTATACAGTCCCACACAGTATACAGCCCCCCCACAGTATACAGGCCCCCACACAGTATACAGCCCACCACACAGTATACAGCCCACCACACAGTATACAGCCCCCCCACAGTATACAGCCCACCACACAGTATACAGCCCCCCCCACAGTATACAGCCCCCACAGTATACAGCCCCCCACAGTATACAGCCCCCCACAGTATACAGCCCCCCACAGTATACAGCCCACCACACAGTATACAGCCCACCACACAGTATACAGCCCCCCCCACAGTATACAGCCCCCCACACAGTATACAGCCCCCCCCACAGTATACAGCCCCCCCCACAGTATACAGCCCCCCCACAGTATACAGGCCCCCACACAGTATACAGTCACGCACAGTATACAGACCCCCCACAATATACAGCCCCCCCACAGTATACAGCCCACCACACAGTATACAGCCCACCACACAGTATACAGCCCCCACAGTATACAGGCCCCCACATAGTATACAGCCCACCATTCTACAGTAGTTTACAGTATATTAACATAACAGCCCCTGTCACCTTTTTCTGATGTAATCTTCACACAAAAAAGCTCCACAGTTAACTTCTGCAACAGGACCTGTGATGACCTCATAGCCATGTGACCAGTAATTGCTAGGTTACTGGTCACATGGTGATGATGTCATTAAGGTCCTAAACACAACTTTAACACAGTCCGATCATGATGCCTGGACTCAGTGCAGGCAGGCATGGCAGCACCCCTGTGTAGCTGACAGCTTGACACCCAGAGCAGTGGCTAGCAGGGCTCAAGAGGCAGCTGCCTTGGGCCCCCCAGGAGCAACTGGGCCCGGGGCAGCTGCCCCTTTTGCCCATTGGTAAAGACGGCCCTGGAGCTAGGTACTATAGACTCCATACTCCATTTTTCCTTTTAGTGCAAACTGTGGTGACTGTGAGTACTGAGGAAATTCTTCCCTTGATTCTAGAGTGTGAGCTCCAGGATTTCCTTTATTTTACGTGTGTGTATATATATATATATATATATATATATATATTTATTTATTTATTTATTAATATTCAATTATGACTTGAGCCACTCGACATTGTATTAGTTACATTAGTGTTGAGCGAATCAAATTATCTGAAGTGGACTTCAATCTGAATTTCAGGAAATATTCGCTTTGTCACAAAGCCAAATTTCCTCACACTTCGTAGTAAGGAATCAATTTTTCCTAAAATGATGGCTGACAAAAAAGCAGACTGCATCTTCGTGAGTAAGTGGATGAGGTGAGTATAATTTTTTTAACCCCTGAAAGGCATCACAAAGGTGTTGAACACGGCACCTGAGGGGTTAAATAATGGAGAGCAGTGCGATCGCCGTTCACAGTCATTGCACCCGCTCCATACAATGGAAAGCAATTCGTGAACAAGTAATTTGTAACTAATCAAATCTCTTGTGGAAGTTCAGCGAAGCATCCTAATGGAATTTTTAAAAACTTCGCTCATTTCTAGGTTACGGTATATAAAAACAAATTAGCAAATTGTGAACAAGACCCCTCATGAAAAACAGTATTACACCCTGACAGACATTTCACATGATATCACACGTGTCCATATCACGTCTTTAAGTTGTGCTTAAATTGTTTCAAAAACTAATTTAAACATGATAAAACCTGCTAGGCAGCTGAAATATGTTAAATTCCTACAGAAGGTTAGTCCATAAATCCACCACCCATTGTAGTGTTTGCATATAGTCCTCTGAACCTAGTTACCATAACTAGGCCTTTTTGTGAGTTCTCTTAAAAGCTCCCATTACTATTGGTATTTTCAAATACGTCGTCATCCACAGTCCATTCTTGTTTATCTGAAGTCTGTTTTGCATCTATCAGGTGGTTGCCACAAGCCATTTGAATGTGTTGAGGTCGGGCTGGGACAGGGAGTAGGATAGTTCCAGGCAAACCTATACATTGTCTGGCAGCCAAAACAGCGTCCTTAATGGCAAAAAACACAGAAGAACCCAGAAAGGCTGACACCTCTTCCACTGCCTAGAATAAAATAAAATAAGTTAAGTACTACAAAGTAAACATTTGGTAATGCAACATAATATATGTGATATTTTTTGCCTGCTGTAACACTATGGAATATTATGCCCCGTTCATGCACAGTTTTTAGCAGAATTTGGTGTAGATTCTGTGCCAAAAAGTTGGCGGTCGACTACGCAGAATCTGCCCCTCATTGTTTTCAATGTGATGTCACAGTTTATGGATGCGACCATGACAATAAGCCCCTGCCGCATGAACAGCAGCGTGGCCGACCATTAAATACAATGGGATGCAGAATCCGGCCCAAATTCGTCATGCAAAAGATGCTGTGTCAATGGGGTCTTAGGGTGGGAAATGGGGACTAGCAGTGCACAAATATCAGTTTCAGTACATATCCAAAAATACAAGTACTACATTGTTCAGTCATAAAAGTAAAACCATGTGTAGCTCCCCCTTGTGCCACTTAATCGCTTCTTCTGACCTGTCGAGGCACAGATAATTACACTTTTTTCAGCAATTTGTGCCACACAGACTAGCTGTAACAGTGGCTACTGTGCGCCGCTGTTCCCCTGCTTAACGCTGTGGCCTCGGGTTCAGCGGTGATCTGCTGCAAGTGCTTTCCCATTCACCGCTGCAGTCTTGGGCTCTGTCCTTGTAGGTACTGTTGGTTCTGGGATCTGCTCCACAGTTTCCTTTCAGCCCTGGCCACAGCATGTTTGCTGCTTGTTCCCTGCAGCACTTGTCACTTCCTGTGCTTTATGGGTTAGATCATGTGACCTCGCTGACCAATCCTATCCCTCCTGCACATGTATAAGTGGCTCAGCCCCCCTCCCGGATACCTGAGTGTCAAGGTCCTTGTGTCCTGCATAGGTTGCTGATTTCTCTGCTTGTGTACCTGACTCGTGCTTGTGTTTTTGGACTCCGCTACCTGTTTGATCCCTGCCTGCTTGCCTTGACTCTCCTGTTGCTTATCCGGATTGCCTGACCTATACCTGTGCCACCTGCCCTGACCTATAACTTGTTTGACATTAACTCTGCCTCATCCTTCGTTCCTGCATGGTTGTTCCTGGTTATGACTCGGCCTGCTGACTACAGCTGGTACCTTACTCAGGCACCTCCTGGTCCGCCTGGACCAGCTGCCTTTTGTGCCAGTCCTTTTCAAGAGGTAGCGACCTGGTGTTTTCCTCGGGAAAGTCTATCCCTACCATCAGGGGTACTGTGAAGAACGAGTGGTTCACTTAGACAACGTTCTTATGCGAGGTAGGACGCGTGGCATTAGCCTTTGTTCCTTATAATCAGGGAGTCTTAGGTGCCCATGTCCATGTCACTGATTTATCAGCTGTCCTCCTTTGGACCATGCAGGTACTAACTAATGCATAACAGGTACACCCCACAATCCTACCATTTTGGAGATGCTCTGATACAGTCATCTAGCCATCACAATTTGGACCTTGTCAAAGTCACTCAGATATTTAGGCTTTTTTAATTTTCCTGCTTCCAACACTGGAGCTTCAAGAACTGAACATTTAGTTGCTGCCTAACATATCCCATCCCCTGACAGGTGTGACTGTCACACGATAATACTATTCATTGTCATGTCAGTGGTTGTCATGACTGCTTGGTGTATACCGACACATTCAGTTTTTGGCCACACTACCAGTAAATATAGGCCCTAGAGTTCTTCTTTTGTGTGCCATTTTACTTTGTGGTTTCCTAATTACATATTTTACAGTTAAAACATTGTGACAACATGACTTTACACTGCTTTCTAATGGGTTGTCACCAAGTGTTCCCAGACACATAATTGGCAAATCTGCTACAGCGTTATTTCAGTTTACCTTAGGAGAACATCCCACATATGGATTTGGAGATGATGGAAGCAAAGTTACATTGAACTGTTCAGGCTCCCTTTTGTTGGTTGGAGAGTCGTCTTCATTGGGATGGGCACCATTCATGGCTGGTTGAAGATTGTATTTTATGTCATCATTTGTGTACAGTTTAAGTCCTTTAATAAATGCATATTTAATCTGTTGAATTCAAAATAAAAATATTTTGTAATGAATGCTGTGATTTTTTAAAATGCAGTAGAAGTATTTGCCAGCAAGTGGCGGTATATACCAGTAATTGAGATCTTCTGATTGTTTTAATTTTTTTATACACATAGATGTGACCAGAGTTTAGATATGTAAGAAAAGGAGAAAAACAGGAGGCAGCGCCTCGTGTGTAGAACCGTATGATAATATTAAAAACAACAATGCACTGATTGTGCTTACCGTATTGGGTTGTGATGAGTCACAACTCCTATGAATCGCTTGTGCTGGTAAAAGCCCGTCCAGCTTGCGGGGATGACTGCTGCTGCTGCCCAGGTTCTTACCCGTTTTCGTGGAGCACGATATCCGGGGTATGGAGAATAGTGGATAGGTATAAAAAATGAACCTTATAAAAAGCGGCGCTGCTGCAGAAGACAGGACTCAAATAGATAAAATAAAGTGGGTCTTTATTTATATTGGTCTACGCGTTTCAGGGGCGGACTGCCCCCTTCATCAGGACAATATGACATATTGTCCTGATGAAGGGGGCAGTCCGCCCCTGAAACGCGTAGACCAATATAAATAAAGACCCACTTTATTTTATCTATTTGAGTCCTGTCTTCTGCAGCAGTGCCGCTTTTTATAAGGTTCATTTTTTATACCTATCCACTATCCAGAGTTTAGATATGTTTTCCGGGATCAGGATATTGATGACCTATCCTCAGGATACACCATCAATACCAGATCAGTGAAGGTCCAACCTTTTTCACCCCTGCCCATTAGCTGTTTGAAGGGACTAATGCAAGTGCTTCAACCTCTTCATTGTTAAACAGCCCCTATCTACGTGCACTTTATCTACTGGTCACCTCATGGTGTACAGAGCATTTAAAGGGGTTGTTCACTTTTTACTATTGATGGCCTATCCTCAGGATAGGTCATCAGTATCAGATCAGCGGGGGTCCGAGTCCTAGCACCCCCGCCAATCAGCTGCCTTCTCTGCTCCGTTTGCCTGCTCGGCGCAGCATTTGCAGGGATGAGCAGGTGTAATTACAAGTATGGCGTCCCCATTCACTTCTATGGGATGGCTCTGTAGTAGTCAATTGAACAGACAGAACCGTCCCTTTGAAGTGAATGGGGAAACCATACTTGTAATTACACCTGCTCACCACTGCAAATTAAAATTTTGTATGGAATTTCAGTTTAAAATATCTATATAAAAATGAAAATGGCTGCACACCATTATACATACAAACAATAGAGCTAAGAAATGGGGATCATTCCAAATAAAAGTGGTACAATACCTACTATAAATGAGTCAATGGAAGCTCTTAGCGCACATATTTGATCAAACGTGTGTCGGGCCCATCTACCAAGCATCAAGGTGGTTTCTGAGCAGAGTACGTATGTAGCTGGTCTCTACACTGCCCTGAATATTGTAGGCTTAGGTAAGTCCAAGAGAGGCAGTATACTAGTGTTAGGGACCCATCTGCGGAAGCCACCTTGACGCCTGGTAGATGGGCCCGACACACTTTGATTAAATATGTGCGCTAAGAGCTTCCATTGACTCATTTATAGTAGGTATTGTACCACTTTTATTTAGAATGATCCCCATTTCTTAGCTCTATTGTTTGTCTGTATAATGGTGTGCAGCCATCTTCTTTTTAGAATCATGCTTGCTTCATGGATATGAACCTGTGATTCTGAAGGTTCTAGTCTAAATTTTCTTGTAGTATTAATTGAGGGTAGCGCCTCTTTTAGACTCAACACGCCCATCTACCTGGGGCTTCTGAGCAGAGTACGTATGTAGCTGGTTCCTACACTGCCCTGAATATTGTAGGCTTAGGTAAGTCCAAGGAGAGGCAGTATATTTAGTGTTGGGGACTAGGGATGAGCGAACCCGAACTGTATAGTTCGGGTTCGTACCGAATTTTGGGGTGTCCGTGACACGGACTCGAACCCGAACATTTTCGTAAAAGTCCGGGTTCGGGTTCGGTGTTCGGCGCTTTCTTGGCGCTTTTTGAAAGGCTGCAAAGCAGCCAATCGACAAGCGTCATACTACTTGGCCCAAAGGGCCATCACAACCATGCCTACTATTGGCATGGCTGTGATTGGCCAGTGCACCATGTGACCCAGCCTCTATTTAAGCTGGAGTCACGTAGCGCCGCACGTCACTCTGCTATGATCAGTATAGGGAGAGGTTGCAGCTGCGACGTTAGGGAGAGATTAGAAAGATTAACTCCTCCAAAAGACTTCATTCTGTGATCGATCTGCAGCTGTGGATCATTGAAGTGCTATTATTGACTTGCTCACTTTTTTGAGGCTGCCCAGAGCGTTTTTAGATCACTTTTTTTCTGGGGTGATCGGCGGCCATTTTGTGACTTGTGGTGCGCCAGCACGAGCTATCACCAAGTGTATTTAACCATCGATAGTGTGGTTATTTTGTGCTATATCCTACATCAGCTGCAGGCTGAGCCTGTGTCACCGAAGTGCATTTAACCATCAACAGTCTGGTTATTTTTTGGCCATATACTACATCAGCTGCAGGCTGAGCCTGTTTCACCCAAGTACATTTAACCTTCAACAGTCTGATTATTTTTTGGCCATATACTACATCAGCTGCAGGCTGAGCCTGTGTCACCCAAGTGCATTTAACCATCAACAGTGTGGTTATTTGTTGGCCATATATTACATCAGGGGCAAGTTGAGCCTGTCACCCAGCGCCTAAAAAATAGACCTGACATTTCTATTCAACCAAATCTGCACAGTTTTAGCTGGTCAAGTTATTTGTAGTGACCGTAAAAGCAAACTTTTTGTTCTGGGTTGAAAAAGCATTCCCAAATTTGCCATTCTGAAAATAACTAGTTTGTGGTATTTGAGGCCTACTTGAAATCTATCCCAAAAAGAAAATCTTACATTGAAGTTATTGATAGTGTCATTCAGAAAAACCTAAGACACACGCTAGCGTGCTGATAGAAGTGTCATTCTGTGATTAAACCTATAACTGTCACACAGCGCAAAAAAAAACAGGTCTCACATCTCTATTCAACCAAATCTGCAGTGTTTTAGCTGGTCAAGTTATTTGTAGTGACCGTCAAAGCAGACTTTTTGTTCTGGGTTGAAAAAGCATTCCCAAATTTGACATTCTCAAAATTGTGGTGAACGGGAACAATGAGGAAAACATCTAATAAGGGACGCGGACGTGGACATGGTCGTGGTGGTGTTAGTGGACCCTCTGGTGCTGGGAGAGGACGTGGCCGTTCTGCCACAGCCACACGTCCTAGTGAACCAACTACCTCAGGTCCCAGTAGCCAGCAGAATTTACAGCGATATTTGGTGGGGCCCAATGCCGTTCTAAGGATGGTAAGGCCTGAGCAGGTACAGGCATTAGTCAATTGGGTGGCCGACAGTGGATCCAGCATGTTCACATTATCTCCCACCCAGTCTTCTGCAGAAAGCGCACAGATGGCGCATGAAAACCAAGCCCATCGGTCTGTCACATCACCCCCATGCATATCAGGGAAACTGTCTGAGCCTCAAGTTATGCAGCAGTCTCTTATGCTGTTTGAAGACTCTGCTGCCAGGGTTTCCCAAGGGCATCCACCTAGTCCTTCCCCAGGGGTGGAAGAGATAGAATGCACTAACGCACAACCACTTATGTTTCCTGATGATGAGGACATGGGAATACCACCTCAGCACGTCTCTGATGATGACGAAACACAGGTGCCAACTGCTGCGTCTTTCTGCAGTGTGCAGACTGAACAGGAGGTCAGGGATCAAGACTGGGTGGAAGACGATGCAGGGGACGATGAGGTCCTAGACCCCACATGGAATGAAGGTCATGCCACTGACTTTCACAGTTCGGAGGAAGAGGCAGTGGTGAGACCGAGCCAACAGCGTAGCAAAAGAGGGAGCAGTGGGCAAAATCAGAACACCCGCCGCCAAGAGACTCCGCCTGCTACTGACCGCCGCCATCTGGGACCGAGCACCCCAAAGGCAGCTTCAAGGAGTTCCCTGGCATGGCACTTCTTCAAACAATGTGCTGACGACAAGACCCGAGTGGTTTGCACGCTGTGCCATCAGAGCCTGAAGCGAGGCATTAACGTTCTGAACCTTAGCACAACCTGCATGACCAGGCACCTGCATGCAAAGCATGAACTGCAGTGGAGTAAACACCTTAAAAACAAGGAAGTCACTCAGGCTCCCCCTGCTACCTCTTCTGCTGCTGCCGCCTCGGCCTCTTCTGCTGCTGCTGCTGCCGCCGCCGCCTCGGCCTCTTCCTCCGCCTCTGGAGGAACGTTGGCACCTGCCGCCCAGCAAACATGGGATGTACCACCAACACCACCACCTGCGTCACCAAGCATCTCAACCATGTCACACGGCAGCGTTCAGCTCTCCATCTCACAAACATTTGAGAGAAAGCGTAAATTCTCACCTAGCCACCCTCGATCCCTGGCCCTGAATGCCAGCATTTCAAAACTACTGGCCTATGAAATGCTGTCATTTAGGCTGGTGGACACACACAGCTTCAAACAGCTCATGTCACTTGCTGTCCCACAGTATGTTGTTCCCAGCCGCCACTACTTCTCCAAGAGAGCCGTGCCTTCCCTGCACAAACAAGTGTCTAATAAAATCAAGTGTGCACTGCGCAACGCCATCTGTGGCAAGGTCCACCTAACCACAGATACGTGGACCAGTAAGCACGGCCAGGGACGCTATATCTCCCTAACTGCACACTGGGTAAATGTAGTGGCGGCTGGACCCCAGGCGGAGAGCTATTTGGCGCACGTCCTTCCGCCGCCAAGGATCGCAGGGCAACATTCTTTGCCTCCTGTCTCCTCCTACTCAGCTTCCTCCTCCTCTTCTTCCACCTGCTCATCCAGTCAGCCACACACCTTTACCACCAACTTCAGCACAGCACGGGGTAAACGTCAGCAGGCCATTCTGAAACTCATATGTTTGGGGGACAGGCCCCACACCGCACAGGAGTTGTGGCGGGGTATAGAACAACAGACCGACGAGTGGTTGCTGCCGGTGAGCCTCAAGCCTGGCCTGGTGGTGTGCGATAATGGGCGAAATCTCGTTGCAGCTCTGGGACTAGCCGGTTTGACGCACATCCCTTGCCTGGCGCATGTGCTGAATTTGGTGGTGCAGAAGTTCATTCGCAACTACCCCGACATGTCAGAGCTGCTGCATAAAGTGCGGGCCGTCTGTTCGCACTTCCGGCGTTCACACCCTGCCGCTGCTCGCCTGTCTGCGCTACAGCGTAACTTCGGCCTTCCCGCTCACCGCCTCATATGAGACGTGCCCACCAGGTGGAACTCCACCTTGCATATGCTGGACAGACTGTGCGAGCAGCAGCAGGCCATAGTGGAGTTTCAGCTGCAGCACGCACGGGCCAGTCGCACTGCGGATCAGACCCACTTCACCACCAATGACTGGGCCTCCATGCGAGACCTGTGTGCCCTGTTGCGCTGTTTCAAGTACTCCACCAACATGGCCAGTGGCGATGACGCCGTTATCAGCGTTACAATACCACTTCTATGTCTCCTTGAGAAAACACTTAGGGCGATGATGGAAGAGGAGGTGGCCCAGGAGGAAGAGGAGGAAGAGGAGGAAGAGGGGTCATTTTTAGCACTTTCAGGCCAGTCTCTTCGAAGTGACTCAGAGGGAGGTTTTTTGCAACAGCAGAGGCCAGGTACAAATGTGGCCAGACAGGGTCCACTACTGGAGGACGAGGAGGACGAGGATGAGGAGGAGGTGGAGGAGGATGAGGATGAAGCATGTTCACAGCGGGGTGGCACCCAAAGCAGCTCGGGCCCATCACTGGTGCGTGGCTGGGGGGAAACACAGGACGATGACGATACGCCTCCCACAGAGGACAGCTTGTCCTTACCTCTGGGCAGCCTGGCACACATGAGCGACTACATGCTGCAGTGCCTGCGCAACGACAGCAGAGTTGCCCACATTTTAACGTGTGCGGACTACTGGGTTGCCACCCTGCTGGATCCCCGGTACAAAGACAATGTGCCCACCTTACTTCCTACACTGGAGCGTGATAGGAAGATGCGCGAGTACAAGCGCACGTTGGTAGACGCGCTACTGAGAGCATTCCCAAATGTCACAGGGGAACCAGTGGAAGCCCAAGGCGAAGGCAGAGGAGGAGCAAGAGGTCGCCAACGCAGCTGTGTCACGCCCAGCTCCTCTGAGGGCAGGGTTAGCATGGCAGAGATGTGGAAAAGTTTTGTCAACACGCCACAGCTAAGTGCACCACCACCTGATACGGAACGTGTTAGCAGGAGGCAACATTTCACTAACATGGTGGAACAGTACCTGTGCACACTCCTCCACGTACTGACTGATGGTTCGGCCCCATTCAACTTCTGGGTCTCCAAATTGTCCACGTGGCCAGAGCTAGCCTTTTATGCCTTGGAGGTGCTGGCCTGCCCGGCGGCCAGCGTTTTGTCTGAACGTGTATTCAGCACGGCAGGGGGCGTCATTACAGACAAACGCAGCCGCCTGTCTACAGCCAATGTGGACAAGCTGACGTTCATAAAAATGAACCAGGCATGGATCCCACAGGACCTGTCCATCCCTTGTGCAGATTAGATATTAACTACCTCCCCTTAACAATATATTATTCTACTCCAGGGCACTTCCTCATTCAATACTATTTTTAATTTCATTTTACCATTATATTGCGGGGCAACCCAAAGTTGAATGAACCTCTCCTCTGTCTGGGTGCCGGGGCCTAAATGTGTGACAGTGGCCTGTTCCAGTGGTGGGTGACGTGAAGCCTGATTCTCTGCTATGACATGAATACAGATTCTGCGCTGACATAAGGCCAGATTCTCTGTTACGGGACCTCTCTCCTCTGCCTGGGTGCCTGGGCCTAAATGTGTGACAGTGGCCTGTTCCAGTGGTGGGTGACGTGAAGCCTGATTCTCTGCTATGACATGAATAGATTCTGCGCTGACATAAGGCCAGATTCTCTGTTACGGGACCGCTCTCCTCTGTCTGGGTGCCGGGGCCTAAATGTGTGACAGTGGCCTGTTCCAGTGGTGGGTGACGTGAAGCCTGATTCTCTGCTATGACATGAAGACAGATTCTGCGCTGACATAAGGCCAGATTCTCTGTTACGGGACCTCTCTCCTCTGCCTGGGCCTAAATGTGTGACAGTGGCCTGTTCCAGTGGTGGGTGACGTGATGCCTGATTCTCTGCTATGACATGAAGACAGATTCTGCGCTGACATAAGGCCAGATTCTCTGTTACGGGACCTCTCTCCTCTGCCTGGGTGCCTGGGCCTAAATGTGTGACAGTGGCCTGTTCCAGTGGTGGGTGACGTGAAGCCTGATTCTCTGCTATGACATGAATACAGATTCTGCGCTGACATAAGGCCAGATTCTCTGTTACGGGACCGCTCTCCTCTGTCTGGGTGCCGGGGCCTAAATGTGTGACAGTGGCCTGTTCCAGTGGTGGGTGACGTGAAGCCTTATTCTCTGCTATGACATGAAGACAGATTCTGCGCTGACATAAGGCCAGATTCTCTGTTACGGGACCTCTCTCCTCTGCCTGGGTGCCTGGGCCTAAATGTGTGACAGTGGCCTGTTCCAGTGGTGGGTGACGTGATGCCTGATTCTCTGCTATGACATGAAGACAGATTCTGCGCTGACATAAGGCCAGATTCTCTGTTACGGGACCTCTCTCCTCTGCCTGGGTGCCTGGGCCTAAATGTGTGACAGTGGCCTGTTCCAGTGGTGGGTGACGTGATGCCTGATTCTCTGCTATGACATGAAGACAGATTCTGCGCTGACATAAGGCCAGATTCTCTGTTACGGGACCGCTCTCCTCTGTCTGGGTGCCGGGGCCTAAATGTGTGACAGTGGCCTGTTCCAGTGGTTGGTGACGTGAAGCCTGATTCTCTGCTATGACATGAAGACAGATTCTGCGCTGACATAAGGCCAGATTCTCTGTTACGGGACCGCTCTCCTCTGTCTGGGTGCCGGGGCCTAAATGTGTGACAGTGGCCTGTTCCAGTGGTGGGTGACGTGAAGCCTGATTCTCTGCTATGACATGAATACAGATTCTGCGCTGACATAAGGCCAGATTCTCTGTTACGGGACCGCTCTCCTCTGTCTGGGTGCCGGGGCCTAAATGTGTGACAGTGGCCTGTTCCAGTGGTGGGTGACGTGAAGCCTGATTCTCTGCTATGACATGAATACAGATTCTGCGCTGACATAAGGCCAGATTCTCTGTTACGGGACCGCTCTCCTCTGCCTGGGTGCCTGGGCCTAAATGTGTGACAGTGGCCTGTTCCAGTGGTGGGTGACGTGAAGCCTGATTCTCTGCTATGACATGAATACAGATTATGCGCTGACATTAGGCCAGATTCTCTGTTACGGGACCGCTCTCCTCTGTCTGGGTGCCGGGGCCTAAATGTGTGACAGTGGCCTGTTCCAGTGGTGGGTGACGTGAAGCCTGATTCTCTGCTATGACATGAAGACAGATTCTGCGCTGACATAAGGCCAGATTCTCTGTTACGGGACCGCTCTCCTCTGTCTGGGTGCCGGGGCCTAAATGTGTGACAGTGGCCTGTTCCAGTGGTGGGTGACGTGAAGCCTGATTCTCTGCTATGACATGAATACAGATTTTGCGCTGACATAAGGCCAGATTCTCTGTTACGGGATCGCTCTCCTCTGCCTGGGTGCCTGGGCCTAAATGTGTGACAGTGGCCTGTTCCAGTGGTGGGTGACGTGAAGCCTGATTCTCTGCTATGACATGAATACAGATTCTGCGCTGACATAAGGCCAGATTCTCTGTTACGGGACCGCTCTCCTCTGTCTGGGTGCCGGGGCCTAAATGTGTGACAGTGGCCTGTTCCAGTGGTGGGTGACGTGAAGCCTGATTCTCTGCTATGACATGAAGACAGATTCTGCGCTGACATAAGGCCAGATTCTCTGTTACGGGACCTCTCTCCTCTGCCTGGGTGCCTGGGCCTAAATGTGTGACAGTGGCCTGTTCCAGTGGTGGGTGACGTGATGCCTGATTCTCTGCTATGACATGAAGACAGATTCTGCGCTGACATAAGGCCAGATTCTCTGTTACGGGACCTCTCTCCTCTGCCTGGGTGCCTGGGCCTAAATGTGTGACAGTGGCCTGTTCCAGTGGTGGGTGACGTGATGCCTGATTCTCTGCTATGACATGAAGACAGATTCTGCGCTGACATAAGGCCAGATTCTCTGTTACGGGACCGCTCTCCTCTGTCTGGGTGCCGGGGCCTAAATGTGTGACAGTGGCCTGTTCCAGTGGTGGGTGACGTGAAGCCTGATTCTCTGCTATGACATGAAGACAGATTCTGCGCTGACATAAGGCCAGATTCTCTGTTACGGGACCGCTCTCCTCTGTCTGGGTGCCGGGGCCTAAATGTGTGACAGTGGCCTGTTCCAGTGGTGGGTGACGTGAAGCCTGATTCTCTGCTATGACATGAATACAGATTCTGCACTGACATAAGGCCAGATTCTCTGTTACGGGACCTCTCTCCTCTGCCTGGGCCTAAATGTGTGACAGTGGCCTGTTCCAGTGGTGGGTGACGTGATGCCTGATTCTCTGCTATGACATGAAGACAGATTCTGCGCTGACATAAGGCCAGATTCTCTGTTACGGGACCGCTCTCCTCTGCCTGGGTGCCTGGGCCTAAATGTGTGACAGTGGCCTGTTCCAGTGGTGGGTGACGTGATGCCTGATTCTCTGCTATGACATGAATACAGATTCTGCGCTGACATAAGGCCAGATTCTCTGTTACGGGACCGCTCTCCTCTGTCTGGGTGCCGGGGCCTAAATGTGTGACAGTGGCCTGTTCCAGTGGTGGGTGACATGAAGCCTGATTCTCTGCTATGACATGAAGACAGATTCTGCGCTGACATAAGGCCAGATTCTCTGTTACGGGACCGCTCTCCTCTGTCTGGGTGCCGGGGCCTAAATGTGTGACAGTGGCCTGTTCCAGTGGTGGGTGACGTGAAGCCTGATTCTCTGCTATGACATGAAGACTGATTCTGCGCTGACATGAAGCCAGATTCTCTGCTATGGCATGAAGAGACTGATTCTCTGCTGACATGAAGCCAGATTCTTTGCTATGGCATGAAGAGACTGATTCTCTGCTGACGTGAAGCCAGATTCTCTGCTATGGGACCTCTGTCCAATTGATATTGGTTCATTTTTATTTTTTTTATTTTAATTTTAATTCATTTCCCTATCCACATTTGTTTGCAGGGGATTTACCTACATGTTGCTGCCTTTTGCAGCCCTCTAGCTCTTTCCTGGGCTGTTTTACAGCCTTTTTAGTGCCCAAAAGTTCGGGTCTCCATTGACTTCAATGGGGTTCGGGTTCGGGACGAAGTTCGGATCGAGTTCGGATCCCGAACCCGAACATTTCCGGGAAGTTCGGCCGAACTTCTCGAACCCGAACATCCAGGTGTTCGCTCAACTCTATTAGGGACCCATCTGCGGAAGCCACCTTGACGCCTGGTAGATGGGCCCGACACACGTTTGATCAAATATGTGCGCTAAGAGCTTCCATTGACTCATTTATAGTAGGTATTGTACCACTTTTATTTAGAATGATCCCCATTTCTTAGGTCTATTGTTTGTATATATAACGGTGTGCAGCCATTTTCTTTTTTATAATCATGTTTTCTTCATGGATATACACCTGTGATTCTGAAGGTTCTAGTAAAAAATTTCTTGTAGTTTAAAATATCTGTCATTTGCCAATCCAACCACATCTGGAGGATCATTAAACAGTGTTGTCTTTAGAAAATCCTCTAACAGCATCATAACTAAATATAACTAATCCAAATGGTATCACGCCCCCACCCCCTCAAAAAAAACAAAAACGAATTAAATATTTAAATAATCTTTCACTCCTTTCATCAATTACATTCATATTCCCCATATTTCTTAAAATCTTGCCAATTTATTATATCTAACTGCATCTAATCTTTTCCCACATTAAGGGCTCATTCAGACGGCCGTATGCTGTCCGCAAAAATACTGAATGCTATCCGTTTTTTTGCGGATCCACAAAAAAACGGATCTGCAAAAAAACGGATAGCATTCAGTATTTTTGCGGACCCATAGACTTCAATGGGGCCATGTCCTGATTTTCACGGACAAGTATAGGACATGTTTCATTTTTTTGGCGGATAGCATTCAGTATTTTTGCGGACAGCATACGGCCGTCTGAATGAGCCCTTAATTAAATGTATCCTCTCTATCAAATCCTCTAATTTAAGAACAGAACTCTTCCAATTCCTAGCCAGGTATGTCTTACTAGCTGCCAGCATATGCTGAATCAAATTATTTTCTAGAAAACCCTATCAAATTCCTCTCCCAATAGACACACTTCAGGTGACAAGGTCACTCATATTCCTACTACCTTATACAACATCATCTCTGAAACTTTCTTCCTGAACCTACCTACTATATCACGATCCCACCACATGTGCTTTAATGGTCCATTCTTAGCACATCCTCTATAACATTTATCATTATTAAAGAGGTTCTCCGGGAATTAAAATACTTAAATATTACTTTATTTTAAATATATTCCCAAATACCTTTCATTAGTTATAGTGGATCGTTTTGTCTGGGGAGCATTCACCGGGAGAAATAAAATGCTCGACGTCCTATTAGTACACACAAAACTTGACCTCTTCCCACAGCAGGATAACTTACTTCACAACACTGAGCTAAAGAGCTGCCTCATCCTCCTCTCCTACTTGTCAGGGATTATGATTAGAGATGAGCAAATTATAAAAAAAATTGATTCGGCCGGTTCGCCGAATTTTTCGATTTCGGTTTGATCTGAACTTATTTTGGACGAATCGCGTTAAAAAACTTCTATTTCCTGGCTGCACAGAGCCTTTATAATAGTGTAGAACACTGTGCCTTGCAGTTACACGCATAGGGAGTCTGCTGAAACAATACTGTGAGTCAGTATGACATGCAGATGACAGGCGTCGCTCTTAGAATCACTGCACACTTCACTTATTTGGGCAGTTACGGGGCCAAAATTGACCAAATAACCCAAGTGTGAACCCAACCTTACAGGTCAATGTTAGCGTCAAGAAGAAGCACACTCCTTTAACACCGTCGGCAGCTGATTCCACATAGATGTCTACAAAACCTGTTCAAGTAGAGCCCCCCCTCCCCCTCGACAAAGTGGAGAGGGTGTCAGCAGTAAGTTTGTGTTGACATCACTGATTTTGCCCGTCCTCTGATCCGTCAGAACAATAACCAACAAAAAACAGATCCTGTCTGTGGAGCATCCGCCTTCACTCGGTCAGCATTTGGTCAGTAATCCATCAGTATTGCTAAAGCCAAAAAAAAACAGGAGTAGATCCAAAACAGAGATGACACGTGAATGGAATATTTGCATGTTTTCTGTGTTTTCTACCCACTCCTGCTTTTGGCTACCAAATCATAAGCCAATTCTGATGCAAAATAGGGACCATGTCATGCAGGCCTTACAGCTGTTACATACTGTAGACAGGATCCATTGTGCGTCTCATTTTTCCTTCCTTCTGACAGATCAGAAGAAGGGTCAAATAAATGATGATGTCAGCCAGGCCGAAAGGCAAAATAGTGGCCCATTCATGAAGTAGGGAGGGTGGAAACAGCATGATAAGTCCACAGAGTGGTCCTATGATATATTGGTGAGGTGGTAGCAACATGAGACCACAGAGTGGGCCAATGACAGAGTCTAGAGGTGGCAGCAGCAACAAGAGGAGGCCAAAGAGTGGCACAATGACAGAGCGTGGAGGTGGCGGCAGCAGCATCAGAAGGAGACCACAGGGTAGCACAATGACAATGTGGAGGTGGCAGCAGCAGCATCAGGAGGAAGCCACAGGGTGAGACAATGACATTTTGGGGATGGCAGCATCATCAGGAGGCCACAGAGTGGCAAGGTGACAATGTTAAGATAGCAGCAGCATCAGGAGCCCACAGAGTGGCAAGGTGACATAGTGTGGAGGTGGCAGCAGCATCAGGAGACCACAGAGTGGCAAGGTGATATAGTGTGGAGGTGACA
Organism: Bufo bufo; assembly: GCF_905171765.1. NCBI lineage: Eukaryota > Metazoa > Chordata > Amphibia > Anura > Bufonidae > Bufo > Bufo bufo. Next base: position 143,132,597 of record NC_053395.1, on the reverse strand, counting down.
GCAGCATCAGGAGACCACAGAGTGGCAAGGTGATATAGTGTGGAGGTGGCAGCAGCATCAGGAGACCACAGAGTGACCCCGTGACAGAGTGGGGAGGTGGTTGGCAATACCATTACCAGCTGAAGGTGGGTGAAAGAAGGAGACCTTGGCATCAGATGTGTGGCATCAGGCGGGTGGCAGCATCAGAATAGTATCTGAGGCAGGTAGCCAGAAGAAATCGGTGTCTTTTGTCAAAGTGTTGGTGTGGCACCATGGATGATCCAGTCTGATGCATCAGGCTTTGGTGGTTGGAAATCCTGGCTGATCCACGCCTGATTCATCTTGACAAAAGGTCAGTCTCTCCACATTTTGGGTGGACAGGCGAGTTCTTTTTGGGGTAACTATGGCCCCCACCACACTAAACACCCGCTCTGATGCCACACTACTGGTGGGGCAGGACAGCTTTTCCAGGGCAAACTCTGCCAGTTGCGGCCACAAATCCAGTTTGGCTGCCCAGTAGTCCAGCGGATCTTCAATGTGGGGAGGCAGGTTGCTGTCCAAGTATGCCACCACCTTCTGGTTCAGGTCCTGCTCCAGGTCTAGCTGCTACTGGTGAGTAGTTTCTTCACTAGACGGTTGAAGTAAGTTGTTCATCAGCGACTCTAGACTCAAGTTGCTACTGATGGAGCTGGAACTGCTCCTACCCCCCCAAACTGCCACAGCAGCCATGGCAGAGGAATGTGAGCGCAGAGGGCCCCCCAGGTCAGACCTGCGAGAGGATGGACGATGGCGCAGATAGGCAGCGGACAACTGACTACATAAGATGTTTCTATAGTAGTTCAGTTTGTCCTCCCTCTCAGCGAGTGCAAGAAAGGCCCCCATTTTGGACTGGTAGCGAGGATACAAAAAGGTGGAGAGCCAGAAGTCATCCCTCTGCCGAATGGTGACAATTTAGCTTTCACTACCCAAGCAAGTAAGCATGCATCAGGCCATTTGTGCAAGTGACTCGGAGGGACTCCCTGCCTCCATCTCCACTGCATACTACCACGGTGTGTCTGGGTCCTCTTTCTCATCGCCCTGTAGCTCCTCTGGCTGCATCTGCTCCTCCTCTCCTGACACCTGTGTAGAAAAACCACCCATTTCGCTACACATTGCTTGTTCTCAATTGTCCTCTTCCTGCTCCAGTTCAGCCCCCACAGGGCTCATGTGGCCATGAGATCTAGGCGCCACGTCTCCAGTCCCCTGACCAGCTAGATTTACCAGCAGTGGAATAACGTTAATCACCCCGTAGTCCTGGCGACTGACAAATAACATGGCCTCCTCAAAGGGCCTGAGCAAACGGCTGGTGTCACGCATGAGCTGTCACTGGCTGACATCGAAGTTACACAGGGGAGTACTCCTGTCCGCTTGGATCATCAAGAAATCGTTTATGGCCTTTCTCTGTTCGTATACTCGGTCCAACATATGGAGGGTGGAATTCAAATGGGTGGAAACGTCGCATATCAGCCTATGTTGGGGGAAGATGTTCCGCCGCTGCAGCTTTGGTGTGCTTTGCTTTGCGGTGTACGAGTGGCTGAAGTGCATGCAAAGTTTCCTGGCCATTTTTAGGATGTCTTGAAGATGGGTGGAAGACTTCAGGAACCACTTGACAACCAGATTAAACACATGTGCCATGCAGGGTGCATGGCTCAGCCCTCCTTGACACAGCACCGACACCATGTTCTTCCCATTGTCGGTCACCATGGTTCCGATTTTGAGTTATAGCAGAGAAAGACAGGATTCGATTTCTTGATGAAGGAAACAGAGCAGTTCCTCCCCTGTGTGACTTCGTTCACCCAAGGAAATGAGGTGCAGAACAGAGTTACACTGCACATATGGTATGCTGGAGGGGCATTGTGAATTTTCCCTGCAGTGGAGGGTGAAGACATGGTGGAGGCAGAGGCAGGCATTGTCGCAGGACCAACGGCGTGAGAACGTGGAGGTGGAAGCAGTGTCACCTGGCCAAGTTGCTGGAGTGGCTGTGCATGAAGCACATTCACCCAGTGGGCCGTAAAAGACATGTATTGTCCTTAACCATAGTTACAGCTCCACACGTTGGCGCTGCCGTGCACTTTGGCAGAGACCAAACGTCTCAAGGACTGGCCCACCTTCTGTTTTCTGTTCTACAAACGTGAGCAGGGCTGGTACTCCACCTCGGCTCGGCACAAGCCATCAGTTCTCTGAAAGGTGCAGAGTCCACCACTTGGAAAGGGAGGAACTGCAGCACCAGCAACTTGGCCAGGAGCACATTCAGCTTCTGTGCTGTTGGATGAGTGCACGCATACTGTTGTCTCTTGGCAATCGCTTGGTGATTGATTTCTGACTGAATGACTGACTAGGAGTAGGAGGAGGACAGGAGCATCAGGACCAGCAGATGATGAGAAGGACAGACAGCTCCCTTCGGCTGAGGTGGTGGAGCCTTGACTGCCTGAAATCGGGTGCATGCCACTGGGTGATGCAGCGGTTGCTGTGGCAGCCTGGATCACCACATCGGAGCCACAGTTCTCCCAGGCCACTTTATCGTGATGCTGCATATGCTGAACAAAAAACTGCCACACCGCCAAGTAGGTGATTATACCCCCTACACTCTGCAATGACTGACTACTTTCTGGGCAGCTAGGCGAAGCAGGTGGTCTACCCCAGGCATGTTTGGCTCCCGACCTCCCACTGCTGTCACCTTGCTGACTCCCGGCTACGCTAGCGACTTGCTGACTCCACCGCTGCCTCACAGGCAAGCTGCCACCCTCTTCTCCCGATGATGATGAAGCCCCTAATTTACCCGGCTGCCAAATGCGATCAGCTACATCATCATAATCATGGAGTACTGTCTGCACATCACTGATGTCCTCCTCAACGGTCTCTGGATCAGGAGCCTGACCGCTCGCAACACCAGCTCCCACGCCACTCTTCTCATCACTACTTGCCCGCCTACCGGAGGAAGTAGCGGATGTCTCCTCCACATCTTGGCTGGCCAATAGCTTCTGACTGTCTTCTAGTCGCTCGTCCTTGCTGTATAATGGAGCTGAGCCCACAGCATATAATACTTCTCTGGCTGAGGGAACAGAAAAGGACAAAGGCAGGTTGAGGACAGGTGAGGGCACAGGGCCTGCTCCCGGGCCATGCCAACTAGGGGTTGTGTATGACGAACCCACTGACTCTTGGCTGGGGGTGTATGATATCACTAGGGACGAAGTGGATGACTGAGTCAACCATTCAAGAACCGCTGGGTTGCTGGTCAAGACACAACCGCTAGATGACACCGGGAGCTCAGGCCTCTCGCTGCGACTCCTGTTGCCACGCCCCCTTACTCTGCTGCGACCTCTGCCTGCACCAGAAACATTTAGGCCTCTTCCTCTCCTCTGTGCATGGCCTGGCACTTCTCTGCCTGACATACTTTTAGCTGAACTAAATAAATGAAAAGGAAATTAAAACACCCCAAAAAAGTAATTTTCTCACTTTACCACACAACGGCTAATAAGCTCTTTTTTTCCACCAATATATGCCAAAAAGGGCTTTAGAACATATAACTGCACCGCACAAGGGCAAATAAGACGTAGAAATATTTCCTTGTAATAAACCCTGTTAATGGCTGTATCAAACAGCACTTTGGACAAATGGCAATTTGGATCCGCAGTCAGTGCAGCAAGGTGTAATAGGATTGTTCCTATTACCCAGGCTGTAAACTCCCCTACTGAACCCTGTTCTGCTTCAATGCTGTGTAATGATTCCTCCCTATCCTTTCCCTGAACTTCTATACATCAAAATAAAAGTTTTAAAGTCTTTTCTATCACTGTCCCTAGCGCCTGCTGACGTCTCTCCCTGCACTAAATACGCTGGAAAATGGCTGAGGCTATTTATAGGGTTGTGGCATCACAGGGCTGGCTGGCTGCATGCATGGCATTGTGGGTGATCCCTCATTCCCAGAGTTCCTTGCTCCATGTCGAAACACATGCAGCAGCCATTTTAGGAAAAAATGTGATTCGTTACCACGAAGCGTGAGGAAATTCGGATTCAGTGCAAATAGAATTTTTCCTGAAATTCGGATCGAATTCCACTTCGTCAACTTTGATTTGCTCATCTCTAATTGTGATCCTGAATACAGATAAGATATCCAGCTGAATCTCTGTAGGAAAGGAGTTCATGGGGACACATGAACTACAGAGAGGATGGACGTGACAGACTGTGGTAATGGACACTGCACACAAGAGCTGCTGCTCATTATCACCACCTCCTCTCTGTACTTCATGTCTCCTTTTAAACTCCATTCCCTAGAGATTCAGCTGAAGATCATATTAAACTGTATTCAGGATCATAATCCCTGACTAGGGATGAGCATATCGACTTTGAATGAAACACCTGAAGTCGATTTGCATAAAACTTTGTTCTAATACTGTAAAGAGCAGGAGCTCCATACAGTATTACAATGTATTGGCTCCAATGTCTCGCGAGACTTTGCGCAATAACTTCATAAATTAATTTGTACTGTAAAAAAACATTTCCCGAACTCTGGTTTGGTTCCAAGGTACCACTTGGAACTGAACCCGAGTTCGGGAAATGTTTTTTTACAGTACAAATTAATTAATGAAGTTATTGCGCATGAGACTTCGCGAAGCAATAACTTCGGCACATCGGAGCCAATACATTCTAATACTGTACTGAGCTCATGCTCTGTACAGTATTAGAACAAAGTTTTATGCAAATCGACTTCGGATGTTTCATCCAAAGTTGATTCGCTGATCCCTATCCCTGACAAGCAGAGAGCAGAGAGGAGGATAAGGTAGCTCTTTACCTCCGTGTTGTGAAGTAACTTGTCCTCCTGTGTGATTAGGACAGGTTTTGTGTGTACTAATAGGACGGGGGCCATTTTATTTCTCCTAATGATTGCTCCCCAGACAAAATCCATTATAACTAATAAAAGGTATTTGGGAATATATTTATATTAAGTAATATTTATGTATTTTCATTGTTTTCATTCTCGGAGAACCCCTTTAAACAGTGTCTTACAGGGTAACTGTCATGTTTTCATTAAAAAAAAAATCAATTTTAGGATATGTTACTGCTGCAGCAGCATTATGCATAAAGCAATCTTTAGTTTCTTCACATGCCACTGTTTTCCTTGAGTTTTTCCTTTAATTACGGCTGTTTAAACATTTACGATATGAGGACCTTCTCAAGATGGCTCCTCTGCCAGTTCTCTGAGGCCAAAACTGCTTTCCCTCACTTCCCATACACACTTGCTGTAGCCAGCATCTCCCTGCCATCCAATCAGATTGGATATCTGAGAGACACGCCTCCTCATACTGAAGCCTAATGCAGGCATGCAGTGTGAAGGACTGCCCCTCCGTCTTCCTGTCTTCTTAGCCAGAGACAGACAAGCCATAGCAAATGTCTTTTAAGGGAGCAGTGGAAAGCGACAGAGGACATTAATGAAAGCTGTTATTATAAGGTAATTACAGATCTTTTGACAATCATTGACAGACTAACTCAGGTATACATGCCTAGTTCTAATAAACTAGCAAATAAAATAAATATGACAGTTACCCTTTAAGCTACACATGACTAGATATATATGAAGTTCTTTAAAAACCTGTTGGATTTCTGTGCGACCACATTCTGGAGTGGGGGGAGGGAACATGTGACCAGCATTGAGGGGCAGGGTCTGGGGGGAGGCTGCCTCAGTAGTGATGTGCAGAAGGGGTCATATTCGAATTTCGAATACTCGAAAAGCGGCAAGGTAATCAATGGAGGTGGGGAAAGACGGTGCAGGGCTGTAGACACATGAGAGGTGCATGCACATACACAGAGGCATAGTGTTGAGCGAGAATATTCGAATTATGAATTTTAATCGCGAATATCGTCACTTCGAGAATTTGCTAATATTTTGAATATAGTGCTATATATTCGTTTTTCGAATATTCGTCATTTTTTCCATCTGAACACATGATTCCTCCCTGCTTCTTGCTTGTGGGTCAATGAGTCATTGGCCCACAAGCAACTTAAGCAGGAGGGAATCATGCCTTCAGATGGGAAAGAAAATTCCAATATTTTAAAAAACGAATATATAGCACTATATTCGATATAGTGCTATAGATTAGTTTTTTAGAATATTCGTTATTTTTTTCCATCTGAAGTTACGATTCCTCCCTGCTTAAGTTGCTTGTGGGCCAATGACTCATTGGCCCACAAGCAAGAAGCAGGGAGGAATCATGCGTTCAGATGGAAAAAATGCTGAATATTCGAAAAACGAATATATAGCACTATATTCGAAATATTCGCAAATTCTCGAAGTGCCGATATTCGCGATTAAAATTCGTAATTCGAATATTCTCGCTCAACACTATGTCTCTGTGTATGTGCATGCACCTCTCATGTGTCCACAGCCCTGCACCGTCTTTCCCCACCTCCATTGATGTGTCTTCACTGCCTCCTCCGCCTCCCTCCTCATCCTTGACTTGTTATCCCCACTGTGTAGTAGTGCTCTGTCGAATGCTGCTCAGTTGAGGTATGTGTCTCTCTCAGCTGTCTTTCTGTCCATAGGACGCAGAGGCAGCTGATTGTAATGGTGAAGTAAGGAGCTGTCTGCTCCCCACTTCACCATTCACCTCAGCAGCCGGCACTCCCCAGCTGCACGATGTACTGTCACACATCGCGCTACTGGTCTGTGTAAGAGTAGGAGAGCAGAGCTGATTCCCAGCTGGCACAGACCAGCAGTGCGGAAAACCCCTTTAATACAGTTGTTTCAGTATATTTCCAGTAAATGGTACATCACGAGCTATGCAAATTTTAAGAATATTTCAATGTACAGTTTCTCTGATAAAAGTGGTTTCATGTGGTCCATCACTAAACTACAGCATTTTTACTTACCTGTTCAATGTTCACAGCCTGATTGATACTGGAGCCAACATCAATTACAACATCTGTTCTTATATTCTGTAGAAAAAATATGAAATTGAATAAGTAATACTAAAAGAAAGAGAAACTAATAATAATAAATAAAAAAAAACTTGTAAAGAAGCATAAAAGAGCAAAATGGATTGGGCGAACTCCACCTGCAGTTTTAGATTTCAACTCCAGTTTTGAGAACCTTCTGAGACATATACAGTGCCTTGCAAAAGTATTCACCCCCTTGACTTTTTTCATATTTTAGTGCCTCACAACCAGGAATTAACATGGATTATTTGAGAATTTGCATTATTTAATTTACAGAACATGCCCACAACTTTGAAGATGTTTGTTTTTCTATTATTGAGAAGCAAACAACAAAAATGCGACAAAATAACAGAAAAAGTCAATGTGCATAACTATTTACCCCCCTAAAGTCAATACTTTGTAGAGCCACCTTTTGCAGCAATCACAGCTCCAAGTCGCTTTGGATAAGTCTCTATGAGCTTGCCACATCTTACCGCTGGGATTTTTGCCCATTCCTCCTTGCAAAACTGTTCCAGCTCCTTCAAGTTGGATGGTTTGCACTTGTGAACAGCAATCTTTAAGTCTGAACACAGATTTTCTATTGGATTGAGATCTGGGCTTTGACTAGGCCATTCCAACAGATTTACATGTTTCCCCTTAAACCACTCAAGTGTTGCTTCAGAACTGTGTTTGGGGTCATTGTCCTGCTGGAAGGTGAACCTCTGTCCTAGCCTCAAATCACACAGAGTGGTACAGGTTTTTCTCAAGAATATCCCTGTATTTAGCACCATCCATCTTTCCCTCAACTCTGACCAGTTTCCTAGTCCCGGCTGCTGAAAAACATCCCCACAGCATGCTGCTGCCCAGTGGCGTCACCAAGGGGGGCAAGAGGGGGCCACCGCCCCCCCCCTACATCACGCTGTGGTCTGCATCGCATTGCTGACATGGAGGTAAGTATAAGTGTTTGTTTTTTTATATGTACAATAGTTTTACAGGCACATTAAGGGGGCTCTTGTTACTGGTACATTGGGGAGGCTCCTGTTACTGGCACATTGGGGGGGCTCTAAGCTCTTGTTACTGGGCTGGCACATGATGGGGGGGCTCTTATTACTGGCACGTGATGTTGGGCTCTTTCTGGCACATGGAGGGCTCTTGTGACTGACACATGGGGGGCTCTTATTACTGCCACATTGGGGGGCTCGTTACTGACACATGGGGGGGCTCTTGTTACTGGCACATGATGGGGGGCTCTTATTACTGGCACATGATGGGGGCTTATTACTGCCACATGATGGGGGGGGCTCTTGTTACTGGCACATTGGGGAGGCTCTTATTACTGGCACGTGATGGGGGGCTGGGCTCTTATTACTGGCACATTGGGGGGCTCTTGTTACTGGCACGTGATGGGGGCTCTTATTACTGGAACGTGATGCGGGGCTCTTATTACTGGCACATGATGGGGGGGCTTATGTTACTGGCACATGGGGGGGCTCTTATTACTGGCACATGATGGAGGGCTCTTGTTACTGGCACATGATGGGGGGGGCTCTTGTTACTGGCACATGATGGGGGGCTCTTGTTACTGGCACATGATGGGGGCTCTTGTTACTGGCACATTGGGGGGGCTCTTATTACTGGCACATGATGGGGGGGCTCTTATTACTGGCACATGATGGGGGGGGCTCTTGTTACTGGCACATGATGGGGGGGCTCTTGTTACTGGCACATGATGGGGGGCTCTTGTTACTGGCACATGATGTGGGGGCTCTTGTTACTGGCACATGATGGGGGGCTCTTGTTACTGGCACATGATGGGGGGGCTCTTGTTACTGGCACATGATGGGGGGCTCTTGTTACTGGCACATGATGGGGGCTCTTATTACTGGCACATGATGGGGGGCTCTTGTTCCTGGCACATTAGGGGGGCTCTTATTACTGGCACATGATGGGGGGGCTCTTGTTACTGGCACATGGGGGGGCTCTTGTTACTGGCAATGTTCACAGCCTGATTGATACTGGAGCCAACATCAATTACAACATCTGTTCTTATATTCTGTAGGAAAAATATGAAATTGAATAAGTAATACTAAATGAAAGATAAACTATTAATAATAAATAAAAAAAACTTGTAAAGAAGCATAAAAGAGCAAAATGGATTGGGCGAACTCCACCTGCAGTTTTAGATTTCAACTCCAGTTTTGAGAACCTTCTGAGACATATACAGTGCCTTGCAAAAGTATTCACTCCCTTGACTTTTTTCATATTTTAGTGCCTCACAACCAGGAATTAACATGGATTATTTGAGAATTTGCATTATTTAATTTACAGAACATGCCCACAACTTTGAAGATGTTTGTTTTTCTATTATTGAGAAGCAAACAACAAATAGGACAAAATAACAGAAAAGGTCAATGTGCATAACTATTCACCCCCCTAAAGTCAATACTTTGTAGAGCCACCTTTTGCAGCAATCACAGCTCCAAGTCGCTTTGGATAAGTCTCTATGAGCTTGCCACATCTTACCGCTGGGATTTTTGCCCATTCCTCCTTGCAAAACTGTTCCAGCTCCTTCAAGTTGGATGGTTTGCACTTGTGAACAGCAATCTTTAAGTCTGAACACAGATTTTCTATTGGATTGAGATCTGGGCTTTGACTAGGCCATTCCAACAGATTTACATGTTTCCCCTTAAACCACTCAAGTGTTGCTTCAGAACTGTGTTTGGGGTCATTGTCCTGCTGGAAGGTGAACCTCTGTCCTAGCCTCAAATCACACAGAGTGGTACAGGTTTTTCTCAAGAATATCCCTGTATTTAGCACCATCCATCTTTCCCTCAACTCTGACCAGTTTCCTAGTCCCGGCTGCTGAAAAACATCCCCACAGCATGCTGCTGCCCAGTGGCGTCACCAAGGGGGGCAAGAGGGGGCCACCGCCCCCCCTACATCACGCTGTGGTCTGCATCGCATTGCTGACATGGAGGTAAGTATAAGTGTTTTTTTTATATATGTACAATAGTTTTACAGGCACATTAAGGGGGCTCTTGTTACTGGTACATTGGGGAGGCTCCTGTTACTGGCACATTGGGGGGGCTTCTAAGCTCTTGTTACTGGGCTGGCACATGATGGGGTGGCTCTTATTACTGGCACCTGATGTTGGGCTCTTACTGGCACATGGGGGGCTCTTGTTACTGACACATGGGGGGGCTCTTATTACTGGCACATTGGGGGGCTCGTTACTGACACATGGGGGGGCTCTTGTTACTGGCACATGATGGGGGCTTATTACTGCCACATGATGGGGGGGGCTCTTGTTACTGGCACATTGGGGAGGCTCTTATTACTGGCACGTGATGGGGGGCTGGGCTCTTATTACTGGCACATTGGGGGGCTCTTGTTACTGGCACGTGATGGGGGGCTCTTATTACTGGCACGTGATGCGGGGCTCTTGTTACTGGCACATGAGGGGGGGGCTTATGTTACTGGCACATGGGGGGGCTCTTATTACTGGCACATGATGGAGGGCTCTTGTTACTGGCACATGATGGGGGGGGCTCTTGTTACTGGCACATGATGGGGGGGCTCTTGTTACTGGCACATGATGGGGGCTCTTGTTACTGGCACATTGGGGGGGCTCTTATTACTGGCACATGATGGGGGGGCTCTTATTACTGGCACATGATGGGGGGGCTCTTGTTACTGGCACATGATGGGGGGGGCTCTTGTTACTGGCACATGATGGGGGGGCTCTTGTTACTGGCACATGATGGGGGGCTCTTGTTACTGGCACATGATGGGGGGGCTCTTGTTACTGGCACATGATGGGGGGCTCTTGTTACTGGCACATGATGGGGGGCTCTTGTTACTGGCACGTGATGGGGGCTCTTATTACTGGCACATGATGGGGGGCTCTTGTTCCTGGCACATTAGGGGGGCTCTTATTACTGGCACATGATGGGGGGGCTCTTGTTACTGGCACATGGGGGGGGCTCTTGTTACTGGCACATGGGGGGGTATCTTGTTACTGGCACATGATGGGGGGCTCTTGTTACTGGCACATTATTGGGGCACTTATTACTGGCACATTATTGGGGCACTTATTACTGGCACATTATTGGGGGCACTTATTACTGGCACATTATTGGTGGCACTTATTACTGGCACATTATTGGGGAAATTATTACTGCCACATTGTTGGTGGGCACATCTACTGAGGCCACAAAGAAGGGGTATTTTATATGGGGGGCTCTGTACAGTAGCATTTTATACTGGGACACATTATGGTGGGTACTATGGGGAAGGGGGGAGAGGAGTACTATAGGGTCATCTACTGGAGCACAAAGAAGGGGTATTTTATACTTGCAAATTATGGGGGACACTGAGGGCATCTACTGGGGCACTATATATGGGGCATTTTATACTGGTACATTATGGGGGGCACTAGGATGAAGGGGGTAGAGGAGCACTATGGGGGCATTTACTGGGGCACTATATAGGGGTATTTTATACTGGCACATTATAGGGGCACTATGGGGACATTAGCTCAACTGGGGGCATTACAAGGGGGTATTTTTTGCACTGTCACATTATAAGGAGAATTATTTCTACTGGGGGCATTATGGTAGGCTTTATTACTCCCCCATGGTATGAGCCCCCTAGTAGCAGCACCAGCCTCTCCCTGCTCTGCTATCCCTCTGCACCTTCTCCAAATCCTTATTATGAAATCTTTCTCATTGGGATAAAACACAACATCACCTCCACGAGCCCCCCAGCCAAGTGTTGAAGTGGTGTCCGAGATCCCCAAGGGCCAAGGCAAGTAATTGTAAGTTTTCATGTGAAATATTTTTATGTTATACACATATAGCATACACTGTGCCACACAATATACAGTATGCCTCTACACTGTGTAGTCTGTTCTATAAGCACCATTGTTTTGTGGCGGCAGACAGAAAATAATCTGGAAGTGCCCCTCCCGAGACCAGGCTCACAGGAGTGTACATTTCTTCTAAACTGTAATCCGTATCCTCTTACCTGCAGAAATCAGCGCTCGCTCAGTAACAACTAACAGGCAGTGCCTGTAGGCTGTAGCCTGGCACTGTTACCGAAGCTCGCTGAGTGGTGTAAGGTTAAGGTACTAGTAGAGATAAGCGGCCGCTGAATCCTGATTTAAAGGTAAAGGTACTGCCGGATATGGATTACAGTTTAGAAATGTCAAATGTACACTCCTGTGAGCGGCGGGGAGGGAGATCTGTGGATGACACTGTTATAGGGAGGGGGATCTGTGGATGATATGGTTAGGGTAGCTGTGGATTTGTGGATGACACATATAGCATAAGATGCTATATACGGTATGTGTCATCCACAGATCCCCCTCCATAACAGTGTCATCCACAGATCCCCCTCCATAACAGTGTCATCCACAGATCCCCCCCATAGCAGTGTCATCCACAGATCCCCCCCCATAACAGTGTAATTCACAGGCAACTAGGACATGTTGAACTCTGAGTGATTTTATATTCTTTTTAAACCACAGACAGCAGGACTTTTCTTCCCTGTTGCGGTTTTAGGTATTGGGTAAAGTATCGCAGCATTTCTAAGCATACTTGTGTAAATGTATCGTTGTTATAGCTACCCTCCCTACTTTTGTCCTGGCCCCCAGTGTGCCCCCCAAAATTTGAAAGCTAGAGACGCCACTGCTGCTGCCACCACCATGTTTAACTATGGGGATGGTGTTCTTTGGGTGATGTGATGTGTTGGGTTTGCGCCAGACATAGTGTTTTCTTTGATGGCCGAAAAGTTCAATTTTAGTCTCATCAGACCAGAGCACCTTCCTCCATACATTTTGGGAGTCTCCCACATGCCTTTTTGCAAACTCACAACGTGCCTTTTTGTTTTAAGCTGAAAATAATGGCTTTCTTCTGGCCACTCTGCCATAAAGCCCAACCATAAAGCCATGAGTTTTGGTGGGCGGCCGTCTCTTGGCAGGTTTGCTGTTGTGCCATGTTCTTTCCATTTGGTTATGATAGATTTGATGGTGCTCCTGGGGATCATCAAATATTTGAATTTTTTTTATACCCTAACCCTGACTTGTACTTCTCAACAACATTGTCCCTTACTTGTTTGGAGAGTTCCTTGGTCTTCATGGCAGTGTTTGGTTAGTGATGCCTCTTGCTTAGGTGTTGCTGCATCTGGGGCTTTTCAAAAAAGGTGTGTATATGTAATGACAGATCATGTGACACTTAGATTGCACACAGGCGGACATCATTTCACTAATTATCTGACTTCTGAAAGTAATTGGTTGCACCAGAGCTTTTTATGGGCTTCCTAACAAAAGGGGTGAATACATACGCACAGGACAATTTTCTGTTTTCTATTTCTAAACAATAGTTTTAGTTATATATTTTTCTCATTTCACTTCACCAACTTAGCCTATTGTGTTCTGATCCCTCACATACAATTCAGATTAACAAAACATTGAATTTAAGGCTGTAATGTAACAAAACACGAAAAAAAAAGTCAAGGCACTGTACATACAGTTATGGTACTATTTATCCTCATGGAGAGTGCCTAGTAGTCGTAAAAAGTCTTATAGGCCAGGCAATGTTCCTCTGGGAAAAGGTGTGCAAATTAGCTCTTCCCAAAAAAAAAAAAAAAGAAAGCTTAGCCTCTAATTTGTCTTTTAAACAGGCCTTGAGACATGACTTAGGATTTTAACTAAGCTGAGTACTTCATCTGTAGGCAGCTATTTTGGGGTGATTGCCCCTCATCAGTGCTGAGAACTGGCTTAACTGGGTGAGAGTCAGGATATGGGGTGCTATTTTGTATTATGGAGAGCGCCTGGTAGGTGTAAGGGGTGTTATTGGCCAGGCAATGCTTCTTTGGAAAAAATATGCAAAGTAGCTTTCTTTCCAAAAAGAAAAGGAAGCTGAACATCTGATGCCACCAGATGCAAGGTAGCTTTCCTACAAATAAATGCTCAACTTTTTAAACAGGCCTTGACAGGCATTAGTTATAATCCTAAATTATGTTTCATGGCCCGTTTAAAAGGTCAAGCATTGACTTATAGGAAATTAGCTAACTTACATCTAGTAGCAGTAGGGGCTCAGCTTTCTTTTCTTTTTGGAAAGAGATCAAATTTGCATAAATGTATGTGAATGACAGTATCAACTCTTTATATATGCTTCAGTTATAGTAGCTACTACTGCCCTGTAAAAGTTTTGTCAGTCTCAGAATCTCCTTTAATGTTTTTATTCCTTCACTTGTAGAAAACCTGACTGACCAGCATGTATGACACAAGAAAAACATTCATGTAAAAGATAAAAACTACAGTTTAGAGATCCAGGCACCTCAGACTGGAGATATTCATATTTAAAGAAAATGGGATATACTTGAATTAAACTTGGACAATGCTTTTAAGCACCATACAAGTTTTATCGGCTTATAATTAACAGCAAAAGATACAATGCATATATACACTGCGTGCAGAATTATTAGGCAAATGAGTATTTTGACCACATCATCCTCTTTATGCATGTTGTCTTACTCCAAGCTGTATAGGCTCGAAAGCCTACTACCAATTAAGCATATTAGGTGATGTGCATCTCTGTAATGAGAAGGGGTGTGGTCTAATGACATCAACACCCTATATTAGGTGTGCATAATTATTAGGCAACTTCCTTTCCTTTGGCAAAATGGGTCAAAAGAAGGACTTGGCAGGCTCAGAAAAGTCAAAAATAGTGAGATATCTTGCAGAGGGATGCAGCACTCTTAAAATTGCAAAGCTTCTGAAGCGTGATCATCGAACAATCAAGCGTTTCATTCAAAATAGTCAACAGGGTCGCAAGAAGCGTGTGGAAAAACCAAGGCGCAAAATAACTGCCCATGAACTGAGAAAAGTCAAGCGTGCAGCTGCCAAGATTCCACTTGCCACCAGTTTGGCCATATTTCAGAGCTGCAACATCACTGGAGTGCCCAAAAGCACAAGGTGTGCAATACTCAGAGACATGGCCAAGGTAAGAAAGGCTGAAAGACGACCACCACTGAACAAGACACACAAGCTGAAACGTCAAGACTGGGCCAAGAAATATCTCAAGACTGATTTTTCTAAGGTTTTATGGACTGATGAAATGAGAGTGAGTCTTGATGGGCCAGATGGATGGGCCCGTGGCTGGATTGGTAAAGGGCAGAGAGCTCCAGTCCGACTCAGACGCCAGCAAGGTGGAGGTGGAGTACTGGTTTGGGCTGGTATCATCAAAGATGAGCTTGTGGGGCCTTTTCGGGTTGAGGATGGAGTCAAGCTCAACTCCCAGTCCTACTGCCAGTTTCTGGAAGACACCTTCTTCAAGCAGTAGTACAGGAAGAAGTCTGCATCCTTCAAGAAAAACATTATTTTCATGCAGGACAATGCTCCATCACACGCGTCCAAGTACTCCACAGCGTGGCTGGCAAGAAAGGGTATAAAAGAAGAAAATCTAATGACATGGCCTCCTTGTTCACCTGATCTGAACCCCATTGAGAACCTGTGGTCCATCATCAAATGTGAGATTTACAAGGAGGGAAAACAGTACACCTCTCTGAACAGTGTCTGGGAGGCTGTGGTTGCTGCTGCACGCAATGTTGATGGTGAACAGATCAAAACACTGACAGAATCCATGGATGGCAGGCTTTTGAGTGTCCTTGCAAAGAAAGGTGGCTATATTGGTCACTGATTTGTTTTTGTTTTGTTTTTGAATGTCAGAAATGTATATTTGTGAATGTTGAGATGCTATATTGGTTTCACTGGTAAAAATAAATAATTGAAATGGGTATATATTAGTTTTTTGTTAAGTTGCCTAATAATTATGCACAGTAATAGTCACCTGCACACACAGATATCCCCCTAAAATAGCTAAAACTAAAAACAAACTAAAAACGACTTCCAAAAATATTCAGCTTTGATATTAATGAGTTTTTTGGGTTCATTGAGAACATGGTTGTTCAATAATAAAATTAATCCTCAAAAATACAACTTGCCTAATAATTCTGCACTCCCTGTACATAAAAGGACCAGAAAATAAGATACCATAGCATGAAAGCAGGTTTCAGACCATTTCCAGCCTAGATATTGTAGTATGCATAGACCCAAACCAGATACTCTGGATTTAGTTGTTGAAAAGAGAGTGGGACCCAGCCAGCCTGCGAAGCCCTGCACCCACCAGCTGTGGACTGCATATGTAGACCCTGTTAATATGTACCATGAGATAAACTGTGGTCTGTCTCAATAGACTGTTTTGTTGCTAGAGGTGACCACCTGTTATGCCGGTTGTTGGTACACTGTAAGACATGGAAAAAGACTGTCCTGTTAGTGTAACCACCAGTGGAGCATAAAGTCAGTCCTGTTACTGTTGGCAGTGGCCTGAGGAGTTATGGATACTGTCCTTTTACTATTGGCAATGGCCCGAGGAGTTACTTTTCAAACTGCAAGCTCTGTCCCTCGCGTCTATGTGTGTAACCACCAAGCTAGTTTGTGCCCTCTGTGAGAGACTCGTTGCATCAACCTGAGTAAACCCCTGTTCAAGTTAAAAGGTGGTCCTACAAATGCACACCACACTTTCCAGATCATTATGTATTAAAATTGTGCAAACCATGTATCATTTTCTTTCACTTCACACATACTTACTATTGGTCTATCACAAAAATCCCCAAATATACATTTAAATTTGTGGGTGTAACGTGAAAAAATGTGGAAAACTTCAAGGGGTTTAAATACTTTGCCAAAATACTTTGCCAAGGCACTGTATGGGTCATTATCATTATGCTGATACATTACATGCATTTTTTTTTTTTTACACTTTTACAAAATAAAACCACCGTTTATGAAAGAAATGCATTTTTTTTTTATATACATGTTTTAGACTTAGTTTATCAAGTATTAAAACTTAGTTAATTAAATTAGTTATTTATTTAGTCCCACTAGGAGATGTCACAATATTATCTTCTGATCACTTCTATGATGCTTTAATATACTTTGTTAGGCCCCCTGATTGCCATGGCAACTGGCATTAACATCCTGCAATTGCATTCGCAGGTGGCCTATGGGACAGAGAGGACCCTCTCCCTCTGTCAAACCACTTAGATGATATCACTATTGACTGTGGCATCTAAAGGGTAAAATGATCGGGCTCAGACATGGCATGTGGGGATTTGGCAACTGACCATATTGTTCCTGATGTGCGTGTATGTCAAAACACTTTAATGGAGTCCTTCCAACATTTAAACTTGTCCCCTATCCACAGAATAGGTAGGAGCTGCCACTCGATTCGATCAACTATCTCCTGCAGTGCCATAGAGATGAATGTGGCATGCATGCTCAACCACCACTCCAAACAGGGAGGCATAGGAACCCCGATCGCAAGATCGGTGGGCGTTCCAGTAGGCAGAGCTCAACCGATCAGTTATCCCATTTAAATCTTAGGACAACCCCTTCAGAGGAGGTAGAGACTATTTTGAAGGAAAGCTGATAGGGGCATGCAACAAATGAAATGATTACAGTAAGAGGAAGGGATTAGCCTACAAATTGTCATAAGTGTTAAACAGTTATGTAAATGAATATATCAACATGGTGACTGCATAAATGACTGAATAGATTAGTTTATAAAAGGCTATTTGACTTCTGTTAGTTCTCACTTAGTCTTCTCTATCATCTCTTTGTGGCCATTCAAGGTGTGTTAATGAAATTTATAGATCCAAAAAGACTCTGTTTTTCACAACTGGAAGTGATTGCTGACCACAAATTTGCTGCTCCATTGATGTAGTGGTTATATCAAATGTACCCCCATTTTCTTGGTACAGATGTCTAGGTAAGTTGCATTTTACAAAATGGGTACTCGTGTTATTGAGAATAGGGTCATTCTGTAGAATACCCAAATATTTGAAGAGAATTCTCTTCTTCACACTATGCCCCTGGTTGTAGTACATACAGTATTAAAGTTATACCTGAATTTTCCATAACCACCAGTTGTTTCCTTTTCCTTAGGGCTCATTCACATGACCATAGGCCATTTGTGCCCGTGCTGCGGACCGCAAGTTCCATGGGCTTCTGATCCGTGCCTCCACTCCACACCACACTGTATCTTGAGGATTGTGAACCCATTCAAGTTAATGGGTCCGCATTCGTCATATGGGATTCACATACAGCATGTGGTCGTGTAAATGAGCCCATAAAGGGAGTACCAGCTATTTTCCTCACAAAAAACTACTGCAATCACTTTACAGTCCACATAGACAGTTCACAAATGGCTCCTCTTTCAGTTTTGGCTGCTGCTGCGATGTGAAAAAAAAAAGAAATTTGAAGAGATATGCAAGTGATGTGCAAGTGCGCAGAGGCGGTTCCTACTGCTGTAAGTGCCCAGGCACCCTTCGGAGTTACTAGTCAATAACTCCTCTCCTGCCTTTTTGTAAGCCAGTGTCCTGCTTACATCACTTTCTGTTCCCGAAATCCCACGCCACCACACATCATCGTTGGGCCTATACATGCGCAGTCTGATCCCGACTGTGGGCAGCTTCATTAGTGATCGCACTGTGCATCTCCAGGCCCGGCAGTGATGTGTGGTAGCGCAGGGTTTCAGGAGTGAAGAGTGATGTAAGCAGGAAACCAGGGGAAGAGTTATTGACCAGTAACGCCTGGGCACTTACAGCAATAGGAACCGCCCCTGGGCACTTGCATATCATCTGCATATCTCTTCAAACTTATTTTTTTGCACATCACAGCTGCAGACAACACTGAGAAAGGTTCCATTTGTGTACCGTCTATGTGAAATGTAATGTGATTCTTGAGTGAAATAGAAAAAGACGATTCCGGCACTTATTTTTCATCCCATAAAATCTTCCTCTTTATTGAATCACATCATATGCGGAACAGTATCACAAACAAGCTGTTTACGCGTTTCGGAGACCTTCTCCTTAGTCGACTATTTTATGGGATGAAAAATAAGTGCCGGAATCGTCTTTTTCTATTTCACTTTGTCTACGTCCAGGAACTTGCTGGCTTGACTAGGTGAGCTGGATAACATTACCTATAATGTGATTCTTCCAGTTTTATTGCGAGGAAAATACCTGATAGATTCCCTTTAAAGGGGTTGTCCCATCTGGACATTTATGGTACAAGAAATTCCATAAATGTCCAATAGGTGTGGGTCCTACCTCTGGGACCCATTTCTAGAACAGAACCCCTTTGCACACTGCTATGGGAGTAAGAGTACTCGGCTATTTTAGGAAGTCCCATAGCAGTGAATCGAGAAACGTGCAAATGTGCGGCCTCCTTTGCATTTGCTGCAGCGCGGAATGGGTTCCCATTCTGGGGAGATAGAAGGGGGTGCCAGAGGTGGGCCCTATACCAACTGGATATTTATAACATACCCTCTGCATACCATAAATGCCCAGATGGGAATACCCCTTAAAGAAGGAGATCATTCTGTAACATTTTGAAGGACCTGCAATAGACCACATCTATCAGTTGTTGTAGATACTTCCTGAATATCTTTCTTCTGATGTACTGGAATTGATTGATATGAATATTAATTACACAAGATTTGGACTGGGCACTGGATAAATCAATTTAACAGTACCTCCACCATTTTAAAATGTGTTTTAGGCCTCATGCACACGACCGTTGTGTGCATCCGTGGCCGTTGTTCCGTTTTCTGTGATTTTCTGCGGACCCATTGACTTTCAATGGGTCTGTTGAAAACTCAGAAAATGAACCGTTTGTCATCTGCCTCCGTGATCCGTGTATCCTGTCCGTCAAAAAAATATGACCTGTCCTATTTTTTTGACGAACGGTTCACGGACCCATTCAAGTCAATGGGTCCGTGAAAAAACACGGATGCACACAAGATTGGCATCCGTGTCCGTGATCCGTGTCCGTAGGCTACTTTCATACAGACGGATCCGAAGATGGGGACGCTTCTAGTTAGAATATACTACGAACTGTGTACATGACTGCCCCCTGCTGCCTGGCAGCACCCGATCTCTTACAGGGGGCTGTGATACGCACCATTAACCCCTCAGGTGCCGCACCTGAAGGGGTTAATTGTGCGGATCATAGCCCCCTGTAAGAGATCAGGGGCTGCCAGGCAGGAGGAGGCAGACCCCCCTCCCTCCCCAGTTTTAATTTCATTGGTGGCCAGTGCGGCCCCCCCCCCGGCACCCCCTCCCTCTATTGTATTAATATCATTGGTGGCACAGTGTGCGCCCCCCCCGGCCCCCCTCCCTCCCTTTATTGTATTATCATTGGTAGCCAGTGTGCGGCCCCCCTCCCTCCCTCTATTGTATTTTCATTTGTGGCCAGTGTGCGCGCCCCCCCCCCCGGCCCCCCCTCTATTGTATTAATATCATTGGTGGCCAGTGTGCGGCCTCCCCTCTCCCCCCCCCCTAATAGTAACATAGTACATAACATAGTACATAAGGCCGAAAAAAGACATTTGTCCATCCAGTTCGGCCTGTCATCCTACAAGTTGATCCAGAGGAAGGCAAAAAAAACCCTGTGAGGTAGAAGCCAATTTTCCTCACTTTAGGGGAATAAAAAATTCCTTCCCGACTCCAATCAGGCAATCAGAATAACTCCCTGGATCAACGACCCCTCTCTAGTAGCTATAGCCTGTAATATTATTACACTCCAGAAATACATCCAGGCCCCTCTTGAATTCCTTTATTGTACTCACCATCACCACCTCCTCAGGCAGAGAGTTCCATAGTCTCACTGCTCTTACCGTAAAGAACCCTTTTCTATGTTTGTGTACAAACCTTCTTTCCTCCAAACGCAGAGGATGTCCCCTCGTCACAGTCACAGTCCTGGGGATAAATAGATGATGGGATAGATCTCTGTACTGCCCCCTGATATATTTATACATAGTAATTAGATCTCCCCTCAGTCGTCTTTTTTCTAACGTGAATAACCCTAATTTTGATAATCTTTCAGGGTACTGTAGTTGCCCCATTCCAGTTATTACTTTAGTTGCCCTCCTCTGGACCCTCTCCAGCTCTGCTATGTCTGCCTTGTTTACAGGAGCCCAGAACTGTACACAGTACTCCATGTGTGGTCTGACCAGTGATTTGTAAAGTAGTAGGAATATGTTCTCATCACGGGCATCTATGCCCCTTTTGATGCAACCCATTATCTTATTGGCCTTGGCAGCCGCTGCCTGACACTGTTTTTTGCAGCTTAGTTTGCTGTTTATTAAAATTCCTAGATCCTTTTCCATGTCAGTGTTACCGAGTGTTTTACCATTTAGTATGTACGGGTGACTTGCATTATTCCTTCCCATGTGCATAACTTTACATTTCTCAGTGTTAAACCTCATCTGCCACTTATCTGCCCAAGCCTCCAATCTATCCAGATCCCTCTGTAGTAGTATACTGTCCTCTTCAGTGTTAATTACTTTACACAGTTTAGTGTCATCTGCGAAAATTGATATTTTACTATGCAAGCCTTCTACAAGATCATTAATAAATATATTGAAGAGAATAGGGCCCAATACTGACCCCTGAGGTACTCCACTAGTGACAGTGACCCAATCTGAGTATGTACCGTTAATAACCACCCTCTGTTTTCTATCATTGAGCCAGTTACTTACCCACTTACAGACGTTTTCTCCGAGTCCGAGCATTCTCATTTTATATACTAACCTTTTATGAGGTACAGTGTCAAATGCTTTGGAGAAGTCCAGATACACGACATCCATTGATTTGCCGCTGTCAAGTCTAGTACTTACCTCCTCATAGAAACTGATTAAATTAGTTTGACATGACCGATCCCTCACGAAGCCATGCTGATATGGCGTTATTTGCTTATTTCCCATAAGATGCTCTAACATAGCATCTCTCAGAAAACCTTCAAACAGTTTACCCACAACAGATGTTAAACTTACCGGCCTATAGTTTCCAGGCTCTGTTTTTGGACCCTTTTTGAATATTGGCACCACATTTGCCATGCGCCAATCCTGTGGGACATTCCCTGTTAGTACAGAGTCCGCAAATATCAGAAATAAGGGTCTGGCTATGACATTACTTAATTCCCTTAGGATACGGGGGTGTATGCCATCCGGTCCTGGCGATTTGTCTATTTTGATTTTTTTAAGTCGCTGTTGTACTTCTTCCTGGGTCAGACAGGACACTTTTAATGGCGAATTTATTTCAGCATTCAGCATTTCATCTGACAGTTTATTTTCCTCAGTGAATACATTGGAGAAAAAAATATTTAACAGCTTTGCTTTCTCCTCGTCGCTCTCTGCGACTCCCCCCTCATTACTCTTTAAAGGGCCGACACCTTCAGATTTATACTTTTTAACATTTATATAATTGAAGAACATTTTAGGGTTAGTTTTACTCTGTTTGGCAATTAATCTCTCGGTCTCTAGTTTGGCCGCTTTTATTTGTTTTTTACATGTTCTGTTTTTTTCCTTATAGTTTTTCAGTGCTTCCGTGCTACCCTCCTGTTTTAGGGTTTTATATGCTTTCTTTTTGTCATTTATTGCTTTCTTTACAGTTCTGTTTATCCACATTGGTTTCTTTTTGTTCCTTAACCTTTTATTCCCATACGGTATGTACCTCTCACAATGAGGTACAGAGCTCCTCCTACTGGTAAGTGACAGATCATTAAGCAATGCGCCGCACAGACCTGTCACTTACCAGTAGGAGGAGCTCCCGGCCGGTCACAGACAGCGCAGCAGGTAAGTATGATGCTTCTAATATTGCTAAGTAACCATGGCAACCAGGACTGCAGTAGCGTCCTGGTTGCCATGGTTACCGATCGGAGTCCCAGCGATTAAACTGGGACTCCGATCGGAACTCTCCGCTGCCACCAATGATTGGAGGGGGGGGGGGGGGGGGGGAGGCCGCACACTGGCCACCAATGATAATACAATAAAGGGAGGGAGGGGGGGCCGGGGGGGCGCACACTGGCCACCAATGATATTCAAACTGGGGAGGGAGGGGGGTCTGCCCCCTGCTGCCTAGCAGCCCCTGATCTCTTACAGGGGGCTCTGATACGCACAATTAACCCCTTCAGTTGTGGCACCTGAGGGGTTAATTGTGTGTATCACAGCCCCCTGTAAGAGATTGGGTGCTGCCAGGCAGCAGGGGGCAGTCATGTACACAGTTCGTAGTATATTCTAACTTGAAGCGTCCCCATCACCATGGGAACGCCTCTGTGTTAGAATATACTGTCGGATATGAGTTTTCACGATGTAACTCAAATCCGATGGTATATTCTAACATAGAGGCGTTCCCATGGTGATGGGGACGCTTCAAGTTAAAATATACCATCGGATTGTAGAAAACTCAGATCCTATGGTATATTAACTCCTGACTTTACATTGAAAGTCAATGGGGGGACAGATCCGTTTGTAATTGCACTATATTGTGTCAACGTCAAACGGATCCGTCCACGTTGACTTGCATTGTAAATCAGGACGGATCCGTTTGGCTCCGCACGGCCAGGCGGACACCATGTCTGTGGATCCTCCAAAAATCAAGGAAGACCCACGGACGAAAAAACGGTCACGGATCACGGACCAACGGAACCCGTTTTGCGGACCGTGAAAAAATACTGTTGTGTGCATGAGGCCTTAGTGTGATAAGACCAAGTAAAGTCCAAAAAATCAATTGATCTGCAGAAAAGTCGATAGTGAACTTCAGGCCCAAATTGTTAGTGTTGAGTGAACAAGACTTAGGGCTTCAGGTTCAACCAATCCCCCTAAAGTTTGTCCCACAATTAACATATTCACATGATGTATATGTCACCATAGGGTTCCATCCACTGTAAAAAAACAAAAAACAAATCCATTTAAAGGGATTCTGTCACCAGGTTTCACCCCTGTCAGCTAAACATATGCTGATGTTCAGGGCGTCTTCACGATTCCTAATGTGGGCTTATACTGTAAATATGATCTGTAGCCTTATTTTGCTAAAAAACAGCTTTTACTAACCTGTCACTCAAAGAAATAAGGTGCCCAAGGGGATGTCAAGCGATGTAAGGTGCCCGCCGCACCCACCGCCGTTCGTGCCCAGCGCCGCCTTTCCAGACTTCTGCGCCTCCTAATCCTCTGTGCCGCCTCTCGCTCTCCCTCCCTCCCTCCCCCCTCCTCCTCCTCCTCCTCCTCCTCCTGCTGTAAGATCTCGCGCGTGCGCACAGGGCTCTGCCTGATGCGCCTGTGCGGACTTCTCCATTTGGCTTCTTACAGCGAAGTGCGAATGCGCCGGCACTTCGCTCAACCCCCTGTATGACCTGCACTCTGGCGCCAGCCTCTCAGAGCCCTGTGCACACGCGCGAGATCTTACAGCAGGAGGAGGGGGGAGGGAGCGAGAGCGAGAGGCGGCACAGAGGATTAGGAGGCGGCGCAGAAGTCTGGAAAGGCGGCGCTGGGCACGAACGGCGGTGGGTTCGGCGGGCACCTTGCATCGCTTGACATCCCCTTGGGCACCTTATTTCTTTGTGTGACAGGTTAGTAAAAGCTGTTTTTTAGCAAAATAAGGCTGCAGATCACATTTATAAGCCCACATTAGGAATCGTGATGAGGCCCTGAACATCAGCATATGTTTAGCTGACAGGGGTGAAACCTGGTGACAGAATCCCTTTAATGTTTTGGCATTATGGAAATGTATAGTGTGCTACGCTTTAGCATCCTTTTTTCCCAATGTATATATTAAACATGGGACAAAAAATGTGATGTAAACCCAGCCTAAAACACACTTTAATTATAGAGAAAACAATAGCACTCAAATAGTGATCAGATTAAGTTTTCTTTTAGTTACTTATTCCAGCATCATATTAGGAAAAGCCGTCTGGAACCACGTCTCAAACTTCACACAAGGCCATAATCAAGGTCTGGGAGGAACCATAATGCTGGCTAAAAATGTATGGGTGAATTATTCTTTACGATATGATGCTGGAATAAGTGAATAAAAGAAAAGAAAACTTCATCAGATCACTATTGGAGTGGCGTGGTATTTTGTACAATATTTTATAGGACAACTAGACTACAACTGAGCACCCATACTTGCTCAGGGTGCCAACTAAAAGAGACTAAAACACACTTTAAAGTGGTGGATATAACCAGTGACATTAATTTTTCCAGTGCCCACTACATACCTAATGGTATGTTCCAGTAGTAGCCAATTCCAATACATCCGGTTGTGACGTTGAATAAATTTGCATTAAAAAAATACAAGTATTAATGGAGTGATACCTTTATAGGCCAACCAGAAAAAAACATATTGCAAGCTTTCAGAGCACAAAGGCTCCTTGTTTAGGCAAGATTACAGATGAAAGACTGAGAAACAGGCACAACACTTATAGGATGTTGCAGCAAAACATGTACATGGGGATGCATAATTAAGATAAGACAGAGAAACAAGTGGACATGGTCAGCGGGAGGCAATGTAGATTAGGGATTGGGAGTCGAACTAAGGGAGGCGTGAATTTTGTCTAAATAGTGGGTCATAAAACCAGGGGTGATATTCTGTCCATCACTTAATGATTGGAATGTAGTGATCATTTTAAATTCCCAGGTTTTCCTGTCTCTATCATTCTTAAAATTCCCTTTGAGAATTAAAACCTTTAAGTTGTCCATGGAGTGTCCTGGTCCAGAGAAATGGATTCCCACCGTTTTATCGGCCTTGTGGTTTATCTTGAATCTGTGCAAGTTAATTCTGGATCACAGTTTCTGTACAGTTTCCCCAATATAAATTCTTCCATTAGGACACCTTGTAGAGTATCATGTACACCACATTCGAGGGTTCACATAAGAAGGTGTCCGTGATGTTATAGGTCTGAGGGGTATATTTGCGGTTCGTGGATAAGACATGTGTGCAGGTCTTGCATTTTTTGTGGTTGCATGGAAAAGTGCCTGTCTGTGATGGTGAAGAGAGGCCACTCCTGAAGGAGATTCCTCAAATTTGATGGTTTTTTGTATGTCAGAAGAGGTAACTCCGGAAATATTTATTTTTGTCTCTTCTCTTTATTGAATAGGGGTTGGAGTTCTGGCGCAATTTTCTTTAGGATATTCATTTTGGGGTTGTACATGACCACTAAAGGCACCCTGTTGGTGACCTGCTTTTGTCTGTATTCCATAAGGCTGTTCCTTAAAATCCTATGTATTTGCTCTAATATATGATATCCCTGTTGTAGGAATGTATTTCTTAGGCCTCATGCACACGGCCGTTGTTTTGGTCCGCGTCTAAGCCGCAGTTTTGGCGGCTCGGATGCGGACCCATTCACTTTAATGGGGCCGCAAAAGATGCGGACAGCACTCCGTGTGCTGTCCGCATCCGTTGCTCCGTTCCGTGGCCCCGCAAAAAAAAATAACATGTCCTATTCTTGTCCACGCTTTGCGGACAAGAATAGGCAGTTATATTAAAGGCTGTTCGTGCCGTTCCGCAAATTGCGGAACGCACACGGATGCCATCTGTGTTTTGCGGATCCGCGGTTTGCGGACCACAAAAAAACGGAACGGTCGTGTGCATGTAGCCTTAGTGACAGCAGGTGGTGTTTTCTGTCCTCACCATCTGAGCAAATACGAATGTATTGTAGCGCCTGGCTGTAAATTGTGGATATGCCGGACAGCCTGTGGGTTTATGATAGATAGAAGTTTGTACAGTATTGTTCCTTATGTATATGGTAGTGTCCAGAAAATGTACGTGGGATTGGGAGTTATTGAGAGTAAGCCTGATGGCCGGGTGAAACTTGAAGTTTTTATGAAATGTCAGTAGTTCCTCTTCCGAGCCAGACCAGATTACTAGTAGGTTATCGATATACTGAAAGTATGCCAGAGGTTTGGTGGTGCAGGTCGATAGAAAATCCTCCTTTTAGTTTGGCCATAAACCGGTTGACATACTGTGGTGACATTCTACTGCCCATGGCGCTACCCATACGCTATAGCTATATGTCTTCCCCAAAAGAAAAGTAATTGTGTTGAAGTACATACCTGATCAGTTGCAGGGACGGTTCCGTGGCAAGATAATTTTTTTGCAGGAAGTACTGACATGCATCTATGCCAGCCTTGTGAGGCATATTACAGTACAGGGACTCTACATCCCAAGTCTGGAGAAGGAGCCTTTGTGCTCTGAAAGCTTGCAATATGTTTTTTTCTGGTTGGCCTATAAAGGTATCACTCCCTTAATACTTTTGTATTTATTTACGCAAAAGTATTTTAACGTCACATCAGTTTTTTCTAGCTAACACGGTACTATGCAATTCTTGTCACACACCAATACATCAGGAGAAACTGAAGTTCGGATGATACTTTCTTTACATTTTTACCCTGTATTTTTCTATGTTGTCTTTTAGTCTTACATATGTATTTTCCATCACATGGTCATGTTTTGTAAAAATTGCTTTTAGAGGATGTTTATGTTGTAATCTGTTTGGCATGCATTACATCATGCTTTTGTATTTTATTTCACAGTCATTTTATGTATATGTACATTGTATATATTGCTGTTAACTTTGACCTGTAGGATACTAAAATGTCTGAACTCAAAGCATATTGAAAAAGACTATCTGCTGGTGTTCCTGACACCAGATAACTGTACTGAAGTTTTTAATTTGCACACAGTTTTCTTCCTCCAAGTGAAGTTGCTTTAGAGGGGTGGCAATGGGGGCAGCCTGAATGATTTATTTTTTGCACACTAAGGTCACACAACACTAATAGTCTAATGGTTTTCCAGTACTTGCTATCTACTTAAAGAAAATATGTCATCAGAAAATGATCTATTGTCAAAATCATGTTTTTTTCCATATCACTATATTAAAAAACCCAGCAGTTTTCACACTGGTCACTAGGCGTAAAATATGTTAAGATTTCTGTCTTTTGAGAGAAGCTCCATGGATCTGAAGGGGACCCCAATGACTTCTATGGGAGAGTTTTCTAGGCTATGCTCTGTGACCTGTGCAGAGGTCAGGAGGGAGTAGATAAGCTGTGATATCACCTATTGTGAGTGGTGGATTTTGTGTTCTCTATATAAAGGTGTCACTTGTCATTGTAATTCTGCTTGTGATGATAACAAGATAACTACTGAAAACTTACCTGTACAGAACAGGAAATCATGATCTATTATTAGGCCGTATGGCCAATGCAGGGTTAACACTCATGCTTTATGAGACATGTTATCTAAATTAAATGCAACTAAATGCGTTAAGCAATTGCTTTTCAATGGCTTTTGTTTCAAGATAACGCGATGAGTTAAGAAATTAGACTTAAGAGTGTGAGTGTTACCCCTGCTACATCTGTATATATATATATTTTTTTAAATATACAGTGCTGCAAATTTTGACTTAAAGTTACTTCTGTTCAACCAGCAAGTAATTTTTGGACGGGAAATGACATAGGTGTCTCCCAAAAGATAATAAGACGATGTACAAGAGGCATTATTGTGGGAAAAAAACATTTCTCAGCTTTTATTTACATTTGAGCAAAAAATACAAGATGTTCCGCACTGTGGAAAATCTCAGAGGACGTGGTCGGAAGCCAAAAGTGACACCTGTGTTGGCCAGGAGGATAGTTAGAGAGGTGAAAAAGAATCCAAGGATCACAACCAAGGCCATCCTGGTAAATCTGGGCTCTGCTAGTGGCAATGTCTCAAGGCAGACAATCCAACGGACACTGCACAATTCAGACCAAGGAGGACGCCACTTCTCCAGATAAGGCACACAAAAGCTCGCTTGGCCTTTGCAAAAGCTCATCTGGACAAAGAAGAAGACTTCTGGTCTTCTGTGTTATGGTCAGATGAAACAAAAATTGAATTGTTTGGTCACAATGATGTTTCCTTCATTTGGCGTAAAAAAAAAAAAGGAGAAGCCTTCAACCCAAAGAACACCATCCCCACTGTCAAACATGGTGGTGGGAACCTAATGCTTTGAGGGTGTTTTTCAGCCAATGGACCAGGGAACCTAATCACAGTAAACGGCACCATGAAAAAAGAGCAATACATGAGGATTCTCAACGACAACATCAGGCAGTCTGCAGAGAAACTTGGCCTTGGGCACCAGTGGACATTTCAGCATGACAATGAACCAAAACACACAGCAAAAGTGCTGAAGAAATGGTTAGCAGACAACAACATTAACGTTTTGGAGTGGCCCAGCCAGAGTCCAGACTTGAATCCAATTGAGAATCTGTGGAGGGAGCTAAAGATCAGGGTGATGGCAAGAACTTGAAAGATTTGGAGCTCATTGCTAAAGATGAATGGGCAAATATACCTGTGGAGACATGCAAAAAGATGGTCTGCAATTATAGGAAGCGTTTGATTGCTGTAATAGCCAATAAAGGCTTTTCTATTGATTATTAAGAAGGGTATGAATAATTTTGGACTGGACACTTTTTGCTCAAATGTAAATAAAAGCTGAGAAATGTTTTTTCCCCACAATAATGCCTCTTGTACATTGTCTTATATGTCATGTCATTTCCCGTCAAAAAATAACTTGCTCGTTAAATAAAGGTAACTTTAAGTCAAAATTTGCCAGGTGTATGAATAGTTATGGGCAGCACTGTAGGTGGTAAAACTAAAAAACTAACACATGGAAAACTAAAAAAAAAAAAAAAAAAAGTATGTTTAACCCAAAAAACGTGATTTAAACAATAGGTCATTTTCTGATGACACAATCCTTTTTAAAATGATTTTACTATAGAGGGGTGCCACCACTCCCCCTTTTTATCTCCATTAGAAACACATAATGGCTTTCTTTAAAAAACAGCACTAGACTTTTCCATGGACTGTGTGTGGTATTACAGCTCAGCCTCATTCATTATAAGGTGAGACTTAATCAGAGTTTAAGTCAAAATGAAAGATTCTATCTGTTTTTCTATGGTACCTTATGATTCCCTGATCGACAGTCTAACTCCACTTCAGTGCATGCTGCTCCAAATATAAAGTCTGGTGTTTCCACACTCTTTTCTGGCCCCCAGTCAGAGACTGAATCAGGAATTCTGTAGGAATAAACATATGCAAAATTGCCAAATCACTAAACATTATTTTATAATTGCTACTTCCAGTAGTGTACACAGACCTCATAGGGCCTTTTATCAAAACTTAGTATGGGCCCCCTGCACCCCCATTTTCCCAGTATGCATATATCAATCACTCCCATGTTAAATGGAACACAAACTGCAACGCCCAAGATTTCATTTGAAGTTACAATCTTTTTTATTAAGCGGAAAACGTTTTAATTTACAAACCGGATTCCAAAAAAGTTGGGACACTATACAAATCGTGAATAAAAACTGAATGCAATGATGTGGAGGTGCCAACTTCTAATATTTTATTCAGAATAGAACATAAATCACAGAACAAAAGTTTAAACTGAAAAAATTTACCATTTTAAGAGAAAAATATGTTGAATCAGAATTTCATGGTGTCAACAAATCCCAAAAAAGTTGGGACAAGGCCATTTTCACCACTGTGTGGCATCTCCCCTTCTTCTTACAACACTCAACAGACGTCTGGGGACCGAGGAGACCAGTTTCTCAAGTTTAGAAATAGGAATGCTCTCCCATTCTTGTCTAATACAGGCCTCTAACTGTTCAATCGTCTTGGGCCTTCTTTGTTGCACCTTCCTCTTTATGATGCGCCAAATGTTCTCTATAGGTGAAAGATCTGGACTGCAGACTGGCCATTTCAGTACCCGGATCCTTCTCCTACGCAGCCATGATGTTGTGATTGATGCAGAATGTGGTCTGGCATTATCTTGTTGAAAAATGCAGGGTCTTCCCTGAAAGAGATGACGTCTGGATGGGAGCATATGTTGTTCTAGAACCTGAATATATTTTTCTGCATTGATGGTGCCTTTCCAGACATGCAAGCTGCCCATGCCATACGCACTCATGCAACCCCATACCATCAGAGATGCAGGCTTCTGAACTGAGCGTTGATAACAACTTGTCCTTGTCCTCTTTGGTCCGGATGACATGGCGTCCCAGATTTCCAAAAAGAACTTCGAATCGTGACTCGTCTGACCACAGAACAGTCTTCCATTTTGCCACACTCCATTTTAAATGATCCCTGGCCCAGTGAAAACGCCTGAGCTTGTGGATCTTGCTTAGAAATGGCTTCTTCTTTGCACTGTAGAATTTCAGCTGGCAACGGCGGATGGCACGGTGGATTGTGTTCACTGACAATGGTTTCTGGAAGTATTCCTGAGCCCATTCTGTGATTTCCTTTACAGTAGCATTCCTGTTTGTGGTGCAGTGTCGTTTAAGGGCCCCGAGATCACGGGAATCCAGTATGGTTTTACGGCCTTGACCCTTGTTCCAGATTCTGTGAATCTTCGGATGATGTTATGCACAGTTGATGATGATAGATGCAAAGTCTTTGCAATTTTTGGCTGGGTAACACCTTTCTGATATTGCTCCACTATCTTTCTGCGCAACATTGTGGGAATTGGTGATCCTCTACCCATCTTGGCTTCTGAGAGACACTGCCACTCTGAGAAGCTCTTTTTATACCCAATCATGTTGCCAATTGACCTAATTAGTGTTAATTGGTCTTCCAGCTCTTCGTTATGCTCAAATTTACTTTTTCCAGCCTCTTATTGCTACTTGTCCCAACTTTTTGGGGATTTGTTGACACCGTGAAAATTGGAATCAACGTATTTTTCCTTTAAAATGATACATTTACTCTGATTAAACGTTTGATCTGTCATCTACGTTCTATTACAAATAAAATATTGACATTTGCCATCTTCACATCATTGCATTCAGTTTTTATTCACAATTTGTTTAGTGTCCCAACTTTTTGGGAATCCGGTTTGTAAAAAGTTATAATAAAAAAAAAAGTCACCCTTGGTCCCACCCACACTATCCAACTTCTATGTCGGAACTAGTGCTTTACAAATATGACACTCATTCTGAACACTGTATATTTCAATGTATTTACATAAGACAGCTGGCATTAATACATTCATTATTCTAACTTCACATATTACAAAGTTTTCTGTCTCAAGCTACCACTAGGGGGAGCTCAGTGCATGGAAATTTATACAGTTAAAATTGTCTGCAATAGAAGCATTAAGCATCTCTTTGCACTGAGCTACTCCTAGTGGCATCTGCATGAAAATGCAGTGATTTCACATTGGGAACAGAAGGAGTTCAGTGCTTGTCCCCCCAGGAGTTCAGCACCACACCATTAGAGTAGGATCCCAGCTTTCATATGAGAGTCGCGCTCCTGCCCTCTGCTACATGGGACGCCTGTGCAGCGCTTAGACTGGGCCGCTGTAGAATGGCAGCAGCCCAGCCTAAGTGTCACGGTGGGGAGTAGGAGAAACCCCCCACCGTACAATGTGGGGAAAATAAGGTAGCAGCTAGGCCTGAAAACAGGGAAAAGGGAGCTGGAAACCAACTAAGCATCCCTAAATCCTATCCCTGACCTCCTGACTGTATGAGCCGCTCTCGATGGTAGGGGGGCTCATACTCTCGAACATGTGCCCTACTGACCCGAACGGTCCCTGCAATATGGCATCAGAAGGTGGAGACAACCGATTCCTCCAAGACACGGAGGAACCGGAGTCTCCAACAGGCCTAGCAACAAAGGGGAAGAACGCAGCCAGCAGTGGACGACACGACAGATAAGTGTCCAGTGGCAGAAAGCACCACTGCCAACAGGACCAACATAGACACCTACCTGACACAGCTGCAACAGGAACTCGAGCCATCCACGCCGCTACCACAGGATCCTGGTAATGCGCAAAGGCTCAAACACACACACTAGGCAGGACCCAGCACGAACACCAAACACAGAATCTAGTAGAAACAACCTGGACTACCATGCGGCATGAACCATGGTGGCACCAGGGACCCCCTTCCAGAGGTAAAGGACATACAAAAGGATATGTCTGGCATCCATTCTGACCTAAAACACCAAACAGGCCAGACATGAA
This sequence comes from Bufo bufo, assembly GCF_905171765.1. Lineage (NCBI taxonomy): Eukaryota > Metazoa > Chordata > Amphibia > Anura > Bufonidae > Bufo > Bufo bufo. The sequence goes on along the minus strand of NC_053395.1, from coordinate 143,099,770 downwards.
ACACCAAACCAGACATAATAACAAACCCCAAACATAAACCCACACCAAACATACAACAAGTGAGGTAGGGTAACAGCAACAGACACAAAGGGGTGACATCATAAGACATCAGGTGACATAGATGTCCCATAGGCTGGCCCTCAAGGACTGGGCAGATGGAACAGCACCAGCTCCTCAAGACACTGAAGATAATCTCCCTTCAGGCTCACAACTCAGAACAATAAGAGCCAAGAGGCAACACCCAGCTCCAACTTGCACACACATTGACCCCATACACACCAGAAATGGGAAGGGAAACAGCCTTAAAGGAGAAGTGCACACGCATGCAAAACAAACAACATGTTGCCACTGGCAGCCATCATGCGCGGCGAAAGTGTCACGGCAAACTACCACCAAGCCGTGACACTAAGGCCCCTTTGTGATTGCTGTAAAAAGGCATATTGGTTGTCATTAAGGGGGTTAGGCTGCCATCCAACCCCTTTACACAGTCTTGGCGACAAGCTGACTCCTGTGGTATCTAAGAACTGGGCTCACTTGCAAGAGAACATGTATTTGCACCTCCTCACCACTGGCCTCCTGCATTTAACCCCATCACCCATCCAACACTAAGGGCACCCCGAACCACCAACAGGAAGGTGCATTGATGTCTGGGTGTGCCCTGAGGGAACAAGAGTGTTCCCTTCCATCACTGTATAAGCCCAGGCAGTGCCTATGTGACGACCGCCACCGTGAATAACTACTACCCATTTTCTGGGCTTGCTGAACCACAATGAATGAAAGTCTACATGGCACAGTTTTACCTGTAATGGCCAGCTGCTGAAAGACAGATTCTTAGCCGGAAAGCTTCTTGTATCTAAGTAAAACAAGCAGAGACTTAGAGAGATTTCGTATGAGGAGGTATCGGAAGACTAGATGTATGGTGAGGTGCTCTGTACATATTATATATTGTACATAAAATTATAGTGTTTAAAAAGCTTACACATTCTGTCCAAGTGGCTTCAGGATTCAGATTGATGATTGGTTGTAGACGCTGGAGAAGTATCTGACACGCTTCCTAAAAAAAATGATCACCCTGGTGAGATAATCTGCATGCATGTCAACTTGTCATACTGACATTCAGGGCATTCTTCTCGCTCTCCCCAGTGTTTTCCTCATACTGGATAGGGATCATTTTTATGATATATTCTTTAAGCATTTGATATGATCTACATATGTCTATATAATATTAGCCAATTTAAAGGGAATCTCCATCTAGATTTATTTTGTCATAAAATGTGTATACTGCTGCCACCAAACATAAAGAAAAGTGTGATACTGCCAAGTGTTCTTGCTTCAGTGTACTCTACTTTGGGTCAATTTAACCTGGAGCTGAAGACCTTACTTATGAGATTGTTTGCTAGGTGTGTGCTGCTAGACACCTCCTTTAAAAGGCTGAGGGTGTTAGAATTCATGCACACTGTTGTATTAATGATTTATGCGGTGCTGATCTATAAGATGGTGCCCGTAATCTTATACAGGCTTATACTATACTTCCATCTGCCTCTGATTTTGTATGGAGGCACATACTTTTTTTTCTCATGGAGTTATATGAAGAGGTATTTTTTATTGGAACAATTGCTCCCAGTGACACCATACGAGTACCATGGTGCTGCCTATCCCTAGCAAAGCATAACTTACACATATTACAGACTCCTTGTTTACAATAGGCATAATAAAAAATAAAAAAACAATAAATACAATGATAAAAATATCTTTTGTAAAATACAATCTGATTGGTTTTGGATCCAGCCCAGCAAATAAAATTTGGTTAAAAAGTATATAAACTTTCTATTGTGTTTTTTGGTTTTAAAATATATATCTATTTTATATGTAGCCTATGTTGGCTGTTCAACAATTTTCGGTTGGTTTCATAGGTAAGGGTACTTTCACACTAGCGTTATTCTTTTCCGGCATTGAGTTCCTTCCTAGGGGCTCAATACCGGAAAAGAACTGATTAGTTTTATCCTAATGCATTCTGAATGGAGAGAAATCCATTCAGGATGCAAAACGGATCCGGCATTGCGGTCTGCGCATGCTCAGACCACCAAAAATGTGAAAAAAAATAAATGCCGGATCCAATTTTTCGGATGACACCGGAGAGACGGATCCGGCATTTCAATGCATTTGTCATACGGATCAGGATCCTGATCCGTCTAATAAATGCCATCAGTTTGAATACGCTTTGACGGCTCCGGCAGGCAGTTCCGGCAACGGAACTGCCTGCCGGAATCCTCTATCGCAAGTGTGAAAGTACCCTAACATAAGTTTGCCAGTAATGATTATAATAATATCAAACTAAAAGAAAACATAGCAAACTCCAAGAAGGTCCTAGTCTCCCAGGGTGCGTTTTGAGGAGGCAAATTTGTGTTCTTCAACTGAAAAAATTCAAAGTCTTCATTCAACTTAAAAATTAATTATTTTTTCCTATCAATGGAACAAATCTCCAGATACCCTTAGATCAACCTCTGTCATAAAGCAGAGTTACAGTACTTTGCAAACGTTTTAGGCAGGTGTGGAAAAATGCGGCAAAGTAAAAATGTTTTCAAAAATACAAGTGTTAATAGTTTAAATTTAAATGTATTCTTCAGCAGCACAACAACCCCAAATCTACACCCAATGTCATTAAGAACTATCTTCAGCGTAAAGAATAACAAGGAGTCTTGGTGTCACGGTCCCTAAGGTGACTGATGTCAGGAGATCAGGGAGACTGGCTGAGCGTGGAGGAATCTAACAGCCACCTTGATTTCTCTTGATTCAGTATTGATAGGGTTAATGACCACTTCCCTTTTCACAGCTGTTGCTCAGTGGTCATCACTTCTACCCTTTATAGTCTGACTCCACCCTTCTGACTATGAAGTAGATAGCTTTAGGCTACTTTCACACTAGCGTTCGGGGCTCCGCTTGTAAGCTCCGTTTGAAGGCTCTCACAAGCGGCCCCGAACGGATCCGTCCAGCCCTAATGCATTCTGAGCGGATGCAGATCCGCTCAGAATGCAATAGTCTGGCACCGTTTGTCCTCCGCTCCGCTCAGCAGGCGGACACCTGAACGCAGCTTGCAGCGTTCGGGTGTCCGCCTGGCCGTGCGGAGGCAAACGGATCCGTCCAGACTTACAATGTAAGTCAATGGGGACGGATCCGTTTGAAGTTGACACAGTATGGCTCAATTTTCAAACGGATCCATCCCCCATTGACTTTCAATGTAAAGTCAAAACGGATCTGTTTGCATTATCATGAACAAAATTTTTATTTATTTTTTTTGTTCATGATAATGCAAACGGATCCGTTCTGAACGGATCTAAGCGTTTGCATTATAGGTGCGGATCCGTCTGTGCAGATACCAGACGGATCCGCACCTAACGCAGGTGTGAAAGTAGCCTTATTTGGGTTTGGCTGAGCTGGTGTTAGGTCGTCTCTGGTGGTCCTGCTCTTCCATCTCTACTAAGTTAAGTGTTGCGTTTGTTTGTGTTTGTTATATTTTCTGTTGTTTGTATCTGGGCCTGAGACAGAGAATTCCATTTGTCCTTCCGGGGAGGAATGGGTTGTCTCTGGTCCTAACCTTATTCCAGGGACTTATAGGGAAATTAGGGCCTAGGCATACTGCATATGAATATTCCTACCTTCAAGGTCTATTCATATTTATAGGTAGCTAGGGCCCGGATTAGGGTTGTTTAGGAGGTGACCTGTTCCTTCCCTAGTTTCCAGACCCAGTTACTGTTCCCCCTCTCTCCGGTGTTCAGTGTGGAGTCTTCCCCCCACACTGATCATAAAACTTGGATGTGATGCTATGGCCCCTACAGAGCCCTGATCTCAACATCACCTAGTCTGTCTGGGATTACATGGAGAGACAGAAGGATTTGAGCAAGCCTACATTCACAGAAGATGTATGGTTAGGTATTCAAGATGTTTGGAACAACCTAATAAAATAAAAAAAATAAAAAATGTATCCACATCCACAAGCTCTAATTTGGTGCAGTACCATGTGGCAACCACTGGCGCCAAAACACAGCACCCACAGGTGGTGAGACCCAGCAGCCCTTGGCACTGGACTGCAGCAACCCTGAGGCACAGCATTAATGCCACAGCAGCAACCACACAGTACTGCACCATGTCAATAGGTATCTAGAACACACCTGTCTATGTGGTCTCAAACTTAAACTGAGGTCAAGTAGCCTTTAATCTATATGCAGTTTCCTGCTAATTAAAAACACTGGCATAATTGACATTGCTTTACAGTATAATTACTAGTATACAACACTATAGTCCACTTAATGTACACAAGGCAATTTGTATACATTTTGATCAAAGTTCATGAGCCCACACACCACATCAAGGTTGCTTCTTTCGAGAGCCCTAATCTCAATGTACCTAGTAGTCTGTCTGAGATTATACAAAGAGACAGATGGATTTGAGAAAGCTTACATCCACAGAAGAAATGTGGTTAGGTCTCCAAGATGTTTGAAACAATCTCCCTGTTGAGTTCCTTCAAAAAACCATTTGTAAGTGTACCTAGAAGAATTGATGATGTTTTGAAGGAAAAGGGTGGTGACACCAAATATTGATTTGATTTACATTTCTATTTTGTTCATTCGCTTTAAATTTTGTATCTCTTTTTGAAAGCATTCTTACTTTTCAGTATTTTACCCATACCGGCCTAAAACTTTTGCACAATACTGTACTTTATAATTCTATAAGTATCTTAGAAGTATATTTAGGGAATGTAGTTGTATATGTGGTAATTTCATTCCTACTACCTTTTTATTCTGTTATTACACAATGTGTATGTGTGTGTGGCAACCAATAAGTGTGTAGTTCTGAAAAACTGAAAGGTGGAAACTGATTGGTTGCCTTTACACCACTTTTGATAAATCTTCCCAATATGTCTTACATACTGTTTTACCTCAGAACTATATAGATATGGAAATTAATAATAAACATGCACTGATGGCCTAACTAATCCATCTTTTTTCCTGTTCTAAGTCTTATGTATTGCGGGGGTCAACACAATATTGGTAGGCACAGCAGTCAGAGACAGTGACACAGAAGTACAGTTCATACAGGACTTTGCCCTTTTCTTTATTTTCATGCATAAACAAACACAAATACAGGCAAAATACAAAATAAATTCCAACTCGGCTGAGCACTAACTAAACACCCCTTTCTATATGGGTGGCTTACTACCAGACACAATACAAAGCAAACTTACAATACCCATTTGAAGTATTAGCAGACTTGGTGGATTACAGTCTGCTCAAAAGGTCCCCACCCACACATGCACATAGTGCAGACCTTTGTAGCCCTGAAATGAGCTGAGCTCTATCACCTTGCTGAGGGCTATAAAGAAAACCTGTACTGGACAGTAAAGGAATGATGAACCCCACTACCAACCTGCCAGGGCATAAAACCAGGGGGCCTGCTGCACTCACATGTAACGGGAGCGCTCTGACGGGGCCCGGCGTAAGGTATAGTGACAATGCCGGGCCCCGTCAGATCACTCTTCAAACATGTATAATGTGCGCCCGAGGCGCAAAGGCAAGGGGGGCACACGCACTCATCCAGCAGTTTTTGTCACTGCCGGGCTGTTTGTTTCCAGACTGAAGCAGGAAAGAGCGCTGAAAGCCCGGGAATCAGCCTCCAGCACAGCCAGCAGCGCGATATGAGTGTGGGAGCAAGTCATAAGGGAAGAAGGCAAGTATGTGTTTTTTATTTTTTCAGTCATAAAGCTGCAGACTGGAGGCAAAAGGGGGGCCACAACTAGAGTGAGGGGGCACAAAAGTGGGCATCTTTACTGAGGGGGCCCCTAATCTGGCATAACTACTGTGAGGGGGCACCTAATCTGGCATAACTACTGTGAGGGGGCACCTAATCTGGCATAACTACTGTGAGGGGGCACCTAATCTGGAATGACTACTGTAAGGGGGCACATATTTGGGCATAACTACAGTGAGGGGGCACAAAAGTGGGCATAACTACTGTGTCAGGAACAAAGGTGGGCATAACTGCTGTTAGCGGCCACAAGGAGGACATAACTATTGTCAAGGGGCCACAAGATGGGCATTAGTACTGTTTGATAGCAGTTAGGGGAAATGTCCTAGATTACCCTGCTATACATTGGCATGACTCAGTCTTACAGGCCAGCATAGCACCCCCTGCTGGTGATTTCACAGGGGCAGTCACCATCCCTTCTTTATGTGATTATTCTTTTTTTCTTTATTACCACAGGGACCTTGTTCTGGATCTAGTGGACATCATGCCGATGCCAGCGACACCCTGGATGAAGTAGGACCAGATTTTATTAGTTAGGACTGAGTGAGTGTAGCCATGCATTGGGCTTAGTGTAAAAAAAAAAATCTGCCTCTTTATAAATTGGGGGGGGGGGGGGGGGGGGAAGGCCCTATCCAAAGTTTGCACTAGGGCCCATAACACTCTAGTTATGCAACTGCAACCTGTCCATCATTCCATAAAAATCCAGGCCCTACAACACCATTAACAATGCTTTGCTAAGGCAACCCAATTTTCCTAGATTTCTGTTCACTGGCCTCTGTGCAGAGCGCATCCTGCCGCATTCAGCGCCCACACGGAAGCACTCTACAGGAATGTACAGCATGATGTGGGCACCAGCAGCACAAGGGGGTCCTTACTTACTGGTTCCCGCTGCCCAGGCACGGGAGTGGATTACACTAGTGTCTATGAAAATAGGCCAGTGAGTCAACACGCAAAGGGACCTCCATGTTGGTTTGTCCTGTGTATTTTGTGCATTTTTTTTTTTACTTACAAACCACCAAGGGGCTCAGTTACAGAAGAGCTCCTCCTATGATGTCAGGATGGTACAGGTGGTCCTGACTGTGCATAACTTATAACATAGACTCTATGGTGAAGTGTGCAGTAGAGGTGTATATCTCACCCGACTTCCAATTTAGTTGGTGAGGTAGGAGAAATCCAGAGATATGTTTTTCTTCAGCAAGGCATAGCTTGCTGGAGATCTTTTGTTTAAGTTATATGGGCTGGATTTCTTTGGACTGGTAGCCAGGGTGTTAGTGGGAGTCTCCCAGTCCACATCCCTAGGCCACTACAGATATTACCTTGGCCCAAGGTGAGGCCAGCTGGAATAATCACTGAGGTATAAATCAATCCTCAGTGTGTGTGAGAGGTGTGGAGGAATTGAGAAGGTAGCCTGCAGAGGTTCTGTGTGGTCCCAGCTAGGAGTGTTGGGGGCACAAGGCTAAGTAAAGCCTGAGATCTTGGGGGCCCAGGAAAAGAGGTGTCGCACGGTCAGAGTCGGGAGGACTGGTGGACCATATCCCCCCCATGGTATTACGTGATCATCGTCAGGAGGACTAGTGGTTCGAGACCCCAATGGGTTGCATTGGTCACAGCTAGGAAACTGTCTGACCACATGGCTGAGTGAAGCTGAATACCACAGTGTGAACACTGAGCTAGAGGTGAATTAGGGAGACCTCTGTATAGTAAGCGTGTAGCTGGGCAAGGATTTATTGTTCTGTGTTGACGTAACATGTGATGTGAAGCTGCGACTTCATCGTGCCAAGTGCTGTGTGACAAATAAAGCATTGTTTGAGCTTGAAAATCCCCTGTTTGAAGAGAAGTCTGTCATCGATGCCCAATGTAGAGAGAGAAAGCTCTTACAGCTCTTACATGCAGTTTAGAAGATAAGGTGCACTTCTTCGAATGGTGCTGATGTGCCCCCTTTGCCAAAAAGTCCCTGATCTATATTTTTGTGTGATAGAAAATTGTATTCTTATTACCCATGGTATAGTTTAGCAAAATAAACTGGCGTCTTTACATAAGCATACCTGTACTGCCATTATGTAGACTGTGGATCCAGAAGATGGCATTCTAGATGCATCTGAAGTAACCGATGTGCTGATTTCACTGACAAAGACATATGATATTGGTACCCGCAACTCTCGACTGGCAACCTGTACCAAACAAAAGTGCAGCACTAGTTACCAGATGCAAATGTTCTCTTTACAAAGCTCAAAGTAGATCTTGAGCTCAGATCCTGGAGGGATTTCACAAAAAATTTACTTCAATTATTAAAGTTTTTGAATATTTTTTCAAGTAATTTTAGCGAGTTAGGTATTTGTCATATATATACTATGGGGGTCATTTACTAACCCAAAATATGCCTAAATTTGGTGTATTTCAGGCGCAGACGGAGGCGCAATGGTTAATTGCGCCACTATCTGCGACTTCTTCCCACTCACGCTAGTTCTAGAATTGTAGGTGTGGTATGGTGTGGGCGGGGCAGAGGATGGGCCAGTAGGCCCGTCTCATTAATCATTTTATACAACTGTTGTAGGCATAGCAAATGGTCTAAATGTAAGACAGCTCAAAAGCTGTCTTACATTTAGAACTGGTGCTGGATGCGCCAAAGTTATGGAGAGGCCTGCGCCTCTTCATAACTTCAATGGATCAACTGCCAGCTATGGGCCTTTATTAAGACGGGTGTCTAAAATGCAGGTCTTAATAAATGTGCCCCTATATACTACATGTCACATTAGCTTAGAAGCTCTAAGACAGGAACTACAATTTCAACATTTGGATAAGTTGTATTGGTTATAATCCAACATAATTACCCCAGACATTCACTGAAGAATACAGTGATGCTCCCATAATGCTAAACCTTAGATGACTTACTGAGGAATTACACAAAGAACTAAGAATAAATGAGCTGTTACATCATGAAGAAGTGAATGTTTTCTTTGAGCCCTTAATAAAAAATTACTGGTTGCATATTTCGGGATGGTCACTCTTGCAATTTATTAAAGTTACCACTCAAGTTAAAAGAACTCTTTGCAATGGCCAATGAGCAAACACTCGTTCATTGGTGAAAGTATTGTTGCCGCTGACACCAAATTCATCATTTCTGTTTGGGGGATAAGTGATTGCCGCATGAAAATTCAAGGTAACCACCACTGATGAGCAGGCAGTTATGGGAAGCAAATGTGTATAGGGGCTTTTAGGGCAATGCTCACCTAAAAAATACAGATTGATAGTTTGGAGGGCACTATACTTTCTGGTTCAGCATGAAGACAAACGCATATTCAACAAAAAAACCTTTAATTAATAAGGAATAAATAAAAAATAATAAAACAGTAATGAAATATATAAAAAAAAAACTAATAGGCTGAATTAATCTATATATCCTGATTATAAATACATTTTACTTGGTGACATCATGATTATTTCATATATACATAGCATACACAAAATAAAGAATAAAAAATAAAAAAAATGAATAAAATATTAATATAATTGTGAAGTCATATATAATTGGATATTAGTGAAGCATGCGTGATAAAGGAAAAAGCACTTGATATATATAAAAAAGCAATTATAACAAATGTCCAATAGTAGCGCTGTTTTATGTGCATGAATTAATAAATGAATCACTCTATAGATGAAAAGTATGGATCTTCTCCAATGATATATTTAAACCTCTCCAATGATATATTGAGAATAAATAGTTTGTGCTTGTATATCGTTTTTAATAATGATATCTGAATTCCATATTATTCAATGCAAGCACTTAGTTGATCCAAGTCTCATTGGACATAGTCAATACCTCCGTTTCAATATCAGCTTTCTTTCCATTAATATGTATAGTTCAAAGGTAGAATACTTAATGGTTAGAAGTCATATGTTATAAGTTCTTATTGTTACGTTACCACTCTTATACGTGTGCCAGAATTGTCTCAGAAGCACTGCAAGCTGCTGTGTTAGGGCCGGCTCGGATCTCTCAGCATTTGGCTCGGATCTCTGGGCGTTCCACGTGGTGTCCCACGTGGTTAAGGGCTTGTTCTTTGATCAATCTCAGGCTTCTATTGAATGAGCGGTACGTGTTGCTGCTTGCCTTTTTTCTCTGCAGTAACAGCTCTATGGAAAGTGCTTCACTATACCTTAATAATTAGAAAGTTATTATCTAGAGGCAGGTTATAATAATAAAGGTCGCATTCATATTCCTTTCGGAGGTATATACGCGTTTCGGAGTTACATACTCCTTCCTCAGTAGTTAACAGCAAGCTGTCGTATCTGTGGTTTTATAGGTAACCCTTTGATTGGGGGGATGTTTGATTGGGTCCAGACACATAAAAAACTGGACTGGATCAATACATTTTAAATTTAATTTAAAATGAAAGCGCTTTTCATAGAACCGTTCCTGCAGAGAAAAACAGAAGCCCGATATTGATTAAAGAACCAGCCCTTAACTACGTGGGATGCCACGTGGAACGCCGAGAAATTCGAGCCGACCCTAACACAGCAACTGCTTCTGAGCCAATTCTGGCGCATATACAAGAGTGGTAACGTAACAATAAATATATTATAAAATAACTTCTAACCATTAATTATTCTACCTATGAACTATACATACTGTATTAATGGAAAGAAAGCTTATATTGAAACTGAGGTATTGACTATGTCCAATGAGACTTGGATCAACTAATGCTTGCATCGAGTAATATGGAATTCAGATATCATTATTAAAAACTATATACAAGCACAAACAATTAACTATTCTCAATATATCATTGGAGAAGCTCCATATTTTTCATTCATGCATATAAAACAGCGCTACTATTGGACATTTTTTATAATTACTTTTTTATATATATCAAATGCTTTTTCCTTTATCAATCATGCTTTACTAATATCCAATTATCCTATGAATTCACAATTATATTGATATTTTTTTTTCTTTATTTTGTGTATGCTATATAAATAAATAAATATATATATATATTCGTTGAATATATATCCTGGAGGAGAAGCCAGCCTCTGTGAGGATTTTTTGCACCCAGGGCACTACATCTGACTGTGCTGCTGCAATATTTGTGGTATTTATATATATATATATATATATATATATATATATATATATATATATATATAATAATCATGAAGTCACCAAGTAAAATGTATTTATAATCAGGATATATGGAGGTATATTTAAGATTAATTCAGCCTATTACTGTTTTTTTTTATATTTATTCCTTATTAATTAAAGGTTTATTGTTGAATATGCGTTTGCCTCCATGCTGAACCAGAAAGTAGAGTGCCCTCCAAACTATCAATCTGTATTTTTTAAAACAATATATACAGTGGATATAAAAAGTCTACACACCCCTGTTAAAATGTCAGGTTTCTGTGCTGTAAAAAAAATGAGACAAAGATAATGTGACCTATAAACTGTACAACTCAATTGAAAAACAAACTGAAATCTTTTAGGTAGAGGGAAGAAAAAATATAAAAATAAAATAATATGATTGCATAAGTGTGCACACCCTTAAACTAATACTGTGTTGGAACACCTTTTGATTTTATTACAGCACTCAGTCTTTTTGGGTATGAGTCTATCAGCATGGCACATTTTGACTTGGCAAGATTTGCCCACTCTTCTTTGCAAAAACACTCCAAATCTGTCAGATTGCGAGGGCATCTCCTGCGCACAGCCCTCTTCAGATCACCCCACAGATTTTCAATCGGATTCAGGTCTGGGCTCTGGCTGGCCCATTCCAAATCTTCTTCTGGTGAAGCCATTCCTTTGTTGATTTGGATGTATGCTTTGGGTTGTTGATGTATGCTGAAAGATGAAGTTCCTTTTTCATGTTCAGCTTTCTAGCAGAAGCCTGAAGGTTTTGTGCCAATATTGACTGGTATTTGGAACTGTTCATCTAGCTTAACTAAGGCCCCAGTTCCAGCTGAAGAAAAACAGCCCCAGATCATGATGCTGCCACCACCATGCCCCAGTTCCAGCTGAAGAAAAACAGCCCCAAATCATGATGCTGCCACCACCATGCTGGGTATGGTGTTCTTTTGGTGATGTGCAGTGTTGTTTTTGCGCCAAACATATCTTTTGGAATTATGGCCAAAACGTCCAACCTTGGTTTCATCAGACCATAACATCTTTTCCCACATGCTTTTGGGAGACTTCAGATGTATTTTTGCAAAATGTAGCCTGGCTTGGATATTTTTCTTTGTAAGAAAAGGCTTTCGTCTTACCACTCCACCGCATAGCCCAGACATATGAAGAATACGGGAGATTGCTGTCACATGTACCACACAGCCAGTACTTGCCTAGAACTACTCCGTTCAAAGTGTAGTGGTCATGTCAGGTTACTGCAGTTCACTTCAATAGGAGCAGAGCTGCAGTAACCCAGCATAAATACTACACTTTGGACGCAGCTATCTCCTTCCTTCCTTCATTCAATACTGGAGGGAATAGCGGATCATGAGGGAGTGGAGTGTAGGACCTGCATCAATTAGATATTAATGACCTATCCTGAGCATGGGTCATTAATGTCAGGAGTCTGTAAAACCCCTTTAAATGTAAAGTAAATAAATATACCATAACTGAAATGTCAGTACAATGTGTAGATACCAAGACCTGTAGAATGTGTCAGAATTGAGAGGATAGTACATTGCTGTAACTATAGAGTATCTCACCTGCATCAGTTTTGTCAGTGTCTCTTGATCTATGTCATTTCCAGCCGGAGTCACCAGCACCCATCCATCCTTACTTACATGAACGAGCACAGAAGCCTACAATTAATTCATATCATTTATTAACTTATTTCACTCATCTAAACTCACACCATAACTTTATAACTATATGATCTAATCATCCGCACAATTTGACTTGCTTTATGATGATTGATTGGACACCATTTCTCATGTGCCAAGAGAGCAGCATGTGAATGGGTATGACTGAGTGATGGAAGACCAGCAGGTCACCAAAAAAAGGTGCAAGCAAGCACTACTGCACTATAAAGATGAGAATACATATAACATACTTTATATAATAGAACTAAATGCATAAGGATCCTGACATTTAAAGGGTTTCTACCACTTCGTTTCACATAATTAGCTGTCAGACACTAGCGATCCGCTAGTGTCTGCTCTGCCAAACCATCCTAATATAATTGCTTTTGGGGCAGCCGTTTCGCTAAAAAAAAGAACTTTTATTGATATGCTAATGAGCCTCTAGGTGCTATGGGGGCGTCATTAGCACCTAGAGGCTCGGTCTACCTTCACAAACTGCCGCCGCCCAGCGCGTCCCTCCAGCCCGCCCATCTCCTCCGGAATGCGATCCTCCCTGTGAGCGTATGTATTTGGCACATGCGCAGTGAATGTCTGACCGCTTCCCTGCTCAGACATCTCCACTGCGCCTCTTCCTCGGAGCACTATGACGTCATCGGCGCAGGCGCAGTGGAGATGTCTGAGCAGGGAAGCGGTCAGACATTCACTGCGCATGCGCCGAATACATACGCTCACAGGGAGGATCGCATTCCGGAGGAGATGGGCGGGCTGGAGGGACGGGCTGGAGGGACGGGCTGGAGGGACGCGCTGGGCGACGGCAGTTTGTGAAGGTAGACCGAGCCTCTAGGTGCTAATGACGCCCCCATAGCACCTAGAGGCTCATTAGCATATCAATAAAAGTTCTTTTTTTAGCAAAACGGCTGCCCCAAAAGCAATTATATTAGGATGGTTTGGCAGAGCAGACACTAGCGTATCGCTAGTGTCTGACAGCTAATTATGTGAAATGAAGTGGTAGAAACCCTTTAACGTATACATGGATTAGTATGTCTGAGTCTGTAGTGGTGAAATTCCAGAATGATTTTAGAAACTCCATTCAGGGGTTGGAAGTCACATTTGCCTGCAACATGCTGGACCTGTGCCAGTAAATGCCGGATTAAGGACATTATGGATTTTATGTGATATATTTGATGAGTGAAGATAAAATGTAAGATATATGACAACTGATACAGCAAACAGCTGCTATCCAATGTAAGGTGCTGTGAAGAAGGTGCTGCCAAATCATTCAGTTGGGTCTGTGTGAGTTTTCTAAATTTTTAAAACTGTACATAAATTTGTCCATTTTTATCAAATATGTCTGTACAAAAATATTTCAGAGGTTTTCCGGCAATTTCCGAAATCGGGTCAGTTTTAGGGGGTTTCTGCTGTAGGGGTACCTCAGGGTCTCTTCAAATGTAACATGCCACCCAAAAACCATTCAAGCAAAATCTGCCTTCCAAAAACCATATGGCGCTCCTTCACTTCTGAGCCCTGCAGTGTACCTATACAGCAGTTTATGCGTCAGATCTAAACTGGTTCTTAAAAAAGGTTTTTAGAAATTTTCATGATTCATTGCTTCAAACATTCTAAGCCTAACATCCTATAAAAAACATAAAAATTGCATTTACAAAATGATGACAATGTAGATATATGGTGAATGCTAATAACTATTTTGCGTATCGCTATCTGTCTTAAAAGCAGAGAAATTTTAATTTAGAAAATGGTGATTTTTTTCCAAATGTTCAGCAAATTTGGCATTTTTTTTATAAATACCGATAAAACATATCTACCGCAATTTACCACTAACATGAAGTACAATGTATCACAAAACAACAGTCTCAGGATGTCTTGGACAAGTAAAAGCATTTCAAAGTTATTACCACATAAAGTGACACATGTCAGATTTGCTAAATTAGGCTTTGTCATGAAGGGGGAAAATGGCTGTTACTTGAAGGGGTTAGGATTTGAATGGAGATAATATCCCACTCCTGACATGTCATACATACACAGATGCTGAAAACAGAGATCTGGTGGCTTTTTGCCCCATCATGCAGGGCACGTCAGCCAGTCCCTCAGCTACTCCCCTGGATAAAGTTTGTGATCTACCAACCTGATTGATAAAGTCTGAAATAGATCCAACAGGAAGCATGGCAGGGATGATAGCGAAGCCTCTCTTCTTCCAGGTGCACTGTTTGTTGCTCTCCCTTACTGCAATCCTCCTTTGATGGTATGAAGACTTCACCAAACACTCATCCCAGCACCCCAACAAGTTAGTTGCATCAAATTCCTGCATAAAGGGTGTCTCACTGTTTTCTCTGTGTAGATTTAGGTGCCGTACCTAGAATACATTTTTACTAATCAGAACATATCATATTTACTCATTTCCTAACTGCATTACATTGTTTATAAACAGTTACACACTAAGGACTCATTCACACATCCATATTATTCTATTAGTTTTCATTGAAAAAACAGTGCCAATGTATCACGTCTGATATGGTAGGTAACAGATGTGACAGTACCCCCCTTTCTACGAGGGGCAACCGGACACTCATGACCAGGTCTTTCCGGACGAGAAACGTGGAAAGAACGAATTAGAACGAATCTGCTGTCGTTTACTTCCGACGCTGGCACCCACATTCTTTCTTCCGGACCATAACCCCTACAATACACCAGATATTGAAGGGAGCGACAGACAAACAAGAATCAATAATTCTTGCCACCTCAAACTCCAAAAATTGCCATCGACAATAATTGGAGGGGGTGGTAGCGGTAATGGTTCCGGAGGTGCAACATACTTTTGGAGCAACGATTTATGAAATACATTATGAATTTTCAATGTTTGAGGTAGCTCCAGGCGAAATGCCACGGGGTTAATGACGGCGACTGTTTTATAAGGACCGATAAACCTAGGAACCAATTTTCAAGATGGAACCTTTAACTTTACATTTCTAGTTGACAACCACACATTCACCCCTAGGTCCGGACCTGGCGAACGTTTCAGCCATTCATTTATATCTGTCTCCCATATTTTTTAAATTGCTTTGAACCTTTCACCATACAGATGAGAGTGATGACATAAACCGTTCTTCCTCAGGGATCCCAAAATTCAGGATGAAAACCATATGCACCAAAAAATTGTGATTTACCAGTTGATTATTTTTTTAATCAGATAGTTTTTATTAAACAGCTTTTCCCAAATTATACAAACAATAAGGATTCCTTCATTACAGATAGTATTACAGCCGATCAAATGAATGACATACAGTGCCATAATTTAAACCTACACAAAACCAAAAGAAATAAACCCTCCCAACCCCCCCCACCCCTTAGCGAAGAGACGGTCCGCCATTTGTAATAACCATATCGCATCTCATCAAACTGTCCAACTGACAGTCAGTAAAAACATATCCATCCCACGTACGTGCGTAGGGCCTATCAATAATCATACCTAACCACTTAGTCAGGACTCCGGAATCACTCATTAGTCCAGACTTACCAGTTGATTCTTGACGGAGATTGTTTATAGCAAACTCAGCTAAAGGTAAATAAGATGACCATTCCTCCTGATTTTCAGACATAAAACTCCTAAGTCTCTAGGTTTGGTGCGTTCGGTCTGGCCGTTTGACTGCAGATCGAGGAAAGGCTCAGGAAAAGGACAAATGTAAGACGAGAACATAAAGCTCTTCAGAATTTAGAAGTAAAATGGGTTCCACGATTGAAAACAACATCGGAAGGGACCCCCTGAAGCTCCACTATTTTACTGATAAAAATATGAGCCAGGGTTCTAGCATTTGGCAACGCGGGTAAGGCAATAAAATGCACCTTTTTATTGAACCTGTCTACTACTACCAGGATAACAGTTTTACCCGCAGATACAGGTAGGTCAGTAATAAAATCCATTGACAGGTGTGTCCACGGTCTGTTGGGAATGACCAATGGTAACAGAGGATCAGCCGGATGAGTATGAGTGACTTTAGCGCGTACACAGGTGGTACAGGTAGACACGAAATCAACTACATCCTGGTGCAACCTCGGCCACCAAAAACAACAAGACAATAACTCCGAGGTTGCCCTACTACCTGGGTGCCCAGTGAGTGCAGCATTATGGTGTTCTTTTAATATTTCAAGGCGCAAATTCAAGGGCACAAACAACTTACCTGGGGGACAGGAGACTGGGGCGTCCCCCTGAGCCTCCAACACCATCCCCTCTGGGTCTGAGTGTAACACAGAGACAACCACCCCCTTTTGTAAAATCGGCACCGGATCGTCAACATCACCCTCTCCAGGAAAACTTCAGGATAACGCATCAGCCTTGGTATTTTTCGCCCCGGACGATAGGTGATAACAAAATTAAACCTGGTAAAAAATATAGACCACCTAGCTTGTCTAGTGGTAAGACATTTAGCAGATTCAAGGTATAACAGGGTTTTATGATCTGTAATCACCATGACGGGATGAGCTGCCCTCTCCAAAAAGTGACACCATTCCTCAAACGCTAATTTAATAGCTAAAAGTTCCCCGTTGCCTATATCATAATTCTTCTCAGCTGCCGACAATTTCTTAGAAAAAAAAGCACAAGGATGCCATTAACTTCGAGACGGACCCTGGGACAATACAGCCCCCACTTCCGATGCATCAACCTCCACAATAAAAGGTTAAGAAACATCAGACTGGACCAGTATGGCTGCTGAGGTGAAACTCTCCTTCAGAGAGGAAAAAGCCAGTTTAGCAGCGTCAGACCATTTAAAAAAGTCAGTCCCCTTCTTTGTCATGTCCGTAAGAGGAAGAATAGTTCTGAATTAATTTTCTATAGAAATTAGCAAAACCCAAAAAATGCTGCAGAGCTTTTAAGTTTTTAGGAAGATCCCATTCTAGGATTGCGCAGACCTTCTCTGGATCCATACGGAACCCCGAAGCTGATAGCAGATACCGAAGTAATTGCACCTCCTGTACGGCAAATACATATTACTCCAATTTAGCATATAACTTATTAGTCCGTAACATCTGCAGCACCTACCTGACATGTACCTTGTGTGTCTACAGATCGGGTGAATAGATCAAAATATCGTCAACATATATCACCACAAATCTGCCGACAAGATGACAAAAGATATCGTTGACAAAGTGTTGAAAGACAGCAGTAGTGTTGGGAATATCGGCACTTCAAGAATCCGCGAATATTTTGAATATAGCGATATATATTCGTAATTTTTTATATTCTAGATTTTTTTTTCATCAGTAACCTCCCTTCTTGCTTGTGGGCCAATGAGAAGGCTGCAATGTCTTTGTCTGAGCTTAGCAACATCCCTAGCAACCAATAGGAAAGTTGCCTACCCCTTACTATATAAGAACCTCCCCAGCTGCCCTTGTATGCAGTATTTTGCAGATCTGAGAGAGACGGCAGTGTTATTGCTGTGCTCTCTGCTTTCCTGTGTCATTATATTAGATAGATAGATAGTTAGTTAGTTAGCTTATATATATAATACAGATAGTTAGTGGTAAATAGTCAGTGTAGGTTAGATAGTGATATAGTGTAGCTGATAGGTTCTGCTGTCCATACATATATGCTATTGCTACATACATAGTGCTGTATGTATGTATGCTACATACATACATACATAGTGCTGTGATGTCACAAGTTCAGAACAATATTTAGTGCACCAATCACTAATAAGTAGTCAGACCTGTTAAAATGTGAAGCTGCACATTTTGCACAAAAATATTTGCATCATTAGTGACGATTTCGCAATCGCGAATATATTGGAGCACTCTATCTGCATATAAAGCTATTGTAATGTTATGCCAACCATATTCTCCAGTCTCAGGAAACTTCTAGCAGCTTGAAAAATGTAGCTATAGTGACCCACGCCTATATTTCGAGTGCATTAGGGTACTTTCACACTAGCGTTTTTCTTTTCCGACGCTGAGTTCCGTCCTAGGGGCTCAATACCGGAAAAGAACTGATCAGTTTTATCCCCATGCATTCTGAATGGAGCGTCCGTCCTTCAGGATGCATCAGGATGTCTTCAGTTCAGTCTTTTTGACTGATCAGGCTTTTCAGAAAAACGTAGCATACTGTATTTTTACCTCCGGCCAAAAATCCTGAACACTTTGACTGAACGCCGAATCCGGTCTTTTTCCCATTGACTTGCATTAACGCCGGATCTGGCGCTGTGTGTTCAGTCAAACCGGATCCGGCTTTTGCATGTTAAACCCGAAAAATGTTAAAAAAAAGTTAAAGTCCATAAATGGCGGATCCGTTTTTTCCAATGCATTTTTTCATTGTGATCAAAATCCTGATCAGGATTCAAATGTAATCCGTTTTCACACGTTTTTCCGGCTCAGGCGGGCAGTTCCGGTGTCGGAATTGAACGCCGGATTAAAACAACGCTTGTGTGAAAGTAGCCTTACACGAATATTATTTTGACGGTTTTTCGCGATCAAGAAAATAATCTCGAATTCGCGAATATATGACGAATGTTCTACAAAATATTCTCAAAATATCGTGAATTCGAATATTGCCCCTGCCGCTCATCACTAGACAGCAGGAGCATTAGTCAGGCCAAATGGCATGACCAGGTTCTCATAATGCCCCTCAGGAGTGTTAAATGCTGTTTTCCACTTATCCCCCTCTTTAATGCGAATCAGATTGTAGGCCCCCCTTAAATCCATTTTGGAAAACCATTTTGTACTCGCAATCTGATTGAAGAGGTCGGGAATGAGAGGAAGAGGATAGGGGGCTCAGATAGTTATCCGATTTAGTTCACAAAAATCTAGGCAAGGACACAGGCCCCTATCTTTCTTCTTCACAATGAAGAACCCTGCATCCACGGATGAAGAAGAGGGTCTGATATGTCCTTTAGCCAGACTCTTGGAAATATATTCCTTCATGGCTGGTCTTTCAGGACCAGAAAGATTATCTAAACTTGTTTTAGGTAACTTTGCTCCAGGGAGCAGGTTAACCGGGCAATCATACGGACAATGGGGTGGTAACTCCTGACACCCCTTCTTAGAGAAAACATCTTCAAAATAGGACACAAATGCTGGTAAGGTTGTAATGGAGGTGTCTGAGCAACTGCTACTTAAGCAATTGTCCCTACAATGCTCACTCCACTCTAATATCTCCCTGGCCTGCCAATCAACAACAGGATTGTGCACTACCAACCAGGCAAGACCCAATACCATAGGACTAGGAAGACCTGCAAGGACATAGCAAGAAATAAACTCATTATGGAGGGCCCCCACCCGAAGATGTATGTTATGTACAATGTGTGTCATGTTCCCCTGAGTAAGAGGAGCAAAGTCGATTGCAAATATGGGGATAGATCTCTGTAAAGGACTAAAAGAAAAACCCAGAGTCCGAGCGAATTGGGCATCCACCAAATTGACCCCCGCCCCACTGTATACACCCAGGTTGTCATCCTCCGTACAACCTGGGGTCAGTAGATGAGTGGCTCCCCCTAGTTCAGGGGTGGCCAACCTGTGGCTCTTGAGCCGCATACGGCTCTTTGCTTCTTCAAGTGCGGCTCTAGCTGTGAAGCCAGGAAGCAGTCAGGCCGCTCACTCTCCGCCCCATGCTCAGGTCTCTTCTCCTGATCGGGCACTGCAGTTCCAGCTCACTCTTCACTATGTCCTGATGCACACAGTGTGAGAACGTACTATGTGGAGACATGCACTATGACCTGACATTGTGCTCATCAGGTCACAGTGGAGAGCGTGTCAGACCTGCAGAGTAGCAGGAGCCCAGTGCCTGATCAGGAGGGAAGATATATTTTTTAAATTATAGAACTGAGCATGGGGGTCTGATCTTAGCATGGGAGGTTCTGATCTGAGCACGGGTGGGAAGTCCTGATCTGGACAATGGGGGTCTGATCTGAGCATGAGTGGGACGATCGGAGCATGAGGGTTCAGATTTGAGCATGGGGGGCAGATCTGATCATGGGGGTCTTGTTTGAGCATGGCTTGGTCAGGTATGATCATGGGGGGTCAGATCTGAGAAGGGGGGAGATCTGAGCATGGGGGGGGGGAGATCTGAGCACTGAGGGTCTGACACTGGGAGTCTGATTTGTGTTGCCTGATCCGAGCATTGGGGGTCTTATTTTGGGGGTCTGATTTGGAGGTCTGATGAGGTTTAGGGATCTTATTGTAGGTCAGATTAGAATTGGGGATCTGATTTAGGAGTCTGATCTGAGGTCTGATGAAAAATATATTTTTAGTTTTTCTCTCTGCTAATGAAAAATAAAATATTTTAGCAGACCTCAGATCGGATGAAAAATATTTATTTTATCTTATTTTTCTTTGTGAAAAACTATGTGCATCTTGTAGGGCGAAAAATACGGTGACTCGTGTGTAATTGTATAGCTTGTGGCTCCTGGTAGTCATATGATGTTGTTTTTTTGGCTCTTTGTGTATGTAAGGTTGGCCACCCCTGCCCTATTGCATAGGTTCGTCTGAGTCAGAACAAACAGACTCCTGCCTGAGAAAAGTCTCTGGAGGATAAGAACTCCTCACCTTATCCCTAAGGCGTCTATCAATTCTTATAGATAGCGATATAGCGGCCTCAAGGGATATAGGAGACTCATACAGCGCAAGCGCTTCTTTTACTTTCTCTGGCAACCCCTTGACACCCTCGTGACACAATGCATTTAAATAGTTCTATTTACATTTCTGTTTCTCTATACACTTATGGGTTATGCTTATGGCAATTTTTCAATACCCAGAATATTCCAACAGATCCATACTGGTATCATTTTCAGCCCACAGACGTCAGTGGTTTGAATAGAAAAATGTATGTTCCACAGTTGCATACTTCACATATTCCCATTTGATCCGTTTGTTTTTGTTTTTTTACATCACATCTGAGCAACAAATACAGTAAAAAGATACTTAATCCTTCAACAAAAAATGAACACATTTATATGAAAAACTGACAACTTTTTGCAAAATACTGTATGAAACAAAAATGAATACAATACCGAACAAAAAAAACTAATTGTAAAAAAAGATCTGAAGTATGCATCTGTTTTGACCAAAGCCCTAAGAATGTAATGATCCTAGGTAGAGATGAGCGAAGTTTTGAAAAATTCGATTCGGCAGCTTCTCCGAAGTTCTCCAAGAAATTTGATTTGTTATGAATGAATTTGTCACGAATCACTATTATGAGGGCACTCTGGATGTCACTGTTATGGGGTACTGTGGTTGCCATTATTATAGCACTGTGTATGTTACTGTTATGGGAGCACTGTGGATGTCTCTGTTATAGGGACACTATGGATGTCACTGTTATGGGGCACTATGGATGATATTGGGGGGAATGTTGATATCTTAACCATACACACACAAACAACAAACAAAATACCTCCATACTACGCCAGGTAACTCTGCTAGTTGATAAATTATAAAATTCGGTATACCTTCAGCCACCACTAGAGGGAGATCACGGCAAACTTTATAAATTGAACTCAGTAATAAAACAGCCCTACAATATTGTCAGTTATTATTTTAACAGATTTTAACATTAAGGGTATGTCCACAAGGTACCTCCACTGTTATAAGGGCTGTCATTCACTTGAAGCATGCCTGGATAGACATAAATCGTTCCTTAGAAGTTGAGTTTTAATTGTAAAATCCCCACCTCAAAAGAAAAGCGAGCCAAACTGAATTTATATTACATCTAAGGGTCCATTCACACGTCCGTGTGTGTTTTGCGGATCTACGGATTCGTGGATCCTCAAAACACGGACATCGGCGATGTGCGTTCCGCATTTTCCGGACCGCACATCGCAGGCATTCTCATAGAAAATGCCTTTTCTTGTCCGCAATTGCGGACAAGAATAGGACATGTTCTATTTTTTTCGGGATCAGAATTCCGGACCCGGAAGTGCGGATCCGCAATTCCGGATCCGGGTAGCACATTGTGCAAACCTCGATTGACATGCACTATGCTCCAATTTTGTATGGATTTGGGATATATAATCTGCATCACAAATCTGCCTGAAATCCATGATTTGTGAATTTATCCTTAAAGTCTCATCCACTTTGCTGGCAGTGCACAACACTGTGGAATTGCTGCACAGAAATCTGCAGTGTTTAAGCCACTTGTGAACACACCCTTAGGCCCCTTTCACACGAGCGAGTCTTCCGCGCGGATGCGTTGCGGGAGGTGAACGCACAGCATCCGCACGGAATCCTGACCCATTCATTTCTATGGGGCTGTTCACATGAGCGGTGATTTTCACGCATCACTTGTGCGTTGCGTGAAAATCGCAGCATGCTCCTCTTTGTGCGTTTTTCACGTAACGCAAGCCCCATAGAAATGAATGGGGTTGCGTGAAAATCGCAAGCATCCGCAAGCAAGTGCGGATGCTGTGCGATTTTCACGCATGGTTGCTAGGAGACGATTGGGATGGAGACCCGATCATTATTATTTTCCCTTATAACATGGTTATAAGGGAAAATAATAGCATTCTGAATACAGAATGCATAGTAAAACAGCGCTGGAGGGGTTAAAAAAAATAAAATCATTTAACTCACCTTAGTCCACTTGTTCACGATGCCGGCATCTCCTTCTTTCCCCTTTACTGAATAGGACCTGTGGTGAGCATTAATTATAGGTCAAGGACCTTTGATGATGTCACTCCGATCATCACATGGTACGTCACATGATCTTTTACCATGGTGAATCACCATGGTAAAAGATCATGTGACGTACCATGTGATGACCGGAATGACGTCACCACAGGTCCTGTTGCTGCACAGAGATCAGATGAAGCCAGAAGGAGATGCCGGGCCGCGAACAAGTGGACTAAGGTGAGTTAATTTTTTTATTTTATTTTTTTAACCCCTCCAGCGATGTTTTACTATGCATTCTGTATTCAGAATGCTATTATTTTCCCTTATAACCATGTTATAAGGGAAAATAATACTATTTACAGCGATAATAATACTATTAACACCGATCCCAAGCCCGAACTTCAGTGAAGAAGTTCGGGTTTGGGTACCAGACACGTGCGATTTTTCTCACGCGAGTGCAAAATGCATTACAATGTTTTGCACTCGTGCGGAAAAATCGCGGGTGTTCCTGCAACGCACCCGCACATTTTCCCGTAACGCCCGTGTGAAAGGGGCCTTAGGCCCCTTTCACACGGGCGAGTATTCCGCGCGGATGCGATGCGTGAGGTGAACGCATTGCACCCGCACTGAATACCGACCCATTCATTTCTATGGGGCTGGTCACATGAGCGGTGATTTTCACGCATCACTTGTGAGTTGCGTGAAAATCGCAGCATGCTCTATATTCTGCGTTTTTCACGCAACGCAGGCCCCATAGAAGTGAATGGGGTTGCGTGAAAATTGCAAGCATCCGCAAGCAAGTGCGGATGTGGTGCGATTTTCACGCATGGTTTCTAGGAGTCTATTCACTGTATTATTTTCCCTTATAACATGGTTATAAGGGAAAATAATAGCATTCTGAATACAGAATGCTTAGTATGTGATCAATTGAGGGTTAAAAAAAAATAAATAAAATTAACTCACCTTCTCCTCTTGTTCACGTAGTTCCCGGTCTCTTCTTTACTTCTTTAATGATGAACTACCGGCTAGGACCTGTGGTGACATCAGATCACATGCTGCAATCACATGGTCCATCACCACGGTGATGGACCATGTGATTGGAGCATGTGATCTGACGTCACCAAAGGTCCTTTAGCCCAAAGCTCATCATTAAAGAAGTAAAGAAGAGACCGGGAACTACGCGAACAAGAGGAGAAGGTGAGTTAATTTTTATTTATTTTTTTAACCCTCAATTGATCACCTACTAAGCATTCTGTATTCAGAATGCTATTATTTTCCCTTATAACCACGTTATAAGGGAAAATAATACAATCTACACCGATCCTAAGCCCGAACTTCTGTGAAGAAGTTCGGGTTTGGGTACCAAACATGCGCGATTTTTCTCACGTGAGTACAAAACGCATTACAATGTTTTGCACTCGCGGAAAAATCGCGGGTGTTCCCGTAACGCACCGGGACCTTTTCCCGCAACGCCCGTGTGAAAGAGGCCTTAAAGAGTCTCTTTGGAGATCTGTATAAAAAAGACCTCCACTGCTATAATGTGGTCATTCATCTTAAGCATGCATGGACAGACATAAATCATTCCTAGGAAGTTGATATTAATTCTAAAATCACCATCTCTCCCCTCCACCCCCCACCCCTCCAAAGAAAACAAAAAAAAAGTAAGCGAGCCATATTAAACTCATGTTACCTTTTCAGGTGATACACCACATCTGTCGGCCACTGCATCGATCCAAATCTCTGCGAGCATAGCTGCCTGTGAAAATCCATATCCAGCACAGAACAACTTTGCTGGTAAGTTTGTCCTGCATGCCGCAACATTGCACCGGGTGTTGGGGATGCAGTAAGCATTCTGTGCACTCAGTAGGGACATAGTAAGCACCTGCAATTGACAAAAGGCATTTAAAAACACACTCCAAGGACAAAAGAATAATTAAGTACAACATCTTCCTTTAATTAGATATTTTTAATCTTAAAAAGTAAAATCTCTGTGCTGATTCTTTTCAAAATATAACTTAATAGGGGGTCTAACACAGAGCCCTAAACCCCTTGCTTATCCTTAAAGGGAACCTGTCGCCTCTACTATGCTACCCTCACTGAGTGTTTCTAAATGTTCATTGTGTTACCCTAAACATATAAATTACACTTTTAATTTCATTTGCAGACGAATTCAATAAGTATTATGCATTTTTGTACTTCCCGCCTTTTATGCAAATTAACATAAGAGTCATATCTTACTTCTGTGACCAGAGAAGAGTCATATTTTCAAGCTCTGACTCATCTCAGGTTAATTTGCATATGTATCAAATCGGTTTTTTGACACAATAAAAGCACACAGAGCTATAGGGACTGGGTATTGCGGATGTGCTAGTGGCCATCTAGCAACCCATGTCCTCAGCTCTATACTCAAAATCCAGGTGACAGGTTCCCTTTAAGCACAATAATTAAAGGGGTTGTCCGACTTCAGCAAGTTGCATTTATCATGTAGAATAGGTTAATATAAGGCACTTACTAATGTAGTATGTTTGTCCATATTGCCTCTTTTGCTGGCTAGACTCATTTTTCCATCACATTATACATTTCTTTTTCCATGGTTACCACCACCCTTCAATCCAGCATTGGCGGCCGTGCTTGCAGTTGCACACCATGGTGCCAGCCACCAGAGTGGCCAGTGTTTTTTTTCTATAGTGTGAAAGTACGGCCACTACTGCTGAAAACGAGCAGTGTATAATGTGATGCAAAAATGAATTAAGCCAGCAAAGAAAGCAATATGTATAATAACAATACATTAGTAAGTGCCTCGTATTAACTTTCTCTACATGATAAATGCCACTTGCTGAAGTGAGACAACCCCTTTAATTTTTCTCCATTAAGCTCCTAAAGCCCTCTAGTGGCAACTGCCAAGAACCTGAATTTTCTTATTTAGTGCTATAATTCTACTAAGCCAGTGATGCCCAAACTACAGCCCGCGGGCTGGATTTGGAAGCTGTGTCATGCAGCCCGTGTGACTCCCTGGAAAAAGTCTAAGGTGTACCAATACGCCTTAGACTTTTCCCCCCATATTCATCAGCGCAGTGAGCGCTGTGAACGGCACAGGCAAGAAGCAGCAAGGAGCTTTGTTATTGGTTGGTATAGGCGCACGCCGGAGCAATACAGGTCACCCCACTAGTGACCCTACTCGCCCCTCCTCCTGTCACCTCACCAGTGACCCTGCTGCCCCCTCCTCCTGTCACCCCACTAGTGACCCTGCTCCCCCTTCTCCTGTCACCCCACTAGTGACCCTGTCCCCCCTCCTCCTGTCACCCCACTAGTGACCCTGCTGCCCCCCTCCTCTTGTCACCTCACTAGTGACCCTGCTTCCCCCTCCTCCTGTCACCCCACTAGTGACCCTGCTTCCCCCTCCTTCTGTCATCCCACTAGTGACCCTGCTGCCCCCTCCTCTTGTCACCCCACTAGTGACCCTGCTCCCCCTTCTCCTGTCACCCCACTAGTGACCCTGCTCCCCCCTCCTCCTGTCACCCCACTAGTGACCCTGCTTCCCCCTCCTCCTGTCACCCCACTAGTGACCCTGCTTCCCCCTCCTCCTGTCACCCCACTAGTGACCGTGCTCCCCCCTCCTCCTGTCACCCCACTAGTGACCCTGCTTCCCCCTCCTCCTGTCACCCCACTAGTGACCCTGTCCCCCCTTTTCCTGTCACCTTAGCAGTGACCCTGCTTCACCCTCCTCCTGTCACCCCGCTAGTGACCCTGCTCCCCCTCCTCCTGTCACCTTGCTAGTGACCCTGCTTCCCCCTCTTCCTGTCACCCCACTAGTGACCCTGCTTCCCCCTCTTCCTGTCACCCCACTAGTGACCCTGCTTCCCCCTCTTCCTGTCACCCCACTAGTGACCCTGCGCCCCCCTCCTCCTGTCACCCTACTAGTGACCCTGTCCCCCCTTTTCCTGTCACCTCAGTAGTGACCCTGCTTCACCCTCCTCCAGTCACCCTGCTAGTGACCCTGCTCCCCCTCCTCCTGTCACCTCGCTAGTGACCCTGCTTCCCCCTCTTCCTGTCACCCCACTAGTGACCCTGCTCCCCCTTCCTCCTGTTACCCCACTAGTGACCATGCTCCCCCCCCCTCCTCCTGTCACCTCACTAGTGACCCTGCTCCCCCCTCCTCCTGTCACCTCACTAGTGACCCTGCGCCCCCTCCTCCTGTCACCCCTCTAGTGACCCTGCTCCACCCTTCCCCTGTCACCCCACTAGTGACCCTGCTCCACCCTTCCCCTGTCACCCCACTAGTGACCCTGCTCCCCCCTCCTCCTGTCACCCCACTAGTGACCCTGCTACCCCCTCCTCCTGTCACCCCCACTAGTGACCCTGCTACCCCCCTCCTCCTGTCACCCCACTAGTGACCCTGTTCCCCCTCCTCCTGTCACCCCACTAGTGACCCTGCTCCCCCCTCCTCCTGTCACCCCACTAGTGACCCTGCTCCCCCCTCCTCCTGTCACCCCTCTAGTGACTCTGCTCCCCCTCCTCCTGTCACCCCACTAGTGACCCTGCTCCGCCCTCCTCCTGTCACCTCACTAGTGACCCTGCTCCCCCTCCTCCTGTCACCCCACTAGTGACCCTGCTCCCCCCTCCTCCTGTCACCCCTCTAGTGACTCTTCTCCCCCTCCTCCTGTCACCCCACTAGTGACCCTGCTTCCCCCTCCTCCTGTCACCCCTCTAGTGACCCTGCTTCCCCCTCCTCCTGTCACCCCACTAGTGACCGTGCTCCCCCCTCCTCCTGTCACCCCACTAGTGACCCTGCTTCCCCCTCCTCCTGTCACCCCACTAGTGACCCTGTCCCCCCTTTTCCTGTCACCTTAGCAGTGACCCTGCTTCACCCTCCTCCTGTCACCCCGCTAGTGACCCTGCTCCCCCTCCTCCTGTCACCTTGCTAGTGACCCTGCTTCCCCCTCTTCCTGTCACCCCACTAGTGACCCTGCTTCCCCCTCTTCCTGTCACCCCACTAGTGACCCTGCTTCCCCCTCTTCCTGTCACCCCACTAGTGACCCTGCGCCCCCCTCCTCCTGTCACCCTACTAGTGACCCTGTCCCCCCTTTTCCTGTCACCTCAGTAGTGACCCTGCTTCACCCTCCTCCAGTCACCCTGCTAGTGACCCTGCTCCCCCTCCTCCTGTCACCTCGCTAGTGACCCTGCTTCCCCCTCTTCCTGTCACCCCACTAGTGACCCTGCTCCCCCTTCCTCCTGTTACCCCACTAGTGACCCTGCTCCCCCCCCCCCCTCCTCCTGTCACCTCACTAGTGACCCTGCTCCCCCCTCCTCCTGTCACCTCACTAGTGACCCTGCGCCCCCTCCTCCTGTCACCCCTCTAGTGACCCTGCTCCACCCTTCCCCTGTCACCCCACTAGTGACCCTGCTCCACCCTTCCCCTGTCACCCCACTAGTGACCCTGCTCCCCCCTCCTCCTGTCACCTCACTAGTGACCCTGCTACCCCCTCCTCCTGTCACCCCACTAGTGACCCTGCTACCCCCTCCTCCTGTCACCCCACTAGTGACCCTGTTCCCCCTCCTCCTGTCACCCCACTAGTGACCCTGCTCTCCCCTCCTCCTGTCACCCCACTAGTGACCCTGCTCCCCCCTCCTCCTGTCACCCCTCTAGTGACTCTGCTCCCCCTCCTCCTGTCACCCCACTAGTGACCCTGCTCCGCCCTCCTCCTGTCACCTCACTAGTGACCCTGCTCCCCCTCCTCCTGTCACCCCACTAGTGACCCTGCTCCCCCCTCCTCCTGTCACCCCTCTAGTGACTCTTCTCCCCCTCCTCCTGTCACCCCACTAGTGACCCTGCTCCCCCCTCCTCCTGTCACCCCTCTAGTGACCCTGCTCCCCCTCCTCCTGTCACCCCACTAGTGACCCTGCTCCCCCCTCCTCCTGTCACCTCACTAGTGACCCTGCTCCCCCTCCTCCTGTCACCCCACTAGTGACCTTGCTCCCCCCTCCTCCTGTCACCCCACTAGTGACCCTGCTTCCCCTCCTCCTGTCACCCCACTAGGGACCCTGCTCCCCCCTCCTCCTGTCATCCCACTAGTGACCCTGCTCCCCCCCTCCTCCTGTCACCCCACTAGTGACCCTGCTTCCCCTCCTCCTGTCACCCCACTAGGGACCCTGCTCCCCCCTCCTCCTGTCATCCCACTAGTGACCCTGCTCCCCCCTCCTCCTGTCACCTCACTAGTGACCCTGCTCCCCCTCCTCCTGTCACCCCACTAGTGACCCTGCTCCCCCCTCCTCCTGTCACCCCACTAGTGACCCTGCTTCCCCTCCTCCTGTCACCCCACTAGGGACCCTGCTCCCCCCTCCTCCTGTCATCCCACTAGTGACCCTGCTGCCCCCTCCTCTTGTCACCCCACTAGTGACCCTGCTCCCCCTTCTCCTGTCACCCCACTAGTGACCCTGCTCTCCCCTCCTCCTGTCACCCCACAGGGAAGAAGCTGAACAGACTCCACCGACTATGATGGGATCCGTTCAGTTTCCATTCGGGATCCTGTCTTTTTACCGGAGGACAAAAAAGTGCTGCATACAAGGACTTTTTGTCTGGTCTTTCGACAGAATCTGCAACAGAGGCTCCAAACGCATTTGAAGGCCTACATATTATATATTTTAGTAATGCTCACACATGCCCCTTCACAGTGTTTGCATTTCTTTCTGGCAAAGCTACCTGTTCTGGCCCACAAAATTTATACCATGTCTAGTGTGGCCCTCAGACGATAAATGGTTGGGCACCACTGTACTAAGCAAAGCAAGAGATTTGGAACCCCAACCCCTATGAAGATATATTGTGAAAATCGGCACAAACAGTAACAAACACTGATTCAGAATTTTCCGTCCATGTGCTATCCGGACTGCACCCATGTAGCACAACGAAATAGCGCAGTCCATACTTCTGTTTGTTAATAGATTCTTGTCCATTTTCTGTCCAAGTCTCCAGGAAAAAAATAAGATGCCATATGGACACCCAGAAACTTCTGCAATTTGCAAACAGAAATAAGAAAGGGGAACTTATCCCTTGAGTAGGGGGTAAGTGATGTTTGGGAGAAAACCCCTTTCAATTTGTATATTCTGTTGCATAACACATGGTTTTATATACCATAAATCATTTTAGGATATTTTCAGTGGATTGCAGGCTCGATTTCCGATACCTTGAAAGATTCATCCGGCCTGTGACCAGCATTGCAGTAGTAGGTGACATCCAATGCTATAATTCTTCCATCATTCATACATCCCACCTACATTAAAATGACATGTTTAGGTAACACAAATGAACTCTACATATACGTTATTGAAGCAGGCTATGTATCATACAGGGAAAAAATGAATAATGAGATTCTGGCTTGAGATACTGTCAATAGCACTTGAAGCTATTTCATCAGATTTCTATGTTGTGATACAAGTTAAAGGATTTTCCAGGATTATTACATTGATGGCATAATATCCATACCAGTATGACTGTATACATATAGACATACTTATAAATTAGAGATGCTTGGCAAATCATTTTGTACAAAATTATTTGATCCTGTCTGCCGCATGACAAGGTGATCTCTGTAAGACGGGTTCCTAACACTAAATTCTAACTGTTATGCGCCATGATGGCTACCATACAATTCAGTGAGTGTGGGTTCCACATGCATGCTGGGCTTTAATTTCTGTCATTTTTGGTGCCAAAATGGCCTCCATTATATCCAAGGAATGCAGGTACCAACATGCATGCCGGGCCCACTCCACACCACTCCATTAAAGCAGGCCCAGCATGCATGTGGAACCTACACTCCCTGAATTGTATGGTAGCCGTCATGGCGCATAACAGGTAGAATTTAGTGTTAGGAACCCGTCTTACAGAGACCGCCTTGACGTGCGGCAGACGGGCTCAAATAATTTTGTACAAAATGATTTGCCAAGCATCTCTAATTTATTAGTATAGCACTTGCAATTATTATGCAATTTTGTAGTACTTTATTTGGTTTGCAGAGAGCTGTTGCATTGCATGTTTTGTTTTACAGTCTTGTTCTCAGGCATAGCAACGTGCCCCTGCGCTTTGGGATGTGCTGACTGACCCCCTTTTTCTTTGCAGTTTGTACTGGAGGTGTGGCTGACACCTCAGTCGTGCACTCCTGACCAGCTCGTCTGCCCCATAGGCTGATTTTAATTATTGTGAGTATATAGCTTGGCCTGTTCCCCCTCACTCACTGGAAGCCATTTGGCACCAGGAGAGAGATAGTTTGTGGACTCTCATTGCATTCTTTGGTTGCCATTTGGCACCAGGAGTGGTGTGGAGTGGGCCCGGCATGCATGTTGGTACCTGCATTCCTTGGATATAATGGAGGCCATTTTGGCACCAAGAATGACAGAAATTAAAGCAGGCCCAGCATGCATGTGGAACCTACACTCGCTGAATTATATGGTAGCCGTCATAGCACATAACAGGTAGAATTTTGTGTTAGGAACCCGTCTTACAGAGATCGCCTTGACGTGCAGCAGACGGGCTCAAATAATTTTGTACAAAATTATTTGCCAAGCATCTCTAATTTATAAGTATAGCACTAGCAATTATTATGCATTTTTGTACTTTACTTGGTTTGCAGAGAGCTGTTGCATTGCATGTTTTGTTTTACAGTGTTGTTCTCAGCCATAGCAACGTGCCCCTGCGCTTTGGGATGTGCTGACTGACCCCCTTTTTCTTTGCAGTTTGTACTGGAGGTGTGGCTGCATACTTAGTCGTGCACTCCTGACCAGCTCGTGTGCCCCATAGGCTGATTTTAATTAGTGTGAGTATATAGCTTAGCCTGCTTCCCCTCACTCACTGGAAGCCATTTGGCACCAGGAGAGAGATAGTTGTGGACTTTCATTGCATTCTTTGGT
This sequence comes from Bufo bufo, assembly GCF_905171765.1. Taxonomy (NCBI): domain Eukaryota; kingdom Metazoa; phylum Chordata; class Amphibia; order Anura; family Bufonidae; genus Bufo; species Bufo bufo. Next base: position 143,067,664 of record NC_053395.1, on the reverse strand, counting down.
GGCCATTTGGCACCAGGAGTGGTGTGAAGTGGGCCCGGCATGCATGTTGGTGCCTGCATTCCTTGGATATAATAGAGGCCATTTTGGCACTAAAAATGACAGAAATTAAAGCAGGCCCAGCAGTGGCGGATTACAATAGGGACGTTCGGGTCGGCAGCCCCGGGCCCAGCACCGCTGGGGGGCCCAACGCCGATCCGAACGCCCACATACTGCGGCGGGGCACGGGAGCGCATAGCTCCCTGTCCTGTCACTGATCACCGCCATAGGCTTCAGGCCTAGTAGGCCTGAGGCCTATGCAGTAGTGAAATCCCGCCGCAGGCGTGCGTGATGACGTCATCGCGCGCCTGTGCCGGGACGCAGCACTGCCTCATCTGCGAGAAAGCGCCTGGCCCTGGACATAGGTGAGTATTTAGCTTTTCATTTTTTTTTTTTATTTCATGTGCCTACTTTGGGGGACATGTGGGGGGTGGGGGACAAACAGTAGGACATATTAAGAGACATCGATTACATGGGGGGGAATGTGGGGGCTGTGGGGCCAAATTATTATGGGAGGGACTACTATGTGGGGGCAAATTACTATGTGGGGGCAGTGTGGGGGCAAATTATTATGGGAGGGACTACTATGTGGCGGAAAATTACTATATGGGGCAGTGTGGGGGCAATTTATTATGGGAGGGACTACTATGTGGGGGCAAATTACTATATGGGGCAGTGTGGGGGCAAATTACTATGTGGGGCAGTGTGGTGGAAATTACTATGTGGGGACAGTGTGAGGGAAACTATTGTGTGGGGGAAATTTCTATGTGGGGACAGTGTGGGGTAATTTCTATGTGGGGACAGTGTGGGGTAATTTCTATGTGGGGACAGTGTGGGGTAATTTCTATGTGGGGTAATTTCTATGTGGGGACAGTGTGGGGTAATTTCTATGTGGGGACAGTGTGGGGTAATTTCTATGTGGGGACAGTGTGGGGCAATTTCTATGTGGGGACAGTGTGGGGAAATTTCTATGTGGGGACAGTGTGGGGACATTTCTATGTGGGGACAGTGTGGGGACATTTCTATGTGGGGACAGTGTGGGGACATTTCTATGTGGGGACAGTGTGGGGAAATTTCTATGTGGGGACAGTGTGGGGCAATTTCTATGTGGGGACAGTGTGGGGCAATTTCTATGTGGGGACAGTGTGGGGCAATTTCTATGTGGGGACAGTGTGGGGCAATTTCTATGTGGGGACAGTGTGGGGCAATTTCTATGTGGGGACAGTATGGGGTAATTTCTATGTGGGGACAATGTGGGTTAATTTCTATGTGGGGACAGTGTGGGGTAATTTCTATGTGGGGACAGTGTGGGGCAATTTCTATGTGGGGACAGTGTGGGGCAATTTCTATGTGGGGACAGTGTGGGGCAATTTCTATGTGGGGACAGTGTGGGGCAATTTCTATGTGGGGACAGTGTGGGGCAATTTCTATGTGGGGACAGTGTGGGGCAATTTCTATGTGGGGACAGTGTGGGGTAATTTCTATGTGGGGACAGTGTGGGGTAATTTCTATGTGGGGTAATTTCTATGTGGGGACAGTGTGGGGTAATTTCTATGTGGGGACAGTGTGGGGTAATTTCTATGTGGGGACAGTGTGGGGCAATTTCTATGTGGGGACAGTGTGGGGAAATTTCTATGTGGGGACAGTGTGGGGACATTTCTATGTGGGGACAGTGTGGGGACATTTCTATGTGGGGACAGTGTGGGGACATTTCTATGTGGGGACAGTGTGGGGAAATTTCTATGTGGGGACAGTGTGGGGCAATTTCTATGTGGGGACAGTGTGGGGCAATTTCTATGTGGGGACAGTGTGGGGCAATTTCTATGTGGGGACAGTGTGGGGCAATTTCTATGTGGGGACAGTGTGGGGCAATTTCTATGTGGGGACAGTATGGGGTAATTTCTATGTGGGGACAATGTGGGTTAATTTCTATGTGGGGACAGTGTGGGGTAATTTCTATGTGGGGACAGTGTGGGGCAATTTCTATGTGGGGACAGTGTGGGGCAATTTCTATGTGGGGACAGTGTGGGGCAATTTCTATGTGGGGACAGTGTGGGGCAATTTCTATGTGGGGACAGTGTGGGGCAATTTCTATGTGGGGACAGTGTGGGGCAATTTCTATGTGGGGACAGTGTGGGGCAATTTCTATGTGGGGACAGTGTGGGGCAATTTCTATGTGGGGACAGTGTGGGGTAATTTCTATGTGGGGACAGTGTGGGGTAATTTCTATGTGGGGACAGTGGGGGGCAATTTCTATGTGGGGACAGTGTGGGGCAATTTCTATGTGGGGACAGTGTGGGGCAATTTCTATGTGGGGACAGTGTGGGGTAATTTCTATGTGGGGACAGTGTGGGGCAATTTCTATGTGGGGACAGTGTGGGGCAATTTTGTATGTGGGGACAGTGTGGGGCAATTTCTATGTGGGGACAGTGTGGGGCAATTTCTATTTGGGGACAGTGTGGGGTAATTTCTTTGTGGGGACAGTGTGGGGTAATTTCTATGTGGGGACAGTGTGGGGTAATTTCTATGTGGGGACAGTGTGGGGTAATTTCTATGTGGGGACAGTGTGGGGTAATTTCTATGTGGGGACAGTGTGGGGTAATTTCTATGTGGGGACAGTGTGGGGCAATTTCTATGTGGGAACAGTGTGGGGCAATTTCTATGTGGGGACAGTGTGGGGTAATTTCTATGTGGGGACAGTGTGGGGTAATTTCTATGTGGGGACAGTGTGGGGTAATTTCTATGTGGGGACAGTGTGGGGTAATTTCTATGTGGGGACAGTGTGGGGTAATTTCTATGTGGGGACAGTGTGGGGTAATTTCTATGTGGGGACAGTGTGGGGCAATTTCTATGTGGGGACAGTGTGGGGTAATTTCTATGTGGGGACAGTGTGGGATAATTTCTATGTGGGGACAGTGTGGGGTAATTTCTATGTGGGGACAGTGTGGGGTAATTTCTATGTGGGGACAGTGTGGGGTAATTTCTATGTGGGGACAGTGTGGGGGAAATTGCTATGTGGGGACAGTGTGAGGTAATTTCTATGTGGGGACAGTGTGGGGGAAATTGCTATGTGGGAACAAATTACTATCTGGGGGCAGTGTGGGGGCAAATTACTATGTGGGGGAAACTATTTTGTGGGGGCAGTGTGGGGAAAACTATTGTGTGGGGACAGTGTGGGGAAATTGCTATGTGGGGGCAAATTACTATGTGGGGCAGTGTGGGGGAAATTACTATGTGGGGGCAGTGTGGTGGAAATTACTATGTGGGGGCAGTGTGGTGGAAATTACCATGTAGGGGCAGTGTGGGGCAAATTACTATGTAGGGGAAATTACTGTGTGGGGGAAAACTACTATATGGGGGTAGTTTGGGGGAAATTACTGTGTGGGGGCAAATTACTTTGGGGGGATTACTATATGGGGGTGTTGCTATTCGGGAGGCACTGTAGGGGCAATTCTATTATTTTTGGGGACACTATACAGGGATTATTGCCTGGAGCACAATAGAGGGTGGTATTATTACTCGGGGCACTCTAGGGGACATTATAGCTGCTGTGGACACTATAGGGACATTTTGGGTAATTTATCAAACTGGTGTAAACTAGAACTAGCTTAGTTGCCCATAGCAGCCAATCAGATTCCACCTTTCATATTTGACAGCTCTTTTGGAAATCCAGTTCTACTTTACACCAGTTTGATAAATGACTCCAAATATGTCTATTAGGGTCACAATTTTTTAAGCAGTATAGTACCTTGGACATTGGGGAGCAAAACGGACACAGTATTGGGAGTGGCAGCAGGATGACACTGTGGGGACACCAGGATGAGGAGGTTGATAGAAAAATTGAGAAATCTAACTTTTCTATGTTACAAGTAGAGACGAGATGTGGCTGAAAGAATTTGCCATGGTGGTCTGGGTCAAATGGAGGAGAAGAGGAAAGAAAAGGTCTACATGACAGGAGATGTCACTGGATGTAAGAGGTATGTGGTGCTGTATTCTCTTCCATGTCTTTTTTATTATAATTATATGTATTTTAAATTTGGCGACCAAATTTTTCAGTTTAGGACCCAATTTGGGGTATTTATTTTTGTCTGAAGATGTCATATGGCCTAGGAAGAGACTGTGGCGCTCATGAAGCACCGCAGCCTTTTCATACAAAAAAACTAAAATGGAGGGAGGGGCCCAAGTTGGGTAGAGAGCCCCGGGCCTATCATGCACTTAATCCGCCCCTGAGGCCCAGAATGCATGTGGAACCTACACTCCCTGAATTGTATGGTAGCCGTCATGGCGCATAACAGGTAGAATTTAGTGTTAGGAACCAGTCTTACAGAGATCGCCTTGACGTGCGGCAGACGGGCTCAAATAATTTTGTACAAAATGATTTGCCAAGCATCTGTAATTTATAAGTATAGCACTTGCAATTATTATGCAATTTTGTACTTTATTTGGTATACATATAGACATCATCGTGCTGGGTAACACCTGACCCTTTCTTGAGCTGATCAGTAGGGCTTCTTGGGTGGAGTCTCCCCGATCATACATTAATGGTCTACCCTTAAGTTAGATAAGGTAATAATCATGAAATCCCTTTAAGTGGTTATTTTGTTTTGTCAATTCCTTTCTGTCTGCTTTGGACTTTCCTATAAGTTGTGTAAAGCTAGTTTCACACTAGCGCTTGAGATCCGGCTGGCTGTGGGTACAGCATTTTTCTCCTGGCCGATTCTCATATATTTTCCAGGTTGTGGCTGGATCTCCACTGGTTCCCATTATAGTTAATAGGGCTAGACGGAGACTTACAAACTTCCGACAATGCTGGAATGCAGAGAGATCCGGCCGGCTGTTCCCTGCCAGAACAACCGGCACTAGCGTGGATCTAGCCTAACATGGCCCCCGTGGGGACAAACTCTCTGCGCAATGCATGGGTCCTGGAAATTGCACACACAGGGGACTTCTGACTATGAAAATGCAATGCAATCTTCAATCAACATGTTATAGAGCAGGAGGAGCTGAGCAGATTGATATAAGGCTGTCAATCACTGTGCAACAACCCACATTACTTCGATGCATAAAAAGAGCAGACGTTAAATTAATAAATTACAGGTTTTACTGAATTTTTTCCCACAAATCTATATATCAATCTGCTCAGCTCCTCCGGCTTTATAACATGCTGCCTGTAGATTGCACTACATTTTTTGGTCACAGGTTCCCTTTAAAGTACAAAATTAGTCCCAAAGTTAGCCCTTTAACAGGCCACCCAAGTGTTTCAGATCCAGGAGTATAAGTAAGGTCTTCAATGTAGGTGAAGAAAGAGTGAATTCTGAACATCTTCCATATGATTTGATTTTTACATCTACTTTTACCCCCACCGGATTTTGATACAGACAATGAACACTGACTAGAACATGGATTACACATAGGATAGTGGCATGTTTGCTAGGTAAGATGTCACATACAACAGTGCCACTTCAGTCACATGGTAAATACTGACCACATACAATTCTGTCTGTCCACAGAACCAACCTTGTATTTGCCAAAGAATGCAGGCTGAGGTCTTAACGCCGGCAGCTTCACTCTTCGCTCAATAACTGAGCTGACTGCTTGGCCCATTCTGAAATAAAAAAAAGCTAAATGTATTAAATGTATTTATCGGAAGAATACTGAATGACAAATCATCGCCTAATTACTTATAAGACAGTCAATCCATGTCCTGTTTCAGCTAGCAATAGTGTCATAATGCCTCAGCAGGATGGTATCGTACAGCACAGTGATTATGTTACTGTGTACCTCTAGTATCGGACCAAGGTGCCTAGGGCCCAACAGTAAAATAGATTCTGGGGCCCACTGTACAGCTGCAGTATATGCAAATATTACCTGATCTCCATTTGCAAATCCCTACAAATGTGCTAATGCTCTTTTTTCTTAGCAGTAGCCCGCTGCCTAGACTGTGCCTCAGACTGTTCTGTGCTGGAGACCCTGTTGGTATTCTGTTGACTGGCACTCTCCTTGGACTAGGGCCCTCTTAATTATGTGAACTTGGAACACATACACAGGGGCAGCAAGATGACTCATTATGGGGTTACCTCAGCAACTTTGAGAAGGTGGGTCCCTGGGGAAAGAATATACTGGCTGGCCTACCTCTGTACCTAGAAGTTATCTAGCCACCTGATGAATCTATAAGAATAATCTGGGTGGTCTGTTCCCCACAGTTTGTTAAATAATCCCGCAATTTTTTTACATGGACACATAGGCTGGTTGAGATGCTATATGTATATATGTAGTACAGTCATTGTACTGTGCCATGTGCCCCTTTTGTAATTCATATATATATATGAAAAAAGAACGGGTGCCAAAGTTGTGCACCCTGTGACTAAACTAACAGTGATTCTATGAATTACCAGGATTCTCTAATTAGCGTATTTTGCCTCTCTGCACAAGCAGAAGAGGTGTGCGGTAGGAGGAACACTGGCTGAGAACGCACTGTTCGATCCCCATGACAACTGTTCCGCCCCCAGCACGTCACATCCAACACGTGGGTCGTGCAGGGCGCGGGCTTTGGAGCTGAACGCTGATTCTCCCCCAGGATAGCTGACATAACGATGAAGGGGCGGAATTTGTTCTACATAAGACAAGTAATTATACCAAACACTTGCCACTGCCTTTGAAGTATTTGCTGCCGCAATACATACCCCTCCTTGAAGAGCCATTTAAATATGTCAAAACGCGTCGGGGGAGTTATCTAGGTAGCACTAGTGAGGGTGTATTAGACTAGGCCCAAGGTTCCTGAGGCTGGGGGTCGCTCTTTTCAGGGCGGGTGCTCCAACTACAGCCATGCTAGTATCCCAATTCTAGACCAGATTATTTTAGAGACAGCAGATCTAGGCTGTAGAGATACTTAGGGGACACCCACCAACATTGATTAGACCTACCCAGTGAACCAAAAAAATACACTGCTCAAAAAAATAAAGGGAACACTTAAACAGCACAATGTAACTCCAAGTCAATCACACTTCTGTGAAATCAAACTGTCCACTTAGGAAGCAACACTGAGTGACAATCAATTTCACATGCTGTTGTGCAAATGGGATAGACAACAGGTGGAAATTATAGGCTATTAGCAAGACACCCCCAATAAAGGAGTGGTTCTACATGTGGTCACCACAGACCACTTCTCAGTTCCTATGCTTCCTGGCTGATGTTTTGGTCACTTTTGAATGCTGGCGGTGATTTCACTCTAGTGGTAGCATGAGACGGAGTCTACAACCCACACAAGTGGCTCAGGTAGTGCAGCTTATCCAGGATGCCACATCAATGCGAGCTGTGGCAAGAAGGTTTGCTGTGTCTGTCAGCGTAGTGTCCAGAGCATGGAGGCGCTACCAGGAGACAGGCCAGTACATCAGGAGACATGGAGGAGGCCGTAGGAGGGCAACAACCCAGCAGCAGGACCGCTACCTCCGCCTTTGTGCAAGGAGGAACAGGAGGAGCACTGCCAGAGCCCTGCAAAATGACCTCCAGCAGGCCACAAATGTGCATGTGTCTGCTCAAACGGTCAGAAACAGACTCCATGAGGGTGATATGAGGGCCCGACGTCCACAGGTGGGGGTTGTGTTTACAGCCCAACACCGTGCAGGACGTTTGGCATTTGCCAGAGAACACCAAGATTGGCAAATTCACCACTGGCACCCTGTGCTCTTCACAGATGAAAGCAGGTTCACACTGAGCACATGTGACAGACGTGACAGAGTCTGGAGACGCCGTGGAGAACGTTCTGCTGCCTGCAACATCCTCCAGCATGACCGGATTGGCATTGGGTCAGTAATGGTGTGGGGTGGCATTTCTTTGGAGGGCCGCACAGCCCTCCATGTGCTCGCCAGAGGTAGCCTGACTGCCATTAGGTACCGAGATGAGATCCTCAGACCCCTTGTGAGACCATATGCTGGTGCGGTTGGCCCTGGGTTCCTCCTAATGCAAGACAATGCTAGACCTCATGTGGCTGGAGTGTGTCAGCAGTTCCTGTAAGACGAAGGCATTGATGCTATGGACTGGCCCGCCCGTTCCCAGACCTGAATCCAATTGAGCACATCTGGGACATCATGTCTCGCTCTATCCACCAACGTCACGTTGCACCACAGACTGTCCAGGAGTTGGCAGATGCTTTAGTCCAGGTCTGGGAGGAGATCCCTCAGGAGACCGTCCGCCACCTCATCAGGAGCATGCACAGGCGTTGTAGGGAGGTCATACAGGCACGTGGAGGCCACACACACTACTGAGCCTCATTTTGACTTGTTTTAAGGACATTACATCAAACTTGGATCAGCCTGTAGTGTGTTTTTCCACTTTAATTTTGAGTGTGACTCCAAATCCAGACCTCCATGGGTTGAAAAATTTGATTTCCATTTTTTAATTTTTGTGTGATTTTGTTGTCAGCACATTCAACTATGTAAAGAACAAAGTATTTCAGAAGAATATTTAATTAACCACCTCCGGACCGCTGTACGCACAGACGCGTCCTGGAGGTGGTTGATTCATTCCGCCTGGACGCATATACGCGTCATCTCGCGAGACGCGAGATTTCCTGTGAACGCGCGCACACAGGCGCGCGCGCTCACAGGAACGGAAGGTAAGAGAGTTGATCTCCAGCCTGCCAGCGGCGATCGTTCGCTGGCAGGCTGGAGATGTGTTTTTTTTAACCCCTAACAGGTATATTAGACGCTGTTTTGATAACAGCGTCTAATATACCTGCTACCTGGTCCTCTGGTGGTCCCCTTTGTTTGGATCGACCACCAGAGGACACAGGCAGCTCAGTAAAGTAGCACCAAGCACCACTACACTACACTACACCCCCCCCCCCCGTCACTTATTAACCCCTTATTAGCCCCTGATCACCCCTGATCACCCCATATAGACTCCCTGATCACCCCCCTGTCATTGATTTCCCCCCTGTCATTGATCACCCCCCTGTCATTGATCACCCCCCTGTAAAGCTCCATTCCATGATTTTTACGGATCCACTGATAGATGGATCGGATCCGCAAAACGCATCCGGACGTCTGAATGAAGCCTTACAGGGGCGTGATCAATGACTGTGGTGATCACCCCATATAGACTCCCTGATCACCCCCCTGTCATTAATTACCCCCCCCTGTCATTGATTACCCCCCTGTAAAGCTCCATTCAGACGTCCGCATGATTTTTACGGATCCACTGATAGATGGATCGGATCCGCAAAACGCATACGGACGTCTGAATGAAGCCTTACAGGGGCGTGATCAATGACTGTGGTCATCACCCCATATAGACTCCCTGATCACCCCCCTGTCATTGATTACCCCCCCTGTCATTGATTACCCCCCTGTAAAGCTCCATTCAGACGTCCGCATGATTTTTACGGATCCACTGATAGATGGATCGGATCCGCAAACTGCATCCGGACGTCTGAATGAAGCCTTACAGGGGCATGATCAATGACTGTGGTGATCACCCCATATAGACTCCCTGATCACCCCCCTGTCATTGATTACCCCCCTGTAAAGCTCCATTCAGACGTCCGCATGATTTTTACGGATGCACTGATAGATGGATCGGATCCGCCAAACGCATCCGGACGTCTGAATGAAGCCTTACACGGGCGTGATCAATGACTGTGGTGATCACCCCATATAGACTCTCTGATCACCCCCCTGTCATTGATCACCCCCCCTGTCATTGATCACCCCCCCTGTCATTGATCACCCCCCCTGTCATTGATCACCCCTCTGTAAGGCTCCAGACATTTTTTTGGCCCAAGTTAGCGGAATTATTTTTTTTTTTTTCTTACAAAGTCTCATATTCCACTAACTTGTGTCAAAAAATTAAATCTCACATGAACTCACCATACCCCTCACGGAATCCAAATGCGTAAAATTTTTTAGACATTTATATTCCAGACGACTTCTCACGCTTTAGGGCCCCTAGAATGCCAGGGCAGTATAAATACCCCACATGTGACCCCATTTCGGAAAGAAGACACCCCCAGGTATTCCGTGAGGGGCATATTGAGTCCATGAAAGATTGAAATTTTTGTCCCAAGTTAGCGGAACGGGAGACTTTGTGAGAAAAAAATTAAAAATATCAATTTCCGCTAACTTGTGCCAAAAAAAAAAAATTTCTATGAACTCGCCATGCCCCTCATTGAATACCTTGGGGTGTCTTCTTTCCAAAATGGGGTCACATGTGGGGTATTTATACTGCCCTGGCATTCTAGGGGCCCCAAAGCGTGAGAAGAAGTCTAGTATCCAAATGTCTAAAAATGCCCTCCTAAAATGAATTTGGGCACCTTTGCGCATCTAGGCTGCAAAAAAGTGTCACACATCTGGTATCGCCGTACTCAGGAGAAGTTGGGGAATGTGTTTTGGGGTGTCATTTTACATATACCCATGCTGGGTGAGAGAAAAATCTTGGTCAAATGCCAACTTTGTATAAAAAAATGGGAAAAGTTGTCTTTTGTCAAGATATTTCTCTCACCCAGCAAGGGTATATGTAAAATGACACCCCAAAACACATTCCCCAACTTCTCCTGAATACGGCGATACCACATGTGTGACACTTTTTTGCAGCCTAGGTGGGCAAAGGGGCCCATATTCCAAAGAGCACCTTTAGGATTTCACAGGTCATTTACCTACTTACCACACATTAGGGCCCCTGGAAAATGCCAGGGCAGTATAACTACCCCACAAGTGACCCCATTTTGGAAAGAAGACACCCCAAGGTATTCCGTGAGGGGCATGGCGAGTTCCTAGAATTTTTTATTTTTTGTCACAAGTTAGTGGAAAATGCTGATTTTCTTTTTTTTTTTTTTTTTTTTTCATACAAAGTCTCATATTCCACTAACTTGTGACAAAAAATAAAAACTTCCATGAACTCACTATGCCCATCAGTGAATACCTTGGGGTCTCTTCTTTCCAAAATGGGGTCACTTGTGGGGTAATTATACTGCCCTGGCATTCTAGGGGCCCAAATGTGTGGTAAGGAGTTTGAAATCAAATTCTGTAAAAAATGACCTGTGAAATCCAAAAGGTGCTCTTTGGAATATGGGCCCCTTTGCCCACCTAGGCTGCAAAAAAGTGTCACACATCGGGTATCTCCGTACTCAGGAGAAGTTGGGGAATGTGTTTTGGGGTGTCATTTTACATATACCCATGCTGGGTGAGAGAACTTACCACACATTTGGGCCCCTAGAATGCCAGGGCAGTATAACCACCCCACAAGTGACCCCATTTTGGAAAGAAGAGACCCCAAGGTATTTCGTGATGGGCATAGTGAGTTCATAGAAGTTTTTATTTTTTGTCACAAGTTAGTGGAATATGAGACTTTGTAAGAAAAAAAAAAAAAAAATCATCATTTTCCGCTAACTTGTGACAAAAAATAAAAAGTTCTATGAACTCACTATGCCCATCAGCGAATACCTTAGGGTGTGTACTTTCCGAAATGGGGTCATTTGTGGGGTGTTTGTACTTTCTGGGCATTGTAGAACCTCAGGAAACATGACAGGTGCTCAGAAAGTCAGAGCTGCTTCAAAAAGCGGAAATTCACATTTTTGTACCATAGTTTGTAAACGCTATAACTTTTACCCAAACCATTTTTTTTTTTACCCAAACATTTTTTTTTTTATCAAAGACATGTAGAACAATAAATTTAGAGCAAAATTTATAAATGGATGTCGTTTTTTTTGGCAAAATTTTACAACTGAAAGTGAAAAATGTCATTTTTTTGCAAAAAAATCGTTAAATTTCGATTAATAACAAAAAAAGTAAAAATGTCAGCAGCAATGAAATACCACCAAATGAAAGCTCTATTAGTGAGAAGAAAAGGAGGTAAAATTCATTTGGGTGGTAAGTTGCATGACCGAGCAATAAATGGTGAAAGTAGTGTAGGTCAGAAGTGTAAAAAGTGGCCTGGTCTTTCAGGGTGTTTAAGCACTGGGGGCTGAGGTGGTTAACTCAGATCTAGGATGTGTTATTTTTGTGTTCCCTTTATTTTTTTGAGCAGTGTATATGCTGACCTAGTTACACCTAGTCACCCCCACTATTATTCTTTTAACCTTTCTAAGGTTTCCTTGGGGTCCCAGCAGGATTACACTATGTGGTATGGTTATCATCAAGGGACCTTTTTTTTTTTTTTACAAGTAGGGATTTCCTATAGTGTTGAACCCCTTTAAAGAGGACCTTTCACCACTCCTGACATGCCTGTTTTAATAGTTTCATGTATTCCCCATGTAATGACAATTCTAGAGCATCTATTCATATTTCTGTATGTTGCATTATTCCTTTATTATTTGCACTGTAAGTTATGAATGAATTGCTATTAGCCTTCAGTAAGGGTACAGAGGGGACTGTACCTGCACAGTCCGAACATGGCAGGACTGATTAGATTTAGTGAGTCTGTGCAGGTGCACCTCCCCAACTGGTTACCACCTCTCTGTACCCTTACTGAAGGCTAATAGCAATTCAATTACACTGCGTGCAGAATTATTAGGCAAATGAGTATTTTGACCACATCATCCTCTTTATGCATGTTGTCTTACTCCAAGCTGTATAGGCTCGAAAGCCTACTACCAATTAAGCATATTAGGTGATGTGCATCTCTGTAATGAGAAGGGGTGTGGTCTAATGACATCAACACCCTATATTAGGTGTGCATAATTATTAGGCAACTTCCTTTCCTTTGGCAAAATGGGTCAAAAGAAGGACTTGACAGGCTCAGAAAAGTCAAAAATAGTGAGATATCTTGCAGAGGGATGCAGCACTCTTAAAATTGCAAAGCTTCTGAAGCGTGATCATCGAACAATCAAGCGTTTCATTCAAAATAGTCAACAGGGTCGCAAGAAGCGAAAAACCAAGGCGCAAAATAACTGCCCATGAACTGAGAAAAGTCAAGCGTGCAGCTGCCAAGATGCCACTTGCCACCAGTTTGGCCATATATTTTAGAGCTGCAACATCACTGGAGTGCCCAAAAGCACAAGGTGTGCAATACTCAGAGACATGGCCAAGGTAAGAAAGGCTGAAAGACGACCACCACTGAACACTGGTCTTGATGGGCCAGATGGATGGGCCCGTGGCTGGATTGGTAAAGGGCAGAGAGCTCCAGTCCGACTCAGACGCCAGCAAGGTGGAGGTGGAGTACTGGTTTGGGCTGGTATCATCAAAGATGAGCTTGTGGGGCCTTTTCGGGTTGAGGATGGAGTCAAGCTCAACTCCCAGTCCTACTGCCAGTTTCTGGAAGACACCTTCTTCAAGCAGTGGTACAGGAAGAAGTCTGCATCCTTCAAGAAAAACATGATTTTCATGCAGGACAATGCTCCATCACACGCGTCCAAGTACTCCACAGCGTGGCTGGCAAGAAAGGGTATAAAAGAAGAAAATCTAATGACATGGCCTCCTTGTTCACCTAATCTGAACCCCATTGAGAACCTGTGGTCCATCATCAAATGTGAGATTTACAAGGAGGGAAAACAGTACACCTCTCTGAACAGTGTCTGGGAGGCTGTGGTTGCTGCTGCACGCAATGTTGATGGTGAACAGATCAAAACACTGACAGAATCCATGGATGGCAGGCTTTTGAGTGTCCTTGCAAAGAAAGGTGGCTATATTGGTCACTGATTTGTTTTTGTTTTGTTTTTGAATGTCAGAAATGTATATTTGTGAATGTTGAGATGTTATATTGGTTTCACTGGTAAAAATAAATAATTGAAATGGGTATATATTTGTTTTTTGTTAAGTTGCCTAATAATTATGCACAGTAATAGTCACCTGCACACACAGATATCCCCCTAAAATAGCTAAAACTAAAAACAAACTAAAAACTACTTCCAAAAATATTCAGCTTTGATATTAATGAGTTTTTTGGGTTCATTGAGAACATGGTTGTTGTTCAATAATAAAATTAATCCTCAAAAATACAACTTGCCTAATAATTCTACACTCCCTGTATAACTTCTGGTATAAAAGGAAGGGCACATAAGGAGATAAAAGAATAGATGCTCCAGAATTGTTATTACATGTGGAATGCATGAAGCTATTAAAACAGGCATGTCAGGAGCGGTAAAAGGTCATCTTTAACTACTTCTTCATTTTCTGCTGTCATATCTTCATTTGTTGTTATTGGACATTTCATCAGCTTCTGAATTTAATCACAGAGGTGGTAAAATGTGTGGGAATCTGTGCTCGCAACACTTTATTATCACTTACAAAATTATATGTACACACATGTTAACATCCATAATTAGCAATGTCTTTTACAGCACTCTCTCTTCCTGCCATAAAAGCCAAGCCCACAATAAAATGTTACTACTGAGCTTGTGCAAGCCATAATTGTAAAGAAAGAAATGGGGGTTAGTCAGCACATCCCAGTGCGCAGGTGCACGTCCCCATGGCTGAAACCACAAAAGCAACAACACACACAATGCAACAGCACTCTGCAATTACAAATAACAAAGTAAATACAGTAGTGCCATACTCTCTAGATAAAAATTTACTAATACTAAGTTTGTGGCAGACAGGCACAAATAATTTTGTACAAAATGTATTTGCCAAGAATCTCACATTTATAATGTAGCATTAGCATTAGTACCTTTTCTATAGTGAGTATGGCACTATTATATTGACTTTATTATTTGTGTTTGCACAGTGCTGTTGCATTGTTTGTCTTTGCTTTTAAGCCATAATTGTGTTAGGCTACTGTCATATCTGCGTTGTGCTATCCGGTTTTATAATCCGGCACAGGGTCTCAAAACCACAGTACAATGCTTCAATTTTGGCAGATTCAGTGTCATTGGGAACAAAACTGAACAAACCGGAAAGGAGTGCTCCAGAATGCATTCCTTTCTGGGGTCTTTTTTCCCGTTCCCATGCCGGGCACAAAAGCGCTGCAAGCAGTGATTTTGTGTGCGACATGGGAAAACGAAGAAGCCGGAATCAGCACCAAAAACCATGTAAGGCTATTTTCACACTGGCGGCCGCAGGATACGGCAGGCTGTTCCGGCGGGGGATCTGTGGTGATCACACACATACATTTATACACATTGATCCTTACTTTACACTTACTTGTGAGCAGCCACTGCTGTAATAGCGGCCTGAGATGCAGCATGAGAGTGCTGTAAGTCCCGACTTTTCTCCACGCAGCACAAGATGCAATCAGAGGGCATGTTTAGCGCTGATGCCACTGCAGCCTGTCAAAAGAAGTGGCAGAGTGAAATGTGCTGCTCCTGTGTTTGTTCAGACAAATATAAGGCTTTTGCTGTGTTCAAAAACAGCTGCAACTCCAGCTACAGTGTCCATTTCCCTGAACAGTTAGTTATTCATAAAAATGAACAACAATAAAAATAAAAAATAAAGTAATAAACATACACTGAACAAAAATATTAACGCAACACTTTCAGTTTTGCTCCCATTTTGCATGAGCTGAACTCAAAGATCAGAAACATTTTCTACATAAACAAAAGACCCATTACTCTCAAATATTGTTCACAAATCTGTCTAGATCTGTGTTAGGCCGAATGCACATGGCCGTGGAATACGGACGCGAGCGGTCCGTGGTATCCCGGCCTGGCATCCTGCTGACAGCAGGAGATCACGGCGTCATTGGTTGCTATGACACCGTGCGCTTCATGCAGCCGCTGCACTACAGTAATACACTCATATGATCTATACGAGTGTATTACTGTAGTGCAGCAGCGGCATGAAGCGCACGGCGTTATAGCAACCAATGACGCCATGCGCTCCTGCTGTCAGCAGGATGCCAGACCGGGATACCACGGACCTCTCACGTCCATGTTCCACGGCCGTGTGCATTCGGCCTTAGTGAGCATGTCTCCTTTGCCGAGATAATCCATCCCACCTCACAGGTGTGGCATATCATGGTGCTGATTAGACAGCATGAATATTGCACAGGTGTGCCTTAGACTTCCCACAATAAAAGGCCACTCTGAAATGTGCAGTTTGATCACACAGCACAATGCCACAGATGTTGCAACGTTTGAGGGAGCGTGCAATTGGCATGCTGACTGCAGGAATGTCTACCAGAGATGTTTCCCATGCAATGAATGTTCATTTCTCTACCACAAGCGTTCTCCAAAGGTGTTTCAGAGATTTTGGCTGTACATCCAACCAGCCTCACAACTGCAGACCACGTGTAACCACACCAGCCCAGGACCTCCACATCTAGTAAGTTCACCTCCATGATCATCTGAGACCAGCCACCCGGACTGCTGCAGATTTGCATAACCAAAGTATTTCTGCACAAACTGTCAGAAACCATCTTAGGGAAGCTCATCTGCATGCTCGTCGTCCTCATTGGGGTCTGGACCTGACTGCAGTTCGTCGTCATTACCGACTTGAGTGGGCAAATGCTCAAGTTTGATGGCATCTGGCACATTGGAGAGGCGTTCTGTTCACGGATGAGTCCCAGTTTTCACTGGTTAGGGCAGATAGCAGACAGCGTGTGTAGCGTCGTGTGGGTGAGCGGTTTGCTGATGTCAACATTGTGGATCGAGTGGCAAATGGTGGCGGTGGGGTTATGGTATGGACAGGCGTATGTTATGGACAACGAACACAGGTGCATTTTATTGATGGCATTTTGAATGCACAGAGATACCGTGACGAGATCCTGAGGCCCATTGTTGTGCCATTCATCCACGACCATCACCTCATGTTGTAGCATGATAATGCACGGCCCAATATTGCAAGGATCTGTACACAATTCCTGGAAGCTGAAAACATCCCAGTCCTTGCATGGCCAGCATACTCACCGTGCATGTCACCCATTGAGCATGTTTGGAATGCTCTGGACGGCGTATACGACAGCATGTTCCAGTTCCTGCCAATATTCTGCAACTTCGCACAACTATTGAAGAGGAGTGGACCAACATTCCACAGGCCACAATCTGCAACCTGATCAACTCTATGCGGCGGAGGTGTGTTGCACTGCGTGATGCAAATGGTGGCCACACCAGATACTGACTGGTTTTCTGACCCCCCCAGTAAGGCAAAACTGTGCACATTCCAGAGTGGTCTTTTATTGTGGGCAGTCTAAGGCACACCTGTGCAATATTCATGCTGTCTAATCAGCACCTTGATATGCCACACCTGTGAGGTGGGATGGATTATCTCGACAAAGGAGAAGTGCTCACTAACACAGATTTAGACAGATTTGTGAACAATATTTGAGAGTAATGGGTCTTTTGTGTATGTAGAAAATGTTTCAGATCTTTGAGTTCAGCTCAGGCAAAATGGGAGCAAAACCAAAAGTGTTGCGTTTATATTTTTGTTCAGTGTAATTGGTATCTCTGTGTGCAAAAATGTGTAAACTATTAAAATCTAGAAATAGTTATAATCCGCGGTGAACACCATAATGGAAATAAGATAAAAAATAGTTAATTTACTGCTTTTTGGTCATGTTGCCCCTCAAAAATTTAATAAAAAGTGATTAAAAAGTCATATGTACCACTAAATGGTACGAATAAAAACTACAGTTTACCCTGCAAAATAAAAAAAAGCTCACACCCAGCTCTGTAGATGGAAAAAAATGGATTTTTTGTACTCACCGTAAAATCCTTTTCTCGTAGTAGGCATTGGGGGACACAGCACCATGGGTATATGTCCAACTACCACTAGGAGGCACTAGACACAAAAAGTGTTGGCTCCTCCCCGTTGGGCTATACCCTCTCCACAGGCACAAGGCTATTCAGTTTGTACCAAAAGCAGTAGGAGAGAGAAAAAAAGCAAGGAACCAACAACTCCCGTACCGGGAAAGATCAAGAGACCAGCCCGGAAAATCGGAAGTAAAAACATAGGGTGGGATCTGTGTCCCCCAATTCCTACTACGAGAAAAGGATTTTACGGTGAGTACAAAAAATCCATTTTTCTCGTGCATGGCATTGGGGGACACAGCACCATGGGACGTCCAAAAGCAGTCCCCGAGGGTGGGAAAAAAACAACCATGCCACCTGTTGGGCATACAGGTGCGGGAGAACCATGTGACCCAAGAGGAGAAAACACGGAATGGGCAAGAGGTTCCATAACAAGGAAGAAACCTCAAGGAAGAATCAGTGAAGACTGTCAGCACCCCAGGAAAAATGCCTGGAAGAAAATCCCAAATGCAATAATGCGGCAAAAGGGAACACCGAGCTCAGCCAAGGGCTGGAGAAAAAATTAGGACAGCACCGCGTGTTGGGACTACCTAACGCTCTAAATTGTCTCAGACCCAAAGAGCGAAAAAACCTGTGGCCAACCCCTGACAGGCCAGGGGAGAAATGAAACAAGGAAGTACTGGAAGCCAAACGAGTGAGGGAAGCCATAGCAAGGCTCACATGTGAAGGGAGCAGGTCTCCCCTCACCGCAAGGCAGGTGAAGAAGTTAAGCGCCCTATTTAAAAGGCGAAAACCCAGGGCTGCTAGAGGAAACCGCCAACCCTTGGAGAAGGAGGGGGTTGTAGGTAAAAGCCAGGAAAAAAAGAGTAAGACCTGCGTCCCAAAAACAGGAGACGAGGCTAGAGCCTCTGAAAGCAAGATATCACTGTGAAGCGTAAGACCAGAGGAAACTCTGGGCATGTGAAGCATCAGGGAAAAAAGGAACCAGATACAGGCCCAGGAAATCTCAGCAGGACACACTGGACTGAAAGACATGGAAGTAGAAGGAGAGTACTCCAAACAGCCTAAGGAGGAAAGGTTCTACAACAGGAGGAGGTCCCTCTCAAAGGAGACCATACGGCAGAATTGCAAACCGTAGCGCTAAACCACTCAATACCAGGTACTTGACGTGGGAGGATGGGAAAAGAGACACGAATCCCAAGAGGACCACAAGGCTATTGGAACCCATAAAGGGAACAATCAACCCAGGCCCCGACCCCCCAAAAAAACGATTGTCATGCAGAACCTGAGTGGTCAAATGAACGGGGACAGGGACTCCAGAAAGGAGTACCCGGAATGGGCTCACAAGGAAGCAGGAGCTGAACCACCAGAAGACAACGCACGCCAGAATATCCAGGAAAGGAGAAATGAAACTACCATAGGGGAAGGGACATTGGCCATGGACAACTAGCCATTCCAAGAACAGGGACTAGCAAACTGTATACATTGTCCCAGAGAGGGCAAGTACAGCAGCTCGGGATGTACCACTAAATTGACAGACATCCATATCTATGCATAAGGAATGCAGAAGTCGCCATGAAATAGCCGGGTGAGACTACACAGAAATGTAGAAACCAGCCGCGACCGGCGTACTGAAAACTCCCAGGGGGGAGAAAGTACCTGACAGGTGCAGACGACGACAAGGTCCAAGGGGACTGCCCCTCTGACATGTAGTACAACTAAGCAGAGAATATAAGGGAATACCGAGAACACCTGGACCCAGAAGGAACTACGGGACCCTGTCCGATGCCAGAGCAATCAGCTGAAAAATTACCTACCAGACAGGTGTGTGGCGCTCAGTGGTCCTGTCCCTGACCAGTCAGGGAGGACATCCAGCGACGATAAATGCCGATGACCCCAGAAGGTTTCCATGTGGCGGAGGACATCCAGCGATGACCGAAAACTGCTGCAGCGGCCGATGCTCACCAGCTACGTGCCCAACAAGGTAGAAGATCCAGTGGAGATCCCTGTACTCCACCAGGAATGGGCTGCTCTGTAATAGGAAACAACGTGAGTACTGCTCTATAACATGGGGTAACGCGGAGCGCAGCATACCGTAGTACCTTATAGAGATGGCAAGAGCAACCCTAGCACAAAGGCCAACAACCACCTGGCCATGGTGTAGGGAGCGTGGTTGTATGTGGACCACCCGCCAGATCAGAACAGATCAGCCATATACTGGAGCTACAAGAGGAAGCACTAGACCGACAAGGTGGGGGTTGGGCTGGCCCACCCCTGCCAGATATGGTAACCATGCACATGCAGAACCAGGATGGCCTGTTGTAGACAGTACCCTGAGAAGTACAAGGAGACCATTGAGCACGACAGTAACGGAGTGGAGATGTATGGAAGAACCAAAAGGGTGAAACCAACATCCGCAGCACAGATTAGAACCCGGGGGCAGAAAGCACCCAGTAATACAGAAACTGTATGCGCCACAGATTGCACCATAGGGCCCAGCACTGAGTAATACAAACACACGCCTAAAATATAGGGAAAGTGGCTGCATGTCTAAGGAGAGTGGAAACATAGCCACAGAATCTGGGAATGCGACAGCATTTGGAGGGTACAGGTACTCAACCTGTAAAGTAGAGATATGGCTGCGTAGTGCAGAGATACGACCAGACAGGTGTAATGGGTACAGCATCTGGAGATGGTAGAGGTACTACCTTTAAGATCGGAGCAATGTGACCACATGGTGCACCCTAGAACCAGAGAGGAGCAACGGCTACCGCGTTAGCAATGGTACCTATATTCCACCCGGAAAGGGGAAAATAGGGCCGCACGGTACCACAAAGAACAAGACAGGTGCACACTACAATCAAGTAGGTGAAATGGAAACTGAAGAATGCCCTCTATTTCGCCTGAAAAAAAGGGAAACAGGGCCGCATAGTACACCATAGAGCCAGACAGGTGTAACGGCTGCAGCATCAGAGACGGTGCAGGAACTCTACTTATGAAGGGAGTAAGATGGCTGTTTAGTGCACACTATGATGAGGTAGGTGCAATGGCCACGGCAATTGGAGGAGGCCTCAATATCTCGTCCGGTAAGGGAAAGAAAATGCCACATGGTACACCATAAGGCCAGACTGGAGCAACAGCTACAGCATCCGGAGATGGTGCAGGTACTCTACCTATGAAGGAACCAAGGTGGCAGCTTGGTGCCGACTAGAACCAGACAGAGGCAATTCTACGGCAATTGAAAGTGGCCTCTATATCTCGCCCGTAGGGAGAAATGTTGCCGCATGGAACACAATAGAGCCCGCCAGGGGTATTGGCTACAGCATCTGGAGATGGTGTAGGTACTCTACCTATGAAAAGGGAGCAAAAAAGGCTGGGAACAGACAGGAGCAATTGCTACGGCAATTGAAGGCGGCCGGTATATCCCGCCCGGAAGGGAGAAATAGTGCCGCATGGAACACCATAGCGCCAGCCAGAGGTATCGGCTACAGCAACAGGAGATGGTGTAGGTACTCTAGCTATGAAAGGAGAAAAGTGGCTGGGAACAGACAGGTGCAATTGCCACGGCAATTGAAGGCGGCCTGTATATCTCGCCCGGAAGGGAGAAATAGTGCCGCATGGAACACCATAGAGCCAGCCAGGAGTAATGGCTTCAGCATCTGGAGAAGGTGTAGGTACTCTAGCTATGAAAAGGAGCAAGGCAGATGGAAACAGCCAGATATAATTGCTTTTCCTTACCAACCTACAGGAGGCGCTTGCCTAAGCATCAGCTTGCCTAGAACAGGGTAGAGTGGCGAACACCAGCACCAGGATGGGGACCCGGTGGAAACACTCTCAAATGTGTAGAGCATAGCCCCTGGTATAGGGGAACCAGGAAGGCTTGTCAGGTACAGCCTATGGCAGTGGTGCAGGTACCCCCCTGTTAAGGAGAAGGCGTACGTACCAGAGACACCAAGTAGGTGACTCATTATGCTAAACACGGGGACGGCTGCCTTACCTGTGCGGTTGAATACCTGTGCAGTCAGGGGAGCGCCATCCGAAAATCCACTAGAGGGGGTACCAACCCTGGGTAGGAGAGGTTCCTCCGTGTACGTTAGCCTTGACCTCCCAGAGGGCTTCTGTATGGAGGAAGACCGCCTGATGCTCTGTTCCGAGGGAATCGGTGCAGAGGTGTCCCCAGAGGCAACGGATGGGGTGACAGAAAAGGATTCGTCACCAGCCTCAGGCCTGTCCTGGGGAGGACCCGAGGATGCCGAGGAGGGGTGGAATCCTGTTGAGACCACCCGAGGTTGTACTGTGAGCTACCCTTGCCGGACCCGGTATCTGAGCGTGCCTCATCTGCAGGGAGGACCCTGGGAGGGCATAGGTGGCCACAATTGGATAGGTAGCGGTCCAGCGACTCCGCCAGAGATTGGGAGAGTCGGACAAGGTTCCCATGGCTTTGACAAAAAAGGAGACCATTCAGGACGGACCTACACAAAAGGATTTGGTCAGGGGACACAATGGGGTCTGGGAAGAGGTACTGCACACAAGCAGGGACAGGCCGACCGCATGGCAGCCTTCGTAGACAGCGGACGCACGTGAAAACACGTGGCGATCCGAGGAGAGGCTGGGAGAGGAGACCCTCATAGAGCAGCCAGCAGAGGCTGTCATATCTGGACCAGGATGCCATGTTCCCCAAAGAGGTGCTGCAGCAGCTATAGAGGCTGCATCACACAGTACATAGGACAATGACTTAAAGGGGGTCTGCAGTTCTTTGAAAACTGAGGATCTATCCACTGGATAGATAACCCACGTTAGACCAGTAAAGTGTGGAGGAGATAGCCCCTCCCGAGGGCCGGGCGGGGTCAGAAAAGACCGGGAAGCAAGGAGGAGGGGCCGGGAAGATTGCGGCCTAGCAGGCCCAGAAGCCGGAGCCTCGATTTATGAGGCGGCCGGGAATGGAGCGAGGGGGGCGGGGCAAATCGCGGCCGACCGAGGGGCCTCCGGACCCACAAAACTAGGTGAGGAGGGTAGGTGGGGGGGAGCGACGCCTGGGGGTGGGCGGAACAGGGCAAACAGAGCACCTGGGAGCCGGGAACGGGCCATGGAAGATGAGGCCTAGTCCCTGCAAAAGCAGGGGACTAAAGTAGCGGGGAAGGCCCAGGAGAAGCTGTGTGGCCAGGGAGGAGAGAAAAAACCAACCAAGGGGTAAGAGAAAGGTGGAGGAAGATGGAAGCTTCCCAGGACCCCCAGCTAAGGTGGATTCCACCCCCCTGGCCACAGGAGGGAACCTGACCCTGGGGCAGGGACAGGGGGTACTCACCATCTGATGTCTTCGGGCGCCGCAGGGTCACCCCTTCGGCAGACTCAACACGGGAACCGTGGGAATGCCGGCAAGCCACTGCGGATGCAGTCTGTGGGGACTGGGTGACCGGCGATGGTACAGAAGTACGAGCCCGCAGGCGGGGCAACTAAAGTGGAACACGATGGAGCCCCAGCCTGCAGCAGGTATAACGGTGGAGATCACCGAGACCTGCAGAAGAGAGAAAAAAAGAATAAAAGAATAAAATAAAAAAATAAACAGCAGGACCTGCAAAAAAAAGCAGGACAGGTCTGCCTCCTACGGACACTAGACAAAAACTGAATAGCCTTGTGCCTGTGGAGAGGGTATAGCCCAACGGGGAGGAGCCAACACTTTTTGTGTCTAGTGCCTCCTAGTGGTAGTTGGACATATACCCATGGTGCTGTGTCCCCCAATGCCATGCACGAGAAATAAAAAATCTATGGCTGCCAGAATATGGTGATGTAAAGAAAATATATTTTAAAGGATTTTAATTTTTAAAATAGAAAATATATAAATTTGCAGAATAAAGTCTTCATGTAAACTTCTAGTGCACACTTTTTTTTTCAATTTTACCCCACAAATAATTTTGGTGCCATTAAAAAAATATGACTTGTCCTGCAAACATTAAGCTCTTATATGGCTATGTGAACAGCAAATATAAAAAGTTATGGCTCTTAGAAGGTGGGAAGGAAAAAAATGAAAGCACAAAAATGAAAATTAGTACCTATAAAGCTGGCTAAGGGTACTTTCACACTTGCGGCAGAGAGATCCGGCAAGCAGTTCCGTCGCCGGAACTGCCTGCCGGATCAGGCAAAACGTATGCCAACTGATGGCATTAGTAAGACTGATCAGGATCCTTATCAGTCTTAAAAATGCCTGATCAGTCGAAAAAATGCAATGAAATACCGGATCCGTCTTTCCGGTGTCATCCGGTATTTTTTTTCACCCTTTTTTCAGTCTGCGCATGCGCAGACCGGAAGGACAGATCCGGCATTCCGGTATTCTGAATGCCAGATCCGGCACTAATACATTCCTATGGGAAAAAATGACGGATCCGGCATTCAGGCAAGTCTTCAGTTTTTTTCGCCGGAGATAAAACCGTAGCATGCTACGGTGTTCTCTTTTGCCTGATCAGTCCAAACGACTGAACTGAAGACATCCTGAACGGATTAGGGCTCTTTCACACTTGCGTTCTTTTCTTCCGGCATAGAGTTCCATCGTCGGGGCTCTATGCCGGAAGAATCCTGATCAGTTTTATTCTAATGCATTCTGAATGGAGAGAAATCCGTTCAGGATGTCTTCAGTTCCGGACTGGAAAGTTTTTTGGCCGGAGAAAATACCGCAGCATGCTGCGCTTTTTGCTCCGGCCAAAAATCCTGAACACTTGCCGCAAGGCCGGATCCGGAATTAATGCCCATTGAAAGGCATTAATCCGGATCCGGCCTTAAGCTAAACGTCGTTTCGGCGCATTGCCGGATCAGACGTTTAGCTTTTTCTGAATGGTTACCATGGCTGCCAGGACGCTAAAGTCCTGGTTGCCATGGTAAAGTGTAGTGGGGAGCGGGGGAGCAGTATACTTACTGTCTGTGCGGCTCCCGGGGCGCTCCAGAGTGACGTCAGGGCGCCCCACGCGCATGGATGACGTGATCGCATGGATCACGTCATCCATGCGCATGGGGCACTCTGACGTCATTCTGGAGCGCCCCGGGAGCCGCACGGACTGTAAGTATACTGCTCCCCACTACTACTATGGCAACCAGGACTTTAATAGCGTCCTGGGTGCCATAGTAACACTGAACGCATTTTGAAGATGGATCCGTCTTCAAATGCTTTCAGTTCACTTGCGTTTTTCCGGATCCGGTGTGTAATTCCGGCAAATGGAGTACACGCCGGATCCGGACAACGCAAGTGTGAAAGAGGCCTTACTCTCCATTCAGAATGCATGGGGATAAAACTGATCAGTTCTTTTCCGGTATAGAGCCCCTAGGACTGAACTCTATGCCGGAAAAGAAAAACGCTAGTGTGAAAGTACCTAACCTGTTACATGTGCGCTTGGCAGTTGAAGCCATCGTGTTGGTCCCATGTTCATATGTGCCCGCATTGCTGAGAAAAATTATGATGTTGCCATTACACCTAGAAGCTCTCTCTACAACTGCTGTGCCCTCTGCACTTTGATTGACAGGGCAGAGCAGTGTAAATGTAATCAATGCCTGGCCCTGTCAATCAAAGTGCAGAAGGCGCAGCAGTTGCAGAGAACAGAGACTCTAGGTGTAATGGCAACACCCTCTTTGCTCCTAAAGGCTCATTTGCATAAATTAAAACTTCCATTTTGTTAGGAATGCAGGCACATATGAAAATGGGACCAACACAGATGCCTTCAGCTGCCAAGCGCACATGCAGCAGGTCAGCTAGTTTCATAGGTACAAATCTGCTGACAGATGCCCCTTTAGGGACCAGGACAATTTCTATTTTTGCGCTTTCATTTTTTCCGCCCCTCTTTCTAAGGGCCATAACTTTTTATATCTTCTGCTCACATAGCCATATAAGGGCTTATTGTTTGCAGGTCAAGTTGTACTTTTTTAATAGCACCCAAATTCTTTGTCCAAAAGGTCAGCCAGTTTTACAGGTACAAATCTGCTGACAGATGTCCTTTAAGGAGTTGTCATAGATGAGAACCAACAAAGCTTCATTTTTTTTCTTTAAGTACATATTTTGGGGTGTACATCACTGGTATGCCTTCAGTCTCTATAGTATTTTAAACCTGAATCTATATGAAACCTGAGAGGAAATATCCTGTACCCATAGAGAAGTTATAATATGGGTTAATTGTTGTTCATAGGTTTTCTTTTAATTAGGTTTCATATTAATACATCTAAAGAGCATATATTGTACGTATGGCTAGAATTATCTTGGTATGATGTCACTTGACATTTGTAGATCACATACTTTACCTGAACGGACGCTGGATCCTTTGTAGATATGAACACCTCCAGCTCATTTTCTGCTACTCTGGGTATGACACGTACAGTCTGGGCTTCCAGGTGAAGATCGTCCAGTCCTCCTATATAGTCCTCACCTGTTCTTTGAAAAGTAAAAGAAATTCAGCACTCCAGACACATATTCATGACTTACAAGGTGGGGTTTGGGAGATTTTATATATATTTTTTAAATTTCAAGGTATAGTTACCTTCTAGTATATTATCCACGCTTTTAAAAGCGTCCTCCATATTTCCATATTCCACTGTTCTCACTGGCTCAAAAAATGAATTGTGTTTTATGGAATCCTACAAGCCACAGATACAAAAGCATATAGGTAAATAAGTATTTAGTGTAGAGTAAGTGGCAATTTACAAGGCTGCTCATGCATACCGCCATATTATGGCTCTGTTTTTTATAGCTCTGGAATTGGACTAATTTGAGCCTTTAGATGTGCAGGGCCAATTCCATGCTATATTCCCCTTGAAAGCAAGCTCTGGCCAGCGTATGGCTAGTATTACAAGGAACCTGTCCCCAGGAAATTCACTGATACACCAGGCACAATGTCTTGTAGGGCTAGCTCAGCTGAAGGTAATGATACCTGTCACTTAGTGACCGTTGTTTCATTCTGGAGAAAATGTACTTTAAATCAATATGCAAATTAGCAGTTAAGTGCACCAAGGGAGGGTCCAAGCCACTCTGTGCACCCCATGCTCCTCCTGCTTCCTCTGCAAGCCCCTCTCCTCCTTGATTAATAGGGTCAGACTATGCAGGAGCCTGGCCCTATCAATCAAGAAAGGGAGGGAGGGGTTAGCAGAGGAAGGGTGCACAAAGTAGTTTGGGTATACCTTCAGTGCACTTAACTGCTCTTTGCATATGGATTACAAATAATTTTCTCTTTGGAATGAAGCAACAGATTGCTAAGTGACAGGTACCATGACATTCAACTGAGCTTAGGGTTGCCACCTTTCCCAACAAAAAGTACTGGCCAAGTTAAGCCACACCCCAAAGTGGGTGTGGTTGTGGGGCATGGCTTAACACGGGGTGTTAAGTCACTGTCATACTGTGGCTCCCAATAATATTAATACCCCAGTAATATTAATGCCCCCATTAGTGCGCCCCAGCATAAATAATGCCCCAGTTAGTGCCCCCGAGAATTAATATTGCCCCCATTGGTGCCCCCAATAATATTAATGCCCCCAGTAATATTAATGCCTCCATTAGTGCCCCAATAATAGTAATGCCCCATTAGTGCCCCCAGTAAAAATAATGCCCCCATTAGTGCCCCAGTAAGAATAATGCCCCCATTAGTGCCCCCAGTAAGAATAATACTCCTATTAGTTCCCCCAGTGAGAGCAATGCCCCCATTAATGCCCCCAGTAAGAATAATGCTCCCAGTAAGAACAGTGCCCCCCAATAGTGCCCCCAGTAAGAATAATGCCCCCATTAGTGCCCCAGTAAGAATAATTCCCGCATTAGTGCCCCAGTAAACATAATGCCCCCATTAGTGCCCCCCGTAAGAATAATGCCCCCATTAGTGCCCCCAGTGAGAATAATGCCCCCATTAGTGCCCCCAGTGAGAATAATGCCCCCATTAGTGCCCCCATAAGAATAATGCCCGCCATTAGTGTCACCCATAAGAATAACCCCCCATTTGTGCCCCCTTCTCTGCATCTGGCAAAAAAAATAAGGAACTCACCTCCTCCATTTTCTCACGCTGCGGTGAACCCTCACTGCTCACTGGAAGCTCAGGACAGGACCTGCGCTCCAGCATGATGACGTCTCGCAGGTCCTGTCCTGCACATCCAATCAGCAGCGCAAGCAAATGGAGGAGGAGAGTGCTTTTTTTTTTATTATTAACACAAGTGGGGGGAGGTAAAGGCTGTACTAATGAGCACTTCACAATGGAAGCGCTTATTAGTAACAGTCCTTGTAGAAAAATACCAGCAATTAATATTGCTGGTAGAAAAAAATTACCGTCCGGGCCACTAAAATATCAGCCTTTCCAGTGAGATACCAGCCGGGTAGCAACCCTAGCTGAGCTAGCCCTACAAGGTACCCATACCTGGTCTAACAGTGAATTTCCTGGTTGACAGACTCCATTTAAAGGGGTTGTAGAGAATTTGAATATCATGGATCCAATCCTGTCCATGGGATGTGTGTGGTATTGTAGCCTGGTTCTCTTGGAGTGTAGAGAGTTGAAATACATTTATTAACGTGGGCTTTGGCCATGTTTATTTGTGGTATATTTTTGCATTTTGTATTTTGAAAGTCCCCTTCACTTCAGCGCCATATATTTATGCTGCAGTCTTCTATAAAATTAATGTCTATTGTAGATTATTGTAGTATCATTAATGTTTTATGTTAGCTCTATATTTTAGACACTTCCAGGGGGGAAATAATAATGGATATACATGCGTCCCGCTTTGACTGTATGGAAAGTGCAATAATGTGTTTGTGCTTCATGCTGGATGCAGTCAGTAGGAGTTAATAGTCTGACGTCTCAGTAAATAATACAGTCTAGAAGAACAGTACGGCCACCTCTCCTGGAGACCAGGGAGAAAGGTGCACAGAGCGCCTGTATTTTTTGTAGTGTTAGACTACTTTCACATCTGTGTTTTCCTTTCCGGTATTGAGATCCGTCATAGGACCTCAATACCAGAGGAAATTGCTTTTGTTTTGTCCTCATTCATTGTCAATGTGGACAGAATTAAACGTAACGGAGTGCGCCAGAATGCATTCCGTTCCATTTGGTTGCGCTCAAGTACCGGACAGAAAACTGCTGCAAGCAGCGGTTTTGTGTGCGTCGGGGGATACTGATCAAGACGGATCCGGCATAAAACACAATATAAGTCAATTATGCCGGATCCGTTTTCTCGGGCACGAAAAAATAAACGGATCTGGCACCCATTGACTTACAATGGTTTTAGTACAGGATCCATCTTGTTAATTTTAGAGATAATACAACTAGATCCATTCAGAACAGATGCAGATGGTTGTATTATCAGTAACAGAAGCGTTTTTGCTGATCCGGATTCAGCAAAAACTAAGATGTGAAAGTAGCCTTACCCTGCCATATCTGGGGATCCAAAGGATAAGTAGATGATCCCATGGCGCAAAGAACCAGCCTTTGTTGTCAACAGGAACTAGGTTTATTATTATAGCAGGTGGTACAGCGCGTTTCGGGGTAAAAGGACCCCTTCATCAGGTACATCCTTTGACTATGTGCCCTCTGAATCGATCTTATATCCAATAATTATTATTTTTTAATGCATTCGGCTATCCAATCATTTACATTTAGCGATCTGCCGTTATGTCATTTGTATTGATTGATTGTATACCCCTTTTAATGTATTCCATGAGTCAATCATTTATATTCATTTATTTATGTCTGCCGTTAATCTATAGTTTTTTTTACATTTATTTTATTCTCCATTTTTATAGTTTAGCCATTCATCAGTCACCTCCCTCCCCACCCAGCGTGTTCCAACACCCGGTCTCGCCTGCACACAGTTCTTGGGATCGTTGTGCGGCCGGCATGATCCTGCCTCCTACCCGCCCATACACTCCTACTGGGCTTTGCCCTCAGGGTCCTGTTGCCAGGACACCGAGCGATCATGTGACCGCTGTTCAGGTCACATGATCGCACTGTGTGCAGCGATGCTTCCGGAATCTTTCCCCAGCCGATCATCACTGCACTAATGATATATCTTCAATATTATATTAAAGTTTTCACATTCACTCGCCCGCATTGTATATGGTTATATATTATAAATATTCTATTGTATATTTTAAGGTGATTTGTGTCTAATACACCAAAGTGACATGTGGGCAGGCTTTGGACCTCGCCCTTCACTCCATTTTGTGCCTTTTGGCGTTTTTCTATGTATTTAAACATGTGTGTAGTGGAGGGCTGGGACAAGGTCCACCACCAACAGAGGCTGAGCTGCCCAAGTGTGCCCACGCCCCCGGGGCGTTCCTTGTAATTTTACCCCATCCAGAACCCCATCAGAACTCAGATCAGACGGAAAAGAATATGTAACGTTACATTACCCTACTATAATGGCATCATAATGGCATCAAATGTTGGGTGACAACTACTACACTGCACATTCATTACAGTACCATAGGGGTTGTCATAGTCCCCATTAGAACCTCAGATTACATCTGCTATAGCACCCAGCAAGTGAGGTTAAAAGTGTGTTGTTCCTCACTTGAATGGTGCAAACAGGGACCATTTTATCTCCTCACATAGAGACACAACCCTCTTATTGGTGACTAATACAGATGTAACGTTACATTATCCTACTTCATGAGATTTCCCTACCTCAAAACTTCCGGTCGCACTGCTAATGACGTGAGAAGGCGTTCCTGAGTTTTGACGATCTGCGCATGCGCAAACGGACAGTTTATGTAAAATCTCAGCGGAGTTCAGCTTCACACCGGGACACTGCGCATGCGCCGGCTGGAGTTAGCCGCGCATGCGCACTGGGCCGTAATATTTCCCTACTGAGGCTCTCCGGCGCATGCGCAATGTCCCGGTGTGCAGCTGAACTCCGCTGAGATTTTCTCTAAACTGTCCGTTTGCACATGCGCAGATCGTCAAAACTGAGGAACGCCTCCTAACATCATTAGCAGTGCGACCGGAAGTTAGGAGTAGGTAGGGAAATCTCCCGAAGTAGGGTAATGTAACTCTGTAACGTTACATTGCAGGAGCGGCAGCAGCAGCGACGTGGTCAGTGGCTTGCCTGCCGCCCAGACTGGCCTGCGCCCTGAGGCTGGAGCCTCCCGAGCCTCTGTGTCGGCCCAGCCCTGGTGTAATGTATCAGCAGTCTGTACCTGATGAAGGGGTCCTTTTACCCCGAAACGCGTTGTACCACCTGCTATAATAATAAACCTAGTTCCTGTTGACAACAAAGGCTGGTTCCTTACGCCGTGGGATCATCTCCTTATCATTTGGATCCATTTGCCTCCTCGGGGACTCCAGTCATCCCTATGTGGAAGTATCGTATCCCTGGCTGCATGACCATCCAATCTTTGGGTTTTCATCACCCTCTACTAAGCCTACACTAGTATTGTGCCTATCATTTGCACAACCTGTTCAGGCCCCCCAGAGCGTTTTGCTTGGGGGACACATGGGGGCAATGACCCCATTAATATGTGTATTTTGTATGGTTTTGCTCGTTTCCCCCCCCCCCCCCCCTTTTTCTTGCTTTCCCGCTCTTTTATTTCAGGTTTTATGAAAGGGTTAAGTCCTGTCAGAATCAGCTGGTTTTAGCCGGTCTCACCTGAGCCTTGGATGTCAAGCAGGGATCCTCTCTGATTGGTGCAGCTGGTTGCTGGGGGAGATTTCTGGACAGCTGATTGGTGTGGATGCCAGCGGCGGGAAAGTTTAGTCCTTAAAAAGAGGGTTTCGGCGCCGCTTCTGGGCCAGTTTTATCAAGACCGGATCGTCGCCCCGCCCTCCCTCCCTATTCTTATGCTTATGTCGCTTTGCTTTATTAGAGGGGCTGTATCACTCAGCTATTGCTGAGTGGATTTTGGTAATTATTGGAATTTTACATGGTTATTTATTTATAAATTTGAACTTTTCATTATTTATTAATTTATTTACCCTTAATAAAGCATTGCGGCCATTTTTATTCCAACACAAGGTGTCATGTCATTATTTTAGTATTTATTATGGTTTAGTTATTAAGTCTGAAATGGGTCATTTGCCTCCATGACAAGGTAAGCCTCCAATTTGGAGTCATTTAATATACTGTCTGACGTTATTACCCTATGGTGCGCCTGTCTCATTTTTCTTAGAAAAACACTGCCTGTTATATTGATATCTGGGGATCCAGCAGTACAATAAAGCTGTCACCTGTGATAAAATCCCCTCCTCGTCATTATGATGGCGATTATTTCAGAGCTGCCTGATGCATGGTCACATAAAAAGAACAAACACTAATAAAACCCATACCAATAACATGCCACATTCCCTTCAATAAATGAATAGACCATTAGGGTGCTTTCACACATTTTTATACAATGTTGTGTTTTTGTCACTTTTTGCAGCATATTTTTACCTGAATGGAAAGGACAACAGGCTCCAGCTCTTCATATTGCACTCTGACTCGTGATGCTGCCTGGTTGGCGTGGTTCTGCGTTTTTGCTACTACAGCACATATAGCTTGTCCAATGTATTTTACCTGAAGAAGACAGAAATGTACGTGCTCATAGATATACTATATGTGTGTGATAAAATCATAAAACAGTCATTTTTTAGCCATACCTCATGTTCTGCAAACAAATCAGAGTTGTTTATTCCCGGGACATCTGCCAAGGTTATTATATCAATCACTCCAGGTACTTTCAGTGCATCTTCTTTATGTATGGATCTGACAACAGAGAAGGAAGTAAATATACGGCATACATCGAGTACAGGTCAGAGACTAAACTATAATTTATTTAAAGGGAGCCTGTCAGTTCTTTTCTGCCCATTAACCTAATTGCAGGGCCAGATAGTGGACTGAAACACATGTGCAAACATATCTCTGTGACTGTGGAGAGGGGTCTTATTGCCCAAAAAATTCACTTAATCACAAATGCAAATTAGGTTGCAAGTGCCCAGTGGGGAGTGCTAAGCTTAGCAAGTGCTCAGACTCCTCAGTAAACCTTGCCCTACACTTCCCACTGAGCCTTGATTGTGTTGTCAGTGCAGAAGGACCATGGGAGCAGAGTAGGGTTTGGTGTGGGCATCGCAGAAGACAGTATGCGATCAACGCAGCGAAAGATTAACTCATGTCTACAGTCATCAGTCAAGCAGTGCAAAGGGACATGTAATATCTGGAGTTCATGATTTCTATTTAAAGGGGTTGTCCTATGAAAAATATTCTACAAGCTAGAAACAGGATCTGAAGACTTTTGTAATTGCATGTAATTAAAAATGTTGCATAGCCACTGAGTTATTCAATACAATCTATCTGTATAACACTATCTGCCTGTTTGCTCTTTTTCTTATTTCTTTGTCCTGCTCTCTGAGATGGCTGCACATGCTCAGTTTTATCCTTCAACTGCCTCCTGGCTGTAATAGGGAGAGAGCTGCAGCAGAAACGACACACCTCCTGAGCTACAGCAGAAACGACACACCTCCTGAGCTACAGCGGAAAAGACACACCTCCTGAGCTACAGCAGAAACGACACACCTCCTGAGCTACAGCAGAAACCGACACACCTCCTGAGCTACAGCAGAAACCGACACACCTCCTGAGCTACAGCAGAAACGACACACCTCCTGAGCTACAGCAGAAAGGACACTCCCCTTGAGCTGTCAGCTTGATATAAATCTAGCAGAGCAATGAATGAGGAGATCTCTGGATCCATGTGAGGTGCAGGGCTGGAGATTTTCATGTACTATATGATGTCTGATTTCATTTATTTATGTTAATTATGGGATAACCTCTGTAATTGAAGATATCATGAAACAGTTATGTATAATCTAGTAATATGACATACAATATCCTTTTTAAAGTGATGTGAATATGCTGATCAAAAAATAAGATACTTGTTATAACAGACCAATTGACAAGCCACTCCAGAACGTAAAGGGGACCCGTCAAGGGTGGGTGCTGACAAGCCACGGTTCTCATAAAACCTCTGGTAAGTCTGGTTGGATGATAGCATTTTGTCAGCCCTACAGAAATTAATTCAACATTTGCCCTAAGGGTAGACTTTATGACCACACAAACCAAGCATCTGCTTTGGGCTGCAGAGATTAGGGAGCCCTCTGCTGGCCTCAAGGAGCTGACAGAACAGGAGCCCAGAAAGTACTTCTCAGCTGTAGAACAGTAACAGAATTGACTAGATTAAAGTGCTAATCTGAGCATGGGTCTTAGTGGGGCTACTGGGGTGGAGCTAGTGGAGAAGAGGGGCGGAGCTTAGAAGTGCATAGGTTGCCCCCAGACATAACTTTTATTGGGGCCCCAGAAAAGCCAAATCGCCCCTGTGAGCACTACCACTGCATTCAGGAAGTGGACTCGGTAAGGGGGGCAATCATTTTCAGAATCATTGGGGCTCCAGCAGTCACACCACTCCTGTGGATAAGTAACACTACCTTTTTTTTAGATAACCCCTTTAAAGTGGTTCTCTGGAAACATTGAGTTTTAACCAAGTGCCCACAGTTTGCCTCGTTAAATAGAAATGTATACTTACCTGCTCCCTTCCGCTCGTGTCCATGTTCTGGTTCCTGCCTTTTTTTTCCTTCTTCATAGGCATGGTGACATGCTCCGCTGCACCCAATGACTGACTTCATCAGTGACATGGCCACAAGCAGCATATCACCACTGAAGCCAGTCATTGGTTGCAGTGGAGCATGTGATCATGCCCATGCAGCACTGGAAGAAAACAAGCCAGGAACTGGAATGTGGACACCAGGGAGGCAGCGTGGAGGACTGGTGAACCGGGATGCAGGTAAGTATGAAGCTTCTATTTACAGAGGCAGGCAGAAGGCACTTGGTAGAAACAGTATTCCTGGAAAACCCTTGTTTTCTGCTTTATGATGTACTGGAAAATACATTTAAACAGAACATTCACAATGACAGTTTCTCACAGAAGGAAAAAGAATTATATAAACGTCCATAACCTGTCATTCTTATAACACAGAAACTTACAGGATCTTAGCGTGATGTCTGTTGCTGGTCACTAATGCTAGAAAAAGTTCTCCCTCCACAGCAGATGTGTCTTCTTCATCATCAAACTCTTCTTCTACTATCGTTTGTAGGACATGAGTCTTACAAGCTCCTGACTGCTCATATTCATCCTTGTGTAGATTACTAAACTCTTCACTCTAGGATTAAGACATAGAATAAGGATGCTGGCATTTCATTCAGCTAGTATACCTAATTATTACTGTCCTCATAAAATCCCTTTGGGTGAATTCACATGTGGCAGATTTGTTGCAGAAATTTCTGTGACTGTTCCATTCATCTAAATGGGACTTGATGAAATCCATGTACATTCGGCAAAAACAATTCCATTGAATAATAGGGAATTTAATGTAATACACAATGCATTCAGAAAGTCTTCAGACCGCTTCACTTTTTGCATATTTTGTTACTTTGTAGCCTTGTGCTAAAATAAAAAAAGATCAAGTTTTTGCCCATTGTTTTGCACTCAATATCTTATAATGACAAAGTGAAAACAGAATATTCAAAATCTTTGCTAATTTATTGAAAAGGAAATACTAAAATCTTGCATTAACATTAGTCTTCTGATTCTTTACTCAGTACTTAGTTGAAACACTTTTGGCAGTGATTACACCCTTCAGTCTTTTTGGGTATGATGCTACAAGGTTTGCACACCTGGATTTGGGGATTTTCTGCCTTTATTCTCTGCAGATCTTCTTAAGCTCTGTCAGGTTTGATGAGGACCGTTGGTGGACAGTCATTTTCAGGTCTCTCCAGTGATGGTTGATTGGATTCAAGTCAGGGCCCTGGCTGGGCCACTCAAGGACATTGACAGAGTTGTCCTTTAGCCATCCCAGTGATGTCTTGGCTGTCTTAGAGTCACTGTCTTGTAGGAAGATAAACCTTCAGCCCAGTCTGAGGTCCATAGCACTGTAAATCAGGTTTGCATTAAGAATATCTCTGTATTTTGCTCCATTCAACTTTCCCTCAACTATGACTAGTCTCCCTGTCCAAGCTGCTGAAAAACACTCCCACAGTATGATGCTGCAACCACAATGCTTCACTGTAGGGATGGTATAGAGCAGTGCTTGGTTTCCTCCAGAGATAATGTTTAGAATTGAAATAAAAAAGTTCAATCTTGGTTTATGAGACTAGATATTCTTGTTTCTCACAAAGTGGTCCTGGTTGTTCCAAACTTCCACCATTTAAAGGGAACCCGTCATCAACTTTATGCTGACTGTACTGAAGGCAGTATAAAGTAGTGACAGAAATACTGATTTCAGCGGTGTGTCACTCATCAGCTAATAGTAAGTGGTTGCTGAGAACCAGCATCATAATTATTTCAGTTCAGGCCTTGAAAAAGAGTCAAATCTACCTTAGAAGAGTCCTGGTTATTCATAATCTCCTGCTCTCCCCGACCATCTGCTGATGGTTGGCAGTTCTCTCCTAGAGAGAAAGGGAGAAAACTAGGTAGAAGCCTCTCCGTCATCAGCAGATGGTCGGGGAGAGCAGGAATTCATGAATAACCAGAACTCTTCTCAGGTGGCCGTGACTCTTTTCAAGGCCTGAGCTGTAATGATTATGATGCTGGTTCTCGACAACCACTTACTTTTAGCTGATGTGTGACACACCGCTGACATCAGCATTTCTGTCAGTACTTTATACTGCCCTCAGTACGGTCAGCACAAAGTTGATGACAGGCTCACTTTAAGTGTTATGGAGGCCACTGGGATCTTGAGAACTTAAAGTGCAGCAGAAAATATTGTATCCTTCTCCAGATCTGTGCCTTCATCCAATCATGTCTCTGGGCTCTACAGGCAGTTCTTTCCTCCTCGTGGCTTGGTTTTTGCCCGGATATGCATTGTCACCTGTGAGACCTTATATAGACAGGGGTGTCTCTACAAATTATGTCCAATCAGCTGAAGTTACCACAGGTGGACTCCCAGCAACGTGTAGAAACACCTCAAAGATGATGAAGAGAAATGGAAGGTCCCCAGAGCTAAATTTCAAGTTTCATAGTTTTTCCTTTTTAATAAATTTGCAAACATTTCTCAAATTCCGTTTTCACATTCTTATTATGGAGTATTGAGTGCAGACTGATGGGGTGGCAACTAGATTTTTTAAAATTTATTTTAGCACAAGGGTGCAAAACAACAAAATGTGAAAAAAGTGAAAGGGTCAGAAGACTTTCTAAATCAAAGAAATTCCCTCAGGATTGGCCATCAAAAGCTGATCAGTGTGGGGTCTGACACCCCGCACTTGTGCCAATCAGCTGTTTGGTGTAAAGCAGATATGGAAACGGAATGCACACTGAGTAAATTCAGTTTTTTATGCTGACCCATTGAAGTGAATGGATCCGCATACAGGCCGCAAAAAAAAAAAAAACGACACAGAACCGTCACAAAATACATTCATGTGCATAGGCCTTTAATTATACCTATTTTGGTTTGTTTGTTTGTTTGTTTGTTGCACCTATTGCTATAGACAGATCAGGAGAATAGGATAACCAGTGCTAAGTCAAAATGCTAAATAATTTTAGTGGCCCCAATTGGAAGCACTTTTTAGCAGTCCAGTGTGTTAATGAGAGACTCACTACCAAGAGTGTACTTTTTTATACATACAGGAATAACAAATATGGTGGTTACACTTACAAAATCTAGGATAGAAACTGGCACGTCAAGGGAAAGGGGTCCTCTGAAATCATTGAACCAAACGTACTAATGTGTCTGCTCCCAAAATCTGTCTAGATTATTTTTAGCTGGGATATTCTTAAAGAAACCTGACATCATAGCTCTACAGATGATAGATATAGCACTATGAGAGATGCTCCCTGTTTGCAGAAAGGAGCTATGCTGTGAGCTGGCTGCTCACATAAGACAATCTGCTTGTAGATATTTGTTCATATTGATTATAACATAGTTGCGCTCCACCTGGATTTCTGTCTGTGGTAGGAAAACTCCTCAAATGATTCACTATCCAGGTGCTTCCTCTAGAAATGATACAACCACATATTGGGACAGCCAGGACCAGACATATGCTTGCTTCATAGTCACCCAGGGCCATGGCTAGGCACATGCTTACTCCTTCATATAGCCAGGACCAAGCATATGTTTGCTCATCCTGACAACCAGAATCAGAGTCACTGGCTAACTCGTTTTACTACTAATGCAGGGAGAGCCTGAGGAGCTGGAGACAAGGATAGGAGTGGTAATGGCTCTGGCTGTTACAATCACAGTGGCTTTCCTCACACCGTTGCTCCCTAGGGCCATGCAGTGAAAGGAGTGTGCACCCTTTCTTCTATTAGGGTGCACTCTGGTTCTTGGGCTGCTGCCTGATGGTAGTTGGGGTGCCTGTGATGTTAAGTGTCTGTATGGGTGCAAGGCAGGGCACGTGTAGTGCAATTGCCAGTGTATGGTATAACAAAAACAGGCCAGATGTAGCAGAACAAATGTCTCTTTTACTTAAGTGGCAAATGGGAGTTATAGTACATCCATTTACAGCAGACACAGTTCCAACTGTACACAGTGCAATTTTATCCCATATAGTGTTGTATGGATTTCTGCAAGGATGGAAGTTATGACCCTCTTCCCTCTGTCTCAGGTGTCTTCCTGCCAAAGCTATGGCAAACAATTGTACTTTTATAATGGTGGCAGTAGTGTCCACTGTGGTATACAGGGTCTTGAAGGCACATCTGGCCAGTATATTTCCAGGTGTAAAGGATGTCTTAACAGTGTTCTTCACAGCAGCAAAGTCAGAATGGCTGTAGTAGCAGGGTACCTATTCTTGGCTATGCAGATTCTAAGTTCTCCTTTATCTTCCTCTCTTTCTGTAGAACTTACAGAGATCTAAATTCTCACTCTATACTCCCAAGCTAGGGGTAGAGCCAGCTGCAACCTATCCTACAAGGGCTTAGCCAGAAATGTTAACCCAGGCAGTGACGTCCATACACGGCTACACTGGGTGCAATACACACCATAACAATGCATAACAATATATAAGAAACCATTTGCTTATACCCCCTGCTGTGGAGTATGATACTAATATTTGTGTTACACTTTGATATAGGCTTGATTTTATCCACTTTTTAGAAATGGTTGTGAAGATCAAGCTCCTAATAACAAAGAAACTCTGCAAATTGTTTTAGGGTAGGGTATCATATTTAGGAATAAAGCTGGAAATGCTGGAGATTACAATAACAGTTCAAAGACAGTGCGTGTTATACACTGTATATATACAAAACAGGTATTTAAGTACATACATGATCAGCATGGAATCCATTTGTAGTTCTCCGCTGAAAGCCATTTAATGAATTCTTGCTGTTTGAGGAATACCTGGCATAGTGAATGTCCTGTGGAATAGAGAAATGTGTCAAGGATTAGCAAATAGCAGCAGTTGGTCTGAAAACATAATTGGAAATAAATGGATTCAGAAACAGCAAATTTATGTGTTAGTTCCTCAACTCACAACTCACCAGATACCACCTGTACTGTACTAGATGTCTATACTACAATTAAAAAGCAAATTAGGCCAGGTTCATATTGTGTGTGCCCTATATCAGGTGCATGCTGCATACAAAGGTATACAACTATACTGTATACAGACAATTTTTTTTAATTGATGGATGTATTGCATGACTATGGCAGAATGATCATGCATCAGCAGTTCGGGATGACAGAAAGCTTAGTCACTGAAACAGAGCAGAAAATCTATGACTCACGTGGACATCGTTGTGTAGAAAGTGCATTGTCTTCTTCAGTTCCTTGGACACTTCAAGGTAGAACTTGAAGAAAAAGCTGATAGTCAGGATTTTCTCATTCTCCATCATCCCAATTAAAGCTGATTCTTTCACTGGGACCTCTTCCAGGAATAATTTACAGGCATCATCAAGCATTGTCTCGTTCCAGTGCCTGTGGTAGATAAGGTGTTCATCAGCCGGGAATCCATGTGTAGTGCAGTACCAGTATGTACTATTACACCTGAATAACTTTTATTATCCATATATATCCCCACCTGCATGTCTCTGTTCCTTTTTATTTATTTTACACATTTTCACATGGATCAAAGATATTTATTATTTTGAAATCATTAAAATGGTGCACCTCACTCATCATCTATTCCTCTTGTTAATAAAACACAAAGACATTAAAGGGTTACTAAATAACTTTTACCGTTAAAGAGTCGCTGTACTTTCATACAATTTAATTTAATAGAGAATGATGTAATTAGCAAATTTCTAAATATCTTCATTTTAAAAATCAGCTTGCATCAGCTTTGTGAACTCCTTAGAAGAAAAAAATATATAGTGGGAAGTAAGGGAAGTGCAGTACACTGTAAAGAGACTCCCCCTATTTGTGAGAGAAATGCATCTAGCTATGCAGCTAAAGAGGGAAATAATATGGCTTAGGAAGATATTCGTGGAGCCCAAAAAAGACTTATTCCTTCACAGTTATGATTCTACAATGAAGCACAGCCATTATGCAAACTTGTCTGCTGTTTTTCTTTTGTTGATCTAAGGCTCAGTTCCCAAGTTATGATATTTTTTCCCAATATGCAAATTAGGCATTTGGTTCAATGAGGGCATCTTCATTGCTCTTGTTGCTCCCAAGCTTCGCTCATTTCTGGTCCAGCCACTCTCTTGCTGCTTTGACACTGCCTGGCCCTGTCAGTCAAAGCAGCCAGGGAGAGGCCACAGCATGGAGATGAGCTTGGGTGGAACAAGAGCAATGGTGATGCCCTCATTGCACCGAATACCTAATTTGCTTATTGGGAAAAAGTATAATAACTCGGGAACAGAGCTTTAGATCAACACAGTGTTTTAATCAGGTGAACTACAATTATGTGTATATGCAAATAGTTGGATAGGGAGGTTCACAGGTGATAGATTCCCTTTAGGCCTCTTTCACACTACCGTTTTTTTTTTTTCCGTTTTGTGGGCCATTTTTTGCTGTCCGTATACGGTCCGTATACGGAACTATTCATTTCAATGGTTCCGCAAAAAAAAGGAATGTACTCCGTTTGCATTCTGTTTCCGTATTTCCGTTTTTCCGTTCCGTTGAAAGATAGAACATGTCCTATTATAATTGCCCGCAAATCACGTTCCGTGGCTCCATTCAAGTCAATGGGTCCGCAAAAAAAAAGGAACACATACGGAAATGCATCTGTATGTCTTCCGTATTCGTTCCGTTTTTGCGGAACCATCTATTGAAAATGTTATGCCCAGCCCAATTTTTTCTATGTAATTGCTGTATACTGTATATGCCATACGGAAAAACGGAACGGAAACACAACCGAAACAAAAAAACGGAACAATGGATCCGTGAAAAACGAACCGCAAAACACTGAAATAACCATACGGTAGTGTGAAAGAGGCCTTAAATAGGGAGCAAATGTGGGGAAAATTGGCCTCTACTTCAGTTTTTTTTTTTTTTGCCTTCCTCTGGATCAACTTGCAGGATAACAGGCTGAACTGGATGGAACTGGATGGACAGATGTCTTTTTTTCAGCCTTATAAACTATGTTAATCTACTTTCACACTTGCGG
Organism: Bufo bufo; assembly: GCF_905171765.1. NCBI lineage: Eukaryota > Metazoa > Chordata > Amphibia > Anura > Bufonidae > Bufo > Bufo bufo. The sequence continues at coordinate 143,026,500 of NC_053395.1, read as the reverse complement.
CAGGACGGATCCGACAGGCTGTTCACCATAGTCAATGGGGACAGAGCGGCGGTCCGGCGGCACGGCGAAATATCGGAAGGACGGATCCGACATGGGGAACAGCCTGTCGGATCCGTCCTGCCGCAAGTGTGAAAGTACCCTTACTATGTAAATTTAGGTGTGTTTTCTTTTCTGTTTTCCTTTTCTTGTTGCAGTATTATGTTTCATGTAGGTTTTATGTTTCAAAACTAGAAATCTTCCAACATTATCAAAACCTCTTAGCAACCACTGAATGTACATATGTTAAGAACTGTATGGAGTGGGAGTGGGAGTGGGTGCATGAGCTGACATACATAGTGGGTGCCACCATAAACACACCCACCTGGCAAGGCTGGGACTGGAGGTCCAATTCTGGTTGTTTTTCCCATCAGATGCCACAGTCAACAGCAACAGCAGCATCTAAGCGGTTAGATAGAGGGAGTGTTCACCCTCTTTCCTCTAATTAGCGCCTGTGAGACCTAATTGTAGGGTACTGAATGGTTTCTGTGAAAGTTAGGCACCTTCTGAAGGCCCCCTGGACTGCCATGTTATGGTTCCTATTATACCCTACCTCTGGTAGGATGTAACAAAATGCCTGTAAAATTGCTATTCACGGCAATACAGAAGTTGCAAGATCGCAGGTTCAAGTCCTCCTAATTAAAAAACGGTTTCCGTGCCACATATTAAAAAAAAATGTCTGAAATATTAAAATATCATTATTTATTACGTGTTGAACACCATAACAAAATATCCAATGAAACTACAGCTATGGGTGTCAGAATTTGGTGACACAAAGCAATCTATTTTTTGTTTTAAAAAAGGGGTTTATTTTTGTAAAGTTGACAAATATAACAAAAACTATGCATATAAAGTTGGTATCATATGATATGCCATTATCGTAGTGACCCACAGAATAAAATTAACCTGTCACTTTTATCACACTGAATGCTGTAAAAATGAAAGCCAACATACAAAGGTGTATTTGCAGGGTTTTCAATAATATTATAATATATTAGATCAACTATAAATGGTCTCTTTAAAAGTACAACTCGCTCTGCAATAAAATAAGCCCTCTTACAACCCTGGCAATGGAAAAATAAAAAAGTTATGACTCTTTGATAGCTGGGAGGTAAAAAATTTAAGTTTGCCCCCAAAATTTGCTTGGTTTTAAAGTGGTTCAAATATTGCCATTGATATTGTTTCCTTCACAACTGAGAAGGAAATGAAGCAGATAGTTGATAAAGGACATTCACAAAGTCACCCAGAAAAAGTCAGAGAGCACAACTGACACTATAGGTGTAAGGACAGACTTATGACGAACAGAACTATATAGTGACACATGGGAAGGAAAGTCAATGGCAGGCTGATTTCAGAGTACATTCCAGAATTTGCAGGGACATTGCAAAAATGAATTCCTATCAAGCAGACACAAGGGGTCCATTCTGAACAATGCTACTTGAAATTTGGATTTTTGGATGTTTATTATCGTTCCTAAACAGTGTGGCGATACATACCTACCAACAAGGTGTTCACTGACACATTTTGCAAAAATACAGGCTGATTCTGATCCTCCATAATAAATATTTATGGATATAATTAAGTCTGTTCCTTCTTTCAAATTGACCTTCATGGCAGCAATGTCAACTGGAGCTGTACTTCCCCACTTCTGCAGCTGCCTGAATGCTGAAACAAATTCACCCTGCAAACATATACAGACAGATACAATAGTGTTAGGTCAGAAAAGCATCAAGTCTGTATGAGCTTTTCATTCTTGACAATAATAAGAAGAGATATTGAAAATGGTAAGGAATTGAAAAACAGAGTGTCAGGAATAAGGACTGCCTTATTCCTAGTTATTAGAATGTTTGCTGTGATAATATATGTTTTATGGTTATGTGTTGTGGTGTAACATGTTCTGGTGTGATTCACATATATATACAGTATGTATTTATGTATTTGTGTTGCCAGGCCAGCAGCCATTAATTAATTGGTTTAAGGCTGCATATAGGCCGAGATGTCTGCCTCATACCTGGGAAATCAGCAGCCTGCTCCCAGGGGGGTAGTTAGCACAGAGATGCTAACGAGGATGGGCCCGTTTGCTGGTCACACTTGGGACAAGGGACAGCAGACTCTCAGGCGCCTTGTGTCAGCATGGGGGCTTCCTAACCATAGCATTAACCATAATCCGTAATCCTTCATAACTTGTTCAGGAGGGATCGGATGTCCCCAAAATCTAGCTTATCATCTCTGGTATAATGGGGGCATCGGATGGACACCAGACATGGCATATCAACTCGCCTTCATCGTCTTAAAGGGCTTCTGTCACCCCACTAAACTGTTTTTTTTTTTTTGGTTGCTTTTAATCCCTATATTGCGATTTATGCATACATACTGTAATCTTTTGGTTCAGCAGATTATGTTAAAAACGTACTTTTATAATATGTAAATTACCTGTCTACCAGCAAGTAGGGCGGCTACTTGCTGGTAGCAGCTGCATCCTCCTATCATAATGACGCCCCCTCCGCATGTTGATTGACAGGGCCAGCGAACGGGATCTTTCTCTGCTGGCCCTGTTTGCATTCAAAATCTGTCGCCTGCACCGTACCTGTCTTCAGTCGGCGCAGGCGCACTGAGAGGCGGACGCTCGCTCGGCCGCTCCATCCTCAATGAGCCTGACGTCACATCTACACCCGGCGCAGGCGCATTGAGGAAGGAGCGCCGAGCGAGCGTCCCCCTTCTCAATGCGCCTGCGATTTGATATTTTCGTACCTGTTCCCTAGTTGGCCAGGGGCCGGCTGCATGAGTAATGTAACTTGGCCCAGAGGGGCTGAGTCGGAGATGGGAGTGAGAATCCCCCCAGGTCTGCCCCTGGAGGAAAGGCATAAAAATGCAATTCCTGTATATTTGGGTATCACAAAGTGGGAGATCCAATCGAATCCATCGTGCTGCCCCATAGAAATGAATGGGTCCGCAAGAACTGCGGACCTGTGAATGGACCCTTAGACCCCTTGCAGACGAGCGTGTCCAGATTAGTTCCAGATGCGTCCTGGTGCAGTCCAGCAAACCCGCGCGAGTAGGTATGCAATTGCAGTAAGTTTTGACTGCGATTGCGTTCCGTTGTTCAGTTTTTATCGCGCGAGATCATGATTTGTTATTGTGGTTATTACAGTAAATGTGCAAATCTGACATGTGTCACTTTATGACGTAATAACGTTAAAATGCTTTGACTTATCCAGGCCATTATGAGATTGTTTTCTCGTCACATATTGTACTTCATGACAGTAGTAAAATGAAGTAAAAAAAAATTCTTATTTATTTATAAAAAAAAAAACAAATTTACAAAAAAAATTTAACATTTTGCAAAGTTTCAATTTCTATACTTTTATAATAGATAGTAATAACTCCAAAAAATAGTTACTACTTTACATTCCCCATATGTCTACTGCCTGTTTTGATAATTTTGTGAATGTAATTTTTTATTTTTTTTGTGGACGTTAGGTGTTTCACAAGAATTAATGGAAAATGGAGATGAAATTTCAGAATTTCACTTTTTTGGCAGATTTACCATTTTAATCAATTTTTTTCCACTAACAAAGCAAGGGTCAACAGCCAAACCAAAACTCAATATTTATTGCCCTGATTCTGTAGTTTACAGAAACACCCCATATGTGGTCGTAAACTGCTGTACGGGCACACGGCACTGCGCAGAAGGAAAGGAACGCCATATGGTTTTGGAAAGCAGATTTCACTGGGATAATTTTAAGCTACCATGTCACATTTGAAGACCCCCTGATGCACCCCTAGAGAAGAAACTCCCAAAAATTGACCCAATTTTAGAAACTACACCCCTCAAGGTATTCAAAATTGATTTTATAAACTTTGTTAACCCTTTAGGTATTCCACAAGATTTAATGGAAAATGGAGATGAAATTTCAGAATTTCACTTTTTTGGCAGATTTTCCATTTTAATCAATTTTTTTCCAATAACAAAGCAATGGTTAACATGTCCTGCTGCTGCTAGGAAGAAGGTAAGTATGTGGTGTTTATTTTTTTACATTCTGTGAGGGGCACAATGTGGGCATATTACTGGGTGGTACAATGTGGGTATATTACTGGGTGGCACAATGTGGGCATATTAATGGAGGGGCACAATATGGGCATATTACTGGAGGGGCACATAACTGGGCATATTACTGGGGGCACAGCTGGGCATAATTCTGTGAAGGAGGCACAATGTGTGCATAAATACTGTGAGGTGGCATGAAGGGGGAATAATTACTAGTGTGGGGCATTAAGTGTACTGGGTGGAATTAGGTGTATAGTCATGTTTTGGGCTGAGTTATAGGCGTGGCCTTGCGTGGAATTCGCTATTATTTTCTTGATTGCTAAAATCGGCAATGTAATATTCACGTGAAGCGCACGCAATACAGGCGTGGGTCACTTTTGCTTCATTTTCCAAGCTGCTATAAGTTTCCTGAGACTGGAGAAAATGTTTGGAACGGCAGAACATAAAAAATGGCATTATATGCAGATAGAGTGCTCCAATATATTCGCAATTGTGCTAATCGGCAATTAATGATGCCCATTTTTTGCCGCAATACGTGAAACTTCACATTTTAGCAGGTCTGACTACATATTACTGATTGGTGCACTAAGTACTGTTGTGACATCACAGCACTATGTCTGTAGCATGTATGTATGGACAGCAGAACCTATCAGCTACACTATATCACAATCTAACCTACACTGACTATCTGCCACTAACTATCTGTAATATATATATATATATATATATATATATATATATATATATATATAAGCTAACTAACTATCTAATGTAATGACACCGTAAAGCACAGAGCTCAGCAATGACACTGCTGTCTCTCTCAGAACTCCATAAAACTACAGAAAATGGCTGCTGTGGAGGTTCTTATATAGTAAGGGGTAGGCAACTTTCTTATTGGTTGCTAGGGATGTTGCTAAGCTCAGACAAAGATATTGCAGCCTTCTCATTGGTCCATAAGCAAGAAGCAGGGAGGGATCATGGGATCCCTTCAGATGAAAAAATAAATCTAGAATTTTCAAAAATACGAATATATAGCACTATATTCAAAATATTTGCGAATTCTCGAAAAGCCAATATTCTTGATTAATATTCGCTATTTGAATATTCACGCCCAACACTAATTAAAACCAGGATACCTCTAAGTCTGTGTACAACACAGTGGAATATGTTGGCATTATAAAGGAAATAATTAAGAATAAATGCCTCCAATAATACTTTAGCAGAGGGCAACAGATTATTGGTTTGGTTGGCAAGGGAAGGAGATTCGGCATGGACAGGAAGTGGGAAAAGAATATGGCTCCATTGTGTGTACGTAGGTATAAAGACTGAGTGTGTAGTTCAATAAGTGACAGAGCTGAGTTCCAGGGCAGTCAGGTTGGGGAAGGAGAGAAAGCTAAGCCTTGTGGGCCCAGTGCAGAATATGGGTAGCAAAGCATCAGAACCAGCCAGACACATTAATCATTAGATAACCCCTTTGAAGGATCACAGGAGTGTAATAGACTCAGCACTGCTGAGGAACACAGGCAAGACGCATCCCAGGATAGACATCACCAGAAAAAGGCACCTGCTGAATGCAGAGCTGTCCGGAAGTTGTCCACAGCTCCGTCACTAGTGATTGCTCAAGTTGCAGAGATTATATTATCCTGATCCCAGATCCCAAGCCCCCCCCCCCCCCCCCCCAACAACGGAGTGCCCTGGCATCCAATCCAGAAAGCACTAGAGCTGTCACTCAGAGCAGGATGGAGAGGGTGGGAAGCATTCAGAGCCCTGAACATAGAGAAACTGCCTCTGGGACACTTGTGATTGCATGAGGATGGGGTACTTTGATTTCTCATGTATAGTGATTTGATTTCTCTATATAGTGCTATCAGCCAGTGGCTTACTAAGGGGGGGGGGGGGGGGGCAGTCCGTCCCAGGTGCCAGCTGTCAGGAGCTAGTGGTCCTTTCACTCATTGACTGTGCTCAGCCCCCCGATCTCCTCTCCTCCAGGTCTGGCACAGCAGTGATGTCATAATATGAGGGTCACTGGGGGTCATTATACTGTATAGGGGCACCGGTGGTCATTATACTGTGTGTGTGGGCAGGATCAATGGGGGTCATTATACTCTGAGGGGCCACAGGGGGGGACTATACTGTAAAGGCGAGCTAGGAAGATAATCTGCACAGCACTGTGGCAGCTTTCTAATGTGTATAACATTTAATATGTCAGAGGTTAAATGAGTTTAAATGTAAAAATTTCTTCTTTTTTTTCCGTATGGGGCCAGAAAAAGGACCCACCCTTGGTGCCAAATACCTTAGGCACCCACTGCTGTCAGCAGTTCTAAGGGCACAATCTGCTGACATACTCCCTTTTATATTCCCTGTATTTGGATGTATTTGGTTTGCAATCAATTGTCAAAGCAACAATAAGGAAACTGAGCGGCTTCCGACTGTACTTCATGGTTCTTGTTACGTGAAGGATTATCAAACAATATATTCATAGTGAGTTCAAGAAGAAGTGTACACAGTTAACCAAAGTTACTGGTGATTAATCACTATTAAATAAATGCAAAAGACTGATAAAATCCATCTACAAATTTGCCATAGCTGTAAGGTGTGTCAGGTTATAATATGAATTGTAAAAGGTGGTGATCAATGGAATAGATTTATATACGGTACAGTGACCAGCCAATGATAAAAAAAAATGCAACCTAAATGACGGATGAGTCAGCGGTCAAAAGAGAACCTACACGGCAAAAAAAGATAGAACGGGGTTTGCATTGCAAGTGTAACATAAATGAAGTAGGAGCAAACCTCAGTAATGACTAGATGTAAAATATCCTAAATTAAGTGGCGTATAGGTGAAAAAGAGCAGAGACTCACCAAAAAAAGACCTTGTGCTATATCACCCAGGATGGCGCTACCCCAACGCGCGTTTCGGCGTGCCTTCGTCCGGGGGTTGTGTAGGTTCTCTTTTGACCGCTGACTCATCCGACATTTAGGTTGCATTTTTTTGATCATTGGCTGGTCACTGTACCGTATATAAATCTATTCCATTGATCACCACCTTTTACATTTGACACGTGTGCTATCCCAGGGTGGCGCTCTTTTTCTGCTTCCATTCACTTTTTAACGGCATATCACTTATTGCTTTATATATATATTTTTTACTCATGTTACAATAAAATTATATTTTTACTTTTGGTACTATGAGCTCTGTTTTCTTGTTTTTTCGCCTGTTTCACTCGGGAGGTAGTACCGAGTTACAACTACGGGTGTCCTTTTGGTTTTATTGGGTGGACACTGTTTTCCATTTTTTATCAATTGGACACCTTTGGTCTTTATTGCTTTTTATAATATGAATTGGCATATGGTGGTCAGCGAACTTTTAAAACTATACATGTAAAAAGATTTGACTTTAATATAAACATAAAACAGGAAAGGAAAATGATTAGTCCAAGGTTTATGGAGCCATAATATGGAACCCATAGATATCTACGAGCCCTACCGAACCTCCATATGCCAACATTTTCACTGTGTTGCAGCAAATGAAGTTTCTAGTTACTTTGGTTTCCATTCCATATGTGTACTGAATTCCTGGTTGGTTGTTGTCATTATAAACGGCCAAGAAGCTTTTTGTCAGACACATCCCTGACAGCTGATCTGAGTGCACATAAAGCAGTAGGACAGTTCAGTTCTTCCTGAATCAGATTGCTGGAAATGGACTGTTGCAAAAATGACACTTCTTAGAATGCATTCAACAGAGGAAGTTTTTGGCAAACATTAAAGGGGTTGTCCGGGTTCATAACTGAAGCTGGGCATAAGCTCCCCTTCACTCATTTAGGATACTTTCACTTCCGTCTTGATAATACAACCATCTGCATCCGTTATGAATCGATCCGGTTGTATTATCTTTAACATAGCCAAGACGGATCCGTCATAAACTCAATTGAAAGCCAATGGGGGACAGATCCATTTACTATTGTGTCAGAGAAAACGGATCCAACCCCATTGACTTACATTGTGTGTCAGGACGGATCTATCTTGCTCCACACCACATCGCGGACAGATAAACGCTGCTTGCAGTGGGATTCTGTCCGCCATGGGGAAGCAACCAAATGGAACGGTAAGCATTCTGGTGCACTCCGTTTCGTTCAGTTCAGTTTTGTCCCCAACAACAATGAATGGGGACAAAACAGAAGTGTTTTCCCCTACTATTGAGATCCTGTGACAGATCTCAATAGCGGAAAGGGAAAGCGCAAGTGTGAAAGCAGCCTTAGCCTGTATCAGTGGAGCTTCGGAGAATTTCTAGCTCCAATGCTCCCCCTTGCCTTGCTCTGCATAGCGCAGGTGACATACCGGACTTCTTATGGCCATGATAAACAGAGGTTTCCACATAGCAGTGAGCCCAGTGACATCACCGACATAAATGGGCGGTCTTTAGCACTGCCCTAGGCTGTTTTACAGGCTAGGGCAGCGCTAAAGACCGCTCATTAGTGTCGTGATATCAACAGGATCACTGCTAGGATGAAGCCACCGCCTAGCATACTCAGAAAAAGCCAGGTACGTCACTGGCAGTAGACAAAAAGCCCTTGCGCCCTTCTTTGATGCTCTACTGATACAGATTAAATGTGTGAAGGGGAGCAGATGTCCAGGTTCAGCTCTGAACCTGGACAACCCCTTGAAGTCAGCCAGGAATACTGGACAATTTCAGCTCTGAAGCCCAGTGAATTGTGAACATAGCTTAAATTATAATACATTATGTATATCAGGATCTTTGCAAAAAAAAGTAATGCAAGAAATTTACGTTTTAAGTTGCTAAAAATGTCACAGTGAGGAACAGAAGTATTTGATCATGGAGAGGTCTGAAATTCACATTGTAGGAGACAAAAAAAAATAATAATCTGGAAATCACATTGTATGATTTTTAAAGAATTTATTTGTCTTGCACTGCTGAACATAAGTATTTGAACACTTGAGAAACAATAAGAATTCTGGGTCTCAAAGACCTGTTACTGTGCCCTTGAAAAGTCCACCTCTACTCCACTCATTAATCTAACTAAGTAGAACCTGTCTGAGCTCTTTAAAGACCCCTGTCCACCCCACAGCCAGTCAGACGCTAACTACTACCCTGGGCAAGACCAAAGAGCTGTCAAAAGACGCCAGATACAAAATTGTGGACCTCCACAAGGCTGGAAAGGGCTACGGGGCAATTGCCAAGCAGCTTGGGGAAAATAGATCAACTGTTGGAGCAATTGTTAGAAAATGGAAGAGGCTAAAGACGACTGTCAGTCTCCATGCAATATGTCACCTCATGGGGTATCACTGATGATAAGAAAGGTGAGGAATTAGCCCAGGATGAGCTGGTCAATGACATGAAGAGAGCTGGGACCACAGTTTCAAAAGTCACTGTCGGTAGAACACTACGCTGTCATGGTTTTAAATCATGCATTGTACAGAAGGTTCCCCTGCTCAAGTCATCTCAGGCCCGTCTGAAGTTTGCCAATGACCATCTGGATGATCCAGAGGAGACATGGGAGAAAGTCATGTGGTCAAATGAGACCAAAGTAGAACTTTTTGGTCTAAACTTCACTCGTCGTGTTTGGAGGAAAAAGAAGGATGAGTTGCATCCCAAGAACACCATCCCTACTGTGAAGCATGCGGGTGGTAACATCATGCTTTGGGGGTGCTTTTCTGTGAAGGGGACAGGACGACTGCACTGTATTAAGGAGAGAATGAATGGGGCCATTTATTGTGAGATTTTGAGCAACAACCTCCTTCCCTCAGTCAGAGCATTAAAGATGGGTCATGGCTGGGTCTTCCAACATGACAACGACCCAAAGCACACAGCCAGGATAACCAAGGAGTGGCTCCGTAAGAAGCATATCAAGGTTTATGCAGTGGCCTAGCCAGTCTCCAGACCTAAATCCAATAGAACATCTTTGGAGGGAGCTGAAACTCTGTGTTGCTCAGCGACAGCCCCGAAACCTAACAGATCTAGAGGAGATCTGTGTGGAGGAGCGGGCCAAAATCCCTGTTGCAGTGCGTGCAAACCTGGACAAGAACTACAGGAAACGTTTGACCTCTGTAATTACAAACAAAGGCTTCTGTACCAAATATTAACACTGATTTTCTCAGGTGTTCACATACTTATGTTCAGCAGTGCAAGACAAATAAATTCTTTAAAAATCATACAATGTGATTTACAGATTTTTTTTTTTTTATTCTGTCTCTCAGAGTGGGAATGCACCTACAATCTGAATTTCAGACCCCTCCATGATTTCTAAGTGGGAGAACTTGCAAAATCGCTCAAATACATCTGTTCCTCACTGTATGTAAACTATAAATTTGTGTCTGAAGTTGGACGTGATTTAAACTGAAATAAATATAAGACAGTGACTGGCGTTTCCATATGCCAGTCCTGATTCCTCTGCGCCGGAGTGAGATGCGTCTAATTTATTGATAGGCAGATGCCTCCTAATAAATTAGGCACATCTCTGGCACTCTGTGTGCCAGAAACTGAAGTCTACACCAGCTAGGGGCTGCAGTATGCTTCAGCTATGACTTGCCCCACTTTCTGATGTAAGTTATAGTAAATCTGGTAAGTTGAATCTCCTTGCTGTGTCCAGGTCTTTTTATGTTTTATGTGATTGTCTTGGTTGTGTGTGATAGAGTCTCTAGTGGGTTGTGGACTTTGTGAGTGGTAAATCAAATCATGAGTACGGTGTGATATTGAGAGTGGGTACACATGGTGTGTTCTGTATGAGATTGCAAAAATATACAGGGGCTATATTGATGTGACAAATAGATTACGGGGTTATCAAGGGGGCAGTATTCGTGAAGAAATGGGCGTGGGGATATTATGATGTTATGCGCCTATTTATAGTTGGGATATTGTGAGGGGACTTATATCACAGTATTTCCTATATGATGGATGTTTAATAATTCACCTTTTGTGCTTTTTTGAGCACATTATTATTATGTCTCACTTATTATATATTTTTCATTTATTATTCTTTTATAAAAACTTTTTCTCCCTGTATGCACAATGTTGAGTATCACAGAGAGATAAATAGTCGAGCACGTCACTTCCAACCCCTTTCGGTTGGGTTAAATTGTTAATTTTGTGCTACACTAGTCTAATATAATCAATCAACCCCTTTGGGGTCGATCTAGATTGCTGATTATATGTGCTGCACCAGTCCATTATGCATGTCAATGCAGATTGCATATGTATTCACTTATTAAATATTTATATATTTTTTCACAGGTAATACATTTTTATTTATAGTTCTTATATTCTCTTTAAAAAAAGACTCTGTTGCGCAAGCATCAAAATCTTCCTGTCCTCATATCCCAGCTCTGTTTTTAAAATACTGAACTATTGTATAGTCCAGTGTATATGACGACTGGATTGTACAGTACTACCCCTGTATGGTGCGTGGCATGTGTGTAGCGCAATCGCGCTGCACATTCAAGCACCATACTGATATATATATATATATATATATATATATATATATAATACCACAAATATTGCAGCAGCACAGTCAGAAGTTGTGCACTGGGTGCAAAAAATCCTCACAGAGGCAGGCTTCTCCTCCAAGATATATATTTAACGAATGAAGAGGCAGCACTTCCAGTTTTTGGTGATAGGGTGACGACCCCAAACTTTATTCCCAGCAACGTTTCAGCCTTCTCAATGAGGCCTTTGTAGCTTGACAAAGGCCTCATTGAGAAGGCTGAAACGTTGCTGGGAATAAAGTTTGGGGTCGTCACCCTATCACCAAAAACTGGAAGTGCTGCCTCTTCATTCGTTAAATATATATATATATATTAAAAACAACTAAAATCTAAAAATAATAAAAATAATGAGAGATGTTGCATTTCAGTCATGATCAGCAATAGGTCCATTTGATCTGTTGTGTATCTTGTTTCTCATAACAGGTGTCTATGTTTGTTACCTCTGTCTCTAGGATGCTGCATTAATATATTGTATATTGCACTTGAAACACACCATTTGGAGTGAATTTATATCTGTATGACTATGAACTGATGGCCGATTTATATTGGGTCTGGATTTTGTAAATACAATTATGGTGTATGCAACTATAATGGTAGCCGGTCCGCATGCCCTCACCCAACATGGTGTTTGCGGAGCGCCCGACATTCCACGCATGCGCCGTGCTGGGGCGCCGCCCTCCGCTCCTGGGTGATGATCATCGCGCAGTAAGTGCGTGACCTCCCTCCTCCGGACCGGCGTGGCGTGGCCTGTGGCGCGGCGTTCATGGTGGAGTGCCGGACGCCATGTACAGAGCACTCACCATGTGATAGCACTCAGGTGAGTTGAAATAGACGGATGGCAGGCTAGCCAATGATATCAGTGCTTTGATTGAATGACAGCCCACCAGCAAATAAGATACAGTTGTCCCACCTACTTAAGGGACTACCCTCACCACACCAACCAGTACCCCTTGAAAAAGCTGTACACGAAACGTGCGTTGGGGAGTGGACCGGTGGTGTTGCTGTACGGTATACTATAACTGTGTGGTCAGTATTTTTCTATGTGCTGGTTATAACTCTATTTACCCTATTGCCTCAGTTAGCCATCTGTGGTGTGTATTATCACTCCCATCCTGGTATCTGTTGTACAAATAATGCATTTAGGTAAATTTTGCAAATTTTGAGCCATAGTGTGTAGGTATAACATACCTTCTTTGTGATGACCAATCAGGAAGGTTTTTGCACGTGCACTTTATTTATATATACCGGCAGTTCACCATCGGTCCCCTTGGTTTTTAATATGTACTGTGACCTGTATTAAATGTTTTAGTGTGACTTGTGTCAATCATGTGTCTTTTTGTGATTTTCTAATAAAATTATGTTATTTTTTGACTATTTTTGTACCATTAGTGTTATTTGTAATATATTTGACCCACTCCTTTTGGTCGGTTTTCGGGCTGCAGTAAGCTCTGCCCCTCCCACTAAGACCCACTCCTTTAAATTGGCACTTTAGAAAAGTAAGCAAGAAGCTGTAAGGCTGGTTTCACATGGGCGTTGCAGATTGGGGCCGGATGCGTTCAGAGTGCGTTCAGTGAAACTCGCACTATTTTGCAAGCAAGTTCAGTCAGTTTTGTCTGCGGTTGCGTTTAGTTGTTCAGTTTTTTCCACGCGGGTGCAATGCGTTTTGATGCGTTTTTCACGCGCGTGATAAAAAACTGAATGTTTACAAACAACATCTCTTAGCAACCATCAGTGAAAAACGCATTGCACCCGCACTTGCTTGCCGATGCAATGCGTTTTTCACGCAGCCCCATTCTCTTCTATGGGGCCAGGGCTGCGTGAAAAACGCTGAATATAGAACATGCTGCGATTTTCACGCAACGCAGAACTGATGCGTGAAAAACAACGCTCATGTACACAGACCCATAGAAATGAATTGGTCAGGATTCAGTGCGGGTGCTATGCGTTCACGTCACGCATTGCACCCGCGCGAAAAACTCGCTCGTGTGAAAGGGACCTAAAGGTTGCACATTATTGCACACATATAACTCGTGCCATAGTTTGCAACTTTTTAACATCATTATTGTGGTATAGTGTGGTGAGTGCCCCTCACTATGTTTTTAAAACGTAAACAGCCCCATCCAACTTTTTTTATTGTGTAGGAACATTCAATCACAGCACGATTATTCTGGCTTTTTGACAAAAACAAGATAAAACCTGAAAAATTCCTGGGATGTGGATGACTACTATTTTTCAGGCATTGTGCACATCTTTACTATTAGCAGAATTGCCAACGATTGCTCTAAATATACAGAAAATACATGTATTTCATATATATAAATATACCTTTTTAGAGAAGGGGATATTAATTGAAATAAGAATCTCTTCTGCCCTCAAAGCTGCTGACTCATCAAACAACAACTGTTTTAAGGTTACTTGACGTCTCTTGTCTGCAAAAAAACAATTCAGAAATCATTAACATATTATAGAACAGCCCATATCACTGCATAATTAGGTAGATAAGACAAACAGGACTATGAGAAATGGGGTTACAACCACCGTGGGGGCAGAAATGCTGACCATATTAATCCTCCAATATGTAACTGCAATAAAAGGCTGGAGGCTGATTACATATGGCTGAGGGCTGATTACATATGGCTGGGGGCTGATTACATATGGCTGGGGGCTGATTACATATGGCTGGGGGCTGATTACATATGGCTGGGGGCTGATTACATATGGCTGGGGCTGATTACTTATGGCTGGGGGCTGATGACATATGGCTGGGGGCTGATCACACATGGCTGGGGGCTGATATGTGGCACAGAGAACTGATATGAGGCATGGGGGTCTCATCTGAGGTCTGATTGGGGGTCTTCTTTATATTAGGCTCTATTCTGAGGTCTGATCTGAGGTCTTATTAACATTGGGGATCTGATTGGGGCTGTGAGCTGAGGTCTGATTAATATTGGTGGTATGACCTGAGGTGTAATGAAAAATATTTTTTTCTTATTTTCCTCCTCTAAAACCTAGGTGCATGTTATGGGCCGGTGCGTCTTATGGGACGAAAAATACGGTAATTCATATCCAGAGTTTTCACAAATATATATCTCTTTCAGGCCATATATAGTCCCACAATTTCAGTTGAATAAAGACCTTTTGAAAGGGATCTCAGATCAAGAGTGAAGAAGCATGGTCTGGACATCAATATTCACACACTATAACAGCATCAATGAAGATAAGAACATTGTTCTTGACCAGAAGAAATGGACAAGAGCAACAACTATACAAACAGCCTAAATTTTCATCAAATTATGCTTTCCTGAAATATGGCTCTAAATGTTCTACATATCCAGCAATTTAGAATATCCAGCACTGACGGGGTCGCATAGCATTATATTAATTTATAATGCTATGTAACCCTGTGACATAATGCAGTCAGTGTTATCCAATACATTCCGTGGCTGGGAGCAGCTAGAAGTCTGGCTTTGTTTGTGAGAAGGGAGTCATGGGATTCAAAGCCTTGAAAGAGAAAAATGGAGCTCCTATACCTTACAGATATACTATATAGACACAGGTATATAGAGACCTATGTACATGTTTCACCTGCAGGAGTTTTTATGGCTTCTCATTGTAAACATTCTAAATCCACTCTGCAGCTTAAACAGCTTTCACTCTTCTGGGAAGGATTTCTACAAGATTTTGGAGTTCTTCTGTGGGAATTTTTGCCCATTTCTCCAGAAGAGCATTTGCGAGGTTAGATATTGATGTTCGAAAAGAGGACTTGTCTTACAATCTCCATTTAAATTCATCCCAAACATGTTTGATAAGGCTGAGGTCAGGGCTCTGTGCAGGCTAGTCAAGTTCTTCAACACCAAACTCACCCAACCATGCCTTTATGGACTTTGCTTTCTGCACAGGGACACAGTCATGCTTAATCAGAAAGAGCCTTCCCCAAACTGTTCCCACAAAGTTGGAAGCATACAATTGTCCAAAATATCTTGGTATGTGGAAGTATTACTAGTTCGATTCAGTGGAACTAAGGGTCTTAAAGGAAACCTGTCACGGGGATTTTGGGTATAGAGCAGCTAGCATATTGTGTAAAAAAAACGATTTGATACATATGCAAATTAACCTGAGATGAGTCCTGTATGTGAGAGGGGTCAGACACAGGACTCATCTCAGGTTAATTTGCATATGTATCAAATCGTTTTTTTTACACAATAAAAGCACACAGAGCTATGGTGACTGGGTATTGCGGATGTGCTAGCAGCCATCTAGCAACCCATTTCCTCAGCTCTATACACAAAATCCAGGTGACAGGTTCCCTTTAAGCAAACCCTGACTCATCCATCAGACTGCCCTAAGGAGAAGCGTGATTCATCACACCACAGAACACGTTTCCACTGCTCCAGTGGTGGCATCATTTAGACCACTCCACACTCCAGCCAACACTTAGCATTGTGATTGGTGATATAGGATTTCATGCAGGTGTTCACCATAGAAACCCATTCTATGCAGCTCTTGGTGCAGTTTTTGTGCTGATGTTAACACCAGAGGAGGTTTGGAGCTCTGCAGTTATTGAGTCAGCAGAGCGTTTTGCCTCGTTTCCACTGAGCGGATCGGTTCGGGTCGGTACGGTACGGTTCGCTATTTTGGGTGTTTACACTATGAAAGCGATCCATTCAAGTGAACCGTACCGCACCATTCAGGGTCCTGCTTCAGATGTAGGGCCATAGAAAAATGGAACGGTTCGGTTAGGGCGGAGCTACTTGCGTCACACAATACATTCTCCTGATTGGCGGCCTGAATAACGTCAAACGTAAGCGCATCTTTGTTGTTTGTAGCATCGCGTTTGTCGTCGCACTAGTGTGACGTCACGTTATGCATTTTTTTCTAAACCTCGTATGGACCCGGCGGCCCGAGTTGCAGTGGAAACGCTCACCTAAATAGACCGGACCATTAAAAATCTTCCAAACTGTGCCGACCCGAACCGATCCTCTCAGTGGAAACGAGGCATTAGTGACTTGTCTTCTGCTTTGTGGCTGAGATGTTGTGGTTCCTAAACACTTCCACTTTGCAATAATACAGGGCGGCACAAAAAAAAGTAGCCTGCCTTCAATATCTCCAAATCAAAGTGACTAATAGTAAATATATCTTAGTTTTCCATAGCAACCAATCAAAGCCCAGCTTTCAGTTCCTACAGGGCTCTGAAAAAATAAAAGCTGAGCTCTGATTGGTTGCTGTGGATAACTAAGACAAATTTACTATTAGGCAGTTTGATTTGGAGATATTGATGGCGGGCTACCTTTTCGTGGGCCACCCTGTACTACTCATAGTTGATGGTAGAATATCTAGGAGGGAAGACACTTCACAAACTGAGTTGTTGCATCGGTTACATCCTATCAAAGTGCTATGCACCAATTCAGGAGCAATTCATTTACATGCAGCGATCATCTCCACATTATGGGGAGTAACATTCACTAATGCCATTGCTCATTCCAATACAAAATCATTGTTTGTGGGCAGCAGAGTGTTGTTTAGACAGCACGATCTGCTGCCCACAAATGATAATTTAGGTGACTGCGCCAACAATCTATTACCTGATGAATAAGCATTTCGCTCATTCATCAGGTAATTTATGTACCTTTAAGTGGACCAATCATTGAGGGTTCGTACGAATATCGAGCAGTGAAAAGGGGCCTTTAAGCGGCACATCTAATACTAATATCAAGATGTATAGCAGTAAATTACAGGAGGAACATTTCAGCACTTATTTAGGCAGACTTGGCTTCTGCGCATTCAATCCAGAATATAAATACACAATTTAATGACTACCTTCCTCGCAATCTTACCTTTTGATGCAAGATTAAAGGTGCAGTTTCCAATAGCCAGGATAGGGTTCAGCTCCCAAGAAGAACTTTCACTTAAAATGCTTCCCCCAAGGGACTATGATAAAAGAGAAAAGTGTTTAGATTGTAAAGGTTCTGTTAAATGTGCCTACTTTTGCAACATGAATACAGAATATCAAATGTTCTTAACTAGGCTTTGCCAACAGTCAATATCCATGCCACAAGAAGGACATGTAGTGTATCATCTGAATGCTCTGGTACCAACCACTGTGTCCCCTGTGTCTCCAGAGACCTTTTTCATGCTACTGAGTCTTCTTCAGCTAGAAGAAAGCTAACTTGATTGCAAATCTGACTAGGACAATCTCTTCCTGGATGAAGGAACTTGTGACGAATGTTTTGCGCCTGAGGCAGTCAAGTTCTGGGAAAGTTATTCTGTCCTTCTATTGCCTCATTCACACGTTAATGTTTAGTCAGTGATTTCTAGCCCAAACCAGGTGCAGCTGTAAACACAGAACAGGTGCAGATCTTCCCCTTCTACCTTATGTCTGTGGAGGCTTCAATCCTGGTTTTGGCTCACAGTCACTGATGGAAATCACTGACCAAAACACTGATGTGTGAATGAGGCTTTACTCTGGGTGGTTTTATAGGCATACTGCACCTCCAGGAACTGCATTTGAAAAGCATTGCTCTATGCTCTGTTTTTATCAATGTACTCCTTACTATGCTGTCTTGTCTTTCAATCTACATGACTACCATTGTGCTGATATTACTAGAGATGAGCAAATCTACTCTAAAGAAATCTACTTGGATTTTGTAAAAATACAAGATGGATGCAAATCCCAGTTTTCTGATGATTAATTTGCACAGATTTATGAGGGAGAGAGAGAAAAAGAGAAAGCAAGAAAAAAAAAACTATTCGGCCGAATAGAACATGTGCCTGAGGAGTGCCTACAGCAACTTCAGGAGCTGCACCCACTCCATACAGCTGTTACACAGCTGATACCCGCCTACTGCAGATGGGATTGGAGATTACTTCGATTCTTGCCACTTAAACCCTCAGATGCCACAGTCAATAATGGCCGCGGCATCTGAGTGGTTGAACAGAGGCAGAGAGGTCATAGCAGCTGTGGGCCATGTGAAGGGCTCAGGCCTGCCACGTTCAGACATCTATTACACCCTGTCTCAGGCTGTAATGGAATGTAAAAATGACCATACAATGCAATACAGGAGTATTACAGTGAATGGTACAAGTGATCAAGCTATCACATATTCAAGTTCCCTAAAAGTGGCCTAAAAAAAGTACAAATATGTTTACAATTATATTTAAAAGTATAAAAACACAAATATTAAACATTCAACCCCCCCTCCTCATTTACTATATAAAAAATAGGAAATAGTAAAAAAATAAACATAATTAGTATCACTACTAGGGATGAGCGGATATCATATTTTGACATTCGTTTTCGCTTCAGGTTCCGTCATGGAATTGCATTATGGTTCGTGGTAATGGAATCCATAATGCAATTCAGTAAATACCACAACATGAAACGAAAACGAATTTCAAAATATGAAGTTCGCTCATCCCTAATCACCACATTCAAAAATGTCTGACTTAAAAATATCATGTTATATATCTCTCATGGTGAACAAAAATGTAAAAAAAAAATCCATGTGAAAGCATTTCAGTTTTTGGTCACCTCACCTCCCCAAAAAATGAAATAAAAAAATCGAAGAGTTGCATACTCCCTGAAATAATACCAATGAAAACTCAGCCCAGCAAAAAATGAGCCCTCCCAGACCTCTGTCCAATGAAAGATAAAAAGTTATGGGTATCAGAATATGGCAGCACTACATAATTTTTTTTTTTATTACAAAAGGTGTTTAACGATATATATTTGATATCACTGTAATCCTACTAACCCACAGAATAAGGTTGTCATGTCATTTTTACCACATAGTGAACATCATAAAAATTAAACCCAAACAACAATGTACCAAACAGGTATTTGGTAATATATTTATAATAAAGTACCGTATTTCTCTCCCCATAAGACGCACAAAGTGGGGGGAAAATGTCCCTGCATCTTATGGGGTGAATACTAATGAGCGCTTCCATTATGGAAGCGCTCATTAGTACCGGAGGACCAGGAAGCAGTGAAGGCTCTGTACTCACCGCTTCATGGTCCTCGGCTGTCGGCTGTGCAGTGGCTGCGCACAGCGTGAGGGCGCTCTGTGACCTCACGCTGTGGACGCCAGTTCACAGCGCAGCTGACAGCAGGAGGAAGAAGAGCGTGGGCGGTGATGAGCGGCGGCAGCCAGGAGCAGGGGAGGTAAATGGATTTTTAATTTTATCTGATCTGAGGCTGGGGGCTGGATCCAATGAGGCTGTGGGCTGCATCCAATGAGGCTGGGGGGTTGATCTGAGGCATGGGGGTCTGATCTGAGGTCTGATTAAGGGTCTTATTAACATTGGGGGTCTGATTGGGGCTGTCAGCTAAGGTCTGATTAACATTGGGGGTCTGAGGTCTTATGAAAAATATTTTTTTCCTATTGTCCTCCTCTAAAACCTAGGTGCGTCTTATGGGCCGGTGCGTCTTATAGGGCGAAAAATGCGGTAATATTTAAGTATTTAATTGTCTCAATTCACGGAGAACCACTTTAATTTTAGACTAAACGGTTTAAGGCCGGGGCTACATGTCGATCTTCGCTGCGACACCTGTCTCATGACCAAAGATGGTTGTGTAGCAGTGCAGCCATTGAATTGAAAGGGGTCGCAGTATGACTCCCAAGTTCCGTGACTGCGACCTCAGAATTGCAAATTTTTTTTATAAAACACTGCTCAATGTGTTGTTATTCTGGGTCTGGACATGAAACTTGCAAGTCGTGCTGAGACCCCATTCAGATTATGGCTGCACGGATACCTTTGGTCATGTGTCTAGGCCAAGATCGCCATGTAGCCTGAGCCTAAAACTGCAACAGATTTATCAAAGTTGCTGATGCTGGATGATAAATCTGGCACACCTTCAGAATGCTAGTCTAAGTTTGTGCCTCCTTTTATGTGGAGAAGCTGAGCAGATTGATTTATAGTATTATGAGAAAGGATTAAGCAAAACTTTTAACTAGTTTAGCAAAAGCTCTGTTCTTTCTGTGCTCAATAACTAAGTGGGTGGTCTTATCTGTGATTGACAACCTTCCCTGTGCAAGTCTTTAGACAGAGTTAGCTGACAATCACTGAGCAGAACCACCCACATGGCAACTGAGCTCAGAAAGAGCAGAGATTCAAGTTTTGATGACTCATTTCCCACACAGCTATATATCGATCTCCTCAGCTCCTCCTGCTCTATAACATGCTGCAGGCAGATAGTAGGACTGCATTTCATAGTCACGGATTCTCTTTGAAATAACATAACCTTTTCCCACTAGGCCAAGGCTTGTGGTTGGAAGAGACAGAAAAAGTGTCTAAAACAGTTAATAAACGTGGAACAAAGCATGTGTAGTGTACGGGGACTGTAATTCCCGTCACTACAAAAGTGTCACTTGGTGTGCTGTCGTCCCTCCTTAATTATGGGGAAGTTGGTATATGTCATCTTTATAAATTGTCATGTAATGTAATGCTATGTATTTCCCTGTTACTGTGAAACTTGCATGTACAGGCCTGCTAGGGGTGTCATTTCAGCTCTTAGTCACTAGAGGGAGCTAGGGAGCCCTAGTTTATATAAGGCCC
This sequence comes from Bufo bufo, assembly GCF_905171765.1. Lineage (NCBI taxonomy): Eukaryota > Metazoa > Chordata > Amphibia > Anura > Bufonidae > Bufo > Bufo bufo. Next base: position 143,005,358 of record NC_053395.1, on the reverse strand, counting down.
AGTCAGGGAAAGGAAGGTCAGTCTAGTCTAAAGTCAGTCTACAGCAGTTGGAGTTTAGACTATGTCTGAGTCAAGTCCAGGCCAGAAGCCTGCGGACCAGGAGAGGGTATTGCAGTCCCTGTAACCGGGTTCCAGATCCAAGGAGAAGGTTCCCCTCCTGAATTTACATATGCCGAAACAGGAATACCTCAGTTAAAGAGCCTGATGAAGCTGAGAGGGAGACAGAGGCATGTCAAGGAAAGCAAGAGGTACTCAAGATAACAGAGGAGGTACTTTACAAAGAGAGAACCAAGGATATACGCCAGAGTTAAGGTATTGGGCCTTGGAGAAGATTTTCTATGTCCCAGGATCAGTCAGGAAAAGAGTGCAAGCTCCTGTACTGCAAGTCCTGTGTTTCACACTCTGAAGTCACCTTGCTTAATCTGTATTGCCTGCATCGACCGTATTGAAAAATCAACTGTATGCAAAGGAACTGTGCTTCCGTTAATGTCTCTATATGGAAACTACTAAAGTTGGAGTTTTGTTTTAACATCACGTGGTTCCTCAGTTATTCCTGCTATCAGCAAACGGCGTGCCACCGTTTAATTGGCACTGGCATCACAAACATTTTCCTACCATCACCTGCCTATGCAGAGAGTCAGCCGTCTCAGGTTAGTGTCTATTGCACTACTACACCCAGGAACACATTTCTACACACAACTTGAGTACGCTGCACCTCTCTTTTGGCGTCACGAACAGGATGCGCATGCTTTCTAGTGCAAGAAGCGTGAACTTTGTGCCTTATACAGTTGCCCTGTGACCAAAGTGACAAATTGCCTGTTTTATTAAAGTGGACTTTGTGGACTGAAAAACATACCCAAAGTGTTCCTAAAACCTCCAAAAAGCGCTGTGCAGTGTTGCGCTATCAAGAGGAAGAAAATCGCCACATTGGAGTGTGGTTTTGTGGACTTTTTACAATCCTGCTTGCTGTCAGTGAATAGACAGCGTTTCTTGCTAAAGATGGCCGCTGAGCTTGCTGAATTTACTGCTGCGTCATCTTCGTCCCGAAAAGGCGGGAAAAATTGGCGCCTTTCTGAGGAAATAGCGGGAAGGAGTTCAAGGTCAGGCGCCACTGCTTATCTGGACATTTGCATGTCTGCCAGCATGGACACCGCCTTCCATATACTGGAATACCTGGGGGGCGGCCTCCCAGTGCGAGGGGAGGAGCTGGCTGATTTAATTGACGCGACCCTATCGCTCTCCGGAGAAGGATCGAGCATGTTGGAAAGTGAACAGAGCGTTGCTGCAACGTCCGCACCTGAGATTTCAAAAATGAGTGCTATTGGTGTAGAGCCAGAGGAGGCTCCACCGGCCTACTCTCCGGGACCGGAGAAACCCGCCTGCCCGCCACGGGAGAAAGAACCAGAGCCCTGCTATGGCTCTTGGAGAGACTTCTTTCAACCCTCTTTTAAGTGGTCGTCACTTATGGCAGAGATCCGGGAGGCCGCTATAAAGCGGAATACAAAGACCAAGATCTATTATGAAGAGTTGACCAAGACAATCCATGAAAGACACACCAACACCCAAACCCGCCTGGAAAGGAGAAAGGGAGTGGTGGTGTCCTTTGACAAAACCCGTGGCTACGGGTTCATACAAGATTACCTGACTGGCAGAGACTTATATGTTAATAGAAGGTCTGTCAAGAGAGACTACCTCCCTTCCTATCAGCACAGCCTCCGCGAGGGAGAGGAAGTGGAGTTCACCCCTGCCGAGAGCCTGAGAGGCCCTTATGCCACTGCCGTGACCCGTCCCAAGCGAGAACCTGAGGACTGGGAGGCAGAAGAAGAAGACTACTCTGGCTGCGAGCGGGAACCGGAACGCTCTCCAGAGCCGGCCCATCACGCCTTCCAGGAGCGGAGCTCCTTCATTGGGCCTAACGTCTTCTGGCAGCCAACCGTGTTGGAAAAATGGGTGAGCCCTTACCCTTCCCCCGAGCTGCCTCGTCGGGAGAAGACCATGCAAGAGATGGAAAATCTAAAGGGACTTCGAAATACCTTTGAGAACATCCGGAGGGGTCGGAGACCCGATGCATCACCAGAACCTGCAGAGGCCGAGTCCGCGCCATCGGTGACTGTACCTGCGCCGGCGGCGCCAGCAGATGACCGCGACTCTGACACGGAGAGCATCGGTGAGCAGATTGTCCGGCTGGAGGAGAAGTTGCGGGAGCTGCGCAAGATCGCGACCGCCAGGATCCAGACGCCGCCGGAGAAGGACGAGGTAAGGGTGCCTGTCACCACCCGTAGACTACCTTCTGCTGCCACCGCTCCGCCAGTGCCCCAAAGAAGACCCCCTGTTGCTGTGAATTGCTGCACAGAGCCCACCGGACCGCTTGCGGCGGCGGTATCCACCCCACTTCATCCCACAATTATCATGCCGGGACCGGTACGGTCCACCCAAGGGTTTACCCCTAGGCCCATGGGGCCAATACCTATTAGGGGTCCCTTCACGTTGCAGCTTCCCCCTAACACTGTTATGTGGGCACATCCCCCTGTAGAGGACTACTACAGGCCGTACTTGCCAGCAGAGCCGGGTAATGATGACATACCCCTGTGAATCAGCCTGCTAGGCCTTTGATTTATTTCACCAACGAAAAATGCTGTTAACCCTTCCAGGACAGGAGTCCTATGTTCCCTGGTCGTTTGTTGCTGCTGCCAGTTTATCCACGGCTCAGTGGTGGGTGTTGACCACTGAGGTATTAAAGTCAACAAAGCCAAGTTTGTTTCCAGGACCTCCTGCCTGCTTTTGCTATCCCACGCCAAGTTGTGCCTGTTCCTGAGTTGCACCTTTTACCCTTAACCCCCTTTTCAGGTTGATCAGGGGTATTACAGCACTTGTCTTTGCTGTCATTTTATTGTGCAACTTGATACTAAGGAACCGTGCCCGGAGACAGACTCAAAAGAACCTGAGCCTCTGAGATTTTTGCTCTTTTAAAAGGAAATGTGCCCAGAGATGGACTCCACCGCACGAGAGCCTCTGTGATTTATTAGGAAAATAACCTGGGTACGGACTCATGTTTGTTCTTTGAGCCTCCAAGAACTTTTATACTGTTTTATCTATTGTGCTGTTCTATTATGGACTTATTCATTGTCATGGACTATCCTGGTTATAATGTTACGCTGTGCCAGGTCAGCGCCCCAGTTCCATTCACTATCCTGAGGAGAAGAGAACGATGCCCCTTGTCACCACCCTTCACCTTTGCCAATTGGACCTGATATGAATGTAAATGCAGATGAATTACATGTATGTATGCCTGCATGTCTCTTTTTTCTGTTTCAGGTAGAGATTCCAGTTGGGCGAGCCCTGATGGAGTACGAGGTCGTACTCAGCTTAAAGCAGTGGGGTATGTAGTGTACGGGGACTGTAATACCCGTCACTACCAAAGTGTCACTTGGTGTGCTGTCGTCCCTCCTTAATTATGGGGAAGTTGGTATATGTCATCTTTATAAATTGTCATGTAATGTAATGCTATGTATTTCCCTGTTACTGTGAAACTTGCATGTACAGGCCTGCTAGGGGTGTCATTCCAGCTCTTAGTCACTAGAGGGAGCTAGGGAGCCCTAGTTTATATAAGGCCCAGTCAGGGAAAGGAAGGTCAGTCTAGTCTAAAGTCAGTCTACAGCAGTTGGAGTTTAGACTATGTCTGAGTCAAGTCCAGGCCTGAAGCCTGCGGACCAGGAGAGGGTATTGCAGTCCCTGTAACCGGGTTCCAGATCCAATGAGAAGGTTCCCCTCCTGAATTTACATATGCCGAAACAGGAATACCTCAGTTAAAGAGCCTGAGGAAGCTGAGAGGGAGACAGAGGCATGTCAAGGAAAGCAAGAGGTACTCAAGATAACAGAGGAGGTACTTTACAAAGAGAGAACCAAGGATATACGCCAGAGTTAAGGTATTGGGCCTTGGAGAAGATTTTCTATGTCCCAGGATCAGTCAGGAATAGAGTGCAAGCTCCTGTACTGCAAGTCCTGTGTTTCACACTCTGAAGTCACCTTGCTTAATCTGTATTGCCTGCATCGACCATATTGAAAAATCAACTGTATGCAAAGGAACTGTGCTTCCGTTAATGTCTCTATATGGAAACTACTAAAGTTGGAGTTTTGTTTTAACATCACGTGGTTCCTCAGTTATTCCTGCTATCAGCAAACGGCGTGCCACCGTTTAATTGGCACTGGCGTCACGAACATTTTCCTACCATCACCTGCTTATGCAGAGAGTCAGCCGTCTCAGGTTAGTGTCTATTGCACTACTACACCCAGGAACACATTTCTACACACAACTTGAGTACGCTGCACCTGTACACCAGTTTTTGGCGCAAATTAGACTAAAATTCTGGTGCATTTTGATAAGTAAATCTCTCCTCCCATTGTATCCATAATTTGAATCATTTCTCAGGTTATGATGTTGAGGGACACAATAAAAGAAGGAGTCAACCATGGTTTACTCACTAAATGGTTGATGCAGCTATGAGTGGGCAACAAGTGTTAGAGACACATTGCCTTATTGAAGCGTATTATCAAAAATGACCTGAGCTATTATTAGGATCACTCACTTTTCAAGGAAGTGGTGGAGAAATTAAGAAAGTTGTGTTCTGAGTATGGAGTAAAGAGTCAAGCATACAGACAGCTTCTCTACTGGTAAGGAGAGCCTGGATTCTTCTGGTGGACCCTGCAGGGCAACTACTGTTTGATTTTGGCACTGTTAATGTGCTTTGTTACCTGGATTGCTTCCGTTTGTAAAGAGTTATACTTTAAATCACATTTTTATTCAAAACATGGAACTTACTGCTTCACATCTTATGTGCTTTGCTGACAGCTGCTGGAGCATGACCCGGAAGATCTTGCTTTTTTCCTGTGGTAACTGAGATACAGCCTCAGACAAAATAGATCGAACCATTGCCAGACTGCATGCTGCTCCGATGGTGATACCTGAAGTGAACAGATGTTTTTTAAAACCATAATGTACAGACAAATGCATTGGTCAAACCTGGGAGAAGAAGAATTCCCAACTCCATTGTTTAATATGTAAAATCTGGCTGATATTGCACATAAACAGTCCATCTCCAACCTATGGCTCTCCAGTCATTATTAGACTACACTTCCCAGCATTCCTCAACCGTGATGACCCCTGGAGAGTTATAGGTTGGAGACCACTGCTGAACATAATCTGTAAAATATAGCACCAGACAAGTCCTATGTGAGCCCTCTATATCTATAGTGTTAGTTTAAACATCTGGAGTCTCAAGAAACTAACAGACAAAACAATTGTTAGTAACAAACACAATATCCTCTTCTTCTTTACCATTTATCAAAATGAGTGGGTGAAGAAGAAAAAATGTGTCCGAAGAGGCATTCCCAGTACTTAACACCTATTAACAGTGTGAATGGAGCGGCAGTCCACATGCTTAACTGCCACTCCATTCGAACAAGGGAAACACAGGAACCATGTTCTCCTGGTTGGTGGGAGTCCCAATGGTCAGACCCTCACTGATCTGACATTGTTGTCTCTTGGCTTAGTTTTCCCATTCATGAAAAAAAAATCTTATTTCCGTGGTGTTGGACCATGCAATTGGACCATGTGATCTGACGTCACCACAGGTCCTTTAGCCGGCAGCTCATGATTAAAGAAGTAAGAAGAGACCGACAGCTACGCGATCAAGAGGAGAAGTTGAGTTAATTATTTTTTATTTTTTAACCCTCAATTGACCACCTACTAAGCATTCTGTATTAAAGAATACTATTATTTTCCCTTATAACCATGTTATAAGGGAAAATAATAACATCTACACAACACCGAACCCAAACCTGAACTTCTGTGAAGAAGTTCGGGTCTGGGTACCACAGTCAGTTTTTTATCACGTGCGTGCAAAATGCATTGCACCCGCGCGATAAAAACTGAACAACGGAACGCAATCGGAGTCAAAACTGACTGCAATTGGGTACCTACTCGCGCGGGTTTGCCGCAACGCATCCGGACCTTATCCGGACACGCTCGTGTGAACTCAGCCTTAGGCCCCTTTCACACAAGTGAGTTTTCCGGGCGGGTGCAATGCGTGACGTGAACCCATTCATTTCAATGAGTCTGTGCACATGAACAAGCATCATTTCTGCCTTGCATGAGAATCGCAGCATGTTCTATATTCTGCGTTTTGCATGCAGCCCTGGCTTCATAGAAGTGAATGGGGCTTCACTGAAAAACACAATGCATCTGGATCCAATCCGGATGCAGACCAGATGCAATGTGTTTTTCACTGATGGTTGGTAGGAGATGCTGTTTGTAAATGTTCCGTTTTTTTTTCACGTGCATGAAAAACGCATCAAAACTGATTGCACCCGGGCAGAAACAATTGAAACACTGAACGCAATTGCAGACAAAACTGACTGAACTTGCTTGCAAAATGGTGCGAGTTTCACTGAAGGCATCCTGACACAATCCGCATGTTAAAGAGGCCTTACTGTGGGGGGCACCCTGCTACAGTATCAGCATAGTTCAATTATCTTTAACCCTTTCATGACCAAAGGTCATTGATGCCCCAGTGTCCAGGTCAAAATTTACAAATCTGACATGCGTCACTTTAAGTGGTAATAGCTTTGGAACACTTTTACTTATCCAAGCCATTCTGAGATTGTTTTCTCGTGACACATTGTACTTCATGACAGTCATAAATTTGAGTCAATATATATCACCTTTATTTATGAAAAAATCGCAAATTTACCAAAAATAAATAAAAATTAGCAATTTTCTAAATTTCAATTTCTCTGCTTCTAAAACAGAAAGTGATACCTCATAAAATATGTATTACATAACATTCCCCATATGTCTACTTTATGTTGGCATCATTTTGGAAATGTTATTTTATTTTTTTAGGACGTTACAAGGCTTAGAAGTTTAGAAGCAATTCTTAAAATTTTTAAGAAAATTTCCAAAACCCACTTTTTAAGGACTAGTTCAGGTCTGAAGTCACTTTGTGGGGCCTATATAGTAGATACCCCCATAAATGACCCCATTGTAGAAACTAGACCCCTCAAGTTACTTAAAACCAATTTTACAAACGTTATTAACCCTTTAGGTGTTCCACAAGAATTAAAGGAAAATGGAGAGGAAATTTCTAAATTTCACTTTTTTAGCAGATTTTCTATTTTATTACATTTTTTTCTTTAACACATTAAGAATTAACAGCCAAACAAAACTCAATATTTATTACTCTGATTCTGCGGTTTACAGAAACACCCAACATGTGGTCGTAAACTGATGTAAGGGCGCACGGCAGGGCGCAGAAGGAAAGGAACACCGTATGGTTTTTGGAAGGCAGATTTTGCTGGATTGGTTTTCTGAACGCCATATGTTTTTTATTTTTCTACCGATCGTCTTGTGCAGGGGCTCATTTTTTGAAGAAAGAGTTGAGGTTTTTATTGGTACCATTTTTGGGTACATAGGATTTTTTGATCATTCATTATTACACTTTATGGGACAAGGTGGCCAAAAAATTGGCTGTTTTGGAACCTTTTTTTTTTTTTTTTTTTTACAGCGTTCATCTGAGGGGTTAGGTCATGTGACAGTTTTATAGAGCAGATCGTTACGGACGTGGCAATACCTAATATGTATACTTTTTCTTATTTATTTAAGTTTTACACAATAATAGCATTTCTGAAACCAAAAAAAGGATGTTTTAGTGTCTCTATAGTCTGAGAGCCATAGCTTTTTTATTTTTTGGGCGATTGTCTTAAATATGGGCTTTTTTTGCGGGATGAGGTAACGGTTTGATTGGTACTATTTTGGGGTATATACGCCTTTTTTGATCGCTTGCTGTTGCACTTTTTGTGATGTAAGGTGACAAAAATGGCTTATTTTTTTACACCGTTTTTATTTTTTATGGTGTTTATTGGACGGGGTTGATGATGTGATATATTTATAGAGATGGTCGCTACGGACGCGGTGACACCTAATATGTGTGGTTTTTGTTAGTTTTTTTGTTTTTTTTTATAGGAAAAGGATTTTTTTTTTTACATTTTTATTTATTTATTTTTACTTTTATTATTTTCAATTTTTTTTTTATCAGTTCCCTCTTGGATCTTGAAGATCCAGTGGGGCTGATGGTTGTACTATACTTTGCAATGCTTTTGCATTGCAAAGTATAATACAATCAGATGCCTGTAGGTGGCAGCACCGGACGCCTATGCCATGGCAACCGGACGCCTTTGCAAAGCGTCCGGTTGCCATGGCAACCATCGGGCGCTGCGATCGCAGCAGCCCTGATGGTTGAGAGAGAGGGAGCCCCCTCCCTCTATTAACCCCATGGATGCCGCTACTGCGGCATCTATGCGGTTACAGCAGTGTCAGCATAGAGCTGACACACGCTGCTGATGGCGGCGGCTCAGGAATGGAGACGCCGCCATCACTCACAGAAGGGGGACCGCATCGGGGGCAGCATTTTACTTATAACAGATCGGGGCAGGAGGGGGCGGACGCATCGGGGGCAGGGGGCAGCATTTTACTTATTACAGATGGCGGCAGGAGGGGGCGGACGCATCGGGGGCAGGGCGCAGCATTTTATTTATTACAGATCGGGGCAGGAGGGGGCGGACCGCATCGGGGGCAGGGTAAGAAGAAGGGCAAGAAGGGGGCACAGATCGGGGGCTTCAGGACACATTACCGATTTCAGGCTGTGATCTGCAGAGCGCAGATCAGAGCCTGAAACCGGCATTTTAACACTGCCGCGATCCGATTGGTTAGTCTGCACAGACTAACCAATCGGATCGATTGCCGGCAAGGGGCCACTCTGATTGGCCCCTTGCTGGCATTACTAGACTGTATGCTGTCCGTGACAGCAGCAGGGCTCGGGCAGAAGCTTTAATCCAAGCGCTTTGCAGCGCTTGGATTAAAGAGCTGGCTTGACGTCTATACACGTGATAGCTGCACGGGGTATGTGCAGCTATCACGTATATATACAGATTGCAGTCGTGAAGAGGTTAAGGAGCAGTGTCAAACTGGTGTAAAGTAGAACTGGCTTCGTTGCCCATAGAAAACAATCAGATTCCACCTTTCATTTTCCAAAGGAGCTGTAAAAAATGAAATGTGGAATCTGATTGTTTTCTATGGGCAACGAAGCCAGTTCTACTTTACACCAGTTATGATAAATCTCCCTCATTATGTTTATACTATTAGTGTTGGACACTTGCTGGGCGCAGATATTTTTTAGGTCACTGAGTGTCAATAATTTTTGAAGGGGGCACTATTTGTGTGGTACTAGTATTTTCAGGGGGGCTGTTTCTGCAGTATAGTATTGGGGAGCACAGGGGGCACAGTATTGCAGGTGGCAGGAGGGGGTGTTTAGAAAGTGGGATTATGATGGAAAAGTAGGAAACTAAGAGTTCTGTTTGTCAAACTTCAGAGACTAGAAATGGCTGAAAAATCATTATGGCAGCCTGGTCTGAATGGAGAAGATGAGGAAAGATGAGGTTGGGAATTTGGCATGGGGATTGGTGGTGGTGGTGGTAGGAGCACCATTTTAATTTTTGCCTCAGGCAGCAGAAAGGCTAAGTGCACCCCTGTGCTTTTAACACTGCCAACCCAGGGATCATTATGTGGCAGCTGAGCAGCGGGCGCATTCAATGCTGGAGAGAAGATGCTCCGGCTCCTTTCCCTGCCATTTGAAGATGGAGGATTCAGAGCGCATCAGCGACAGCCACCCTGCTGTGCCGGGCAGCTATAAGCATCGTGGTGGCTACAAACAAGTCGGGGGGGCTTCAGCCTGGTGAGGACGGCCGATGGGGGGTAGCAGGCCGCGGATGGATGGAGGTGGTTGGGTGGAAAACAGGCCGCAAGCAGCATTCGGGAAGGGGGGGAGAGGGGAGGAGCTTCCTGGCTGTAGCCTGCTGTGGTCTATTGTATAATGTAAAGCAGGCAGCGCTTTACATTACAGTCCTCCCCTCTCTGTATGATGTGTAGAGCCGGTCTCCTCCGCCCAGACCTACACACCTTAAATATTGTGAGTTTTTTGGCGCCTTAAGGGCTAGGAGGGAGGAAGCAAAGCTGCAACAGCTCCTGCCAGAGCTAGTTACATGGTGGGCAGTGTGTGAAACAGAACTGGATGGTGAGTCCAGTGGGTTTATTTGAGTACAGTAGCTTTATGTTGGGGCCCTGAGTATTAAGTACAGTGTGTCTATGTAGGATGAGGGTGAGACTCCTACCTTCATCCTCAACAATATAATTTCAGCTGTATGGTGTGGCTATTATATATAGCAGGGGCTATTAATAATGGGGGGGACCTAAAATTGTGCACAGTGCTCCAAGTGCACTGCTTTTAATCTTCTCAGGCCCCCCTAAGCCAAATTTCTGGGTGCAGCCCTGCATTTACCTGTCAGAGTCATTGTGTCACAGCAGCCTGCATTAACCAGTGAGTGCTTTACCCACTAGTAACGGTTAGTGCATGACACCAACATACTTACCAATGTAAGATCGGGGCATCTAAGCCCTGCCCTCAGGAACACCCTGACCCACCCAAGAAAACCCGCTTATGGGCGGTGTTTGCGTTAGCCCCCACCTGTTTCAGCCCAGACACCCTGAATTTGCCGGGACTGTCTCTGAAAATCAGGGACAGTCCTGCCAAATTCAGGAACAGTCACAAACATATAACCAATAACTGTGGAGACGGTAATAACCTATGAGCAACATCCTCTGAAATGAAAGAAAGCATTCATTTATGAATAGGCGTTAGAATGGTTCCTTTGTCAGCTGATTTGTATCTTTCATCAGGATAAAAGATGCCCGATTATTGGCAGCTCATCTCCTTGTATAATGAGGAATGTGCTGCTCATGAGCATTGGGATTGAATGAGAGAGGAATGACTGTGGTAGCAATCCTTAATTCTAGATTCACTGTGTATTGGCCTCTGCAATAGGACAATGCAAACGAGCGCTGATAGACATTTTTTGGCAGTCCCTTGAAAGACGACAATATGGCCCTCAGACCAAATAAGGTTGTGCAACCCTGCTTTTTTCCTCAAGGGATAAGGTTAGTTTGCTGAGTGCAACGAAGGGGTAGATTCTATATATTCAGTATTTTCTTTTGACATCTTTTATTTATGCCTAATCCCCATACATCTTCCAGTGTCACATGTTCAGCAAACCATCTCAACACTGAAGACCCAAATTAAAGAAATGCTGTTGAGTCTCTCTCTAGGCCTGGGGCACAAGCTGTAGGGGAAAGCTGTTCCGTGAAGAGAAATTTCAAGTAAAACTGTCAAATTCAATTAATTTATGGCTTCACCAAGACGTCATTCATTATCTTTGTAAGGCAACTGTGGTTTTGTGTCTTTTTTAATAGACAACAGTAGAACAGAAGATCTGGTGTCTTTCTTTTATGGAATACTTTGTTGTATAAAATATCCAAGTACAAAACATATTAAACCTTTGTAAATGGAGCAGCACTGGCATCAGGTACACTTAAAGGAAGTATGGCACCAAAATTTTTATCTGCCAGTTAAAACTAGATAGTAACACATCTCCTTTTTTAATTATCTATTTTTATTTTCTGACTAGCAGAAGGACCCGACTTCGCACGTAGAAATTAATGGGTCCGCAATTGCGTTCCGAAAAAAGCGGAACAGAATTGCGGACGTGTGAATAGACCCTAATACTGATTTCCATAATAACCCGCCCCCTTAAGAGTGACCTACACAGAGCTCCGTTCCCTTAAAATTTGACCTCCACAACACTCCGCCCCCTTAACAGTGACCTCTAAAGCACCTTGCCCCTTAACATTGACCTCCATAGTGGACCGTCCCCTTAACTGTGACCTCCACTGTTCCCTGTGCTCTTAACAGAGACCTCCACAGCTCCCGCCCCTTTAACAGTGACCTCCACAGCATCCCACCACCAACAGTGATCTCTAAAGCACCTTGCCCCTTAACATTGACCTCCATAGTGGACCGTCCCCTTAACTGTGACCTCCACTGTTCCCTGTGCTCTTAACAGAGACCTCCACAGCTCCCGCCCCTTTAACAGTGACCTCTACAGCATCCCGCTCCCTTAACAGTGACCTCCACAGCGGCTGCCCCTTTATTAGTAACCTTCACAGTACCCCATCTCCTTAACAGTGATTTCCACAACACCCTGTCCCCTTAACAGTGGCCTGTACAGCTATTAGATTGCAGATTATTCTATTTCCTGAACATGATTACGGGGACGGACATCTTGCCTGAGCTTTCTTAACAGCATTTGCAAAGCATTAAAAAAAATTGCTTTATGGCAGCCCCATGGTCCATAGACACAATGGTCTGGAGGGGACCTCATTGACTTTTATGGGATAGTTTTCTAGGCATGCTCTGTGCCTGTTGCAGAGGCCATTGTACAATGAAAGAATAGATAAGCTTTGACTATCACTGATTATGATGGGTGGATCCTGTCTTATCTATACACAGAGGTGATATCATTACAGGCAGGATTAGAATGAGTTAACTGCAGTAAAGTGATTTGTATAAACCAAGAAGTGGCGACAATTATTAGACATAGTGGCCAGTACGAAAACTGCAGGATTTTTTGTTTTAGTTAAAATATAAAAAGAGACATGGAAAATTAAAAATAACATCATCAAAAATCATTTAAAAATATGTTAACCCCTTCACGACTGCCCACTGTGTATATACGTCCTATTTGCACATGTCCCGTTCAGCTAAAATGTATGTACACATGCAGGCAGCGCTTTATAAGTATATACACAGGAGAAGGTTGGGTCCTGGCTGACAGACAAAGCAGGGACCCTGAGGAGAAGACAGGAGCGGTTTATTACCGCTTCTGTCTTCTCCTGTGCCAGCAGGAGAGCGGTACCTGAGCGCATCGTGGAGGGAGCAGGAATCAGCAGTGCAGCTTCCTCTGTTAGTCCCGGCGGTCACGTGACCGCCGGGGGTGTCTGGAGCAGGGGCAGGAGCAGAGCTGCAGGGTCTAAGAAAACACTGATTAGCTCTGCCTGTGTGTCATGCCCCCACAGGGGGCTGTTTTCCCCTGTAACTGGTGCTCCTGTGGATGCCCCAGTTACAGTGGAAACAGTGAGAAAAAAAAAAGTTAACAAACAAAAAGTCAGTGTCTTCCAGAGGTCTTTTAATGACCTCCTGGGGACATATTATGTGCCAAAAAAATGTGAAATATAAGTAAAAAAAATTAATAAAAAAAATAAAAAATGCAGTCGCTAACAGAAACAGTCACTATAGTCGCCCCGTTCTCTCAAACCTATACATGTCATATATGAAAACGATTGTCAGTTGTGTCAGTTTTAATATCTAAGAAATAAATAGTTATAATTAAAACAAAAATTACTTTTTAATAATAATTAGCGGTGTTCCTCCAAATTAAACCAAAAAAAAGGGAAAAAAAACTCTAAAAAAAACATAATTTTTTGTAGTAGTCAAATAAAAAAAGCTACGGTCACTAAACCACCATGTGCACAAAATGATATGGGCCCGGTCATGAAAGCGTTAAACATGAAAAAGTGATTTGCTTTTTTTTTTTTCTTTACCTTTCTCTGCAAAATTCACAATGCTCAGCTCGGGGACTCTTGCTGGAGATATTATAACTGGATAATATGATCCAACTAAATTAACTGGAGGACCTAAAAGAAAAGCATAGTTAAGAAATCATAGAAATGGAATTCATAAATTTTTGGGCCTAGTTGTCGCAGTGCAGTTTAGGCCTCATGCACACGACCGTTGTTGGGTTCCGTGTCCGTTGTTCCGTTTTCCGTGATTTTCTGCAGACCCATTGACTTTCAATGGGTCCGTTGAAAACTCGGAAAATGCACCGTTTGTCATCAGCGTCCGTGATCTGTGTTTCCAGTCCGTGAAAAAAATATGACCTGTGATATTTTTTTCACGGACAATGGTTCGCGGACCCATTCAAGTCAATGGGTCCTTGAAAAAACACGGAGGCACACAAGATTGTCATCCGCGTCCGTGATCCGTGTCCGTTTTTTCCCTATCATTTTCAAGGCAAACTTGACTTAGATTTTTTTTTTCACTTTTCATGTCTGGTGATCCTCCAAAAATCAAGGAAGACACATGAAAAAAATACTGTCGTGTGCATGAGGCCTTAGTTGCAGTTGCTGTATACGACTCTAGTATGCTTTTTACTCAGTGACTACAATCTAGCCAGGGCCTTTATGGCCCATTACATCACCTTTTACATCAATGCTGTTTCACCACTCGCTCCTACAAATCAAGTTTCGCTTCTTACTGCAAGTTATAAAATTGATTCATTTTGCATACCAATAAATGTGTTCCCCACTACCAGAGGAGCCAAGGGGTAGCAGGATTTCAGCTGAAGGAGCTCGTTAAGACATGATGGAGTAATCCAGGTGCTCTTGTCACCTTGCAGAACCAGAGTCCTCCGTTTTTGGTCATCCATTACCTAGAGAGAAACAGTAATTAATATTTTCGAAACTTAAAATGGGTACTGTCTTTTCAACTTTGCGTAAATCAAGAGCACAGACTAATATATGAAAATTTCTGGTGTACGTTATGAGAGAAAAATACCTGTTTTACCACTATAAAAAGAGGAGAAGTATCCAGCTGAGAGTGGAGACAGAGGCAGAAAGACAGAAACATGGCTGCATATTCTAAGTAATAGTTTTATCTCACCCTAGTTTGCATTCACAACTACACTGCTCAGTACTGCTCTACAATATCCTCTGTGATGCTGCTAATTCTCATAGTGCACCAGATAGAAGTGAAAATCCTTTTTCTATGGCTTCATGCACACGACAGTGCCATTTTTTTTGCGGTCCGCAAACCGCGGATCTGCAAAAAGCGGAAGCCACCCGTGTGCCTTCCGCAATTTGCGGAACGGAACGGGCGGCCCATTGTAGAAATGCCTATTCTTGTCTGCAAAACGGACAAGTATAGGACATGCTATATTTTTTTTGCGGGGCCACGGAATGGTGCAACGGATGCGGACAGCACATAGAGTGCTGTCCGCATCTTTTGCGGCCCCATTGAGGTGAATAGGTCCGCAAAAAATGCGGCTCGGATGCGGACCACTAAAACGGTCATGTGCATGAGGCCTATGTGTGCTGTCTATGGAAGACATCATAGAAAGCAGCTAGTCTCCTCATACTCTGGAGTAGAGATGAACGAATTTCTCAAAAATTCGATTCGGTTGTGTAACGGATCTCCTGGCACCCCGACTGGGTACCTCCGTCGAATGATGCTCCTAGTTCTTCCCGAGGACTCCAAGCACTCCACTTGACACCATAAGCACCGCAGACCACACGAAGCGCCGAAGCTTGGTTGAGGTCTCGCCGTCTCCTACCCACCCTGGACCCACGACAAGGCTCCAGGCTCCAGTGGGTGAACCTCTCCTAAATCCAGAGAGCAGGAACAGCTCTTACAAGAGCTAGGAGTTATAGCCAGGGGAGTATACAGTGTATAGCAATCCCCACACACATGAGACGAGGCTCTATGTTTAAGGTAAAACAGGAACTCTTTATTGAACACACAGCATTGACTTATATACACATGACATACTGAGGACATGACATAGCAGCCAATCCTGTACAGTTTAAACACAAAACTAACCCTATTCAACAAACACAATGGCATTGTCTGTGACACAATTAACAAACACACTGGCATTGTCTTTGACGCAATGAACAATGAACATGCAAACAGATATCTTCACCCCCTCCATAATAAATGAATGGGAAGAGGAGACACATGTGATGGGATTATCTCCTGAGTGTATCATAGGAGTCAGGCTGCTATTATAATGAACTATCTTAATCCCATCACTAACACAATCAGTGGGAGTCTCAGTGCAGAGTTAACCCTTTTTGTGTTGCTGAATCCACACCATGCCTTTTTAATGGGCCATAGGAAATATGTGGCATATAAATTACACACATAAATCAGGGTTCATAGTTCCTTGTAACCCCAAAAGGTCTGAGGGGGTCTCCATAGTTCTCGGTCCATAGTCTGTAGGAAGGAGGCTGGCCCTCAGGCTTCTCCAGCAGCCCCAGTGACGGTTCAGTCCGTCACAGGTTGGTTCCCCAAATTTTCAGAAAATATTAATTTGTGGCAAATCGCGTTAAAAAGCAGCTATTTCCTGGCTGCAGAGAGCCTGTATAGTGGTGTAGAACACTGTGCCTTGCAGTAACACGCATAGGGAGTCTGCTGTGGTAGTGAAACAATACTGTGAGTCAGTATGACACGCAGATGACAGGTGTCGCTCTTAGAATCACTACACACTTCACTCATTTGGTCAATTACGGGGCCAAAACTGACCAAATAACTCAAGTGTGAACTCAACCTTACAGGTCAATGTTAGCGCCAGGTATAAAAAACCATGCAGAGGCCCAAGATCATACTATAGCGTGAAAGAGCCCACTCGTCAGCTGATTCCATATACAGTGAGGTCCATAAATATTGGGACATCGACACAATTCTAACATTTTTGGCTCTATACACCACCACAATAGATTTGAAATGAAACGAACAAGATGTGCTTTAACTGCAGACTGTCAGCTTTAATTTGAGGGTATTTACATCCAAATCAGGTGAACGGTGTAGGAATGACAACAGTTTGCATATGTGCCTCCCACTTGTTAAGGAACCAAAAGTAATGGGACAGAATAATAATCATAAATCAAACTTTCACTTTTTAATACTTGGTTGCAAATCCTTTGCAGTCAATTACAGACTGAAGTCTGGAACGCATAGACATCACCAGACGCTGGGTTTCATCCCTGGTGATGCTCTGCCAGGCCTCTACTGCAACTGTCTTCATTTCCTGCTTGTTCTTGGTGCATTTCCCTTAAGTTTTGTCTTCAGCAAGTGAAATGCATGCTCAATCGGATTTAGGTCAGGTGATTGACTTGGCCATTGCATAACATTCCACTTCTTTCCCTTAAAAAACTCTTTGGTTGCTTTTGCAGTATGCTTTGGGTCATTGTCCATCTGCACTGTGAAGCGCCGTCCAATGAGTTCTGAAGCATTTGGCTGAATATGAGCAGATAATATTGCCCGAAACACTTCAGAATTCATCCTGCTGCTTTTGTAAGCAGTCACATCATCAATTAATACAAGAGAACCAGTTACATTGGCATCCATACATGCCCACGCCATGACACTACCACCACCATGCTTCACTGATGAGGTGGTATGCTTAGGATCATGAGCAGTTCCTTTCCTTCTCCATACTCTTCTCTTCCCATCACTCTGGTACAAGTTGATCTTGGTCTCATCTGTCCATAGGATGTTGTTCCAGAACTGTGAAGGCTTTTTTAGATGTCGTTTGGCAAACTCTAATCTGGCATTCCTGTTTTTGAGGCTCACCAATGGTTTACATCTTGTGGTAAACCCTCTGTATTCACTCTGGTGAAGTCTTCTCTTGATTGTTGACTTTGACACTTATACACCTACCTCCTGCAGAGTGTTCTTGATCTGGCCAACTGTTGTGAAGGGTGTTTTCTTCACCAGGGAAATAATTCTTCGGTCATCCACCATAGTTGTTTACTATGGTCTTCCAGGTCTTTTGGTGTTGATGAGCTCACCGGTGCGTTCCTTCTTTTTAAGAATGTTCCAAACAGTTGTTTTTTCAGCCTAATGATGGCTTGCTTCACTGATAGTGACAGCTCTTTAGATCTCATCTTGAGAGTTGACAGCAACAGATTCCAAATGCAAATAGCACACTGGAAATGAACTCTGGACCTTTTATCTGCTCATTGTAATTGGGATAATGAGGGAACAACACACACCTGGCCATGGAACAGCTGAGAAGCCAATTGTCCCATTACTTTTGGTTCCTTAACAAGTGGGAGGCACATATGCAAACTGTTGTCATTCCTACACCGTTCACCTGATTTGGATGTAAATGCCCTCAAATTAAAGCTGACAGTCTGCAGTTAAAGCACATCTTGTTCGTTTCATTTCAAATCCATTGTGGTG
This sequence comes from Bufo bufo, assembly GCF_905171765.1. Classification (NCBI taxonomy): domain Eukaryota; kingdom Metazoa; phylum Chordata; class Amphibia; order Anura; family Bufonidae; genus Bufo; species Bufo bufo. The sequence continues at coordinate 142,987,392 of NC_053395.1, read as the reverse complement.
GTGTATAGAGCCAAAAATGTTAGAATTGTGTCGATGTCCCAATATTTATGGACCTGACTGTAGATATCTACAGAACCTGTTCTATTAAACACTTATACAAGTAGAGCCCCCCTAACAGAGTGGAGAGCAGTAAGTTTGTGTTGACGTCACTGATTATTTTGCCCTTCCTCTAATCCGTCAGAACAACCCCCCAAAAAACGGATCATGTCTGTTAAGCATCCGTCTTCACTTGGTCAGCATTTGGTCAGTAATCCATCAGTATTTCTAAAGCCCAAAAAAAAACAGGAGTGTATCTAAAACAGAGATGACACGTGAAAGGAATCTTTGCATGTCTTCTTTGTTTTGTACCCACTACTGCTTTTTGACTCTCATCATCACTACTTGCCCGCCTGCCAAAGGAAGTGGCGGATGTCTCCTCCAGATGTTGGCTGGGCAGTAGCTGCTGACTGTCCTCTAGGAGATCGTCCTCACTGAAAAGTGGAGCCCAGCCTACAGCATATTATACTTTTCGCACTGAGGGAACTGAAAATGACAGAGGAAGGTTCAGGACTGGTGGGGGCACAGGGCATGCTCCTGGGCCATGGCAACCAAGCGTGTCAGAGAAACCCACCGACTCTTGGCTGGGAGTGTCTGTGGTCACTTGCAATGAAGTCGAAGACCAAGTCAACCATTCAAGCACCGCTGAGTTGCTGGTCAAGACACGACTGCTAGATGACACTGGGAGTTCAGGCCTCTCGCTGCGACTCCTGCTGCTACCCTCCTTCTTCTGCTGCCTGCGACAGAAAGATTTTGGCCACTGCCTGTTCCCTTTGAAGGGCCTGTCACCTGTCTGTCTGACATACTGTATAATAAAATAATTAAATAAAAAAAAAAAAACGCCCCCCAAAAAAAGGCTGTAATACAATGTAACTTCACGCTGAACTGCAATTAAGACATATATATATATATTTTTTTTTTTTCTGATTAATAAATTCCCCCCCCCCCAAAAAAAAAATAACAATCACAATTCACCGCAGATCGGCAATTAAGACATATTCTCTTTCCTATTACTACACCACAAAAAAAGAAATATAACAATCACAATTCACTGCAGAACGGTTAATGGGACATACAGTTGCAAGAAAAAGTATGTGAACCCTTTGGAATGAAATTGGTCATAAAATGTGATTAGTCACAACAATAGACAATCACAGTCTGCTTAAACTAATAACACACAAAGAATTAAATGTTACCGTGTTTTTATTGAACACACCATGTAAATATTCACAGTGCAGGTGGAAAAAGTATGTGAACTCCTAGACTAATGACATCTCCAAGAGCTAATTGGAGTGAGGTGTCAGCCAACTGGAGTCCAATCAATGAGATGAGATTGGAGGTGTTGGTTACAGCTGCCCTGCCCTATAAAAAAAAACACACCAGTTCTGGGATTGCTTTTCACAAGAAGAATTGCCTGATGTGAATGATGCCTTGCACAAAAGAGCTCTCAGAAGACCTACGATTAATAATTGTTGACTTGCATAAAGCTGGAAAGGATTATAAAAGTATCACCAAAAGCCTTGCTGTTCATCAGTCCATGGTAAGACAAATTGTCTATAAATGGAGAAAGTTCAGCACTGCTGCTACTCTCCCTAGCAGTGTGTCATGGGGCGCCAAAGGCGCACTCGGTCTCCCATCAGCCGCAGACCTGCTGCTTAGCTTCGGGAGCAAGGATCTGTGTTTGGCCTCGTTCCCAGGGCAGCTTTGCTAGCTGGGAGTCTCCCTGCTCCTAGATCTGCCTTGAGCGCCGAGCTGATCACTCAGTGCTCGACTTGTCTGTCTGTCAGTCATGTGACGCTGGCCACGTCACATGACCCTCAGACCCCATTATAAATACAGGCAGCCTGCAGGTCACAGGTTGCCTGTTTATTCTAGGTTCCTGGCTATTTGTTGGACTACTGAATACTCACCTTATCCTGTTCCCTGACGATCCTTTGCCTGCTCCTCCTGTACTGCGCATCCCTCCTGGTATTGTGACCACGGCTCCCACTCTTTGCGGACTCCTCTGGTACTTCTCTACTCTCCTGGTATTTGACCCCGGCTTCTCCTGACCATTCTTTGCTTAACCCTTTGTACTGCGTAGCTCTCTTGGTTCTGACCTGGTCCGTTCACATTCTGTATTTTGTCTTGTCTGTCTTCCCTGTACATATCCTAAGTAAGGGACTGTCGTCCAGTTGTCCCCTGTCATCAGGTCTCGTGAGGCAAGTAGGCAGGGCCAGGGGTGAGGGTGGAGCGCAGTGGTCACTATCCTTCCCCCTGTGTGTGTGTGGACGTGACCGTTACAGAGCGGCCATCCTGTAAAGATGACTGCAAGAACACAGCGCAGACTGGTCAATGAGGTGAAGAAGAATCCTAGAGTGTCAGCTAAAGACTTACAAAAATCTCTGGCATATGCTAACATCCCTGTTAGCGAATCTACGATACTTAAAACACTAAGCACAAATGGATTTAATGGGAGGATACCACAGAGGATGCCACTGCTGTCCAAAAAAACATTGCTGCACATTTACAGTTTGCACAAGAGCACCTGGATGTTCCACAGCAGTACTGGCAAAATATTCTGTGGACAGATGAATCCAAAGTTGAGTTGTTTGGAAGAAACACACAACACTATGTGTGGAGAAAAAGAGGCACAGCACACCAACATCAAAACCTCACCCCAACTGTGAAGTATGGTGGTGGAGGCATCATGGTTTGGGGCTGCTTTGCTGCGTCAGGGCCTGAACGGATTGCTATCATTGAAGGAAAAATGAATTCCCAAGTTTATCAAGACATTTTGCAGGAGAACTTAAGGCCATCTGTCCACCAGCTGAAGCTCAACAGAAGATAGGTGTTGCAACAGGACAACGACCCAAAGCATAGAAGTAAATAAACAACAGAATGGCTTAAACAGAAGAAAATACGCCTTCTGGAGTGGGCCAGTCAGAGTCCTGACCTCAACCCGATTGAGATGCTGTGGCATGACCTCAAGAAAGCGATCCACACCAGACATCCCAAGAATATTGCTGAACTGAAACAGTTCTGTAAAGAGGAATGGTCAAGAATTACTCCTGACCGTTGTGCACATTTGATCTGCAACTACAGGAAACGTTTGGTTGAAGTTATTGCTGCCAAAGGAGGTTCAACCAGTTATTAAATCCAAGGGTTCACATACTTTTTCCACCTGCACTGTGAATGTTTACATGGTGTGTTCAATAAAAACATGGTAACATTAAATTCTTTGTGTGTTATTAGTTTAAGCAGACTGTGATTGTCTATTGTTGTGACTTAGATGAAGATCAGATCACATTTTATGACCTATTTGTGCAGAAATCCATATCATTCCAAAAGGTTCACATACTTTTTCTTGCAACTGTACGTATATTTCCTATTACAACAGCACATAAATGGCTGTAGTACAGTGTAACTTCACCGCTGAACGGCAATTATGACACATACTTTTTCCTTTTGTTTTTTTCCTATTAATACACCCCAAAAAAGAAATATAACGATCACAATTCACCGCAGAATGGCTGATGGGACGTACGTATATTTTCTATTAATACAGCATGTAAATAGCTGTAGTACAATGTAACTTCACCACTGAACGGCAATTAAGACATATATATTTTTTCCTTTTTTTTTCCTATTAATACACCCTCCCAAAAAAAAAAGTAAAACAATGTAAAATCAACAGAGAACAGATAATAGGACGTACGTATATTTCCTATTAATGCACCCCGTAAATGGCTGTATCACACGTTCTGCACCCCAATCACAAGCAAGGTTTGCTGGAATTAGTGATGTATCATATAGTGCAAATAACCAAAAAGCAGCAGTATAACTGCAATTTGAATCCCCAATTAGTGCAGCAAGGTGTAATAGAATCGCTCTTATTACCCAGGCTGTACACTCTCCTATTGAACCCTGTTCTCCTTTTATAGTGTAGGTCATGCCTCCCTATCCTTTCCCTACACCTAGACTAATCTTTCCCTGAACTTCTAAATCGTTTTTTCAGCACAATGAAGTTTTTCCTAGCACTGTCCCTAGCGCCTGCTGACATCTATCCCTGCACTAAGCATACTGGAAAATGGCAGAATCCAAGAAGGCTGAGGCTATTTATAGGGCTTTGACATCACAGGGGCTGGCTGGCTGCTGATTGGCTGCATGCATGGCATTGTAGCTGATCCCTCGTTCCCAGAGTTCTTTGCTTCATGTCCTAACATGTGCAGCAGCCATTTTAGGAAATCGCGATTCGTTACCACGAAGCGCAAAGAAATTCGGCTTCGGTGCGAATAGAATTTTTCTTGAAATTCGGATCTAATTTCACTTCGTCAACTCAGCTCATCTCTACTCTGGAGCTAATCTCAGGAAAAACTGACAGATAGAAATTGAGGCTACATAGAGGAATCAATGATGAGAAATGCAGAATACAAAATAAATAATGTACAGACTTAGTATAAATTCCTGATCTACAAACACAGCAGCCTATTCTGAATAGTCACCTGAAAGGACAGGTACATTGAATCAATGTAGGGACTTTGCTTTATTTTACAAAAACCTGCAACGTGAAATCCATCACAAACTATTATACCCACTATAAAAGTAAACCATCAGCTTCCTGCAATGGCTGTATGATATCGGATGGGTATTCTAAATATCCTGACATTTTCCTCTAGACCGGGGTAGGCAAACTCAGTAGCTTAGCTTATTGTGACTGTTTGAGGGTAATATCCAAATACTGTATATGGATAGTCAGATAAAAAGGTAAAAAGGTACATATGTTAATAATGATAACATATGTTAATAGTTATATCCTGATTTAAGTAATACACTATTTTCTGATCTACAGTAATGTGCAAAAGTTTTAGGCAGGAGTGGAAAAATACTGCATAGTAAAAATGCTTTCAAAAATAGAAGTGTTAATAGTTTATTTTTATCAATCAACAAAATGCAAAGTGAATGAACAAAAAAGAAATCTAAATCATATCAATATTTGGTGTGACCACCCTTCAAAACAGAATACACTTGCACAAAGTCAGTGATTTTGTAAGATTATAGTCAGCTGTATGATTAACCGGTTATTCCAAACAGGTGATAATGATCTTCATTTTCACATGTAGGTCGAAACACAGTTATTAACTTAAAGAAACAGCTATGTAGGAGGCTTAAAACTGGTTGAGGAAAAGCCAAACACTGCTACAAAGGTGGGGTTGTGGAAGACAGTTTCATTTCACAGGTCATACACCATAGCAAGCCTGAGCACAGCAACAAGACACGTGGTAGTTATACTACATCAGCAAAGTCTCTCCCAGACAAAGATAGCACATCAAGCTCTTTTGAAGAAGCAAAAAGAAGTGGCCAGCATTTATGCAGTGGTCAGCCCAGGAAACATAGTGCATACTTCAATTCATAATCGGAAGATGTCTATCAGTGCCATCAGCTCAGAAGCAGTGTGGCCAAAAAAAACATACCTTTCACGTGGAAACAAGGCCAATCAACTCAACTATGCAGAAAAACATAGGCAATGGGGTGCATAAAAACAGCAGCTTGTGTTCTGGACTGATTAGTAAAAATTTTTTATATTTGGCTGTAACAGAAGGCAGTTTGTTTATCGAAGGGCTGGAGAGCAATACAATAATGAGTGTCAGCAGGCAACAGTGAAAGTTCCTTGTATGTTTGGGGCTGCATTTCAGCAAATGGAGTTGGGGATTTGGTCAGGATTAATGGTGTCCTCAAAGCTGAGAAATACAGGAAGATACAGCAGGACAACGACCCCAAACATACAGCCAATATCATTAACAACTGTCTTCAATGTAAAGAAGAACAAGGAGTGCTGGGAGTGATGGTATGTCCCCCAAGAAACCTGATCTGAACATCATCGAGTCTATCTGGGATTTCATGAAGAGACAGAAGGATTTGAGCTAGCCTACAGAAGATATTTGGTTAGTTCTCCAAGATATTTGGAACAACCTTTCTTCAAAAACGGTGGGGGATTTATCATCTCCCTTGTGCCAGAAAAGTTGCCTTAAAAAGGACCTGTCATCAAAAAATGCAAAGCAATCTGCAGGCAGCAGGTTATAAAGCAGGAAGAGCTGAGCAGATTGATATTTAGTTTTGTGGTAAAAGATACAATAAAACTTGTACTTTTTATATTTACATCTGCAGTCCTGTGAAGAGCTATCGGTACAGAAGGGATGGGTTATCTTATCAGTAACTGACAGCTATCTCTGTATATACACTTATACATACAAAGCTGCCAGTCACTGATAACACTTCCATCCTGTACTGATGCTGTCCACAGGGAGTGAAAAAAGCAAAGATATAAGGCCCCTTGCAGACGAGCATGTGTCACGCTGCGAATCCGCAGCACAGCTCCCAGGCTAACCTCCCAGCACTAACGGGGTCACATAGCATTATATTGATTTATGATGCTATGTAATCCTTACAGTTCTGAAATGTATTAGATGACACTGACATAATGCTGCCAGTGTTATCCAATACATTCCAGAATTGTAAGGGTTACATAGCATCATAAATCAATATAATGCTATGTGACCCCATCAGTGCTGGGAGGTCAGGCTGGGAGCTGCGCTGCTGCGGACGTGCCGCGTGACACACGCTCGTCTGCAAGGGGCCTAAATGTATAAATTACAGGATTTACTGATTCTTTTCCTACAAAACTATATATTAATCTGCTGGGTGTCTCCTGCTCTATAACATGGTGCATTCAGATTACATTGCATTTTTGGGTGACAGGTCCTCTTGAAAAATCCACAAGGTGTGTGTTTGCAACTTTTTAAATATGACTTTTTTCAAAAAGTCACAAGTACCTCTTTTTATGCTTCCCTCGTCCAACAAATTTATCTTCATTTACGCCAGTTTTGTGGAGCAAATAAAGCTAGAAATCTTGGCAGCTCTGAGCTGTCATAGATTTCTGTTTAGGCACACAGACTGCTGGAGGATACGCCTCGTCATAAATGTGGTGCTTCCTCCGGCAGTGCAGTGGATATCATGAGAGGTGCAGAAAGAGCCTGTTTTGATAAATCTCCCCCTGTGTGTCTAGAAGTAGTGATGAGCGGCAAGGGCTGTGGATCCGCAAAACATGGACATCGGCGATGTGCGTTCCACATTTTGCGGACCGCACATCGCTGGCACTTAATAGAAAATGCCTATTCTTGTCCGCAATTGCGGACAAGAATAGGACATGTTCTATTTTTTTCGGGATCGGAATTGCGGACCCGGAAGTGCGGGTCCGCAAATCCGGATCCGGGCCGCACATCGTGCGGCCCCATAGAAATGAATGGGTCCGCAATTCTGTTCTGCAAAATGCGGAACGAAATTGCGGACGTGTGAATGGACCCTAATTGTAAGTTTTCATGTTAAATATGTTTGTTATACACAAATAGCATACACTGTGCCACACAATATACAGTATACCTCTACACTGTGTAGTCTGTTCTATAAGCACCACATTATTTTCTGTCCGCCACCACAAAACAATCTGGAAGTGTCCCTCCATGTGGCATCATGTATGTGGGCAGACAGCGTTGTATCATGTATGTGGGCAGTCATTTTTTTAAAGGGAGTCTGTCATCAGCATTTCACTTTTTTAACCCTTCCCATAGCTCCCTAGCATGATTACATTTAATAAAAACGTTACCTCTGGCATCAATCCTGGACTTATAGAGGGCTCGCAAGTGCCCAGGGGCGGCGTTACTCTCGTAGGTGCCCTGCTTGCTCAGCCTTCTCATTGCGTCCCCCCGCCCCTTCCTACCCTCCGCCCGCCCATCCTTTCCCTCTGACTGCCTTTCTACTAACTTGTTATTCCGCCGAGATCCCGCGCCTGCGCAGTCAGTCCGTCGGCCGGCGCATGCGCACTGCGATGCCCATTCCTTGTATGGCATTACAGTAACTATTGCGCATGCACCGGCTAACGTCGCGAAGCCGGCGCATGCGCATTAATTACTGTGATGCCATACAAGGAATGGGCATCGCAGTGCGCATGCGCCGGCCGACGGACTGAGTGCGCAGGTGCGGGATCTCGGCGGAATAACAAGTTAGTAGAAAGGCGGTCAGAGGGTAGGAAGGGGCGGGGGGACGCAATGAAAAGGCTGAGCAAGCAGGGCACCTACGAGAGTAACGCCGCCCCTGGGCACTTGCGAGCCCTCATTTGCATAAGTTATAAAGATCGTTTTTGATGGTTCTATAAGTTCAGGATTGATGCCAGAGGTAAAGTTTTTATTAAATGTAAGCATGCTAGGGGGCTATGGGAAGGGTTAAAAAAGGGAAATGCTGATGACAGACTCCCTTTAAATTATGACAAGTGCCCTTTTTTTTTTTTTTTTTACTTAAGCCCCTGCCCTTCAAAATGTCTGTGCAAGTCCCTGCCCTGTACTATGTGCTGCAAGCATGCAGCTGCTTAACACTGACTGTGCCATCACTGTGATGTCACTCACTGTGCATGTTAACCCTGTACTGTTAGTCACAGTACAGGGTTAATATGCACAGTGATGTCACATACAGCACAGCCAGGGTTAATCTTTATTATCGCTTGTATATCTTGTGTTCGTGGGGGCCTAATGTTCGAGTTTCGCCTTAGGCCTCACAAAGTCTAGAGGCGCCTCTGGATCATGGGTTCAGATTAAAAAAAATCGAGAATATTTGAAAATACGAATATATATCACTATATTCCAAATATTTGCGAATTCTCGAAGTGCCAATATTCACGATTAATATTCGCTATTCGAATATTCACGGCCAACACTATCTAGAAGAATTGATGCTGTTTTGAAGGCAATTGGTGGCGACACCAAATATTGATTTGATTTAGATTTCTCTTTTGTTTATTCACTTTGCGTTTTGATAATTGATAAAAAAAATAAACTATTAACGCTTCTATTTTTTAAAACATTCTTACTTTGCAGCATTTTTCCACACCTGCCTAAACCTTTTGCACAGTACTCTATATTCCTTTTAAGGTAGAGGGACCCGATTTCCAGACAAGTATGAACAAAGTCTCATGGCGAGTCAGTCTGTAAAGCATTATAATTCACTTCGTTTAGCTTTTATTGTATGACCCAATCCACAGTCTGGAGAGGGGGATGTAACAGTTAATAAATGACTGGACCTTGATATAATCAGGATCACAAGGCTCAATGTTGAACTCTAGTCTGAAGACAAAAGTGGATCAATTTCCTCTCCACTGTCAGCCAGCCCACCAGCAGAGTTTACACTTTGGTGTCTAAGCAAAATACGAAGTGTCTCTGTCCTTTTACATTTCAGTCCTTTTTATGTTTTTTTAATGGTTCAGTATGCTCATGCTCTTGTATATGTTATTTAATAAAGTATCCTATACCACAAAGAGATTCTTCAGTCCTCTTTATATACAGTAGGTTAAGAATGCAAACTAGTTTTTTGTTAGGTTTTGCTGGTTCTTTTTTTCTTTTTCTTTTAGAAAAGCTGAAATGTCATTTAGGTCAAATCTTTGTTGCACTTTATGCTGTTATTATGTGGAATGATACCTGATGCTATAACATTATAGAACACAAAGATCCATTTTTTGACAAATTTTCCTTTAGGGCATCTCTTGTGTGAGTGTGAATGCTCTCCACAATTCCTGCAAAGAATATTAAAATAATGTTCTTTATTAAAAAGTTTCAAAACCAGTTTGAAATCAGATGACGTGATGACGTAGACAGAGTACGTCGCGCTCTCCGCTCTCCCCACGGCTCGGCTATCCCGCTACTCCGACCTTCCTGATCCTCCTGGCGTCTCTATGATGGTTCTTAGCCCTTCGTTCTCTATGGTCGCAGGGGGTATGTGCTGCTGCCTAGGCAGTGATTCCTCCTTGTCCACTTGCTGAATGTGCCGCTTCTGCTGATCCTCCCCCCTCCTCTCTGCACCGCTGTGACTAACCAACTAACTCTGCTGTGTTCACCTCGACTGATGGGCTGCTGGATGGGTTGTCGGGCCTCACCTGGGAGCTCCGTCTGACCCCCCTCCTACGTCTGACCTCCTTCCTCATCCTCGTGTTTCCCGGCGCTGCCGATCCTCTTCCCCTCCTGTGATAGTGACTGTGAGTAAACTCCGTTGCGACTGTCAGGTTGCTGGATGGACTTTGTTTGGGGGTTTTATTCTGATTCCCCCGTCATACCTGACCTCCGCTTTGTGCCTCCAGTTCTTGTGGATCCCTCTCCCCTTATCATCTGTACTGCTGGGACTAACCTTGCTGACTAAACCTTGCTGAGATCACTTTGGCTGACGGGCTTCTGGAGATTGCGATCTCTTTCCTTTGTCTGCTGTCTCCCCTATGTCCTCTCCCCTCGATACCAATTATTAAGTAAACCTGCTTTTTCACTCTAGAGAACACATTTAAGGGCTTATTACCATTCATCCTCACTGTTAAGGAAAAAAGTGAGGAAGCTATAAAACCAAATTAAAAGATAGCTCTAGATACAAATGGAAAAGGAATAAAGAATAAAGTATAAAGTGGAAAAAAAAGGGAAAAGGGTGAAGAGGAAAAATAAATAAATAAATAAATAAATAAGGGATAAGGGGGAGGAAGAAAAAAAAAAATATATATATATAATAATAATAAGGAAAAAAAAAAGAAGAAAAAGGCGAATGAAATAAGACGAAGAAAAGGGAGGAGGAAAAAGGAAAAAATAAAATAAAAAAAAAATAAATAAAAAAAAGGAGGAGAGAAGAGAAAGGAGGAAAGGGGGAGAAGAGGAGAGAAGGGCGAGAAAAGGAAAAAAAAAAAAAAAAGGAAAAAAAAAAAAAAGGAAAAGAGAAGGAGAAGAAAGGAAAGAGAAAAGAAAGAAAAAATAAATAAATAACAAGGAGAGAGAAAAAGGAAAACAGAAAACAAAAGGAGGAAAAAGAAAGAAGAGGGGGAGAAAGGGAAAAAGAAAGGAAAAAAAAAAAAAAAAAAGGAGATCAAAGGATATATAACAACAAGGTATGGCTCCAAAAGCTAGTAGACGCTCGGCCGACTTCTCCGGTCAGAAACCGGGGTCAAAAACTTTTGAAACAACAAAAATAGACCAGTTCCTGAGGTCTCCGAGGGTTAATACGAGGGGCGGACAAAAGGATTTGGCCTCTAAAAAAAATGACGACTCTGAGGTGACTGGGTTAGAACCACAAAAAGCCTCCAGACACCCTGAAGAGGAAGAGGGTATAATGGGAGAAGTTATCCCTAATGATAATGATAATTCCTCTCCGCTAGAAGAAATATTGCTAGCGGTCAAACAAAATGGGGATTTAATACAGGCTGTTACAACCCAACTCGGGTTTATCCAAGTTGATGTGGGACTAATAAAAGATGATTTGTCCAAAATGCGAGACAGAGTTACCAATCTGGAGAGCTCCGTCGCCCTGATACAGAATGAATCCCAAAAAACAAACTCTGAAGTCTCCACACTGAAATTAGAGTGTAGCCTTCTGAAAAAAAAGGTGGTGGACCTTGAGGATAGATCACGAAGATATAACGTGAGAATAATAGGGATCCCTGAGGGTGTTGAAGAGAAGAACTCAACCGAATTCATACAGAATTTAATTTTTGAGAATTTTGGGAAAGATTCGTTCTCCCCACTGTTTCTGATAGAAAGAGCGCATCGGGTCCCAGGGGGCAAACCAATCCCAGGGAGACAACCTCGGACATTTCTTGTTAAGTTACTGGTCATAGGGGATAAAGATATGCTACTGAGAAGGGCGAGGGAATGTTCTCCGGTTGTATATAACGGTAATAGACTGGCCTTTTTTCCAGACTTCTCAAAGGACATACAAGAAAAGAGACGCACATTTATGACTGTCAAAAAGAGGCTAAGAGAAAGGGATATTAAATACTCTCTTATGTTCCCAGCAAAATTGCGGATTATTTCTAAGGATAAAACCCTATTTTTCGATACCCCGGATGAAGCCGTGGATTGGCTTGAACGAAATGATCTGTGATCTAATCGCTTTAGGATTTAGTGGGAACAATAATTGTTATGGGGGGCTTATACCCCCAATTCTGTTTTTCCTTGCTTCTTAATAGGGGTGGCCGAGCACGGGGAGTGTTGGAGGGATGGTCATAGGAGAGTAATCCACTACAATATGTGGTGGATTACCTGTACGGGGGGGTGGGGGTTAGGGGTGGGGTTGGGCTGTGGTGCGTCAAAAAGAAAAAAGAGGAAAAAAATATATTTTTTTTTTTTTGCTTTGTCCCACCTAACCGCTTCTGATAATGTCGACCAGAATTATTGCCTGGAATATACGCGGTCTGGGGGACAGAGGAAAAAAACAAGCGGTTTTTGATTTGACTCAGGTACATTTACCAGCAATAGTATGCTTGTTAGAGACCCATCTCACTGAAGAGACCTCCAGGGTGGTCGACAGGGGATGGGCTTCGCATTCGTATCATTCTACTTTTTCCAGCTACTCCAGAGGTGTTACTGTTTTGATACATAGACTGATTGATTTTTCCTGTGAGGCATCCTCTGTTGACCACCTGGGGAGATTCATCTTCCTATATTGTAGATTAAGGGGGAAGACATGTATTTTGGCTTTTGTCTACATTCCACCGCCATTTTCCTTTTCGGTTCTTAATTCTTTGTTATTATTTATGGATAAGTGGCCAGAGTGCCCAACAATGATTGTTGGCGATTTCAACTGTGTCATTGATCCTCTACGTGATAGGGTCTCTACGAGTGTCAAGGGAGATAGTCCGGTTCAGGGGTCTCCCCTGGCACGGTTTTGTTTGGAGGCTGGTTTTGAAGATGTTTGGGGATATTTAGGACAGGGGAAAAGGGCTTTTTCGTGCTTTAGTAAAGCAGGTAAATCTATGTCTAGAATAGATCTTGCATTGATAAGTAGTAAACATGTGAAATTGGTAAAACGAATGAAATATGAAACAAGGTCAATATCGGACCATTCACCGTTGGTCCTCGAACTCTGTTTAACCCAGGAAAGATATACACAAAAACCCCCTTTCAGATTAAACCCTTACTGGTTATCAGTGATAAAGACACATGAAATAATTCAGAATGAAATTGGCCGTTTCTGGGATAACAATTATGGCTCAGCAAAAACTCAAGTGGTATGGGATACCTTTAAGGCGTTTATGAGGGGAATGATGATTAGTAATATTGCGAACCTCAGAAAGGAGTACGGGAAAAAACAGAAAAATTTAGAAGAACTTGCATCATTGGCGACACAATCCTTTTATATGAATAAGACGGAGGAGAATAGGGAAAGTATGCAAAGAGCCACACAAGTATATTCTAACTTCTTATTGGATAAGGCCCAACAATCCCTTTTTTTTAAAGGGCAAAAATACTTTACGGAGTCAGGGCGACCTGGTAAACTTTTGTCCAGAGTAATCTCAAGTCAACAATCTAAAAAATACATAGATAATGTTCGACTGAGTAATGGTAGGATGGTTAGTGGACAGGGTCCGATAGAGAAGGCCTTTGTGGACTACTTCCTGGACTTGTACAAAGCTGAATCTAAGATCACAGATGATAAGATGGATTCGTATCTTGATGGGATTGCTTTTTCAACTATTACTGAGGCGCAAAAGGAAGCACTTGAACTAGAGATCTCAATTCAGGAACTGGAGGGAGCTATTAAATTATGCTCAGCCAACTCCACCCCTGGTTCAGATGGACTCCCATATGAATTTTATACTAAATACGGGGACTGTATTCTCCCCAGACTGTTGGAGGTCTTTTCTGAATCAGTGGAGGATGGGAAGCTGCCAGACTCTATGATGGAAGCCGTAATAACATTAATTCCAAAAAAAGGAAAAGATCCACTAGATATAGAATCTTATAGACCAATCTCACTGCTTAATGCAGATGTAAAGCTTTTTGCGAGGGTTCTCGCAACAAGGCTTTCTAGGGTTATTTCCTCTATTATACATCCGGATCAGAATGGCTTTATTCAAAACAAGGGTACCCATCATAATCTTCATCGGCTTTTTTCCAATATACAGGCCCCTGGGGGGACCGCTCGATCCATCCTGTCACTGGATGCCTCTAAGGCCTTTGGCAGGGTGGAGTGGCGCTTCCTCTGGAAGGTTCTGGCAAGGATGGGCTTTGGGGAAAAATTTATAGGCACTCTCAAACTACTGTATAGATCTCCTAGGGCAAAACTAAGTCTAAATGGGATCTTGACTACTAGTTTTGATTTAAATAGAGGTACGCGGCAGGGCTGTCCACTATCCCCATTATTATTTGACATTTATATTGAACCCCTTGCGATGGCCATTAGGCAGGACGATCGGGTTAAAGGATTTGGTACGTTAGGAGTGCAAGACCGTATCTCCTTATATGCGGATGATGTTCTCTTTTTTATAGACCACACGGAAATAACTCTTCCTAGAATTATTCAAATGGTTAAAGCATTTGGTGAGGTGTCCGGTCTTCTTATAAACTGGTCTAAGACCAGTTTGATGCCAATAGACCCCCTGCCACAGGATGAGGTTCTCATGACACAGTTGGACATCGTTGACACTTTTCAATATTTGGGCTTGAATATATCACCTCGGGTGGAAAATTTTGTACAACTTAATTTGATCCCCATAATGGCAAGGATTAGAGCTAAAATAGGGATTTGGCTGAAACTTCCCCTATCTAGAGCTGACCGAGTTTCACTGGTCAAGATGGTGATACTACCACAACTTCTCTATGTGCTTAGGAATTCACCTATTTGGATTCAAGATAAATACTTTAAACTCATGGAAAGAATAATTAATGATTTAATATGGGGAAGAAAACGAGTTCGATTAAAGTTGGAATATTTGTATAAATCACTGGAGTGTGGGGGCTTAAATCTCCTTTACTTTAAAGGGTATTTTATTGCAGCTCAGTTATTGATGTGCTACGAATCAGAAAACAGTGCACTGTTAGGGAAGTTGGTAGGGAGCTATGCTCATAATAATATATTTACCCTGTTGGAATCCGGGCTATTGAAGACCTATGAGCGGGGCTACAGAGAGACTATAAAACTACTCCTGAAAGTGTGGGTTACTACTAAGACATGGTTGAAGGTAAAGGGCTCACTTACATTCACGCTTCTTTGGCACAATGTGTATTTACAAAGGTTAGATGATATTGCAGCTGACACATTTTGGCAAAGGAACAAAATTTTGTATATTTCACAGGTAATTAAGGATAGAGACATTAAGCCATTTATAGAGATGACACATAATATACAAAATTTTTCATGGTTTAGGTACTGTATCTTCAATTGCGTTCAGTACTATCTAGTCTGGACGATAAATTGGTGTTGGATATAGATAGTTCATCTTTTTTGAATGATTGGGTAGGGGGTACACTGTCTAAAATAAAGATTTCAAATATATATAAGCTATTACTCAAGGCACGTTTTAGTGATATACAGTCACCAGGACAAAGAGCGTGGGAGGTGGACTGTCCAAATTTACAACCAGAAGGGTGGGAGAATATTTTTGGTAATTTAGGTTCACTATCCCTGAACTTCAACCATGTTGTAGTACACTTCTATATTTGCCACAGATTATATATTACCCCTTTATGGATGAATAAATGTGGACTAAGGGACACGTCTAACTGCCCTAAATGTGACACTTTAGGAGCGGACTATCTCCATATGATCTGGACCTGCCTAGAACTTAAAAAATATTGGAATAGCATCAATAATTTCATCATATATAAACTAAAAATACGAATCCCTTTTGAACCACAACTATTCTTGCTTAATGATTTTTCCAAAATAGATAATCCTAAGTATCAAAAGATCTTTCTGGGTAGGATATTGATGTTGGCCAGAGTTTTGGTCAGTCGGACCTGGTTTGCTCGTTATACTCCAGATATAAATATATGGATAAACCTTACTGATAAGGTAAAAAACTATGAGAAAATTATCTTTAAACAGAGGGGAGCCGATGATAAGTGGACTAAGATATGGGGTGATTGGAGGATTTGATTAGTTGTGATAAATGTTGTTGCTGTTTTTTTTTTTTTTTGACGCACCACAGGCAGGGGGAAGGGGGGGGGTTAGGGAATAGGGATATGGGGGAAAAACAGGGAAGGGAAAAAATAATTCTTTTCTGTATTCTTTTTTGTCTTGTAATTTGTTTGATATACTAATTAATAAAGATAATTAATTTAAAAAAGGTTTCAAAACCAGTATATAATATTATACTGTGTAGTGCCTGCACATACTGTGGTGATACAGATATACTGGAAGAACGGACATTGAATGGTGAAGCTTAGCAGCAGGGCCGGAAAACAGGGCAATTGCCCAGGGCCACGATCCTCAAAGGGGCTCCCTGCTTCAGTCCCCATCGTAGAAGGTTGAACAGTTGGGACTCCAAAGTGGGGAATTTCCCAGCTTAGGAGTCCAGGCTCTGACTCCATATATGGAGCCAGTGTTTTGAACATGAAAGGGGTATTCCCAAGCATTGTCATTATGCTTAGGGACACCCTGTGTATATGAAACTAATTTAGACTCTATTTTTGAAATGTCTCTGTGGGGATTCAAACTCTCAACCTTCTACATTAAGGGCAAGAACATTAACCACAGGGCTATAGAGCTCAATGCGAGTGCAGTCCTGAACAACCTCATAGAAGTTTCTTTTGTATAATACAAGAGAAACTTCTTTGCTGTTTTTAACGGAAGAGAAACTTCTATGATGTTTTTCAGCACTGACATAGCATTGAGCACTATAGCCCAGTGGTTAAGGTTCTTGCCATTAATGTAGGTTGTGAGTTCAAATCCTTACAGAAACTTTTTAAAAATAGAGGTTAAATAAAACTTAAATACACAGGGTGTTTCCAATAGTGAAAAATTTGATTTTATTGAGAAAAAATTTAGCAAAATATAAAATATGATCAAATAACACCAGTATTAACCTACCTTAACCATTTTAACTTGTGTAACCAGTATTTAAAAAAAAATTTGTGTGGGGATTTGGACTCTCAACCTTCTACATTACAGGTAAAAAACCTTAACCACTGAGCTATAGAGCTCAATGCTAAGTTACTGCTGAAAACCCTCATAGAAGTTTTCTCTTGGATAATGCAAGATAAACGTCTATGAGGTTTTTCTGCAAAAACATAGCATTGAGCTCTACAGACAGTGGTTAAGGTTTTTGCCCTTAATGTGGAAGGTTGTGAATTTAAATCCCCACAGAAACATTTCAAAAATAGAGGCTAAATGAAACTTAAATACACAAGGTGTCCCCAACAGTGAAAAGCTTGATTTTATTGAGAAAAAAATGGAGCAAATCGTAAAATATGATCAAATAACACCCGTATTAACCCACATCAACCTTTTTAACTTGTGTAACCAGTATTTTTTGTTGGGAAAGGTGACAACCCTAACAGCACCCCTGCTCAGAACGTCTATAGGCCCACTGACTGCAGCAAGCTATGCCTCATCAGGACTCACTTTGTAAAAAAAGTTTTTTTTCTTTTTATCGCGATATTCTGACCGTCATAACTTTTTTATAGTTATGTCCATGGAGATGTCTGGGGGCTCATTTTCTGCGGGACTATTTGTTGTTTTTGACCATTTGGGTTGTGTATGACTTGATCACTTTTTATTCAATTTTCTTGGGAGATAAAGTGATGAAAAAAAACTCAAAACTGCCTTTTTAAAAAAAAAAAAAAATCTGTTATGCCATTCACCATATGGTCTAACTTTTTAAAAAAAATTGCTCCATTATTCTGTATAGAAATCACTTTATCACAGTTCATTGCTGCCATCTAGTGGCCTGAACTGGGGTATAATAATAATGAGCCTGGAAGCCTAGTACAAGCTGCTAGGGATTGACGAACATCGGCCGGGATGGTTCACGATCGCGATCAAATGTTCGCGAACCGCAATTTCCCGGCGGGCCCCATTCACTTTAATGGCAGGCGAACCTGAAAAAGCTTCAACTCATATTTGCAGCCACCAAATACTTAGTAGAAGTGCACAAATAGTCTCACAACATGGACAGTGACATACTAGAGGGGGATCAATGACAAAAATTCCAACAAAAAATATGTATCTTAATCAGGGGACATTTTTATGCGTCTTAAAGGGAAATTCTCTGAAATGTGCCCTGTTGGAGCCTAGAAAAATAAAATTTTAGGCCACGGGAGTACAGGCCTTAAGAATTAGGCATTCACCTGACATAAATTTTTTTTCGATTATGTGGCTCAAGGTACATTATGCAGTCAATGGATACAATTTTTACTGTAGGCCACTGGACTACAGGCCTCAAACATTAGGCATTCACCGGACATACATATGTTTAAAAGAACTAAAAATATAAAATTTGATTAAAAACATGGCTAACGGAATCCCCCCTCTTGAAAAAAAACCTAATGATAATAGTTGAAATTCGATAACACGTGGTCGTCACTGGTGTTGAATTCCTCCGAGGCTGCAACAATTATTCATTCACCGTACAGAAAAGAACAAGTAAGTATGTGGCTGGAGGTAGATTACATGGTCATTGGATATCAATTTTACAGCAGGCCAGTGGACTACAGGCCCCAGAAATTATGCATTCAGCGTACAGAAAAGAACAAGTAAGTATGTGGCTGGAGGTAGATTACACGGTCAATGGATATCAAGTTTCCAGCAGGCTACTGTACTACAGGCCCCATAAATTATGCATTCAGAGTACATAAAACAACAAGTAAGTATTTTTAGAACAGGGTGCTTTCAATGGGGAAAAACGCCCCTGAAGAAGAATCCTGCGCTTCCGGTTTTTAACACTCTCAAATGCTGTGAGTAAGGGGAACTCATTGCTGTGAGGTGAGGGGGCATGTGGCATATTCTGGAGCCATAAGGGCTGTTTCACACGAGCGAGTCCATTGCGGGAATCACGCTCCGTGTGTGAATGTGATCCTCCGCTCTGGACTTGCAGGAGCGCACGGCATTATACTGATTTATAATACTATGTGTCTCTGCATGGCCTTTTTTCCACAGAATCATAGTGACATAAAGCTGTCAGCATGATTCTGTAGAAATAAGGTCAAGCAGAGGCATATAGCATTATAAATCATGATAATGCCGTGAGCTCCTTGCAAGTCCAGAGCAGAGGATCACACTCACACACGGAGCGTGATTCCCGCAATGGACTCGCTCGTGTGAAACAGCCCTAAGAGTGAAGAATTGTGTGAGGAGCTTAAAGGGGTGTAAATCTGTGAGGGAGGGCCATAATCAACAGAATGTAACTGTGTTGTTAGTACATTATTGCACGATTTGGGGCCCCACTTTTGATTTTACCCAGGGCCACATTTTGGCTAAAACCAGCCCTGCTGAGCAGACATAGTTAGTAAATGCTTGTATTCCTAATAAAATAACATTCTAAAACCATACATAAAACTCTTTGGTGTGCTGTTCCTGTTACATCTCTTGTAAATGTATGAATGTAACAACTAGGCATTTAGTCAATGGGTGTGTCCTTACACATTCTGATATTGTCCTATTGGTTCTGACTGTACACACTTCTAGGAGGAATAAGAATATATTCATACTTGGCAGATTTGTTGAAAGATTTCTGCAACAAATTTGAAACTTGTGGACAGACCCCAACAGAATACCAGCGCAATTCCATTAAGTCCTAAGAAATGGTGTTCCAACAACGTTATTTTATGGGGAATACAATCATTTAGTGGTTAGCTTTATATTTCATGTATAGAAAAGAATATACCGTAGCAGCAGCGAAGCAAAATTTACAAAAAAGTATTGGTTGGCCAGTGAGGTAGTTTATGTGAGCTACCTAACAGGACTTTAGTTTTTCAAAAATTAAGCTTTTCAGTTACAAGTTCATAAATGTTTCAAGGTTTTGCTTGAAGCCAAAGGAGTTTAGACATCAAAGCTGCCTAGCAGCAGGTGCAGCAGGCTTGTACCTCACAACTTGTCATGGACAAACTGTGTTTTTGCGCAATTTTGCAAGCATAAATTGGGAATGTAGTTCAAGTGATTTATATTTCATGGGTGAAAGGTGAACCTACACTTACAGAACAAATTCTTGCATTCTGTGAAAGTGTCCCTTATTTTGGACATCAGTACATGTAAAATAAAATACATTTAAAGGCGTTGTCCAAGTTAAATGGGTTTTCTAGGATTTTTATATTGATGATATATCCTCAGGATAGGTCACCAATATTAGATCGGCGGAGGTCCGACTACAGTCACCCCCACCTATTTGCTATACAAAGAGGTTACAGTCCTTCGTGAGTGCAATGTGTGTAAATGGGACAATGCAAACATCTGTAATTGCATTGCATGGTATTTCCTATTTTCTGGCTGGCAATGTCATTACATCCATTCGCCCCTAGGTGGTACTGGCACCATGTAATATATAGTGTGGGGGGGGGGGGAGTCTAGCTGAGTTAGTTGAGATTAGAATGTAGTCAGAGTAAGGAGAAGCAAGTCCATGGAGGAGAAAGACAGGCCAAAGTCACCATGTAGCTGCTTTACTTTCCTCTGGGCCCTGATCAAGCCTAGAGAAGATATCTACAGAAGACAAGCACCGGACAGTGAGTCTATACACCAAGATGCTGAGAGACTAGTAAGGGTAACAGCTAACTATGGTTTATGGACCTCATTAGCACAAGTGACCAGGAGTAGCTTTCCGAGTGCCTCGACACAACTAGACGATTAAGGCCCAGAATTGTCTTTATCCCTAACTAAACCTTCCCGGTAGTAGTGAAAACCTAAACCTTTCTAGAAGAGTTTCCTGCCAAAGAATGAAGCAGATGTGTTTGCCTGCCGTGAGGGGAACGCCCTTAAAGGATAACTCCTAGATAAATAGTTATTAGCATCCTTAGTGCCAGTGTGCTGTAAAGTGAACGGAGGATTACCACCAGGATCCTTGCCTGTAAAGAGTGTACTCTAAAAGGACAACTCCTCATAGACTTCTGCCATTACCTGGCAATAGGATTACCATTGAACTTTTTATGCTTACAAAAGCTTTCCATTGATGAACTGTACCAACTGTCCAGAGACTATTGATTGTCAGTAAATGTTCAACTGGTTTACAACTACCGACTCCTCATTCTTACTAACACTACTCTCAACATTTGCACCTAACGGTGCTGGCATCACAAAAACAGGGGCCCAGCCGCCACAAGCACCCTAAACATCACCACCATCAAGGGCACCTCAACTTCCATATGGTTGGTGTTCCCTGCAACCGAGAGTGCCCCGGAGGATTTTGTGCTGTCTTCCCATCCACTGCACTGCCAACCCCAAGGGACAACTAAACCGTGAGTGCTACTATTCTCTGCACCTTATCACTAATACGTTCACGCCCGCATCCACCTTAGGGAGCCCCGTCTGGCTGCATGAGCACTTAGGCCTCTTCCTAAGCCATATGACTA
The DNA here is from genome assembly GCF_905171765.1 of Bufo bufo. Classification (NCBI taxonomy): domain Eukaryota; kingdom Metazoa; phylum Chordata; class Amphibia; order Anura; family Bufonidae; genus Bufo; species Bufo bufo. Next base: position 142,966,024 of record NC_053395.1, on the reverse strand, counting down.
GTGTTGTAGAATATTCTGATCGCGATTTGTTATCGCGAATATCGGCACTTCAAGAATTCGCAAAGATGTAGACGTAATCACGAATATGCTAGATATTTTTTTTTTCATCAGTAACCTCCCTTCTTGATTGTTACAAGAAAGTATCAGGGCAGTGAAGGAACCAGCTTCATTTGTACTTTGCTCAGAAGCTCCAGGCAGATGGGCGTGTGCTCAGTCTAAAAGAGGCGCCACCATCAGATAAATATTACAAGAAAGTTTAGACTGGCATATTCTTATTCATAATCATAGTCATGGGTGCACATCCATAAGGCAAACATAATAAATAAAATAATAATAATGGCTGCACACACATATAAGCAGTAAAGCTGAGAAATGGGGATCATTCTAAATTCCACTGGTACTATACCTACTATTGGAATCAATGGAAGCTCTTAGCGCACATTTTGATCAAACTTGTGTCAGGCCCATTCACCACGCGTCGGCTGACTGACTGACCTTCATTTCTTAAAGTAATGATGGCCACTCATTTTTCTTTACTTAGCTGCTTTTTTCTTGCCATAATACAAATTCTAACAGTCTATTCAGTAGGACTATCAGCTGTGTATCCACCTGACTTCTCCTCAACGCCACTGATGGTCCCAACCCCATTTATAAGGCAAGAAATCACACTTATTAAACCTGACAGGGCACACCTGTGAAGTGAAAACCATTTCAGGGGAGCTCATCAAGAGAATGCCAAGAGTGTGCAAAGCAGTAATCAAAGCAAAAGGTGGCTACTTTGAAGAACCTAGAATATGACATATTTTCAGTTGTTTCACACTTGTTTGTTATGTATATAATTCCACATGTGTTAATTCATAGTTTTGATGCCTTCAGTGTGAATCTACAATTTTCATAGTCATGAAAATAAAGAAAACTCTTTGAATGAGAAGGTGTGTCCAAACTTTTGGTCTGTACTGTATATATACAGTCAGGTCCATAAATATTAACACAATTCTAACATTTTTGGCTCTATACACCACCACAATGGATTTGAAATGAAACGAACAAGATGTGCTTTAACTGCAGACTGTCAGCTTTAATTTGAGGGTTTTTACATCCAAATCAGGTGAACGGTGTAGGAATTACAACAGTTTGCATATGTGCCTCCCACTTGTTAAGGAACCAAAAGTAATGGGACAATTGGCTTCTCAGCTGTTCCTTGGCCAGGTGTGTGTTATTGCCTCATTATCCCAATTACAATGAGCAGATAAAAAGTCCAGAGTTCATTTCCAGTGTGCTATTTGCATTTGGAATCTGCTGCTGTCAACTCTCAAGATGAGATCCAAAGAGCTGTCACTATCAGTGAAGCAAGCCATCATTAGGCTGAAAAACACAACAAACCCATCAGAGAGATAGCAAAAACATTAGGCGTGGCCAAAACAACTGTTTGGAACATTCTTCAAAAGAAGGAACGCACCGGTGAGCTCAGCAACACCAAAAGACCCGGAAGACCACAGAAAACAACTGTGGTGGATGACCGAAGAATTCTTTCCCTGGTGAAGAAAACATCCTTCACAACAGTTGGCCAGATCAAGAACACTCTCCAGGAGGTAGGTGTATGTGTGTCAAAGTCAACAATCAAGAGAAGACTTCACCAGAGTGAATACAGAGGGTTCACCACAAGATGTAAACCATTGGTGAGCCTCAAAAACAGGAAGGCCAGATTAGAGTTTGCCAAACGACATCTAAAAAAGCCTTCACAGTTCTGGAACAACATCCTATGGACAGATGATACCAAGATCAACTTGTACCAGAGTGATGGGAAGAGAAGAGTATGGAGAAGGAAAGGAACTGCTCATGATCCTAAGCATACCACCTCATCAGTGAAGCATGGTGGTGGTAGTGTCATGGCGTGGGCATGTATGGCTGCCAATGGAACTGGTTCTCTTATATTTATTGATAATGTGACTGTTGACAAAAGCAGCAGGATGAATTCTGAAGTGTTTCGGGCAATATTATCTGCTCATATTCAGCCAAATGATTCAGAACTCATTGGACGGCGCTTCACAGTGCAGATGGACAATACCCCAAAGCATACTGCAAAAGCAACCAAAGAGTTTTTTAAGGGAAAGAAGTAGAATGATTTGCAATGGCCAAGTCAATCCCCGGACCTGAATCCGATTGAGCATGCATTTCACTTGCTGAAGACAAAACTGAAGGGAAAATGCCCCAAGAACAAGCAGGAACTGAAGACAGTTGCAGTAGAGGCCTGGCAGAGCATCACCAGGGATGAAACCCAGCGTCTGGTGACGTTTATGCGTTCCAGACTTTAGGCTGTAATTGACTGCAAATGATTTGCAACCAAGTATTAAAAAGTGAAAGTTTGATTTATGATTATTATTCTGTCCCATTACATTACTTTTGTAATTCCTGCACCGTTCACCTGATTTGGATGTAAATACCCTCAAATTAAAGCTGACAGTCTGCAGGTAAAGCACATCTTGTTCGTTTCATTTCAAATCTATTGTGGTGGTGTATAGAGCCAAAAAAGTTAGAATTGTGTCCATGTCCCAATATTTATGGACCTGACTGTATATATATATATATATATATATATATATATATATTAAAGATAGTTAGTGGGAGATAGTCAGTGTAGGTTAGATAGTGATATAGTGTAGCTGATAGGTTCCAATGCAGGGTGTTAGATAGTTTGATAGGAATTAATGTTTCTCTGCAGTCCATACATACATGCTACAGACATAGTGCTGTGATGCCACAACAGTACTCAGTGCACCAATCAGTAATATCTACTCAGACCTGATAAAATGGGAAGTTGCATGTATTGTGCAAAAAATATGCTCATCATTAGTGCCGATTTGCGCAATCGCGAAAATAATGACTGGAGATCACGAATTCTAGAATTTGCGAATTTATTGTGAATATTATGCGAAAACAAATATTGCCTATGCCACTCATCACTACATACGATGTCACGTTCATTGGTCACATGGCCTAGGCACACACAGTCCCAATCAAGTTAATGGGGATGAGCTGTGATACCAAGCACAACCACTATACAGTGGATGCCACTGTAAGGCTCACTAGCGCTTTGGTTAGTGCGATGGCTTTCTCAAATAGCTGATTGTCAGGGTTGCCTGGAGCTGGACCACATGTCAGGACTCAAACCCAGTGACTCCTGTGTCCCAGGCTGCAGCTCTTCTAACTGAGCTATTCTGCCTTCTGGACAGCGCTTGTGCTGAACCGAAGCCTAAAGTTTTCTGTGCCTATAGTTTCAGTTTCCTGCCTCCCTGTTTGCTCCACCCTGTTCCTTGATTGGACTTCCTATTTAAATCCAGCCTTGCACTTCCTGCCTTGTGAGATTATTGTGCTCCTCAGCCTGTAATCAAGCTAGTCTCGCCACGCTCCTCTGCCAAATACCGACGCTTATCTGTGCATCGACCACTGGCTTCCTCCTGACTACGGTACTTGCTACTCCTCAAATACTGATGCTTATCTGTGCATCGACTACTGGCTTTCTCCTGACTATGATATCAGCCTTGCAAGTAGTTGCAATAAAAGACTCCGAACCAGAACCGGACTGTTACACCCCGCCAATCTCTTATTGATGACCTAGGGTGCGGAGCTCGATCAGGCCTCAGAGCCTTCAGAAGGCCAGAGGCTGCCATAGCAACCGAACGTGTCTCCCCGATCTAATTGTAGAGGAGTTGTTTAGTCACTGGGAGCATCATACTCACCGTAAATGACTACTCAGATGCTGTGGTTGAAATTGTAGCCCTTGTATGCCATCACTGGGAAATATGGAGAGACTTTAGTATGCTCTACACCTTCCTGCCCCTGCAGACTTTGTTCCTTCATCTTTTGGAGCAGCAGTTTTCACTTAGAGATAGGTTACCCATGAAAAATGGTTTGGACCCCGGGAGTAGTAACTATGCTCCTGTTGGAATCTATATGATTTAAGAAAATCATAACTGGTTCTTAGCCATTTTGTTGTGCTGTAACTTGATTTTTACATTGGGTTTTGCTGATAGTTTTTAATGCTGGAACTGGCAAAAATATCGCCCTTGCATTTAATATCATACTAAAACAGTCACTCTTTGTTGTCGTATTACAGATGGTTCTAACATCCTGACAAGTTTTGGTTGATACCTTGAGGATAAATGGGAGAGATAAGGGTCAAAATAGGGTGCTATTGGGCAGATTCCAATATAGGACTGCCCTTGTCAGAGCAACAGATTAGCTCTCTTTATCAAGAAGGGTATATTAGCTTTTCTTAGGGATAATTTATATCGGTATTTGCTATTAGCAAGGCTCTAACATCTACAGTCTACTCTAAAGTTACCTGACTGCTGCACTATCCATACAAGATCTATTTTGGATGTGACAGTTTTCATTGTGTTATTATGTACACATATTACGGCACTAAATGTGTGTCTTTATACATATTAATAAAAGTTAATCTTGTATAACTGTCAATGTAGGATTGGCACACTCAAAACATGCGGAGCCCCACGGAGTTGAAACAATTTATTATAACTACGTTTGATAAAATATGATAAAATACAATAAAATACATAAAATAAATTAAACAATGGTAGTAGTTTTGTAATATTCGAATCAACTTATTGCAGACAAAGTATCCTGGATGTTCTCAATAGTGGATGGGTCTGCAATGACACACAATAGATGCTTAACTGCAGATCCTAACAACAGGGTGTTGTCTTGCAAATAAAACGCACTCTAGGTCACTACAGTCCATATGTATACAAGTCACAAAATATTCAGAAGGACTGTTTGAATTCCAGGAGGTTGCATCAAACTCCGGATATATTCATATGCAAGAAAAACGCACTGAGAGACTCTACATGCAGAAAAGCGCATACAGTGATTTCCTATGCAGGCACTATATTCCTATCTCTGTATATCTACAGTTTCTGCAATCCATGCATTCCAAGGTTGTTATAGGAGTTTTTCATAAGAATTTTCTGCATGCATTTATATTTGTATTTTTCTCAAGAATTCTATTCAAGAGGATCCTCAAAGAAGTTATTCCACACAAAGTCCCGATTGCAATATTCACATATGAACGCTATATTGTTGTTTCGTTATAAATGTAAGTTTGTAACGATAACCCACACTTGTGGGCTTACCTGGCCTTTTTATTCAGCAGTTTTTTTCTGGGTGATTGTCGCTTCCGACTTTAGGCCGGCGTCCCGGTCTTTGCTGTGTCAGCGGCTTAGTATTCCCCAGTGATGACTTTCAGCTGGTTGCAGGCAGGTTAATATAGAGCGTCTTGTTTGAATCCTCGATATCCTCTGGTTTTTAACAGTGCACTGTTATTTCGGGGTTCAAATCCTTCAGGGGTGAAACTCTCGCCAGACGCGTTTCGGGGACACTCTCCCCTTCCTCAGTGGCATCACCCCTATGAGTGAATGGTGGGTTTTTATATCCCTCACGGTCTTGTGTGGAAAAGGATCATGGGAAAAGAAAGGGATCATGGGAAAATGGTATTCTGGAAAAGAAGGAGTATGGATTCTCCCAATATAAGTCTTCCCCTACCATATTTCTTTTTCAATCTTTTTCAATCTTGTTCATCCATGATCATTCAAGGATTGATAAATGATATGATTTTCTTAATTTTCAAAATATTTTTATGCATGCGTTTTTTGCATGCGTTTTTTTGCATCAAAGTTCTGTGGGGATTTGGTCTCAAAGAAGGACTCTCTGTTCAGCTGTCTTACCTTTCCCAAAGCTTCTTCAAGTATTTTAGCCGGGTAATTCCTTTCTCTAAACTGCAAATTCATTGTTATGGCTTCTTCCTCAAAAATTTTATTTTCAGTACAGTTACGTCTAATGCGGCGGAACTGCCCGAGGGGGACATTTGTGAGCCATCTTGGCAAATGGCAGCTAGAGAAAAGAATAAACCCATTTTTATATGTTGGTTTGTGATAAGTGTTACACAGGTATTTATTGTCTTTTTTTGTTATTTGTATGTCTAGGAAGTCTACCTTTTCTTTGTTCATGCCTGCCGTAAAACGTAAGTTGTATATATTCTTATTTAAGTCTTGCATAAACTGTTGTAGTCCATCCTCACCATTTCTCCAAATGAAGACGACATCGTCGATGTAGCGCCGCCATAGGACCAGGTCGCCCCCAAGCTTGGGGTCTATAAACTCATGTTCCCACTGGGCCACAAATAAATTAGCGTAGCTGGGGGCGAACCTGGTACCCATGGCGGTGCCCCTCAACTGTAAATAATATTCATCGTTGAAGAAAAAATAATTATGGTGAAGGATATGATCCACACCCTCTATTATAAAATCTATCTGTTCCCGCTGCATAGTCCCATTGGAATTCAGTTGTTCCTTTAGGGCCAAAACCCCCTGTGTATGGTCTATTATCGTGTAGAGGGACTGTATGTCCAGTGTGTTAATAATCCACTCCGGTTGGACATCCAGTCCCTCCAATATCCCAATAATTTGGGTTGTGTCCTTGATATAGGACTTGGTAGTTTTTACCAATGGCTGCAGCAGGATGTCGATATATTGCGATAGATTCGCTGTTAAGGACCCTATCCCTGATATAATTGGGCGCCCCGGAGGGTTTTCAATATCCTTATGGATCTTCGGCAGGCAGTAGAAAATTGGAAGTCTACCTAATGTTCCCGTAATGTAATTATATTCCTGTGCAGTCAGAATTTTTTGTTGAAAACCTTTATCACAATAATTGGTCAAAACCAACTTGAATTCGCTTGTTGGATCCTTCTTTATTTTTTTATAAGTGGATTGGTCAAACAGCTGAAACAGGCATTCTTCATTATATTTGTCTTTACCCCAAATAACAATAGCGCCCCCCTTATCGGCCGGGCGAATTACAATGTTCTGTTCTTCCTGCAATTCTCTTATGGCCTTAATCTCGGCGTTGGTTAGATTGTTCCTATCAGATCTTTTTGGTTTGATCTTGTTCAGACCTATTTCAATGTTTTTTTGAAAGGCAGATATCTCTGGACTGATCTCTGCTCTCGGAAACTTTTTTGATTTTCATCTTTAAATGAGTGTGTGTGAAGGGATCTACCTTCTCCGTGTCTGTGCTAATTGGATTCTTCAAAAAATATTTTTTCAAACACAATTTCCGGATAAATTTTTGAATACCTATGTAGGTATCAAATTTGTTTAGTTTTTTTGTGGGGGCAAATTTTAATCCCTTATTTAATAAGGTGATTTGTGCAGGTGTGAGAATTATTTGACTCAGATTAACAATATTACTCTGGTCTGTATTTAATAGTGTCTCTTGTGCTCTGGTTTTCCTCTTACCTCGTCGTGTTTTCTTAATTTTATGGGATATTCCCTGTGATAGTGTCTCTGACTGTCTGTTAAATAATTGTCTTGAACTTTGCGTGAGCGTGAGTCCTGTTTCTCTGCATGTGTCCTCTGGTATGTCGATTTCTTCTGTTCCAATGGTGGAGTTCTGTGCCTCAGATTGTATGGTGGTCTGTAAGGTATTGGTGTTTGTTTTTCGTGATCTGGTGATTGTGATCGTCTGCGTCTGATTCTGTGTGGGTGTTGAGGTGGCGTTTGGTCTAAAAAAGAATTCTGCGCCAAGGTTTCAAATCTATTTTGGGTTTGTACGCTATATCTGTTATGGTCCTCATATTCTCCTAACATCTGTACATTGCTTTTTGTTTTCGGCACTTCATTTTTTGATCTTATTTCGTTTGGTTTTACTTTTGATATATATTTGTGCTTTTTCATTTTTTTGGTAATTATTTTGCTCTATAATTACTTGCTCTGTTTTATCTAAACTTTTACACAGTCTTTCTTGCCAAATTTCGAAGATCTGATCTTTTGGAAACTGGTCTATTTTATTTTTCAGTTTTGTAATCTGTTCTGACAGGTTATCCAAAATCTCAGATCTACGTTTAATAATCAATTCGACTAATACACGTGACTGTGTGGATAAAAATTCTTCCCACTCTTTGTTAAATGCCTCTCCTGATAAATCCTGTGCTGGTGATTTGGTTAATTGCAAACCCTTTTGGATCTTATTGAATGCCAAATACTGTTTCAAGGAACGTATTTCCCAGAACTGTCTCAGCTGTTTTTGCATTAGATTTTCCAAATCCCTGAACGTGTCAGAGACAGACGTCTCGCCACCCGATCCCATGATGTCATCATCAATGACATCAAATATGAAGGCCTCTGCTTTTTGCCTTTTATTCTCCATGTGGTTCCATATGTCCAAGGCTGTGAGAAAAAGGAGCTAAATTTCAACTTAGGTGAAAAAGGGAATAAAACTTAGTAAATATATTGGAAATAGCTCACTAGTCCCACAACCATAAGAGGTGCACAATCTGATAAATTCACCCTTCAAATTGTATAACTGTCAATGTAGGATTGGCACACTCAAAACATGCGGAGCCCCACGGAGTTGAAACAATTTATTATAACTACGTTTGATAAAATATGATAAAATACAATAAAATACATAAAATAAATTAAACAATGGTAGTAGTTTTGTAATATTCGAATCAACTTATTGCAGACAAAGTATCCTGGATGTTCTCAATAGTGGATGGGTCTGCAATGACACACAATAGATGCTTAACTGCAGATCCTAACAACAGGGTGTTGTCTTGCAAATAAAACGCACTCTAGGTCACTACAGTCCATATGTATACAAGTCACAAAATATTCAGAAGGACTGTTTGAATTCCAGGAGGTTGCATCAAACTCCGGATATATTCATATGCAAGAAAAACGCACTGAGAGACTCTACATGCAGAAAAGCGCATACAGTGATTTCCTATGCAGGCACTATATTCCTATCTCTGTATATCTACAGTTTCTGCAATCCATGCATTCCAAGGTTGTTATAGGAGTTTTTCATAAGAATTTTCTGCATGCATTTATATTTGTATTTTTCTCAAGAATTCTATTCAAGAGGATCCTCAAAGAAGTTATTCCACACAAAGTCCCGATTGCAATATTCACATATGAACGCTATATTGTTGTTTCGTTAATAACATTCATAGATAGTTCAAAGTTCATAAGTCATACGATATTGTTGCTTTTCATACATGCGGTTTTTGGTTGCGGTTATTATGCGTTTTTTTTAAGATTGCGTTTTTTCACCATTTGTTGCATTTTTTGTACCATTTGTTGCGTTTTTTGAAAATTTGTTGTGTTTTTACTTCGAAATGTACTATACCCCATGTTGCATTAAAATAACATTGATATTTAAAATTGTAGGGCAATTTTAGCAGCTTAAAAATGACCTCAAATTGGGTCGGATGGCGATACATCCGACACGTTCAGGGATGCGTGCGCCCCCTAACTCTTCCCTGAACGTGTCGGATGTATCGCCATCCGACCCAATTTGAGGTCATTTTTAAGCTGCTAAAATTGCCCTACAATTTTAAATATCAATGTTATTTTAATGCAACATGGGGTATAGTACATTTCGAAGTAAAAACACAACAAATTTTCAAAAAACGATAACAAGTGTGGGTTATCGTTGCAAACTTACATTTATAACGAAACAACAATATAGCGTTCATATGTGAATATTGCAATCGGGACTTTGTGTGGAATAACTTCTTTGAGGATCCTCTTGAATAGAATTCTTGAGAAAAATACAAATATAAATGCATAAAAACTCCTATAACAACCTTGGAATGCATGGATTGCAGAAACTGTAGATATACAGAGATAGGAATATAGTGCCTGCATAGGAAATCACTGTATGCGCTTTTCTGCATGTAGAGTCTCTCAGTGCGTTTTTCTTGCATATGAATATATCCGGAGTTTGATGCAACCTCCTGGAATTCAAACAGTCCTTCTGAATATTTTGTGACTTGTATACATATGGACTGTAGTGACCTAGAGTGCGTTTTATTTGCAAGACAACACCCTGTTGTTAGGATCTGCAGTTAAGCATCTATTGTGTGTCATTGCAGACCCATCCACTATTGAGAACATCCAGGATACTTTGTCTGCAATAAGTTGATTCGAATATTATAAAACTACTACCATTGTTTAATTTATTTTATGTATTTTATTGTATTTTATCATATTTTATCAAACGTAGTTATAATAAATTGTTTCAACTCCGTGGGGCTCCGCATGTTTTGAGTGTGCCAATCCTACATTGACAGTTATACAATTTGAAGGGTGAATTCATCAGATTGTGCACCTCTTATGGTTGTGGGACTAGTGAGCTATTTCCAATATATTTAAAAAGTTAATCTTGCCCTGTATTCTAATGAAGAACTTGAAGGACAACGTTAGAAAACTAGTATTTTTAGTACCCCTAACAAGTCAGTGGTTGTGGTTAACACTAGATTATAGAATTACCTAAATTAATAGCAAAGCAGAGGAGGTATGATCAAGACAAACACTGAAACAAAGAGTGAATAAATGGATGGATGGGTGTGCCGATGGTTAGAATATACAATGTTCAAACAACCGTATTCATTGTAGTTCTCATCTTGTTGCAGACTAGTTATTCTGCCAAAACATTTTGGAAAAAAACAATGTCTAAAATAAAATAAAACTATACTGAAAAATGTAGATACACACCATTCATATTAGTTGAAGATACACTCCTATAATAGGGAATTGTCTATACAGTGATTCCTAATATTGTTTTATTATCAGACCTGCAACCTTTATGAGTGGAATAATAAAGTAGTCCTCTGAAGAATACAGATCTATGACAGCCAGTCCTCTGCCTGAAAACTGTATCTGCTAATAGGTTGTTTCTGCTCTTTTGTTGAATCTCTCCCATATATAAAGAAAGCCGATCTGGTGATAAAGTATATTAGGGAATTTTTGTATATACAGAATTTTAACCTGTAAGTAAATTGAAAAATACATTTGTGTATTGTTATACAGGTGAGGTATAATGTTATAAGATAAGTCATAATGTATATTTGCATGAAGCTCAATACCATGGCATAGCTGACAGAATTTCACACCTTGTTGCAACTTTGGAAGCACACACTTGAGAGTCACACATCTATTACAATAACCCTGCGGTCATTGACTCTGTCCATGAAATTGCTTGTCTCTATTTTCATAGTATTGGAAAATGAACAAAAGTATTCCTCTTGAATGACTGTTAAAGGGATTCTGTCATGAGATTTGAGGCCTATAACCTAAACATATGGCCAGGTCTCCTGGCAGCGGTCTCGTTGAGCGAAGTGCGCATGCGCCGGCCGGCGCACTTTGCTCAAACCTGCCTTGACCGCCCTATTGCAGCCATCCAACCTCTTACAGCCGGGTGCAAAGCTGTTCGGAGGTTCGGAGCGCACAGGCTGCTTTTCTACAGAGGCTCCCTTTTGATCTATTTCTAGTTATACCTAGTGCGCACGCGCGGGATCTGGCTGAGGAGAGCGGACGATTTCGGAGGCGGCGCTGAGGTGAGGGAGGCGGTGATGAGGTGAGGGAGGCGGCGCTGAGGTGAGGTAGGCGGCTCTATTGAAAGGGAGGGCGGCGATTTCTAGTCGGAAGGCGGCTGCAGCCGGGCACCCTGCATGATGAGACGTCCCCTTGGACACATTTGGTACGTGAGTGACAGGTTATAAAAACCTGTTTTATATGCTAATAGAGCCACATGCACATTTAATAAGGTCAGTTTTGGATTCAGGGTATTAGTAGGGACCTGGCCATATGTTTAGGTTATAGGCCTCAAATCTCATGACAAAATCCCTTTAACTAACATTTTAAATGCAAGAATGTTGTTGGTATCAATCTCATTCAATAGCTATGTAATACCAGTCACAACAGTTAAAGGGGGTTTTACTGTAACCAGTCTTTACAAATGTAGCAGTTGTTAACTTAATACTTATAATGCATTAAATGTTATTTTGCAATGGCTTTGTTATCTTAAAGTCTACCTATCGTTTCATCTAAAATTTCTGAATAAGCTGTTATGTGTGCATACATGAGTGATTGCACTATATATATGACCATAAGATGTCTTCCTGAGTTGTTAGGTGGAGACCGGGGCGGATTGGCCATAGACCTTACAGGAATATTTCCCTGTGGGCCGATGCCCAGGGGGCCACCAGTGGAGGTTTTTGGGGATATATTTTGTGCTGTTGGCGGCAGTATTTTGTGATGGACTGCAGTATTTGGGCTCTGTTGGAGTGGTATAATGTGCCACACTATGGTATTGCTGGCCCTGCCTTCCATTAATTTGGACCAGACTACAAAACGGGGCCACTTTTAGTATTTTTTCCAGGGCCACTTTAAGTTCCCAGTCCGCCTCTGGGTGGAGGCTAGTTTAAATCATGCCTGCCAATAGGCTGTTCATGGAAACAGCAGACTCTGCTCCTTAAAGAGGACCTTTCACTAGAATAACTAAACTAAGTATACAGACATGGACAGACATGGAGAGCGGCGCCCAGGGATCTCCCTGCACTTACTATTATCCCTGGGCGCCGCTCCGTTCTCCTGGTATAGCCTCCGGTATCTTCATATGTTAGGCTCCACCCAGTGGAACCTGCCGGGGTCCCCTTCTCCCAGGCTGTAGCGCTGGCCAATCGCAGCGCTCAGCTCATAGCCTGAGAGTTTTTTTTTTCTCTCAGGCTATGAGCTGAGCGCTGCGATTGGCCAGCGCTACAGCATGGGAGAAGGAGACGCCGGCAGGTTCCACTGGGTGGAGCCTAACATATGAAGATACCGGAGGCTATACCGGGAGAACGGAGCAGCACCCACTGATAATAGTAAGTGCAGGGAGATCCCTGGGCGCCGCTCTCCATGTCTGTATAGTTAGTTTAGATTTTTTATTCTAGTGAAAGGTCCTCTTTAAATCTCTCTCATTCACAGGAGTCACTCAGAAGCCACATATAGAACATTATAGAGAAATATGGAGCAGTATAGATGTGAATCAAGCAATTGAGTGAGAAATAACACTATTAGTTACTGATTCATGCCTATGTCTCTCTGTCTCACTTTGCAGCTTACTGCTCCTCCCCACCCCTCTCCATAGACTTTCATAGGAAGATGTAATTTCACACTTCAGTGAGCTGGCAGCCTGCCTTGGTTTTAACAAGATGGATTAATCACAGAATTCAGAAAAAATGATAATTTAGGAAGTAGAGGGGCGACTCATAACTGGAGAACAAGGCATTTTCTTTGAAAGTTATCCCCACCATTAAAGAGAACAGGGGCCGCATACCCCCTACAGGCCCCTTTCTGCTCCCCTAAAATAACCAGAGCGGCCGGTTGCATACTGTATGTGTGCGTTGGATGCATTAATTTCTATGGGAGTTCCAGACGTAGCTGAGTGCAGCGCACGGCTGTCTCCGGAACGCACATAGAAATGAATGGAACGGCAGCGCGCATGTATGGCCGGCCGCTCCATTCATTTTAGGGGAGCAGCAAAGGGCCTGCAAGGGGGTATGGGGCCCCTGTTCTCCTTAACCGCTTGCCGCCACGCTAACGCCAAAAGGCGTCATTGCGGCGGCTCCCCCAGGCTACGCTAACGCCAATAGACGTCATCTCGCGTGAGCCGAGATTTCCTGTGAACGCGCGCACACAGGTGCGCGCGCTCACAGGAACGGAAGGTAAGAGAGTTGATCTCCAGCCTGCCAGCGGCGATCGTTCGCTGGCAGGCTGGAGATGTGTTTTTTTTAACCCCTAACAGGTATATTAGACGCTGTTTTGATAACAGCGTCTAATATACCTGCTACCTGGTCCTCTGGTGGTCCCCTTTGTTTGGATCGACCACCAGAGGACACAGGTAGCTCAGTAAAGTAGCACCAAGCACCACTACACTACACTACACCCCCCCCCCCCGTCACTTATTAACCCCTTATTAGCCCCTGATCACCCCTGATCACCCCATATAGACTCCCTGATCACCCCCCTGTCATTGATTACCCCCCTGTCATTGATCACACCGCTGTAAAGCTCCATTCAGACGTCCGCATGATTTTTACGGATCCACTGATAGATGGATCGGATCCGCAAAACGCACACGGACGTCTGAATGGAGCCTTACAGGGGCATGATCAATGACTGTGGTGATCACCCCATATAGACTCCCTCATCACCCCCCTGTCATTGATCACACCCCTGTAAAGTTCCATTCAGACGTCCGCATGATTTTTACGGATCCACTGATAGATGGATCGGATCCGCAAAACGCACACGGACGTCTGAATGGAGCCTTACAGGGGCATGATCAATGACTGTGGTGATCACCCCATATAGACTCCCTGATCACCCCCCTGTCATTGATTACACCCCTGTCATTGATCACCCCCCTGTAAAGCTCCATTCAGACGTCCGCATGATTTTTACGGATCCACTGATAGATGGATCGGATCCGCAAAACGCACACGGACGTCTGAATGGAGCCTTACAGGGGCATGATCAATGACTGTGGTGATCACCCCATATAGACTCCCTGATCACCCCCCTGTCATTGATTACCCCCCTGTCATTGATCACCCCCCTGTAAAGCTCCATTCAGACGTCCGCATGATTTTTACGGATCCACTGATAGATGGATCGGATCCGCAAAACGCACACGGACGTCTGAATGGAGCTTTACAGGGGCATGATCAATGACTGTGGTGATCACCCTATATAGACTCCCTGATCACCCCCCTGTCATTGATCACCCCCCTGTAAAGCTCCATTCAGATGTCCGCATGATTTTTACGGATCCACTGATAGATGGATCAGATCCGCAAAACGCATACGGACGTCTGAATGGAACCTTACAGGGGAGTGATCAATGACTGTGGTGATCACCCCATATAGACTCCCTGATCACCCCCTGTCATTGATTACCCCCCTGTCATTGATCAACCCCCTGTAAAGCTCCATTCAGATGTCCGCATGATTTTTACGGATCCACTGATAGATGGATCGGATCCGCAAAACGCACACGGACGTCTGAATGGAGCCTTACAGGGGCGTGATCAATGACTGTGGTGATCACCCCATATAGACTCCCTGATCACCCGCCTGTCATTGATCACCCCCCTGTCATTGATCACCCCCCTGTCATTGATCACCCCCCCTGTCATTGATCACCCCTCTGTAAGGCTCCATTCAGACATTTTTTTGGCCCAAGTTAGCGGAAATTTTTTTTTTTTCTTACAAAGTCTCATATTCCACTAACTTGTGTCAAAAAATTAAATCTCACATGAACTCACCATACCCCTCACGGAATCCAAATGCGTAAAATTTTTTAGACATTTATATTCCAGACTTCTTCTCAGGAGAAGTTGGGGAATGTGTTTTGGGGTGTCATTTTACATATACCCATGCTGGGTGAGAGAAATATCTTGGCAAAAGACAACTTTTCCCATTTTTTTTATACAAAGTTGGCATTTGACCAAGATATTTATCTCACCCAGCATGGGTATATGTAAAAAGACACCCCAAAACACATTCCTCAACTTCTCCTGAATACAGAGATACCAGATGTGTGACACTTTTTTGCAGCCTAGGTGGGCAAAGGGGCCCATATTCCAAAGAGCACCTTTCGGATTTCACTGGTCATTTTTTACAGAATTTGATTTCAAACTCCTTACCACACATTTGGGCCCCTATAATGCCAGGGCAGTATAACTACCCCACAAGTGACCCCATTTTGGAAAGAAGAGACCCCAAGGTATTTCGTGATGGGCATAGTGAGTTCATAGAACTTTTTATTTTTTGTCACAAGTTAGTGGAATATGAGACTTTGTAAGAAAAATAAAAAAAATAAAAAAAATCATCATTTTCCGCTAACTTGTGACAAAAAATAAAAAGTTCTATGAACTCACTATGCCCATCAGCGAATACCTTAGGGTGTCTACTTTCCGAAATGGGGTCATTTGTGGGGTGTTTGTACTGTCTGGGCATTGTAGAACCTCAGGAAACATGACAGGTGCTCAGAAAGTCAGAGCTGCTTCAAAAAGCGGAAATTCACATTTTTGTACCATAGTTTGTAAACGCTATATCTTTTACCCAAACCATTTTTTTTTTACCCAAACATTTTTTTTTTATCAAAGACATGTAGAACAATAAATTTAGAGCAAAATTTATATATGGATCTCGTTTTTTTTGCAAAATTTTACAACTGAAAGTGAAAAATGTCATTTTTTTGCAAAAAATCGTTAAATTTCGATTAATAACAAAAAAAGTAAAAATGTCAGCAGCAATGAAATACCACCAAATGAAAGCTCTATTAGTGAGAAGAAAAGGAGGTAAAATTCATTTGGGTGGTAAGTTGCATGACCGAGCAATAAACGGTGAAAGTAGTGTAGTGCCGATTTGTAAAAAAGGGCCTGGTCTTTAGGGGGGTATAAACCTGTGGTCCTTAAGTGGTTAATGGTGGGTATAACTTGTACCTACGGAATACCCTTTTAAGATATGCAATTTGCAATATACTCTTCCTAGAAATCAAGAGTAGTGTCACCAGGCTTACAATACTCATGTATATATTTGGTCTCCCTAATGATAAAGAGCACCTCAAAGAGACCCCCACAAGGCAAATCAACCAAGTAAGACAAGTTTCTCTTGAGGCATTATATTTCTCTTATTCTTCTGGAAAGTGAACTAGCTTGCATGTTTCATTGAGAGATGTATAAGTTT
Organism: Bufo bufo; assembly: GCF_905171765.1. Taxonomy (NCBI): domain Eukaryota; kingdom Metazoa; phylum Chordata; class Amphibia; order Anura; family Bufonidae; genus Bufo; species Bufo bufo. Next base: position 142,949,423 of record NC_053395.1, on the reverse strand, counting down.
TGGGGGATGTTGTAATTCTCTTCTTTTAGTTGAATGTTACTTTGGAGATCTCTCTGGTTCATATGATGTTGAATCAAAATGGTGAAATAAAACTGCTAAAGGCGTTGTCTGTTTTTGCTATACAGGTGATGTATATTCAGGTAAATAGCAGAGAGCTATAATTATACCTACTTGCTGCTGCACAGCAAGTATGTAAACAGTGAGAAGAAAACAGCAGCAATATGAGGGCTGTATTATTTTCACAAAGCAAATTGGCAGAGATGCTCTCCTTTTAAACAGGTTTATGCAGCAAAGCAATAAAAATAGCTAGGTCAGCCTCATATATGCAGGTAATTCTTTCAAGACAGAGTCCTTAATCAGAAAAAAGCAGATGAGAACAGCTTTACTAGTTGCGAGGTCTTAGGGGGAACCTCTAGGTGGGTACGATTATTATTATGGAGACCAGTTGATATACAGGTAGGCTAGACAATGCTCCTCTGAATTTTTTGGGTAAAATATATGCAAATTATCATGTCTAACATCTGTCTGGCATCAGGTTTAAGAAAGCTAATTTGAATATCTTAACCAGAAACCCAGAGGGGCATCACCTTGTCTATAATACCCTGCACATGTACTCAACATACTAGTCCTATTGCCTGGCCTACAATACTGCGTATATGTATTTGGCATAGTAGGGGCATTGTCTGGCCTACAATACTGTGTATGCAGCCTGAACTGAATTTTTTTTTAAATTTGCCAAACTTCAAAAGCACTGTATAGACAGGATACAAATAGATAATTTCCAGAGCAAAGAGCAGGACTAGATATTTATGGGTTTACAGCCTCCAGTTGTAAACAACAATGTTCTTATTCACTGACAGCAAATACATATCTGCACCTTTGTTTTGATGTTGCTAGGGCTTGCAGTAGTAGTGATTTCCATTACCAGTATAGTTTCTGTAATTCCTCGCTCACAGGCATTGCCTCTGTTTACAGCTGCATTCTCCTCTTATATAAGAAAAAGCTGACTCAATGTCTTCAAACACAGCACAGCTCTGTAGCTCTATTGCTCACTACACAATCTGCTGTTCAGCATATATAACAAAATTCCTCCAAACACAAAGAGGGAGAAGAGGAGCCAGGAAGCAGTGGAGAAAAAAGGAATATGATGTGTGACTCCTGTATATCAGAAAGGAGGAGAGGATAGTGGGAGTAAGGAGATGTTAAGTGTATGGGACATTACATCAGCAGGAGGTGAACATTAGAAGCATGGTCAGGTGACTGCATGTAAGACTGACTTATAGATCCAACTCAGCTACACACTGTACATTAGCAAGTGACTAATCTTACTGTATGTAAAACATTTGCACATAATTTCTAAGAAGTGGAAAGACCCTTAAAACTACACCTCCTGGAAGATGAAACCCAACTTAATTGTGACAAGAAAAGTGGTCGAAAATATACAAATTTGGTGCATGTTCTTTTGCACCTTTTATATTATATTGGGCTAAAAACTATCAGATTCATTTTGTAAACTGGGATTACTTTAAAACATAACATTTACTAAATCATTTAAAATAATGGTTTCTGTAAGGTGATGGACAACAACAATATCTCCAATATACCACTTCAAATGCATGAAAAGAGGGTGGATCTTACCCCATTCTGTGGGATCCACATTCAATGGAGAAATTTCCTGGTCTTGAATAGTACCAGGAACCGGTGTGACCAGGGTGCTTGCGTCCGTATTGGCACTGCAGATAACTCCTAATAGGCCCTATTCTGCCTTTCCTACCTCATTAGGGGTCAGGGGCTACAAGCAGCGCCTACCTATCACACATGGAGCACCCGCCCCGACAGGGGCGACCCCACACCGAACCTTTCCCTCAGTATGGGTCTAGTGTTCTATATGGCCCTAATTACAAAGCCCTACATGCCATGTTTCTGTCTTTCTTTTGAGACATCACTCAATAAACTAATCAGCCAGGAAGAAATGGATTTTCTATACCCAGAATGCCCACAAATCGCCACATTTTACAGTCTGCCAAAAGTACATAAGGGCTATGACCCTTTAAAAGGGCGTCCGATTGTATCGGGCATTGATAGCCTGAATCAAAACCTAGGAGTGTACATTGACAAGATCTTGGCACCCTTCGTCCTTTCCTTATCATCCCATGTAAAAGATACGGGGGATTTACTTAGACAGATGGAGGGTATTCATCTGGATGCAGGCTGTATATTGGGGAGTGTAGATGTGGAAGCACTATACTCATCCATACCACACAAGTGGGGCTTGCATGCAGTGGCCTACTTTCTATCGTCTAGAGGCAAACATTTTGGGGCACACAATGCTTTTGTGTTGGAATTATTGGAATTCACATTGAAAAGGAATTATTTCCTGTTTAGTGGGCGTTTCTTCCACCAGCTCAGGGGCACTGCGATGGGGAGTCCCTGTGCCCCATCGTATGCTAATCTGTTCCTGGGCTGGTGGGAGAACACCATAGTATTTGGGGATGAGTCCACAATGGAATTACAGTGTGTCCAAAAGTGGGCGCGATTTATAGATGACGTTTTCGTCATCTGGAAGGGGAGCAAGGAGACGTTCTCTGCCTGGGTTCAAGAATTGAACCAGAACGAGATAGGCCTCCATTTTACATCAGAATGCGATCCATCTAAACTCCCCTTTCTGGATATTTGCGTCAGTATAAACGGGATGGGCTGCCTGGAGACAACCATCTATCGGAAACCGACCTCCACAAATTCACTCCTGAGATGGGAAAGTAGCCATCCATATCCCCTCAGGAAGGGAATACCGAGAGGGCAATACCTACGTCTAAGGAGGAATTGCTCCAGACGCTCTGAGTTCATTAAACAGGCTGATGACCTCAAAACCCGCTTCTTAGATCGTGGATACCCAGGAGGTGTACTTACCCCAGCGTACCAAATGGCCCTAAACAAGGACAGGGGGTCTTTATTGGCCCCAAAAATTGATATCCCCAGGATTAGTGGGGCCAGTGAAAACAGGGAAATCCGACTCATTAGCACATACAATGGCTGTTCCTCGGCAATAAGAGATATTATATCAAGACATTGGCATGTGCTCCAGATGGACCCGGACATTTGCAGGGTCATAAAGGGGCACCCCAGCATCACGTACAGACGTGGTAAAAGCATCCGTGATATGATGGTGCATAGCCACTATACACCAGTGCCTCATAAAAAAACATGGCTTGAGAGAGGCATCAGTGGTAATTTCAGGTGCGGAGGATGTGTGGCGTGCCCCTTTATGGCCAAGGCAAAGTCATTTAGGAGCAATAACACTGGCAAAATGTATACAGTTAATGATATGATTAACTGTAAAAGCATGGGATTGGTGTACAAAATTACATGCAAATGTGGAAAGGAATATGTGGGGAAGACGGGGAGAGAACTGAGGAGAAGGATAGGAGAACACGTGAGCGACATCAGAAATGGCAGAGATACGTCGGTGGCACGACACGTGAATACTGAACATGATGGCAGGCCTGATTGTCTCTCCTTTATGGGGATCGAAAAAATCAAGCCAGGAATAAGAAGGGGCGACTTTGATAGAAGGATCCTTCAATGTGAAGCAAAATGGATCTTCTATTTGAAGACAGTTCACCCTTTTGGCCTAAACGAACAACAAAATTACTGCTGCTTTATATGAATAATCCTGACTCCTAGGAGCGGTTTAGTGTTGTAAAATGGCCAGATCTCCCTCCCACTCACAGTAGCTCATCCACAGTGATGGGCATGTGAGATGTAATGGATGATCTGACCAGAATACTGAAGATCTTCTGGGATAGAGTGGAAACATCATCGCTCATAATAAAAATGTGAGATGTGATGGCCTATTCGGTATGAATATGGATCCACTTGCTCCCCTTCCAGATGGAATTCTGATATCGTATGTCCCCCAGGCCTATTTGGTAAAGGCTGTGAAGAGTGGGAGATCGAGTTTGGCAATCCTGCCTAATAAATCTAGTTTGCGATTGTGCATATAGAAAAGAGCAGGCAAATTATCATATGCCTGGGAACTGGCCGTGCGTCTGGAGGTTGCTATGTTACCAGCGACGCCTAGATGCAGGTCTTTACGTCACTTCCGGTCAGCCCGACCCATGTGATTACAACTTCCGGTCCGGTGGAACGCATGGGAGCGGCGTGCGTTCCATTTGCAGCAACATGCACCACAATGGATACGGACAGGTGAGGTAGGTAATTAGGGGGGGGGGGTACACTAACCGGAAGGTGAGGTATATAAGGATGAGGATAACAACTGTTGAGTGCTCACCCAAATCATTGCTGTTTGTGGTGAGACACTGGCTGCCATGGGACACTTCCCATTGTACAGCATGGATAGGAACAACTGAATATCCTGAGTGAAGACACGAGGCCAAAACCACCTTGATCTTTAGTAAGTAACCTGAGCCTGCTGATGATTATTTCATATGCGGTACTCAGTAATATATGTGACCTGTATTTAGTGTATGTTTGTGATTTTATTTCCAGCTGCCCTTGAATACATGTGTGAAGTCCCCTGATGATGTCTCAAAAGAAAGACAGAAACATGGCATGTAGGGCTTTGTAATTAGGGCCATATAGAACACTAGACCCATACTGAGGGAAAGGTTCGGTGTGGGGTCGCCCCTGTCGGGGCGGGTGCTCCATGTGTGATAGGTAGGCGCTGCTTGTAGCCCCTGACCCCTAATGAGGTAGGAAAGGCAGAATAGGGCCTATTAGGAGTTATCTGCAGTGCCAATACGGACGCAAGCACCCTGGTCACACCGGTTCCTGGTACTATTCAAGACCAGGAAATTTCTCCATTGAATGTGGATCCCACAGAATGGGGTAAGATCCACCCTCTTTTCATGCATTTGAAGTGGTATATTGGAGATATTGTTGTTGTCCATCACCTTACAGAAACCATTATTTTAAATGATTTAGTAAATGTTATGTTTTAAAGTAATCCCAGTTTACAAAATGAATCTGATAATTATTTGGGTGTAATCAGATATCGCCACAGATTTATCCAGTGTGGTGATATAATTAATTTTATTCTTGAATTGAACAAATACTGGATATGGCGGGATTCCTGAGCACGGGCTTTGACTCGGATAGCTGGCTGACTGAGGCCAAGGAGGTTTTCTCTGATAGAGCATTCTGCCAGAAGAAATATATTCCATCGTATGGTGCTTCCTTTAAGGAGCTAGAAAAAGTGTATAAAGAACAAATAGTTTCCTGGTGGGAGGTTCAAAGTTTGGAACATTATTTAGAACATAATATTGTTCCGCGGGGTCTACGCATTAACCTCACTCCTGCAATTCGTTGTAGAAATACCACCTTAATGAATAAATGGGAGTCTGAGGCCACCAGTAGCTCATTAAGATTTATGAGATTATTAATAGAACAGGAACGACTGACCCTGGCAGGACTTGATACCAAATTACGAGATCAAATAGCAATCACGCAATCTTTTTCACAGGAGACGGATTTTGGGACAAAGGAGAAACAGCTTCAGACCTCCTTAGATAAGTTTCAATACCATCTTAAGGAGCGTAAACATAAACAGTTTACACGGGACCTAGCCGATTTTAAAGAAAATAAGGTATATGTACAAATATTAGAAAGGAGAAGGGTGATAGAGAGAGACACTGATATCTCATCAACAGAGACAGATCTTTCAGGATCAGAGAAAGAACAATACACAGGTAATCGAAAAAATCCAACTAAAGGTAGAGGACGTGGGAAGAAAAACTACCGGGGGGGATATTACAACAAGGGTGGACAAGGTTTTTTAGATCAGAACTCGCCATACCCCCTACGGAATCGAGCACCACAACAACCTCAGGGAACAGCAACAGTGCTGGCCCCAAAATAATTAATCTGTCAGATCATAACCTTACAAAGATAGAAACGCAGGTCCTTGAGAAGGGTCTCTCCTTTGTCCCTACGTCTAAATATAATCCGTTTAAAACGATTGTGGATCTGCAATTGTTTGCGCGTAAATTGCGTTGGTATAAGTACTTTTGCAACATTGAGAAAAAACAAAGTGCAGAGATGGGTGTCCCCAGAGAGATGGTACCTGATGTAAAACTTTTAGAAAGTCTAACAGGGACTAATGAACCGTCATTGGGTGAAGGGCCCTTTACAGCTCTTAAAATAAAGAGCAGGAGGACACCCCCGGTAGGTGAGACAAACTGCGTGGATGTATTTCTCAAATTGGTCAGCACTGACCTGGAGACCACCCACCTGCATTCATCACCTCATAATTGTACCCAGGATGAACTGTGTGCCTTGGAGGAATTGTCCAAGAACAAAAGTATTGTCATCAAGCCATCAGACAAGGGTGGCAACACAGTCATCCTGGGTACAAAGAACTATGAGGTGATGTGCGAGAAACTGCTAGCTCCACGGGATTGCTATGAAATCCTAAAAAGTGATCCAACCATAGCTTATCAAAAAGAGTTAAAAAATATTTTGATCAAAGCAAAACTCAATAAACTAATCAGCCAGGAAGAAATGGATTTTCTATACCCAGAATGCCCACAAATCGCCACATTTTACAGTCTGCCAAAAGTACATAAGGGCTATGACCCTTTAAAAGGGCGTCCGATTGTATCGGGCATTGATAGCCTGAATCAAAACCTAGGAGTGTACTTTGACAAGATCTTGGCACCCTTCGTCCTTTCCTTATCATCCCATGTAAAAGATACGGGGGATTTACTTAGACAGATGGAGGGTATTCATCTGGATGCAGGCTGTATATTGGGGAGTGTAGATGTGGAAGCACTATACTCATCCATACCACACAAGTGGGGCTTGCATGCAGTGGCCTACTTTCTATCGTCTAGAGGCAAACATTTTGGGGCACACAATGCTTTTGTGTTGGAATTATTGGAATTCACATTGAAAAGGAATTATTTCCTGTTTAGTGGGCGTTTCTTCCACCAGCTCAGGGGCACTGCGATGGGGAGTCCCTGTGCCCCATCGTATGCTAATCTGTTCCTGGGCTGGTGGGAGAACACCATAGTATTTGGGGATGAGTCCACAATGGAATTACAGTGTGTCCAAAAGTGGGCGCGATTTATAGATGACGTTTTCGTCATCTGGAAGGGGAGCAAGGAGACGTTCTCTGCCTGGGTTCAAGAATTGAACCAGAACGAGATAGGCCTCCATTTTACATCAGAATGCGATCCATCTAAACTCCCCTTTCTGGATATTTGCGTCAGTATAAACGGGATGGGCTGCCTGGAGACAACCATCTATCGGAAACCGACCTCCACAAATTCACTCCTGAGATGGGAAAGTAGCCATCCATATCCCCTCAGGAAGGGAATACCGAGAGGGCAATACCTACGTCTAAGGAGGAATTGCTCCAGACGCTCTGAGTTCATTAAACAGGCTGATGACCTCAAAACCCGCTTCTTAGATCGTGGATACCCAGGAGGTGTACTTACCCCAGCGTACCAAATGGCCCTAAACAAGGACAGGGGGTCTTTATTGGCCCCAAAAATTGATATCCCCAGGATTAGTGGGGCCAGTGAAAACAGGGAAATCCGACTCATTAGCACATACAATGGCTGTTCCTCGGCAATAAGAGATATTATATCAAGACATTGGCATGTGCTCCAAATGGACCCGGACATTTGCAGGGTCATAAAGGGGCACCCCAGCATCACGTACAGACGTGGTAAAAGCATCCGTGATATGATGGTGCATAGCCACTATACACCAGTGCCTCATAAAAAAACATGGCTTGAGAGAGGCATCAGTGGTAATTTCAGGTGCGGAGGATGTGTGGCGTGCCCCTTTATGGCCAAGGCAAAGTCATTTAGGAGCAATAACACTGGCAAAATGTATACAGTTAATGATATGATTAACTGTAAAAGCATGGGATTGGTGTACAAAATTACATGCAAATGTGGAAAGGAATATGTGGGGAAGACGGGGAGAGAACTGAGGAGAAGGATAGGAGAACACGTGAGCGACATCAGAAATGGCAGAGATACGTCGGTGGCACGACACGTGAATACTGAACATGATGGCAGGCCTGATTGTCTCTCCTTTATGGGGATCGAAAAAATCAAGCCAGGAATAAGAAGGGGCGACTTTGATAGAAGGATCCTTCAATGTGAAGCAAAATGGATCTTCTATTTGAAGACAGTTCACCCTTTTGGCCTAAACGAACAACAAAATTACTGCTGCTTTATATGAATAATCCTGACTCCTAGGAGCGGTTTAGTGTTGTAAAATGGCCAGATCTCCCTCCCACTCACAGTAGCTCATCCACAGTGATGGGCATGTGAGATGTAATGGATGATCTGACCAGAATACTGAAGATCTTCTGGGATAGAGTGGAAACATCATCGCTCATAATAAAAATGTGAGATGTGATGGCCTATTCGGTATGAATATGGATCCACTTGCTCCCCTTCCAGATGGAATTCTGATATCGTATGTCCCCCAGGCCTATTTGGTAAAGGCTGTGAAGAGTGGGAGATCGAGTTTGGCAATCCTGCCTAATAAATCTAGTTTGCGATTGTGCATATAGAAAAGAGCAGGCAAATTATCATATGCCTGGGAACTGGCCGTGCGTCTGGAGGTTGCTATGTTACCAGCGACGCCTAGATGCAGGTCTTTACGTCACTTCCGGTCAGCCCGACCCATGTGATTACAACTTCCGGTCCGGTGGAACGCATGGGAGCGGCGTGCGTTCCATTTGCAGCAACATGCACCACAATGGATACGGACAGGTGAGGTAGGTAATTAGGGGGGGGGGGGACACTAACCGGAAGGTGAGGTATATAAGGATGAGGATAACAACTGTTGAGTGCTCACCCAAATCATTGCTGTTTGTGGTGAGACACTGGCTGCCATGGGACACTTCCCATTGTACAGCATGGATAGGAACAACTGAATATCCTGAGTGAAGACACGAGGCCAAAACCACCTTGATCTTTAGTAAGTAACCTGAGCCTGCTGATGATTATTTCATATGCGGTACTCAGTAATATATGTGACCTGTATTTAGTGTATGTTTGTGATTTTATTTCCAGCTGCCCTTGAATACATGTGTGAAGTCCCCTGATGATGTCTCAAAAGAAAGACAGAAACATGGCATGTAGGGCTTTGTAATTAGGGCCATATAGAACACTAGACCCATACTGAGGGAAAGGTTCGGTGTGGGGTCGCCCCTGTCGGGGCGGGTGCTCCATGTGTGATAGGTAGGCGCTGCTTGTAGCCCCTGACCCCTAATGAGGTAGGAAAGGCAGAATAGGGCCTATTAGGAGTTATCTGCAGTGCCAATACGGACGCAAGCACCCTGGTCACACCGGTTCCTGGTACTATTCAAGACCAGGAAATTTCTCCATTGAATGTGGATCCCACAGAATGGGGTAAGATCCACCCTCTTTTCATGCATTTGAAGTGGTATATTGGAGATATTGTTGTTGTCCATCACCTTACAGAAACCATTATTTTAAATGATTTAGTAAATGTTATGTTTTAAAGTAATCCCAGTTTACAAAATGAATCTGATAATTATTTGGGTGTAATCAGATATCGCCACAGATTTATCCAGTGTGGTGATATAATTAATTTTATTCTTGGGCTAAAAACTAGCCTTAACAGGTAAAAAGAATAGGTCAAAATTTTTAAGAAAGTATTGTATTTTTATATAGTATAAATAGTAGTTAAAGGGGTTTTCCAAGATTTTTATACTGATCATCAGTATCTGGTCTGTGGGGGTCTGACACCCAGGACCCCCGCTGATCAGATGTTTGAGAAGGCAGTGGTGCTCTTGTGAGCCTTCTCTCAGCTGTTCCTAGGCCAGTGATGACACGTTCATCTGTCACATGTCCTAGTTTCAGCTCAACCCCATAGAAGTGAAAGGGGCTGAGCTATGATATCAAGCCACAGCCACTGTAAAATTTACGACGCTCGGTGAGCTGCGAGAAGGCTGCGGCCCTCACAGGAGTACCTGTGCCTTCTCAAACAGCAGACAATCAGGACCCCCACCGTTCAGATACTGAAGACCTATCCAAAGGATAGTTCATCAGTATTCAAATCTCGAAAAACCCTTTTGAGCTGTATATACAATAAAGTGTATAAAAAGTAAATATATTCAATATAAAAAATCTAACAATTCATGCATCTGAGATAACATACTTAAAGAGAACCTTTGACATTGAGCATGCAGTCCAATCTACCGGCATCTTGTTATAGAGCAGATGGATCTACTATGGGATTCACTAAAGTTTGAATTATATTCACTTAAATCTCTGCTCTTTCTATGCTTTGGAGTCCAGTAAGGTTGTCCCTCAGTAATGTGAAGCCTTCTTTGTGTAAGCATGCAGAGATGGCTGTCAGTAACTGACTAAGACCACCCACTGGACTCCTAAACACAAGATGAGATGGGGTTTCAATCAATAAGTTATAAGTTATGCTGAATCTTTTCCCAAAACTATCAATCTGCACAGCTCCCCCTGCTGTATAACATGCTGCCCATAAATCAAACTGCATGCTCAATGTCGCAGGTGGCCTTTAACTATGGATTACTATGAGACATCTATTAGCTAAGACTTTGGTTTTGAATAGTGGCTGGTGAGTCACAAGTGTCATAAGTTTGTTCTTATGTAATTGTATTTAACCATAAAGGTTTAATGGGCAAATAAAACAGAGCAGAAACATTGTGACAATAAAAGACAACAAGCAGGTTTAAACTGAACATCTTTGCATTGCTCCCTTACATACTGTGATTGTTGTGGTTCCTAAAATCTCTGGCAATTACATCAATGAACGTCAATGTCAATCTTTGACTTTGATCATATGTCATTCCTGTACAGGTCACCGCTGAGGCCATTTAGTGGCGGTACATCACATGGCATGGTCCAGTTGGTACTGGCTACAGCAGAGAGGAGAGCTTGGAGATGGACCTGGAACGCTCTGAAAAGGTGATCCATTTTTAAACTTTTACACCATACCCAGCCCTATGACCATCAGTTCCCAGGTTCAGACAACCCTTGTAACATTCAGAAGGGTGTTAGTCCTAAGCCATATGTGCCAAAGTGCTTGCTTAAGTAAACTCTATCCTTCATCGTTCTTCATGGTACATTTCTTGGCATGGTCTTCAGCTTTTCCCTCACCTTTACTTAGCCTTTAAATGAATTGGAGACGTTCATCACTTTTGTTTCAAGTTGTAGAAAGGGAATAAAAAAATAATAGGATTCCCACATTGGGGGGAAATTGCACTTTTTGCTGGGATTAGCTCAAAGTAGTGGCAAAATCACAGGATTTTGCTGGGATTTTGTGAATTTAAACTCAACTTAACCTTTTTATTTTCCCTCCTAAATCTTGAAACAGCGATAAATGTAGAAAAGCAATAAGTGTGAGGAATGAGGAATCAGCTGAGAATTATTATTTTTATCTCCTGTCTCCATGTTTTATTACAATCTAGGTGGTTTGTAATATTACATTTTTGTTTGCTAGGAGAGTGCATCAGATACTTTTTATCTGAAAAATGCCAAAGAGATTCTGCTGCTTTTGTCCATTTAGTCACCTGTATCCAGAGCTGGAATGAAGGGAACATCTACAGACCTTTTGTTTGTCGGATAGGTTAAAGATTAAGGCTGTATTTGACTCTACACCAGGGATGGACTAGAAATAACAAATGACAAATGACAGTTGTCCTCACATGGATTTTTTAAGTACAGTAATATACACCCACTTAGAGAAGTTTAAAAGACTTGTTACGCCTACTAGGCACTCTCCACAAGGAGAAAAATACCTCCCGGGTCCTGAGAAAGGAATCTCACTGAGTTCTGTCTGCTCTGCACCGAAACAGCTGTCCAAAAATTTGGTACTGGTTTATCTATAATCCTAAATTATGTCTCACGGCCTGTTTGAAAGATTGAACATTGACCTATAGGATAGCTAGTTTACACTTGGTGGCATTAGTCTCAGCTTTTTTTTTTTTTGTAAGATGGCTAGTTTGCATATATTTTTCCCAGAGGAGCATGACATGTCCTATAAGACTTCTTATGCCAATTAGGCACTCTCCAAAAGGAGAAATAGTACCCCCAGAAGCATATATACAGTCAGACACACATTTTCAATCTACATATCAGTACATATACATACTCAAAACATATACAAATCAGTAGCGAACTTAAAAAATACTGTATATACTGTGAGGCAGTAACAGGCCTCATACATGATAGAGGTGTGGAGGGGGTGGATATTTCAGTCCACATCCATATTCCACCACAGGTATTCACCTGAGGGGAGGCCAGCTGGGTTTAAGCACTGGGGGGATAAACCAGCCCTCAGTGTATGAGTCCAAGAGGACCTGGAAACGGAAGCCTGCAGAGGCTCTCTGTGCTCTCAGCCAGGAGGGCAAAGGGGCCACGAGGCTGAGAAAAGCCGGATCTTACCCTGAGTGTGAACTGCGCTCTATAGGTGAGGTAGAGACGACCTATGTATTAGGTAGTGCCTAGACAGGCAGGTGTTGGTTTTGCTTTGTTTATGTTAGTGCTGGTGATGAAGTGCCCAAAATAAAGCACAGTATGGACTTTAAACCCCCTGTTTGATGCAAAGTCTGTCATTGCCGACCCCTGATAGCCATCCCTTACAATACACATGTTAACTATATACATATGTGCTCCACTACCTAAAAAAATATACTCAGAAGACTGGCTGGCTTTTAGCCTCGGGACCACTACTGCCATTCTAGATACCTTGAATTGGCACCGGATAAAGTTTTTGCACAAGGGTCCTCTCTTATTAGTGTCTGCCCCTCCAGTGCCCCAGAGGACGACTGCAAAGGGTTAATTACTGCTAAAAGGCTTCATTAGTGCTAAAAGGGTTAAAGGGGTATTCCCATCTCAGACAATGGGGGCATATCGCTAGGATATGCCCCCATTGTCTGTTAGGTGCGGGTCCCAGAGGTGGGACAACGAGAACGGAGCAGGGAGAGCTGTGGCTGGAGGACCCCTCTGCTCCCATAGAAGTAAATGGGAGTGCACCGCGCACGCGCGGCCCCTGCTCCCATTAATTTCTATGGGGCAGATGGAAATAGCCGAGCCAGTGCTTGGCTATTTTCGGCTGCCCCATAGAAATGAATCGAGGGTGGCTGCGCATTCGCAGTGCGCCCTCCGTTCATTTCCCCGCTCCGTTCTCATTGTATCAGACAATGGGAGCATATCCTAGCAATATGCCTCCATTGTCTGAGATGGCAAAACCCCTTTAATTTAATGTTAACAAGTTAAATGTTGTAATTTATTCTTAAAGCACTTGTTTTTTCGTGCACTATGTATACCTAATAGCAATGTATGGGCAATATATAGTTAACATTGACAAACCTGCTTAGTTACCAGGGTGATGGATCGCCACCTGGTTAGTGAGTGTCTTGTAAGCGGAGCTGCAGACAACGCCTACGAGTGTAAGCTCTTGAAAATCTGACCAGAGTCAGAAGAAGCAGAGAAGATTCCTTGTTATCAGAGTACCCCTGAAGGACAAGCCATCTTAGAAGAGCCATAACCACCAATGCCATGAAATATAACTTCAGTTAGGTACCATGTATTTATGCCATTAAAGACTTTACTGCGGTGTAAAGGGTTAATTGCCTCCTGCACTTACCACACTTTGAGACAGACTGGTCATCCAGATCTAAAATCCGCACAACTCAGCCTGGGAATTGCAGATAGAGTTCACAAGTATAGAATAGCATGCCTGTGGTTATTTGGAGAGACTGCAAAGTGTCCTTAGAAGGAGAGTTAGGGAGGACTACTGCTACTATTATTGTTGCTGCGCATACATAGCTATTAAAAGTGATATACTTTGGAACTGTACCTTTTGCTGCTATATGTACTGTTCTCCCATCATCAATTTAGTAAAGAAAGACTTTATTTATTACAACCAACGGGCCTGATTATTAACTCCATCATCAATCCGCCTGCCGTGCATCCGTACTCCTGCCATCCACCTAACGTCAAGGGCGCCCAAAGTACCATCAGACAGAAGTCCCACAGAAGAAAGGGTTCATCCTTCTTTCACTGTGCATGTCCCAGGGAGCACCAAAGTGATGACTGAACTGTGAGTACAACTACCACCATCATTGCCACTACCATTCCCTACCCACTTCTTGCCTCCCCTCCTGGGTTGCTGCAACCCTTGATAAGCTATCATCATATCTAGCACAAGAATGTTTCAGTCAGGTAGCTGATATGACATTACAACCGTGTTTCTGTCAAGTAAGCTCCTGTGACATCACAAGTGGGTTTTTGTCAGTGACTTTAGTGACATCATTGGGGGTTTCATTCAGGCTAGTTGCTGTGACATCACAAGAGTGTATCAATCAAGTAAGCTGCTGTGACATCACAAGTTGAGCTTTAGTCAGGTAAGTTGGTGTGAGATGACAAGTGAGTTTCTCAGGTATTCTACTGTGACATCACTAGTGTGTTTTAGGCCAGACAAATGCTGTGACATCATAAGTGCGGTAAAGTAAGGTAAGCCACTGTGTCATCACAAGTGTGGTTCAGACAGGTAACGTGCTGTGATATCATAACTAGTTTTAGTTAGGTAAGCAACTGTGATATCACAACTTTCTCTCCAGTAAGCTGTTGTGACATCACAACTGTGCATCAGTCAGATAAACTGCTGTGACATCACAAGTGTGTTTTAGTCGGGTAACTGCTCTAACACACCTAGTTTCTTACCTGATTAACCACTCAAAGGCCGCAATTGTAGCATCAGATGCGCAATCAGAGCTGAATGCAGGATCTGAGGGGTTCAATGATGGGGGAGGCGCGATCGCCAGTTGCTGCTATTGTGCCCACTACATACAAAGGAATGAGCTTAGTGGCGAATTAATTCATCACAAATCAAATTTCGTTGTGAAATTCGGCGAAGCAGCCGAATCAAATTTTTCATAACCCTGACAGCAGGCCATCATTATTCTGCACCCGGAAAACCCTTTTAAGAAATTAGCAGTATAGTATGAGTGCATTTTCAGAGCACTTTCTGAATATATCTAAAGCAGATGTCCAGTTCTACGATTAAAAATAATATGTTTGTACATATAGGTGGTTATGTTTACTCGCATTCATTTTCGTCACCGATTGCTGCTTGGTGGGTCTAGCTAAACTCCGTCAGGGAAGAGCTGTTAACTTGTGACTACAGTGATATAGTGAGTCCGAGCTAGTCTGAGGCACACCTCTTGCCCTGCCATTGGTTCAGGCTGCTGCTTTCTCCTCCTCCCTCCAGCATTGCCTCATCTGATTGGCTGTTACTTATAAACACAAGTCTATAGCAGGCTGACCAAGAGGATAGTCCATGAAGAGGTGATTTCCAGTACAGCCAGGGGAGTAGCTATAGGGGAAGCAGGGGAAGTGGCTGCTTTGGTGACCAAACTCAAAGGGGGCCTACCCAGGAGGAGGACTAAAAGATTTTACTGTCAGGGCCCACTCAACAGCATTATACAATGACATTATATACAGAGACACTGTAGTAAACGGACGGAGCGGCTGGCAGGTCTCGTCTGATAGAGCTATCTTGACCAGCCATAGGAGTGGGGGTTGCACAGGAGTCAGGGTTGTGAAGAAGTTTCTGGGGTGGCCCTATTTTTTTCTAGCTACGCCACTGAGTACAGCAAGGGCAGAATGATTATAAAGTAAAGATTACTAAACCAGCATCATGAAAAAGATGATTATTAAGCATCAGTTACACACATTCAGAGGTAAGTAGACTAGACATAGTAATTGGGAGCCTGCTTTAATTACAATACAACTCGCTTCTACACAACTAACTGCAGGTCAATGCAAGCTCCAACTCTGGTCAGAAGAACCCTGTTACCATACAAATGGTGGACCTAGAACATGCTGTGATTTTAAAAAAAATGTGCAGGCGCTAATAACTACTTAATTACTAATCTAGTATGTAAACCAGTATGTAAATTGTGTTCCCATTCAATTACAAAATCTACAAAAGTCAATTCATACAGCACAGATAAAACTCATACCCAGGGCATGCCAAAATTGTTGGCATTAGCTCTAATATACCCAGGATTACATGTGTATTATGGAACTCCAGAATGTGCAGAACATCAAAAAGAAGGTCACACCGAAGCAATAATTTAGCAGTGTGCCACAAATGCATGCACATATTTATCTTTCCAGTATTAATCTACTGATCACTCTCATTATAACATGCACTTGAGGTTCTGATGATAAAGGTTCTGTAGATAATGCACACTGTCAGTAAATCTATTTTCATGTTATGTGATACTCATTATAAGGCTATGTTCACACCATGTTGAGATGTACATGTTTGGCATATGCTTCTGACCTACAGTATGTACCAAATGTAGCCATAGGCCCCCAGTTGGAAGTCAAAAATGTGTCTGTTTGACCTCAATGCTATGGAGTAACATTTTTCACTATATAGGAAAGTCCTACAGAAAAAAAACATGCTGTTTTTATGTTAGGCTAGTTTCACACCTGCGGTAAAGCTATCCGGCAAGTTGCTCCGGCAGAGGACACAGCCTGTCGGAGTTCACTGTATCTGGCTTAGCTGCATACTGCTGTGAACTGCCAGATCCCATTGACTATAATGGGACCTGGCAGGGATTTGGCCGGTTTCCAGCATGAGGGCCAGGTTTTGGCCAATTGGATCCCATTATAGTCAATAGGGTCTGGCGGTGGATGGAAGTATCCGGCTAAGCCAGATGCTGTGAACTCCATCAGGCTGTTCCTTTGCCGGATATCTTTACCACAGGTGTGAAAGAAGCCTTATATTTTTTTGTTATGTTTTTTTTTTTTTTTTGCATTGTGGGCAATAGTCGATACTGTATAGCTATATATTTTAGATAGCTCACTTAGTCTGCACTTCCTTTCAGTCCGGCCGGGTACAGGAAACAAATGCTCCTGTACCGTGGACCACGGCCACGCTACACTAGAGGTGGGAGGGAATGAGAGTGACAAGGGGGGGAGTGACAAGGGAGGGGGGGAGAGTGACAAGGGAGGGGGGAGAGAGTGACAAATGAGGGAGGGGGGGAAGAGAGTGACAAGGGAGGGAGGGGGGAGAAGAGAGTGACAAGGGAGGGAGGGGGGAGAAGAGAGTGACAAGGAAGGGAGGGGGGAGAAGAGAGTGACAAGGGAGGGGGGGGGATAAGAGAGTGACAAGGGAGGGGGGAGAGAAGAGAGTGACAAGGGAGGGGGGGGGGAGAAGAGAGTGACAAGAGAGTCCCCAGAGCCAGACCAAGAGCCAGACTGCAGCAAGAGACCAGATCATCTTATTGTCCTGGTGGTAAGTAGACAATGCAATATGTTTATTATTTAATTGTTTAGTTATTAATACTACATTGGAAACTAATTTACCTCACATTAAGGCTCCATTCACACGTCCGCAATTCCGTTCCGCAAAATGCAGAACGAAATTGCGGACGTGTGAGTGGCGCCTAAAAGGACACTATAGTCCCAGAACCAGTACAGTTTAATGTAGTGGTACTGGTGTCTATAGCCTGTTCCTGCAGAGAAAAGACCCTGTGCAGTACTGGTGGTAAAGGAGCACTATAGTGCCAGGAAAACTAACTCATTTTCCTGGCACTATATAGTTGTTAGGAGTAGGGCACCCTCATGTCCCCCTCCCACTGGGCTGAAGGGGTTAAAACCCCTTCAGCCACTTACCTTTCTCCAGCGCCGGCACTGGGAATTCTTCTCCCCGATCCTCCTCTCAGCTGCATTCAAAACTATGTTCCGCGTCTTCCCACTGTAATTTTCACAGTGAGAATCGCGGAAGCACCTCTAGCGGCTGTCAGGGAGACAGCTACAAGAAGCTTGATTAACCCTAAGGGAAACATAGCAGTTCTTTTAATTTAAATGCTGAGAAAGGGGTGGAACATATGGGATGTCATGATATGGGCAGATCATCTGATAAGTGGGGGGGGGGGGCGGCAATTTTTATCTTGCCTAGGGCGGCAAAAATCCTTGCACCGGCCCTGACTACATAGTAAAACCACTATATTGTTACTGAATAAAGACCACTATACAAAGGACAATTTTACCACTGTACAGTGACAAAATAGTGGCAAGATACCACTTCTATACAGGCACTCTGCAGACAATATAAGGCCCCTTTCACACGGGGGAGATTTCCGCGCGGATTCAGTGCGGATTCACCTCACGCATTGCACCCGCACTGAATCCGGACCCATTCATTTCTATGGGGCTGTGCAGATGAGCAGTGATTTTCACGCATCACTTGTGCGTTGCGTGAAAATTGCAGCATGCTCCGTCGCAGCAGGCCCCATAGAAGTGAATGGGGCTGCGTGAAAATCACAAGCATCCACAAGTAAGTGCGGATGCGGTGCAATTTTCACACACGGTTGCTAGGAGACGACCGGGATGGAGACCCGATCATTATTATTTTCCCTTATAACATGGTTATAAGGGAAAATAATAGCATTCTTAATACAGAATGCTCAGTACAATAGGGCTGGAGGGGTTAAAAAAATAATAATAATTTAACTCACCTTAATCGACTTGTTCGCGCAGCCGGCATCTATTCTGTCTTCATCTTTGCTGTGCACAGAAAAAGGACCTGTGGTGACGTCACTACGCTCATCACATGGTCCATCACATGATCCATCACCATAGTAAAAGATCATGTGATGGACCATGTGATGAGCGCAGTGACGTCATCAAAGGTCATATTCCTCAAAGATGAAGACAGAAGAGATGCCGGCTGCGCGAACAAGTGGATTAAGGTGAGTTAAATTATATATTTTTTTCTTTTAACCCCTCCAGCCCTATTGTACTATGCATTCTGTATTAAGAATGCTATTATTTTCCCTTATAACCATGTTATAAGGGAAAAGAATACAATCTACACAACACTTCTGTGAAGAAGTCCGAGTTCGGGTCTGGGTACCAAACATGCCGATTTTTCTCACGCGCATGTAAAACGCATTACAATGTTTTGCACTCGCACGGAAAAATTGCGCTTTTTCCCGCGATGCACCCGCATCTTATCCGGGCCAAAAACATGACGCCCGTGTGAAAGAGGCCTAAGTGAAACTAAGTTTAATCCAGTTACAAACAAATGATGTCTTCTCTGAAAGTTGAGTTGTTCACTTTTGCCGTCTTTTCCATCCAGCCCAGACCACTATGAAGACTTCTTCCAGCCATGACTTTGTATCTGCAGTTGTCTGCTCAGATATCTTAGACTCCTCACTTCTAGCCCCCTTTCTACTTTTTCCAAACCTACACAAACTCCCTATCCTGCTGACACCACATTTTTCTGTGTCTGTTGCAGCCCCATCTGCCCTTTAGCTGCACCTGCTGCTTTGCACAGTGCTCCAAATACTGCATTTCAGAGATAAGGATATCATAAATATAATTATCCTTCCGCACAGGCAGACAAAATCCCTGAGAACATTAGTGGCAGGTACATAGTGTCCCCCAAAATAATAGCATCAAACACATAGTACCCTGTATTGTGCCCCAGATGGTAATAGTACTCCACATATTAAAACTGCACTCCACACACAGTGAGGGCTCATGCAGACGACCGTTGCTGTTTTGCGTTCCATTTTTCATGGATCCGTTGTTCTGTATCTGAGTTTTTTTTCTCTCTGATTTAAGTCCTCTTTCGTTCAGTTATTGCACAAAACATATCCATATGGTTTCCGCATTTAATCCGTTTTTTTCAGATCGTATACAGAAACAGTAACTTATTAATCACCAAACACATGAGCAATATGGGCTGGGCATAGCATTTCTACAGTATGGATCTGCAAAATACGGATGACATACGGATGATATACGGATGCGTTCCGTGTGCGTTCCGTACTTTTTGCGGACCCATTGACTTGAATGGGGCCTCGGACCGTGATTTGCGGACAATAATAGGACATGCACTACTTTTTTGCAGAACGGCAATGCAGACAAACGGAAATGGAATGCACACGGAGTAACTTCTGTATTTTCTACAGCCCCATTGAAGTGAATGGTTCCGCATATGGTCTGCAAAAAAAAACTAACGGAAGCGGAAATAAAATATGTTCGTGTGCATGAGCCCTAATAGTGATCTTCCCAGCGGCCCCAAACAATAATAATGTCCCTGCACAGTAAGCATGCTGCTCTTGGTGCCCCACACAGTTATAATGCATCCTTTGAGCCTCCACATACCAATAATACCCCCTGATGTGTCCCTACAAAGTAATAATGTCCTGTTTGTGTCTCTTAGTAACAATGCACCACTGGCAGTAATAATGCCCTCTTTCTACCCAAATACACAAATAATTATTTGTTTCCATTACACAGTATTAATACTGCAATGTACTCCCTACAAAATAATACAAGGGGTTGTCAATACTGTTTTGTGAAGGAAAGGGGGTATTATTATTCTTAATCAAAATATCCACCTTTGTGCCCCCTTATAAGGCCTCATGACTGTATGTATTTTGCTGTCCGCAAAAAACGGATCCGCAAAAAATATGGATGACGTCCGTGTGCATTCCGTATTTTGCGGAACAGAACAGCTGGCCCCTAATAGAACAGTACTATCCTTGTCCATAATGTGGACAATATTAGGACATGTTCTATTTTTTTTTTTTTTTGAGGAGCGGAAATACGGACATACGGAAACGGAGTGCACACGAAGTACCTTCCGTTTTTTTTTTGCGGACACATTGAAATGAATGGTTCCGTATACAGTCTGCAAAAAAAACGGAACGGACAAGGAAAGAAAATACGTTTGTGTGCATGAGCCCTAAGTCTCTATTTTACCAGCATTTCTATGGTGGAACTTGTATGGGGCAGTGGAAGTCATGGAGGCATCAGAGAGCTAGGTGATAAATACTCTGTGAGCAAACTCCTTTGACTCACAAATAAGTATCTCAATTATTGCTCCATATCTTGGTAATGTTGCATTCTCACGACCGTATGTAATTTGTGTCCACAAAACATGGATCAACAAAAAATATGAATGAATGATGTTCATGTGACGTCCATGTTTTTTTTTCTGGACCCATTGTAAGTGTCCATTCACACATCCGTAGTGTATTGCGGATCCGCAATGCACCCGTCCGGCACCCCCATAGAACTGCCTATTCTTGTCCGCAATCTCTTCCGGCCCCATAGAGAATGAATGGGTCCGGATTCGTTCCACAATGTTGCGGAATGGACCCGGACCCATTCTACGGACGTGTGAATGGAGCCTTACAATGCCTTTTCTTGTCTGCAAAATGGACAAGAATAGGACATGTCCTTCTTTTTTTTTTTGCAGGACTGAGGAACAGATATACGGAGGTGGACAGCACACGTAGTGCTGTCTGCATTTTTTGCGGTTCCATTGAAATGCAGATCGAATGAGGACTAAAAATATGGTCATTTGACTGGGGCCTAAGGCGCTGTTCACATTTGTGTTGGATGCTCTTTTGCAAATTCCATTAGATCTGACAGGGCTATTCTTCCCACCAACATGACAGACACTACGATGATCCGCTCTGCCTGGCACAGGTGGTATATGGTGTACAACAGAAGTGGTTCTAGACAGAAGCCACAATGCAGATGTGAACAAAGCCTTATCAACACAGAGAATATCACAACGAATGATAATTACAATCTAGAAAATTCTTAAAACTCTCCCAGACAGCACACTGAGATTGGAAACAGGGCTTCTCCCTCCAAGGCAATTAAAATCACATTCCTATTATATAAACCTGTTTGGACAAAGATATAGGCATGCACAGCACGGCGCGGCACTGAGGAAGACGCTTAATCACAATGGATCTATAGGTTTAGAAACACAGAGGAACTGGGACTGTCTCTGATCTGTCTATGAAACTAATTTGGGTGTGGAACTAGAAGGGTTAACCTACCTGTCAACAATGCACTGTAGGATCGAGATGGTATTTTGCATTTTACACTTCCACATCAGCTGGGAACCATCAAAGCTGGATTATATTAACGTAATACCGTGTGCAGAGTTCTATCACACCTTGTACATCACGCAGATCAGAGATATACAGTATTACAGACCAGCATTTGCTACAAACGGAGACATAGCTGGTCATTAAAGGGGATTTGTCATGTAGACACAGTTAATACAAGGCACTCACTAATGTATTATTATTATCCATATTGCTTCCTTTGCTGGCTTCATTCATTTTTCCACCACATTATACACTTCTCGTTTCCATGGGTACGACCACCCTGCAATCCATCAGTGGTGGTTGTACTTGCACACTATAGGAAGAAGTGTCGGCCTCTCCGTTAGTGACCTATAGCCATTTTTGTGTGGTGAGATACATCTCCTTTGCACCTGTGACACAGAAATGCAATAGTTAATCTGTCTGTTAATTCTGTGGGTGACATAAAGCCTTTTTTGGGGGGTTAGCTACACCTCCTTTGCATCCCTGACATGGAAATACTATAGTTAATCTGTCTGGAGACCGGGACCGAAGTAACACACATAGGACAGTGCTTTTTCCTATCCTGTGCAAGCACGGCCACCATTGCTGGATTTCAGGGTGGTCGTAACCATGGAAACCAGAAGTGCATAATGCTATGGAAAAATGAATCCAGCCAGCAAAGGAGGCAATATGGACAATCACAATACATTAGTAAGTGCCTTGTATTAACTTTCAATAAATCCCATTGGCTGAAGTAAGTAAACCCCAGAATGAAAGCACCAGAATGAATACCAAGGGTTTGGCAAAAGTACCATGAAAAATATAAGCACACAAAAAAAGAAAAAAAGAAGGAAAAGGGTACACAAAAAGGCAAGCACACCACCTAAATATAACAAAATATAATTATTCATACCCAAGGATGCACTCAAAAAATAATGAGGCCCATTGGGGTGCCCACCTATAATAAGGAATAAGACCAGCAGACAGACATTATCAAAACAGTATAGTTCCCAAACCGTCAACATTAAACACGTCTGTCCATGCTAGAATAGTAAATTAATATCTAACTTACCAGGAGATGGGTTCGGCACTCATCTCCAGTGCCACATGGCATATGTGCATCGTGCCCATAAAGTAGAGGTGGTATAACTGACTTCACTGCACATGCGCCAATGTGCAGGGCATGCACAGTGAGGTGAGGTGAGGTATACTGTCCTCAGCTTCAGTGGTGCGTGTGCCCAATGCCACTGGAGATAAACCCCAGAATCACCTCCCAATAAGTTACGTCCATTTTTATTAACTATACCTTGCAGGAGGTACAGGTTTTATATAGGCATGATGGTGGTTTAATGACCCCAAACCACTGAGCTGGGTTTTTTAGTGCGCACTATTACACTAGCTCTGTGCTATAAGGGCATCTGACATGTGAAAAAGCAGAAAGATTCAGCATTATGCATCATGGGCAGTTTATTGCCTGGTGAGAATACAGCAGAAGGAGAAAAAACTTGAAGCAACCTCCTAGAAATGGTCAGATGATCCTTAAGGTTGAGTGTTTACGTCCAGCTAGTCCACCACATACTCAATGCATCCATGGACAATTACGATGGAGGTTCACATCCAGTATATCCTCCTATAGCACCCCTCATCTCTGCAGTGTAAAGTAGGCCAGGTAGCGCCGGAGGCAGAGGCAGGTACATTGTAGATGTTGACAGCCATACATACTGGGTAGGACATGACACGGTTTGTTGGTTCCTACTTACTTGAGACTGTAGGTAGAGCACACAAGGTGAAGGAGTTCTCTAGCGTACAGCTAGTCACATTAGCCCAGCAGCCTCCATCACGTTCTCAGGCGTCTGTCACGGTTTTTTCTGTCTTGTTTAATGGGCGGCCTGGCTGCTGTGTAAGCTGGTCTGACTCGAACTTCCACACCTATGCAGGTAATGTGTTAGAAGCCCCTCCCTTGTCATCACTCCACACGGCTTGTACACATCCTGGCTGGGCTGTCATATCCCAAGGGCTGGGCACACATCGCTTGACCTCGTCATACAGCCCTCAAACCAGTTTTTCCAATGAGTAAAGCCGCCTCTTGTGTATGGGAATAATGTGGGATGTGAGCTGTAGATGCGATGTTCAAAGGCATTCACCCAGACTTATGTTTAACCATTTCATTTCCAGGAGATTCTTTTGCACTAGAGAATGAATGTAGCTTCATCTAGTAATACTCATTATTTTTCACAAGATACAATACAAAAGTATAATCAGATTTGCATAAAATTGACTAATCAGTAATATAGAACAGGGATATCCAACAATCTGAACAAGTCAGGGACACGACACGCAAATAGTACACGCAAACCTTTCAGATGGAGAGAGAGAAAGATGTGTCCCTGCTAAGCATACAACTTGTGCAGTATAAAACAACATTATACAGGGAAATATTGTGAGACAGGACATAAAAGGGGAAAAAACAGGGGGGAATGCAAGACGGAATCCATATCCCAGGGCTCCCATAGGAGGAGCATTACACCGTGGAGCTTCAATTGGTTTATGGATGTTTCTGTCATGGTTGTACTTTGCTGCTAGATGGTCATGTCAGCTAGTCCCAGCCCTGTCTAGATAACAAAGCGATTTTATTGCCCTACTGTAATAAATATGACGGTGTTACAGAAGAGAAATACTCATTGCCATAGTCACAAGTTCATTATCAATCACGCCCTATCATACTTTCTTATTTTTTACTTTCAAAGAATGTTTGTTGCTTGAAAGAGGACCTTTCATTACAATAGAAAATCTAAACTAAGTATGCTGACATGGAGAGCGGCGCCCAGGGATCTCCCTGCACTTACTATTATCCCTGGGCGCCGCTCCGTTCTCCCGGTATAGGCTCCGGTATCTTCAGATTTTTGGCTCAACTGGGAGGAGTGTGCCCTTGTTTTTTTTTTTTAAATATAATCTTTATTAGCTTTTGTCATTTTTCATTCCAATAACATGTCACAATAGTATGACAAATTGACAGGGCTTGACATATAAGATACAGTACATCTGATACATGTTGAACAATCCCGTACATGAATAAAGCTGATCCCCAGCTGTCATTACTTACACATTATTACATTGACTGCTCGTTCAATTTCCTGATCTTTAAAGCTAATCTACCAGCCCCTAACTGAGGTTAACCCCTTGCCCCCCCTCCCACCCCAAACGTTTCCCTCCAGTATACCGGATCCTAATATGAATTATACTTTAATCAGACAGTAATCTTCCCAGGGTCCCTGCAATTTTACGTTTCAAATACCACTCCGAGGATAGAAAGGGCGTCATTAAACTCTTCAAATCCAGATCTGAGTATACTACTATAATAAAATCCTCCCATCGTTTGAAGAAATTTTCGATACGCTTTCCTCTAAAGGAGTTCGCCTCTATTCTCTCCAAATCAAAGCATTTTTTGACATGTTCCAATATCTCATTCATTGAAGGTACATGTGGCCGAAGCCAGCTGTTTAGTAGACACCGCTTGGTCGCCAGAATGATAATATGGATAATTGGTTGTAAATGTCTATGCTCTGGGAGAGCATGGAAAAGAATACACTCAGGAGTGATGGGGATGTTGACATCTAGATGTCTTTTAATTTGCTGTTTTACTAATTCCCAGAATTTTGACGTATCGGGGCATGACCAAATCCCGTGCAACATATTTGATCAG
Organism: Bufo bufo; assembly: GCF_905171765.1. Taxonomy (NCBI): domain Eukaryota; kingdom Metazoa; phylum Chordata; class Amphibia; order Anura; family Bufonidae; genus Bufo; species Bufo bufo. Next base: position 142,923,810 of record NC_053395.1, on the reverse strand, counting down.
TTTAAGTGACATTTTGGACAGCATGTCAGTCTGTCCTGCCTTTGAGATTGAGAAGAGAGCGAAACCCGTATATTGCCTTGTGCATTAGGCGAAACTGTGTTTCCCTCCATCCCTCGTTAAAAACTACTCTCCTAATCTTTTCCCAACCCTGTAGTATTATCTGTTGTATATCAACATCCGGGAAGTCTTTCCTCCAGGATGAAAAGAGAGTCTCCGCAAGAGGTTTATGTCTGGTTTCAGATTCCCTGGTATAGTTCAGCTAGTGATTTTTTTGTTGTTCCCTGTCCTATCATACTGTCAAAGCCACTCACAGAGAACACCGCTCTAGGTTCATGTATCCTAGCATGTAGGAAGCTTTTGACTTGAAGAAAAGCAAAAACATGTTGTGGACGTCTTAAGAGAAACTTCTCTTTTAGCTCTGCATATGTGTAGAAACGATGGTCATGTGAATGCCATAAGTCTGAAGCTTTTGTGATGCCCGCCTCCCTCCAGGCATTAAAGTGCTTAAACTGTACACCAGCCGGAAATTCTGCATGACCCCACAAGGGAAAAGGGCAACTTAAAAATTTGACGGATTTCTTTCCATGTGGCAATGGTATCTCTTATTACTAGACTCATTCTTATCAGTGGGGGCTGGGCCGAGTATTTGGTGTGTAATAGGGCCTTCAAACACCAAGGATGCACAAGTGTAAAAATTGGTATTAAAAATCCAGTCAATACAGTGTCGCGTGTGCCCTTGTTCTCCTGGGCGTCTTCTTCTCTCAGGCTATGTTCTCAGGCTATGAGCTGAGCGCTGCGATTGGCCAGCGCTACAGCCTGGGAGAAGGAGACGCCCAGGAGAACAACGGCAGGCTCCTCCCAGTTGAGCCGAAAATCTGAAGATACCGGAGCGGCGCCCAGGGATAATAGTAAGTGCAGGGAGATCCCTGGGCGCCGCTCTCCATGTCTGTATGCTTAGTTTAGATTTTTTTTTATTGTAATGAAAGGTCCTCTTGAAACCTGTGAAATCAAGATAATTGCCCCGAATCCTGTGCACTGGGGCTAACGCTCATGCTAGCATTACTGTATTGTACAGTATTTTAACCCCATAGTGACCAGCCTTTCTTGGGCTTTTTTCGTCACCTTCCAAGAGCTATAACTTTTTTATTTTTCTGTCTATCCAGCCATATGAGGGCTTGTTTTTTGGAGGACAAGTTGTAGTTTTTAATGGCGCCAATCTGGGGTACATATAACTCACTGATTAACTTTTGTTAACTGTTTCTGGGAAGGAGATGGAAAAAAAACTGCAATACTGCCACTGAGTTTTTACGTTATACATTTTGCAGTGTTCTTTTTTCGGCATAAATAACATGATGACTTTATCCCCTGGACGGATTGACCATAAGACCCTACAGGGAAATTTCCCAGTGGGACGATCCCTAGGAGGGACACCCAAGCCCAAGTGGTAGTATTTTGTGCTGCACCCATGGTATTTGGTTCAGCTGGGGCAGTATATTGCTCTGCACTATGGCATTGCTGGCCCTGTCTACTTCTGTTGGCCCTGCATAATTATGTCGCCCCCGCCATTTTTAGGATTTTTTTTCCAGGACCACTTTTAGTTCCCAAACCGCTCCTGTCTGGATCGGTACAATTACAGTGAAGTAAAAACACAATATGCTTTACTACTTTGGCAAAATAAAAAAACCTTTATTTAAAAAAAAAGAAAAGAGAAAATGTATCACTGCATCCCAAGACTCTTTTTGAAATTTTTCTTTCTATGGAGCTGTGTGGGGGCTTGATTTTCTTTGGTACAACTTGTTTTCATTTGCATCATTTTCGGGCACTAAATACTTTTTGATTGCTTTTTATAAAAAAAAAATTGGTGGCAAATAAGCAAAAAGCAGCAATCATGGCATATTTTTTTCATTGTTCACCATACAGAATAAATTACATCATAATTGCGTAGTGCCGGCAATACCAAATATGTGGAGATTTTATTTTTGCTATTTTTTTCTATTAAAAAGCATTTTACAATGAAAAAAAATTTTTTTTTTTGTTATGTGGAATCTTATTTTACTTTTACACAAGGGGATTTTAATTGGTATAATAGGCGATCTTTTGATATCTTCTAAAATACATTGTACTATTCTTATAGTGCATTGAATTTTAATGTCAGTACCATTTTGACATTCACCAGCAGGCTGCACCAGAGAGGTGAAGCCTGCTGGGAAGTGCTGAAGGGAGGCCTGGGGCCTACACTAGGCCCCGGCCTGCCAACACTGGCATCCGCACCCTCTGATCTCATTTGCGGGGTGCCGATGGGAGACAGAGGGAGTCCGCTCCCTCTGTAGCCACTTACATGCTATCCGCGACATTAACCACAGCATATAAAATGTTAAATGAATCGGCATTCTTGCCAGTCTGGGCAGTTAGAGTAGGAGCGCAGCTAACATGTAACAGACGTGCACCCGCTCTCCACTGCACGTGAGACCTGTGCAGTGATTAGTATTTACGGTGGCCCAGTCTAAGTTCCCTTAGTGACTGTCGTAAAAGGCACATAGGTGGTCACTAAAGAGCTAAAGGTAATGTGTCATCAGAAAATGACCTATTGTTTAAATCATGTTTTTATGTTAAAATATTTATTTCTAATTTTTCCATGTCACTATCTATAAGAAAAATGTATATAATCTTGCAATTTTCACACTGTCCACTAGGTCTAATAATAGGTCTTGATTCTTCATGGTCCTTCCTGTTATGTACAGGTAACTTTTCAGTACTTATCAGATTATTCCAACAGGCAGAATTACAATGACAAGTAACACCTATGTATAAATAAGGCAGGATCCACCATCCACCTTAGATGATATCACAGTTCATCAGCTCCCTCCTGACCTCTGCACAGGTCACAGAACATGCCTAGAAATCTCTCTTCTAGAAGTCAAATGGGGTCCCCTCCTGACCATTGTGTCTATGGCCTATGTGGCTGCTCAAGGCCTCACACATTAAGGACCAACTCTGAGGCGCGGAACAGCTAGACAAGACAGGGGGGTTGAGCTACTGCCATCACGCACCAGCAGAACTGGACTGCACAGTAAAGTGACCAGCACATGCCTAGCTGAGCTCATTTAAAAATCTTTGACACTGCCCACCACACAGCAGGACCCAGCAGGTGCTGGACTAGACTGTAAGGAGACAGGGCGATCGCAGATGCAGGTCAGGACATGCCACCCCAGCCCTGCTCCTCAGAGCTGTGGACCACGCAGTACCTCCTGAGACTCAAGTCAGACAGGGACAGACACAGGCTGCCAGGCGGGCACGCCCCTTCTACTTGCTGGAGTAATTCGCCCTGTGCGGTTGCACCCCTCGCCCGGCTCTAGAATCGGCCCTGGTCTGTAGGATGATTAATCATTCTGAATTCTCTATATTGGGAATGTGCATATGGTAGTATTATTGCTCTGTACACCTCCAGTATGTACAAAACTGTAATATGACACCTGCAACCTCCATATGCCTCCAAATTGAAAAGGAAGACTCCATCAGATTCTGTATTAGGTCTCTTTCACGCACACTATTTTTGCAGTGTTTTTAAACGTTTATACAAAAGGCCAAGCATTCCAAGCATTTTTCATGGCATTTTTTACATGCCTTTTTGTGGAATTTGTTATTTTGTAACACTTTAAACTTGCGTTGGCAGGTTACAAACAGTGGCACTTAGCTTGCTGGTTACAGTCACAACTGGGAACACATCTTGCTGGTTACAATTATTGGCACACAGGTTGGTGGCCACAGTCTCTAATGGGCATACAACTTGGCAGTACAGTTTCTGATATACACACAGAGCAACTCACAAGTACAAGTCCATGCAGGGCCTCCATAGCCTCAGTCTCTGATCACACCTTTAGGGCTTATGCACATAACCGGTGCCTGTTTTGCAGTCCGCAAATTGCAGATCTGCAAAACATGGATACCGGCTGTGTACATTTTGCATTTTGCAGAACGGAACAATTGGCCCATAATAAGGTAATACGTACAATAATAGGACATATTCAATTTTTTGGTGGAACAGCCATGCGGAAATGAAATGCACATTGAGCATATTACATTTTTTATGCGGACCCATAGAAGGAATGCAGGCCTCCAAAAAAATGCATGGAAGCGGGAAAAAAAATACATTTGTGTGCATGAGCCCTTAGGCTGGTGTGGTACAGCTCACTTGATATACAGTCAGGTCCATAAATATTGGGACATCGACACAATTTTAACATTTTTGGCTCTATACACCACCACATTGGATTTGAAATTAAACGAATAAGATGCGCTTTAACTGCAGACTGTCAGCTTTAATTTGAGGGTATTTACATCCAAATCAGGTGAACGGTGTAGGAATTACAACAGTTTGCATATGTGCCTCCCACTTGTTAAGGGACCAAAAGTAATGGGACATAATAATAATCATAAATCAAACTTTCACTTTTTAATACTTGGTTGCAAATCCTTTGCAGTCAATTATAGCCTAAAGTCTGGAACACATAGACATCACCAGACACTGGGTTTCATCCCTGGTGATGCTCTGCCAGGCCTCTTCTGCAACTGTCTTCAGTTCCTGCTTGTTCTTGGGGCGTTTTCCCTTCAGTTTTGTCTTCAGCAAGTGAAATACATGCTCAATCGGATTCAGGTCAGGTGATTGACTTGGCCATTGCATAACATTCCACTTCTTTCCCTAAAAAAACTCTTTGGTTGCTTTTGCAGTATGCTTTGGGTCATTGTCCATCTGCACTGTGAAGCGCCGTCCAATGAGTTCTAAAGCATTTGGCTGAATATGAGCAGATAATATTGTCTGAAACACTTCAGAATTCATCCTGCTGCTTTTGTCAGCAGTCACATCATCAATAAATACAAGAGAACCAGTTCCATTGGCAGCCATACATGCCCACGCCATGATACTACCACCACCATGCTTCACTGATGAGGTGGTATGCTTAGGATCATGAGCAGTTCCTTTCCTTCTCCATACTCTTCTCTTCCCATCACTCTGGTACAAGTTGATCTTGGCCTCATCTGTCCATAGGATGTTGTTCCAGAACTGTGAAGACTTTTTTAGATGTCGTTTGGCAAACTCTAATCTGGCCTTCCTGTTTTTGAGGATCACCAATGGTTTACATCTTGTGGTGAACCCTCTGTATTCACTCTGGTGAAGTCTTCTCTTGATTGTTGACTTTGACACACATACACCTACCTCATGGAGAGTGTTCTTGATCTGGCCAACTGTTGTGAAGGATGTTTTCTTCACCAAAGAAAGAATCCTTTGGTCATCCACCACAGTTGTTTTCCGTGGTCTTTCGGGTCTTTTGGTGTTGCTGAGCTCACCGGTGCGTTCCTTCTTTTTAAGAATGTTCCTAACAGTTGTTTTGGCCACGCCTAATGTTTTTGCTATCTCTCTGATGGGTTTGTTTTGTTTTTTCAGCCTAATGATGGCTGGCTTCACTGATAGTGACAGCTCTTTGGGTCTCATCTTGAGAGTTGACAGCAACAGATTCCAATTCCATTGTAATTGGGATAATGAGGGAATAACACACACCTGGCCAAGCAACAGCTGAGAATCCCATTACTTTTGGTTTGTTAACATGTGGGAGGCACATATGCAAACTGTTGTAATTCCTACACTGTTCACCTGATTTGGATGTAAATACCCTCAAATTAAAGCTGACAGTCTGCAGTTAAAGCACATCTTGTTTGTTTAATTTCAAATCCATTGTGGTGGTGTACAGAGCCCAAAATGTTACAATTGTGTCAGTGTCCCAATATTTATGGACCTGACTGTATGTCTAGGTACAAGAACATGCTGGAAGTGGTTTTCAACCACTTGCAGAATACACAGGGCCTTCTGGTCACAGAGCACCCTCTCCCCAGTAGATCCAAGCAACACAGCAGCATGATTTTGGATCAAGGTACTCGTAGTGGTCTGCAAGTGCTCAGAAGGATTCTCAGGGCCTTCATCTCTTCAGTAAATTATGCTGGCCGGGATTTCACTCCTTTCCACTTTGGTTCTCTGCTACACTCTCAGTCCTTTGTTCAGTTCTCTCGCACCTGACTGGATGATTGTATTTTTATTACACAGGGTAGTCACTCAATTCTATCACTGAGTTACAAAAATTACCCCTTTTAAAACGTAACCTTTACTAAATCTGTTAAAATTCCCACCTCTCAATAATGATAATAATAAAATTGTATAGAAACATAGAAACATAGAATGTGTCGGCAGATAAGAACCATTTGGTCCATCTAGTCTGCCCAATATACTGAGTACTATGGATAGCCACTGGCCCTATCTTATATGAAGGATGGACTTATGCCTATCCCATGCATGCTTAAACTCCTTCACTGTATTTGCAGCTACCACTTCTGCAGGAAGGCTATTCCATGCACCCACTACTCTCTCAGTAAAGTAATACTTCCTGATATTACTTTTATAGGTAAATCATTTATCACCTTAGGACATCAGATATCATATCATTGCCAGCATTTGGCTACTCACGGTACTGTTGACCACAGGTTGACTGATTAGTGCAGAAGGACCTTGCAGGGTGGGACCAATGCTGTATCGGGTTCTCTCCTGGATGATGGATGCGTGTAGAACTTAATTGTCTTCAGTCCAGGGGAGATAATCCGATAGTTCCTCTTTTAGGCAGTGGGGGAGCTATCTCTCTTATCTCGTCGTAGCTCGCCTTGCCTAAAAGCAGAGTAATCGCCCCTAAAGGTGCGGCCCACTTATCGGTGGCTGTTCCCTAAACTATATTTCCCTTCCTATCTAAATCCCCATAGAAGAAAACTGCCTTAAGGGGGTTATCCGAGTTATTTTTTTTTGTTCTTTCTATGTTCCTAACTAAGCAAATGTAACAGCTTTCCAATTCACTCACTTTATCTCCAGTGGCTGGTTTCCCAGATTTCACTGAGGGTCACATGACCTGTGATGTCAGCTTCTCTCCCTGCTCTGATAAAGGTCGTTTACAAGCCTGTAAACGAGACGTCACTGTGCTGGCCATGCCCCCCCCCCCCCTTCCTCTTCACTGCCGTCTGCTCTCTGCTAGGATTCTTAACCCCTTCAGCTGCACAGCTCTGCAGGCAGTGAGGAGACAATTCTGGGCACAGAAGCTGAAGGACTAGAGGGAGCATTGCACAAGAAGGTAGGGGGAAGATCCTGTGTGTATTAGCAGTGTCATTATACAGCTGGGACTTGTAGTCCTACACATACAACATGCTGCAGAGTCTCCCAGCAGGCAGACATGTCACTCAGGGAAGCTCTTGTATTCACTCCCTTAGCAGTGTCATTATACAGCTGGGATTTGTAGTCCTACACATACAACATGCTGCAGAGTCTCCCAGCAGGCAGATGTGTCACTCAGGGAAGCTCTTGTATTCACTCCCTTAGCAGTGTCATTATACAGCTGGGACTTGTAGTCCTACACATACAACATGCTGCAGAGTCTCCCAGCAGGCAGACATGTCACTCAGGGCAGCTCTTGTATCCACTCCCTTAGCAGTGTCATTATACAACTGGGACTTATAGTCCTACACATACAAGATGCTGCTGATTCTCCCAGCAGGCAGACATGTCACTCAGGGCAGCTCTTGTATCCACTCCCTTAGCAGTGTCATTATACAGCTGGGACTTGTAGTCCTACACATACAACATGCTGCAGAGTCTCCCAGCAGGCAGACATGTCACTCAGGGCAGCTCTTGTAGCCACTCCCTTAGCAGAGCAGGGGGAGGGGCAGAGATTGTTTTTATTGCATGTAAACAAAGAGCCAGAAAAGAACCAGGGAAATGAGGAAATATATATATATATATATATATATTTGCATAAAACTTGCTTAGCTTAGTTATATATTGCTGCCCATCAGATTTTCAGTGCTATATTATTTTTTTTCATAACTCGGACCACCCCTTTAATGTCCACAGTGTCACCGAATGGATTCAGTAGGGAACCGAGGCCAGGTTCTGATGATCATAGATATTCTTCCACAGCTATATATAGATAAAGGGCAGCAGAACAAAGTCCCAAATGATAAATCCTAGTGCAAAGTTTCAGGTGATAAACGATAATATCCACTTCGTCCCGACGCGTTTCCCCAATGTTATGATTTTGGTTCATCAGGGGACCGATGTTCAATATGAACAATGGCATGCAGTTGATATAGTGCCAGGTGATGAAAGGCTTGCAGCAAGTATAGCTTATATGTGCATACAGCTAGACCTGCCAATAGCCTTAATACAGTTCGTATGTTTATGTGTTAAATACAAAAGCAGAGTTATTTACTGTGACATCATGTTTGGATGTCATATAACTGTTATATTTTGTGTTCACAGAAGCAGAAAAAGATAATATGCCTTTAAGATTCATTTTGTAATGTAAGGTAAGCTCAGTGACACAGCCGAAACAACAGAAAGCATAGTGTTAATCTGTTGTTGCTGGGCAGAAGTCTAGACCAATCACAGCCACCCTCACACACAGCCTGTCTGGGAATTCCCCTAGCAGGAGCTGCTGGAATCATTACTCACCAGAGAGAGGAGCCGAACAGACACACAGTTCCAGTCAGAGTCCAGTTTTTTGGGAACAAGAGGCCAAAATAGGTATTTAGAACAGTTATATAATGTTCATATTGTTAGTATTGTGTTTAGAACTGTATACTGAACTAGATATATATGTGTTCACTTACAGTTCCACCAATTGCAACCATACAATTGCAAATACAAATTGCAAGCATACAATTGCAAGCATTCAGATATCATATTGCAATCCAAATTGCATACAACCATACCAGATCATACTCAACCAATCTGCAAATAGTCACTGCCAACTGCATACTGCAAGTAGAACTATTAGTTAGACCTCAGATATACCTCTCAGAGAGATCATAAAGTGCTTAAATAACTTAAAGTTAGAGAAATATAGCCACCATTTTATGTAGAATGACAAGATTGAACAGTTGAACCACCATCTTATGCATATCGCCATTTTGTGATATCTTTTCAACACGTGTTTTGTACATGGACTATCTGTTGCGGAGGCGGCAGTGTTTTATATGAAGAAAAGTTGAAGTTATTAAAGAAGTTATTTGAAGCATTTGGTGTGCTCTTTAAACCTACTGTTTCTATAGAACGGCGCTAGAGGAATTACAGAGTAATAGACAGTCTGGTTAGACTAAAAGTCAAAGATATCAAAATTATTTTAATGTCACAGCGCAAAAGGCACTTCATAGTGCTGCTCCTGCCACCCCCCCCACTGCCTAAAAGCTGAAGTATCGGATTATCTCCCCTGGACTGAAGACAATTAAGTTCTACACGCATCCATCATCCAGGAGAGAACCCAATACAGCATTGGTCCCACCCTGCAAGGTCCTTCTGCACTAATCAGTCAACCTGTGGTCAACAGTACCGTGAGTAGCCACATGGTGGCAATGATATGATATCTGATAAGTCCTAAGGTGATAAATGATTTACCTATACAATTTGATTATTATCATTATTGAGAGGTGGGAATTTTAACAGATTTAGTAAAGGTTACGTTTTAAAAGGGCTAATTTTTGTAACTCAGTGATAGAATTTGGTCTTTCGAGCCCCAGAGATATATTTAGTTTTTTTCAGTGAGTATATAAGGGTAGTCACTCACTACACAAGACCATAAGGTATATGCCAAACACCTCTTAGCAACCTCCAGCTCCACCAACTCTCAGGAAGCCCATGCTGCACTATGCACACATGACCAGAGACCATGCCATCCACCCTGCCCACTGTATATAGTGCAAAAGGCACAGTAGCTGTAAAATAAAGACATGTTCATAGCAAATAACACTGCATAGCATACGTGTCTAGTTCATTTAACTGGCATCTTTACAGCTCAAGTGCACAACACAAATGGTCAGTACAAGTGTACTATTTTGTTCGGCTACACAGTCAGGTTTCTGCATCTAGTTTTGGAAGCCAAAATCAGATCATAATAGGATAGAAAGAATAAAGGACAGATACAACTTTCACGGTTTGGCTTCCAAAAATGCACGCAGAAACCTCACCATGTGGCCAAACTCTTATTACTTACCATCACATCTAAGGAGATGGACCCAGTGGGGTGTGTAGAACCAGTTCCTTAACTGTGCTGTCACGTGAAAACTGCCACTAAGAGGGGTAATTGTGATTTTTACACGGTAACATAGTTTGTAATGTTTGAAAAAAAAAGATATATCCATCGAAATCAGCCTATCACCCTGCAAAGGTGATCCAGAGGAAGGTAAGAGGTAGAAGCCAGGATCGACAGTGCCAGATACGGTGAATTCCAGCAGGCTGTCAGAATAGCCTGCCGGAATTCACACTGCTAGTGTGAAACTAGCCTTATAGAGCTATTCTCCAACAATCTTAACCCTGATGGAGCACTACACATAGTATGGAACAGTAGGGGATTCTGCATTCTTGTGTGAGGTCTACAAAAAATAGATAAGAATCACGAGAATCGTGTGTCATTATGCAGACTCTCTGCTGCTTTATTATACTCTCACAATGATGTTTGGATACTTATAATATGTAGACTGTACTGTATTTTAAGTAGCAAATCTATAATATATTGTTGAAATCATTTGTTATTTGTGGGAACAAACAACATTCAAGAGAATTTCAGGATTCAAGGACTGCAATACAAGGAAACAGATCTTCGGTTGTGTTTGTCCATCTCTTTTCTCCTGTGAAAGCAGTCTCAAAGGAACTTGACAGCCAAACATCCTCACCTCAAAGTCAAAGGTACTTGACAGCCACGCATCCTCACTTTCTCCATTAATATTCATATTCTGGAAATTAGTTGTTTAGTTGTCCACCATATCCTTTAAGATCTAAAGCCGGATCAGACTGCAGCACAAGAGGGGAAATGTCTCCTAAGGAAATACTACAGAATGTGTCCCTTCTCTCTTGATTCACATTCTCCTTTAGATCTAAAAAGATGTACAGGAGGTCAGATCTGTCACATGTGATACACGATACACATTTGATTATAATCCAAAGCAAGAGGTTAGCACCTGTCAGACATTCCTGCAGTGAACAGTGTTGATATCAAGTATTTCAGTTGTTAAAGTGTACCTGAGTTTTCACAAAAAGTTTTTATAATGGATGTGCTTCTTTGTTCAATCATAACTGTAAAGGAATAGGTCTTTTGGACTTCTCTAATGTCTTTTTCAGCCATATTATTACTTGTTTCAGCTGCACAGCTAGATGCATTTCTCTCAAAAGCAGTGGTGTCTCCCTACTGTGAAATCTGCCAGAACTGCACTGCTGTGAAGTCCTTTGTCTTACTTCCCACTATGTTTGTTTTCAGCTCTATAGCTCACAGAACAGATAAGGAGTGGGAAATCACACTAAGGCCTCATGCACACGACAGTATTTTTTCACGGTCCGCAAAACGGGGTTCCGTTGTTCCGTGATCCGTGTCAGTTTTTTTTTCCGTGTGTCTTCCCTGATTTTTGGAGGATCACCAGACATGAAAAGTGAAAAAAAAATCTAAGTCAAGTTTGCCTTGAAAATGCTGGGAAAAAAATGGACACGGATCACGGACGCGGATGACAATCTTGTGTGCCTCCGTGTTCTTTCACTGACCCATTGAATTGAATGTGGGTCCGTGAACCGTTGTCCGTGAAAAAAATAGGACAGGTCATATTTTTTTCACGGACTGGAAACACGGATCACGGACGCGGATGACAAACGGTGCATTTTCCGAGTTTTCAACGGACCCATTGAAAGTAAATGGGTCCGCAGAAAATCACAGAAAACAGAACAACGGACACGGAACCCAACAACGGTCGTCTGCACGAGGCCTTACAGAAAGGCAGGAGGCTCCTATGATCTTCAGAAGCAGTGTAGATGCACAAAAAAAATCCTTGTTTCTGTCCTGTGTAAACAGAGTTATGCTGCCCAGAGCAGGTACAACCATTCCTACACCCTGGTTCCTACACCCTAATGGTTAACACATAATGTCATCTGTGTATTTATTCCAGGTCCTTTACACTGTGCATTAATAATATTACTATGAAACTGTTATGTTCATGTACTGTGCCTGGCACACCAGCAGGTGGCAGTGTATCTGGCAGAGAGAGAAAGAGAGGGATCTTTAGATAGAATGGAACTTACCATTCCATTCTCCCCCCTTTTGGGTAGAAGTAGCCGAGTCCTGTTTCCTACCAAGGGAAGGGTTGCAGGAAGAGCTAGTCAGTTGTAGAGTCTAGAGTTGAGAGTGAAATTGAGAATTGGAAGGAGATAAGAATCACCCTGACTCCTTACAGTTTACAGACAGAGTATTACGAGGGGGTCAACAGTCAAAGGCACCCCACTCCAAAGGTACCAGAACCGCTACAGAGTCCAGTAATCAGAATGAAGCCAGAGATTAGCACAGCAGAGGAAGATAAAGCAAGGGATTCAAGTTTGCCTGCCAGTTTACCCCAAAACCTGGTGGAGCCAAGAGAAAGATCTCTTCTTGTCTGGATGCAAGTTCATTGAAGTAAAGCTGTTGAACTATACCAAGTCTGGACTCTTACTCCACCAACTATCACTCTCCCCTTTATTGCTAGAGAGCCTAACCCTGGGGAGTTATGTTATCCAGGGAGGAGCACTGTGGCACACACAAAACTAATAGGGCCACCACTCGGCATTCCCAAAAACCTGGGACATGATCTGCCCTGGGGGGCAGCACATTGCACACATAGAATTTTTTATAAAAATCTGCAGTTTTTCATTTACTTCTTTGAGAAAAACCAAGAAGTGGATTCAAAAGTAATTGGTTAATTTAAGGGAGGAGTTACACATCTCCTTTTGGCCTCTTGGACACGAACATTGTGTGCCCGTGGCCGTATTGCTGCCCGCATACGGCGGGTCCGCAATGCACCGGCACCGGCCCGTGTGCACTCCGCATCACAGATGCGGACCCATTCACTTGAGTGCTACGGAGTGCTTCCATGGTGTTTCTGTGCGGATGGATCACGGACCCATTCAAGTTGAATGGGACTCGATCCGTCCCGGCCGCTGCACGGACGTTGCCCGTGAATTGGGGACATCAAAATACGTTCCCCAATGCACGGAACGGCCGTGTGCAAGAGGCATTTTTTTTTCTTCACACATTTGCATTTGTTTAGTTTAAGGCCGCTATCGAAGCATCCTGGGTCTCCATAACACCTCAGCAGTGCCACAGGCTGATTGCCTCCATGCCACGCCGCATTGAAGCAGTCATTTCTGCAAAAGGATTCCCGACCAAGTATTGAGTGCATAACTGAACTTAATTATTTGACTTTTTTTGTATTAAAAACACTTTTCTTTTATTGGTCGGATGAAATATGCTAATTTTTTGAGATAGGAATTTTGGGTTTTCATGAGCTGTATGCCAAAATCATCAATATTAAAACAAGAAAAGGCTTGAACTACTTCAGTTGTGTGTAATGAATCTAAAATATATGAAAGTCTAATGTTTATCAGTACATTACAGAAAATAATGAACTTTATCACAATATGCTAATTTTTTGAGAAGAACCTGTAGAGAAGGGTATGGAAAAGTGCTTGAAAAAATGACAATAGCCAGACAATGCTGGAATAAAAAAAAATGCCATAAATACAGAAGTGAATTACAATTAAAATACACCACTATACTAAAAAAAAAGCATACTACATACTTCTGTATACCGTGTCTCATAATTTCCATAGATTCATAAATAACACCTGGAGTTCCTGTGTTTTTTTTTCCAGAAAAAAATGCACCATGAAAGAACATGTAGAAAACACTGGCAAAAACGCACCAAAAATTGTGTAAACCCGGCCTAAGGTAAAACAAAAAGAACAGACAAAAATGCAAGTAAAATGTCCAAAGAAAAAAGGCCACTGAAAAATGCCATAAAAATGCATATGACAACAAAAGCATAAGGCTTTCATTACATTTTTTTTACAAAAGCTGCCAGACCAAATTTATGTCTGAAATACTGTATGTTACAGTCTAGGTCTATAGTCACTGTAGGCTAGCGATATGCCCCCAATCTCTGAGGTGAAACAACCCCTTTAAACCCCCTTGCAGACGAGCGTGAGCTGAATAGGTCCGGATGCGTTGCGGATGCGTTCAGTGAAAAATTTGCAATTTCGCAAGCAAGTTCATTTAGTTTTGTATGCGATCGCGTTCTGTTGTTCAGTGTTTTTTTCGCACGGGTGCAATGCAATTTAGACCTCATGCACACGACAGTTGTTTTATGCGGTCCGCAAAATGGGGTTCCGCTGTTCCGTGATCCGTTTCCATTTTTGGTTCCGTTGTGTCTTTAACTTGTTTGTCGGCGATGGGGACAGCGCTTCCTTTTGTTGGACGAGGAACCTAGTAGAAGGCGGCGATTTTGGGTCCATCTGATTGTTTCACAACGCTACCGGAAAGGACACTTTCATACCCTATACCAAGATCTTCGGCAGCATCCAGAGAAGTTTTTTTTGTTCTGTCGGATGTCAGTGTCTACATTTGATTGCTTGCTGTCGTCTCTACGTACTGTCCTTACATTCATGGACACCAATATGAGGCGCAGCATTTCTGCAAAAGAAAGGCTCATCGTCACGTTGCGGTAAGCAATATCTTACTTATAGTTTAAACAGTAATGTGCACTGCTTCTGTCAGGAGGAATATGTTTCTGGAAATGGCTGGTGTTAGACAATTTCTGTTCAGCTAACGTCATCATCATGCAGAGTGTTCCCATCATCCTTAAGTCACCCATGCCTTCTGCATGGAAATGGCGTAAACACAGTTGTTGTAACTTAGTTGTGTACTGCCCACACCGCAATTGCTGCTAGTGTTTGGTTCATACACACAAATTCACATTATATATTTTTATTTATTCGTGAATGGACATAGATTGTTTAAACACATGTCTCGTATACAACACTATAGGCGAATCATGTATCGGATGTTCCCTTTTATTTGCTGCTTACTGATATTATTATTTTTTCTTTTTCCTACAGATTCCTTGCAAGTGGGAACTCTTTTGCATCCCTGCATTTTGAGTTTCTTTTGGGAACCTCAACAATTTCTCGGATTGTGCGTCACACTTGCCATGACATCTGGCATCAACCACGAGAGACGGTGATGCCACAGCCCAAGACGGACAATTGGGTTCGGATCGCTGAGGGATTCAATCTTTCGGCGCAGTTTCCCAACAGCATCAGGGCAATGGATGGGCAAGCACATCCGTGTGAAGAAGCCTCCTCACTCAGGGTCCTGATTCTTCAATTATAAGCAATATTTTTCGGTAGTGCTTATGGCTGTTGCTGACAGTAACTACCGGTTTATAATGGTTGATATCGGGGCCTATGGAAGCACAGCAGATGCTCGCATCTTTAGTGCTTCTACAATGGGTGAGCGGCTTCATGCCAACCAGTTTGACCTGCCCAAGTACAGAAGACTGCCCGGATCTGCTTGTCCGCCGGCTCCATTTGTAATCGTGGCGAATGAAGGGTTTGCATTGACTCCCCATGTTATGCGGCCCTTCCCAAAGCGTGGTTTGGATGTCAGGAGGTGTATTTTCAACTACCGGTTGACTCGTGCCTGTCGGTATGTTTTGTGCGCTTTCGGAATACTCTTTAGCAAGTGGAGGGTGTTTTTGTCATCCATACAGATGGATCCGGAGAATGCTACCCTGGTGAATCAAGCTTGTGTTGTTTCTACACAACTTCACCAGGATTAATGAGGCTTCCTCTTCTGTTGACATGGAAGATTTTCCTACGTCATCAGGTGTGGGTTTGGAAAGGACCCTGCATCGACGACCTAGGACTGCAGGCATTGCAGTTCGGGAACTCTATGCAGACTACTTTTACAGCCCAGAGGCAGGGCCGGATTAAGAGCATCATGGGCCTGGTGCTGAGGATTTTGCTGGGCCTTTTTATGGAACTGCACTCAGTGTCTTAATCATTTGGCGTCTATCTTGGCAACATGGAGGGGGACCACGGGAGGGGGGCCCTGAGGGTGGGGGCACCCTCAGGGCACTATAGTGTCAGGAAAACCGCTTTGTTTTCCTGACACTATAGTGATCATTTAACATGACTATGAAGATTACTGTTTTCTAGCTGCTGTGGACTGTGGACAACAGCAGCTAGAAACAGTAATTTTCATAGAGCTGTGTTATGATTTATGGACACAGCACTCAGCATGCTTAGCCAGTCAGATAGAAGGCTGGCTAAGCATGCTGAGAGCTGTGTCTAAATAACATAACACATTAAAGGGATTCTGTCACCAGGTTTCACCCCTGTCAGCTAAACATATGCTGATGTTCAAGGCGTCTTCACGATTCCTAATGTGGGCTTATAAATGTCATCTGTGGGCTTATTTAGCTAAAAAACTGCTTTTACTAACCTGTCAGTCAAACAAATAAGGTGCCCAAGGGGATGTTAATGAATGCAAGGTGTCGGCCGCACCCGCCGCCGTTCGTGCCCAGCGCCGCCTTTCCGGACTTCTGCGCCGCCTCCTAATCCTCTGTGCCGCCTCTCGCTCTCCCTCCCTCCCCCTCCTCCTGCTGTAAGATCTCGCGCATACAGGGGTTGAGCGAAGTGCCGGCGTATGCGCACTTCGCTGTAAGAAGCCAAATGGAGAAGTCTGCACGGGCGCATCAGGCAGAGCCCTGTGCGCAAGCGCGAGATCTTACAGCAGAAGGAGGGGGGAGGGAGGGAGAGCGAGAGGCGGCACAGAGGATTAGGAGGCGGTGCAGAAGTCCGGAAAGGCGGCGCTGGGCACGAACGGCGGTGGGTGCGGCGGGCATCTTGCACCCATTAACATCCCCTTAGGCCCCTTATTTGTTTGACTGACAGGTTAGTAATAGCTGTTTTTTAGCTAAATAAGCCCACAGATGACATTTATAAGCCCACATTAGGAATCGTGAAGACGCCCTGAACATCAGCATATTTTTAGCTGACAGGGGTCAAACCTGGTGACAGAATCCCTTTAAAGAAAATTACTGTTTCTAGCTGCTGTGGACTGTGGACTAGCAGCTAGAAACAGTAATTTCTTTAATGTGTTATGTTATAGAGACTGAGCTCTCAGCATGCTTAGCCAGTCAGTAATTTTCATAGTGCTGTTATGATTTATGGACACAGCTCTCAGCATGCTTAGCCAGCCTTCTATCTGGCTGTGCTTCTTGAGAGTCACAGTCCACAGGCTGTTTCTGAGCCTGTGGACGGTGACTCTTAAGAAGCACAGCCAGATAGAAGGCTGGCTAAGCATGCTGAGAGCTGTGTCCATAAATCATAACAGCACTATGATTGCCCTCCCTTCCAACTGGATGAGTTTATCTGATACCTGCCCTGCTCCAGAAGCTCCTGCTGTCTCACGGGCTGGTGTGGCTGAGCGCTGTGGGCCGTGTGCTGGTCGAAACTGCTGAGTAGGTTGTACACAGCGCAGCGTGCAGGAGGGATAACCGCGGGCGCACTGAGGTCATATCCGGCGGGCCGGCATTACAGGAACCGCACCAGCTGCTCTGACGTCCTGCCGCCGGATATCCTGTGACGTATATCCGGCGACAGGACGTCAGAGCAGCTGGTGCTGTTCCTGTAATGCCGCGGCCCGCCGGATATGACCTCAGTGCGCCCGCGGTTATCCCTCCTGCACGCTGCGCTGTGTACAATAGTGATGGGAAGTTCGGATCTTCCAGATTAATCGGTTCATGAATCGGATCTTTGGTTCACTTGCTGAGTCACTGACTGCTGAGCTGACTCGCAAGTGAACCGAAGACTCTAGGTGCCGGTGCGCATGCGCAGATGCTATCCATTCGATTCACTTGCTGCTGCTGACTCAGTCGGCTCTTCAGCTCTCTAATGAGTGAGTCCGGATCAGGAAGAGTGATTGATTATAGTGATAGTGAAGGGAAGCTGAGGCTGACGCCGGACAGGAGGACTCAGGAGCTGTCACTGTGGTATGCATTGTTGTCTGTTGTGCATTGTTACCCACAGTGACAACAGTCTGACACTGACAGTAGTACAACCAACCAAGTGAAGTGAAATGTGAATGCACGCACAGGGAAAACTATGTGCTGAATTGATAACAGTATTACAGTAACACAGTCACTGGCTGATAATAAAATAGTCCCCACTTAACAGAATCCATAAAGGAGATGTGAACCCACCCTTAGTTATATAGCTACTGAATGAGATGCCTTTAACATATATATCTCCTGAGAAGCCAATTTGATCCTAAAGGGTTAATTCAACCTGTAATCTAAACTCTGTGTCATCTGTCACGTCTCTTATCTCTCTGCTCCTGTCAAAGGCGTACATAGAAATCACTGGGCCCCATAGCAAGAATCTAAATTGGGCCCCCATTCCCCTTTTATAGCCCCTCCCACTACCCATTCCAGGCCTCTCTCTTTGTTCCATGAACTATGTTCGCTGCTGTTTTATAATTTATGCCATCAGGGCCGGATTGGCACACAAAAGAGGTATAATAGATACAGTGTGTACAGATGTATAGTGTATACAGCAGTGTACTGATATGTGAGGAATGTGGTATAATATATGCAGTGTGTTCAGGTATATAGTATATACAGCAGTGTACTGATATATGAGGTATAAATTACAGCTCGTACCTCACATATCAATCCAATACTGTATATACAATATACCTGTACACACCATCTATTATACCTCGTACCTCACATATCAGTACACTGCTGTATATACTATATATCTGTACACAGTGCATCTATTATACCTCGTACCTCACATATCAGTACACTGCTGTATATACAATATATCTATACACACTGCATATATTATACCTTGTACCTCACATATCAGTACACTGCAATATATATTATATATCTGTACATATTGCATCTATAATACTGTTTAATATATGCAGTGTGTGTGTGTATATATATATATATATATATATATATATGTGAGGCATACAAGGTATAATACTGTAGATGCAGTGTTTATAGAAATATGTGGTCAGTTATACAATTATGGTCACTGTGTGTGTGAAGTACATGAGGTAGTGGTCACTGTACCTGTCTGAAGTATTATACATGAGTGAGCAATGAGTAAAAACAGGGCATGGAGGAGGGTAAATGATGAAAAGTGGAGGACCTCCTCTTACCACTCCATTCCAGTCTGTATGGATCAATGCAGAGCTGCTTGTGAACTTCTAATACTTGCTGTTAGGGGTTGAAGGACCTGTGATGATG
The DNA here is from genome assembly GCF_905171765.1 of Bufo bufo. Taxonomy (NCBI): domain Eukaryota; kingdom Metazoa; phylum Chordata; class Amphibia; order Anura; family Bufonidae; genus Bufo; species Bufo bufo. Next base: position 142,904,610 of record NC_053395.1, on the reverse strand, counting down.
TCATCACAGGTCCTGGCAGATGTACCTTTCAAACCTAGGAACTACACCATTTTTGGTGCAGTTCCTTTGCTAGATTCTGCAGGATCTGTGATGCTGAAGATGATGTCATCACAGGTCCTGGCAGATGCACTGTTCTAACCTGGGAACTACACTTTACACTGTGCAGTTCCCTTACAGGACCTGTGAAGACTCCCTGTACTACTCAGATGACTCAGAGCTGCTAGTGCTTGCCTTGCCTCAGCTCTGATTGGTTGGTGGGCGGGGAGGGGAGGGGCTGGCAGAAGCAGCTTCCACTCTAGGATCATATTACGCTCCTCCCGAGTCCCGCCCCCTCAGGCTCCCTGCTGCCAGCGTGAGGTGAGCGTCTCTGCATTGTCTGTGCTCTATGTGACGCTGTGTACAACAGAGGACTTTTAACCCTCCCGACGGCCTTTTGGCTGGGGATGGGCCTATTTTATGGTAGGGGCCTGGAGCTGCAGCTCCATCAGCCCCTACGTTAATCCGGCCCTGCCCAGAGGGGTCCTTGCCAGGGACGTTATTCGTGGCAGTTTTTGATATCTTCTGGACTCTTTATTTTTATTTTATTTTGCAGATAGATAATGTACATTTTTTGTGGTAGTTGAGTGTAGGGACTCGCAAGAGAATGAGGACCCTTGACGTGGGCTTGCGGGCTGAGTTTTTTTGGCCATCACATAGTTAAAAGTAAATATAAATACTAATGATGTTTTCACCAAAATGTAAACGACATTAACATTGTTAGTATTTTGCGTATATGGTCCAAAAAATCTTCTAATACCTCATGTTCACATTACCCAAATACAGATTATGTTCCTCAAAATAAATAAAGTGTTTTTTTGGGGAACTATTGTGCATGTCTATGTGTTTTGGAAATGTGTAGAACTGTAAATGTTTGGTGTATTTAAAAAATGAACACAAGCCAATTGAAAGTTTTGAACCAAACTTTACATAAAACATGTGGAACACGAATACAAATCCCAGACAATGACATCAAGGATAATCAAACAATAAATAACTCAAAATATAAGATTTTGGACCATATTAAATTAAAGCTCAAACAGGTCTCGTGTAAATGAGCCAGGCCCATATGTTGAGCGTGGCCATACATGGCCAGGATCTGAGGCCCCAGTTGCCAAACTGGGCTGATAACTTGGCTGACCAACAGGTGGTGTAGGGTCTTGGGACCGGTGGTATGGTGGTTGGGGGGGGGGGGGGAGATGGCCCTTGAGGTGGGTGTGGAGGCTGGGGGTAACTGCGTCCATGCTGCTGAGGTGGGATGTTCAAGATGTGCCTTCGCAAATCGTCAATTTGCGAGTGTATGTCTTCCTGGTAAGGGGAGGCATATATTTTGAGTACGAGGACTCTTCCATGCCATCACACCTCCTCTGGGCAAGGAATTCAATGACTCGGGCATCAATCATCTCCTGAGTCGGTTGCCCAGAGGAAGAGTGAGGGACATTGTGGCGACGCCTGGGCTGCGGCTGCTGTACTCTTTCTGGGCTGCGCGGTTATGGCATAACTCTACTGCTTGTTGTAGATAGGGTTAGATAGGTTAGGTTCACCTTTCTGATAGCCGATCCGACCACAAATAAAAACAGCTGTGTGTGTACTATATATACTGTGAGCCTGCATACATCACATATTGTTTAATAATGTTGGATGATCACCTTCAATGTGAAGTTACCAAAATAAAACAACTCATAAACATTTATTTATTTTTTGGTCAAAAGCAAAATGTGAAACTATTTGTAAAACATTGGCGTTTGAAGCTGTCCAGCACAAAACGAGGTATACACATTCAAGGACCCAAACCAGTGCTGATATTCTGTCCGTCTCGTCTGTATCTGGCCTGCTTCTACCATCCAAACATTCTTATGTAATGAAAACCTAATAGAACATCATTTCCAGAAAAAAAACATGGACCAGGCATCACAAGGCCATGGTGGTAGTAGTAGTTAAAAATCAGCTGGCCGGACGCAGTTGGAGCATCATTATACTCTATTATAATCGGATTATTTCATTGTCATTTTATAGTTTAACTTTTATTAATCCATGTTGTGGTTTGTTAGGCTACTTTCACACCTGCATTTAGGTGCAGATCCATCTGGTATCTGCACAGACGGATCTGCACCTATAATGCAAACGCTTGTATCTGTTCAGAACGGATCCGTTTGCATTACCATGAACAAAAAATAATTAAATTTATTTATTTTTTCATGATAATGCAAACGGATCAGTTTTGACTTACATTGAAAGTCAATGGGAGGCGGATCCGTTTTCAATTGCACCATATTGTGTCAGTGAAAACGGATCCGTCCCCATTGACTTACATTGTAAGTCAGGACGGATCCATTTGGCTCAGTTTCCTCAGACGGACATCAAAACGCTGCAAGCAGCGTTTTGGTGTCCGCCTCCAGAGTGGAATGGAGGCTGAACGGAGGCAAACTGAGGCATTCTGAACGGATCCTTATCCATTCAGAATACATTGGGGCTGAACTGATCCGTTTTGGGCCGCTTGTGAGAGCCTTGAAACGGATCTCACAGGCGGACCCAGAAACGCCAGTGTGAAAGTAGTCTAAGCCAACATTAAAACTATGTAAATGACAATTACAGTACAGAACGGGTACCAAATCCTAAAACCTCCAAAATTAAGTTAGCATGTATGTTCAAAAAATTATGAACAAAACTAAACATACGCAAATGACTACACTATTCAGGGCCAAAAAAAGGCAAGAGGATTTGTCCAACCTTTTCATATTTATGACCTATCCACAGGATAGGTACACAAGATCATATTGGCAGGGGACCAAGAGGCGGCAACCACGACGATCAACTGTATGAGGAGACAATGCGTGCAGTGCGCACGTGCCATCTCCCTTCTCGATTCCTGCTCTGATTGCAGACATCTATGTTACTTGATCTCGAAAATAGTGCCACACAGGAAAAAAAGAGAGATTGGAGGCGCCATGTGCACTCTGCACTTGTCGTCTCATCATACAGCTCATCATCGGTGGTGCCTGGTGTTACTCCCCCACAAAAATGATTTTGATCACCTACACAAAGGATAGGTCATCAATAGTACAACGCCACACAAGCCCTTACATTCTTTACCACTATTGCTAACCAAGATTAGGAACTAATAATAACCAGCAAATAAGGTTTTTTTTATCAACAAAAATACTTACAGCCTCAAATCCATCACCGGTCTCAAAAATTTTAACTGGGCCATGTACAAATATGGCCTTTTTTTGGAGCTGCCTTCCCCACTCCGGCCTTTGTTAGTTAGATCCCGGCGGAATTGATCCCGGCAGCTGTTCCACCAGGTTTTTGTCTGTTTCACTGTAAAGAAATGAAATATACAAATTGAAAAAAATGTAAGAAACAAATATTAAATAATCAATACAAAGACCAAAGCAAAAATGTTAAGCTAAATCAAGTCGACAAATCTGATAAATGTCTGAATTGGCAAGATTATACAGCACATGGTACAGTAGTGCAGGTGTGGGGATACTAATGTACAATAAGTTCAGGAAGGAGGAGATTAGTCGCGCAAGCCATTTGTACTAAAATACTTTATAATATGTGATGGTGACAACTATAGGATGCTCAATTACAACAGGGACACATGTGTCACCAAATAAAAAGTGCACATACAGGTTAGACATGACTACTGTTTGCTGTAGCAAAGGGAGGGACAGCCATTTAAAGTAAAAAATGATGGGGTATGGTATTTAGTGCACGACTCTTCCAAAAAACATGTACAGGCCTATGCAAAATGAAGCTGGCCCACAAAATATACAGTATTCTGACCTCATGGAATTTATAGCTACATGATTTAGGGACAGACAGGGCAAGGACAGTTCAACAACATTGCTAGCGCTTACCTAAATCTGCACGGCCTCGGCCATCTGCTTTCGTCCATTCGGCCCACCTCATGCTACGGGCCACTTGCTCCCAGGCCGCCTCCTTCCTAACTCGGTCCTGGTATGCATTGGTCCGGGTGTCCCAGAGTTCGGGTCTCTCCTGCACCAAAGTTATGAGTTTCTCTACATTCCATCATGGCATCTTACAAGAAATTCTCAAGGCACTGACTGCCACACCACACTAGAGAATTTCACCACAAGTGGCTAGCAATTAGCATAACCTGTGACCTTGAACTTCCTGTATATTATTTTTTATTTTATTGGCACAAGTTCTGGCAGACAGTTTTTCGGGCTCCATAGAAATGAATGGGTCCGCATCTAAAACGCTAAAATCGGCGGAATGGACGCGGAAACAAACAACGGTCGTGTGCATGAGGCCTTAATGCGTTTTGCACGCGCGTGATAAAAAACTGAAGGTTTACAAACAACATCTCTTAGCAACCATCAGTGAAAAACACATTGCATCCGCACTTGCTTGCGGATGCGATTTTCACGCAGCTCCATTCACTTCTATGGGGCCAGTGTTGCGTGAAAATCGCAGAATATAGAACATGCTGCGATTTTCACGCAACGCACAAGTGATGCGTGAAAAATAACTCTCATGTACACACACCCATTGAAATGAATGGGTCCGGATTCAGTGCGGGCGCAATGCGTTCATATCACGCATTGTACCCGTGCAGAATACTCGCTCGTCTGCAAGGGGCCTAAGGCTATGTCCACACAGGCATAGGGTTAATTCCATCTGGTTTGACAGCCAGAACAATGTATTCTTGCATTTTAGTCATCATGGGCTAAAAATATTTTTTCCCTTTGGCCTTTGTTAAAAGTATTCAATAATTTATCTTCCACAGTCTTCAGGTTTCACTGCATTTGCTTACTGTTCTTTCTGCTTTTCACTGAACTCATCAGAGAGCTGCTCTCCTGGCTTGATCTTTAGCCATTATCTCTTCACTCCTGACAGCTCATAAACACACATTTAAGTGCAATTCATATAGTTTGCAGCTTAAATAACTGTTTAAATCATTTTTTCAGTTGGTCTTTATTAAAAAAATAAAAAATGTAACCACTGTCTTTGTGCAACCTTGAGTTTCTCTAGTATCAGGATCTGAATTTTCACTCAGTTCCGTCAGGCAGCTTAGCTGACTTCTCTTTATCTCTGTCCTTATAAACAATCATTATAGCTCATTTCTCATCTTACACATAAGAATGTCGCTTAAATAAGTGTTTATGACCTTTTGGTAATTTACAGATAAGGGTTATTAGATGATTGGCTCAAAGTGAAAGTAAAAAGTACGATTCACACAGCCAGAAAAACAGTTACCACTCTGTAACAGACTGGCTCAATATTTTTAATAAAGACCACTTGATAATATGATTTTTAGCCCAAAATGACTAAAATGCAATCATAAAAAAAAATTGCCCCGAAGCCTTTAAGTAGTGTTAAACAAGAAAAACTGGATTTATAGATAGTACATTTTACTACCAATTTGTCACAGCCAATCTGCTACAAAATCTGTTGGATTTGGATGGTGACGTGCTGCAGATTTCACCATTTGCACTGCATTGCAAAACAGGAAATTTGCACAAATCTGCATCCACATCAGTATGCAAGACGGGAATTTTGCAAGCAAATCAGTAGTGGAAAAATGTGTTGTGTCAATCCAAGGACATCTGCACGTCAGTCCATATATCTGAAGAATATTTGCTGCCATTTGCAGATGTCTTTGCAGCAGCACCAACAGCCAGCGCTGCTCCAAAGGTGTTTTCCAGCCTTTTAAAAGGGCATCTGTCAGCAGTTTTGTACCTATGACACTGGCTGACCTGTTACATGTGCACTTGGCAGCTGAAGACGTCTGTGTTGGTCTCATGTTCATATGTGCCCACATTGCTGAGAAAAATGTTTTAATATATATTCAAATAAGCCTCTGGGAGCAATGGGGGCGTTGCAGTTACACCTAGAGGCTCTGCTCTCTGCAACTGCCAAGCCCTCTGCACTTTGATTGACAGGTCCAGGCGTGACCACATTTACACTGCCTGGCCCTGTCAATCAAAGTGTAGCAGATGCACCAGTTGCAGAGAAAGCTGAGCTTCTAGGTGTAATGGCAATGCCCCCGTTGTTCCTAGAGGCTCATTTGTATATATTAAAACTTTATTTTTCTCAGCAATGCGGACACATATGAACATGGGACCAACACAGATGCCAAGTGCATCGGCAAGTCAGCCAGTTTTAGATGTACAAATCTGCTGACAGATGCTCTTTAAGTGATGCTAGGCTATCACTAGCTGATTGGCAGGGGTCCAATACCCTGCAGCTCCGCTAATCAGCTGTTCTGTGTAACCTTATTGCCGGCACTGGAACTACACATCATTGTCATCATTGCAAGCACAATCGCCTCCAAGATTTCTCCCGTGCATCCCCCAAACTCTGGAACTCGCTACCCCAACATATCAGACTCTCACCTACAGTGGAATCCTTCAAAAGAAACCTAAAAACCCACCTCTTCAGACAAGCCTACAACCAATGACCCTGCTGCCTCTATACCGCCATGACCAGCTTCACCCTCATCTACTGTGTCCTTCTCCCATACCATGTAGATTGTAATCCCTCACAGGCAGGGCCCTCTCTCCTTCTGTACCAGTTTGTAACTTGTCTTGTTCATGCTTAGTGCAATTGTCTGTATTATATATGTATACCCCTTTTCATATGTACAGCGCTATGGAATGAATGGTGCTTTAATAATAAATAATAATAATAATAATTGAAGTGATTGGGAGCAGCACTGCCATTCCAAGTGCTGACAATGCTGTGTAGTCCTGGCCCCGACTTCCAGCAATTCAGTTACACTGATAGCTGATACTGAAAACAGGCCATCACGTAAAACAGGCTGGACAACCAATTTAAGTCATTTAAATATAATCTATTCCTATCACTTGGCTTTTGATTCAAGATTTGATTCAAGAAAATGATATGCATATTAATTTTGGCCAAACCCATTGTAATCATTTTTAATTTACAAACTTGCATTAACATTTGACTAAACATGTTTCGTAACATTTAAGAATACAATCGCTATCAGTTCTGCTTCTTGGAAAGAGCTTGAATTTTTCATCACCTGCATGTTCCGGGTGTCTATTCATGCAATGGTGGTGTAATTACAGGTTACGTTATTACAGGAGAAGTTTCTCAGTTATTATTTATGATGCTTTTTTTTTGTCAGTGCGATACAATCTAGTAAATTTCAAGTGAAGGCGGGGTTGCAAATATAAGGGTATGAATTATGTCCTTTGCTAAAATGAGAAATGATAGCATGCTTAATCTATAATTATGTATCTCCTTTATGAATAATAAACCAAATATATAGACTGCGGCAGATGTACTAACCCTGTCTATTGTTTAGCATTTTTTTGTACAAACTTAGACTAGTCAGTCAAAAAAATCCTCCAGATTGAATACAGTGGCCGATGATGGATGATAAATCTGGCACGCATTGAGACTGTCTAGTCTGTTTATTCCACTGGTTTACTTTGCACCAGACTTTTGTCATCTTAAGGCTACATGCACATGACTGCGCCGTGTTTTGCAGTCTGCAAATTGCCGGAAGAGAACAGGCCGCCCATTATAGAAAGGCCTATTCTTGTCCGTAAAATGGAATAGGACATGTTTTTTGCAAGGCCATGGAACGGAGCAACAGATGCAGACAGCACACGGAGTACTGTCTGCATCTTTTGCGGCTCCATTGAAGTGAATGGGTCCCCATCCGAGCCGCGAAACAACAGTTGTGTGCATGTAGCCTAAGCCACATGTCTTTCCAGCTATGTCTCAACTAAATCAAGCCATTTGCCAAGAGAGTTGCTAAAAGTGTCTAAGATACTCAATTATTATGGTGAGAGGCAGAACTCTGGTTCAATTTGAGGCAGAGCTCTGCTGTATTCTCTTTAGTAAATCTACCCCAGTGGGGTAGAAGGTGACCTTTAAAGGAAATGTGTCGCCAAATATGCTTTCTGCTAGTTAACCCCTTCCCGACTGCAATCCGTTTATATACATGATATTTGCACATGCCCCGTTCAGCTACCACGTGTATAAACGTCAAGCCAGCTCTTTATTCCAAGCGCTGCAAAGCGCTTGGATTAAAGCTTCTGCCCCTGCCCTGCTGCTGTCACGGACAGCATACAGTGCAGTAATGCAGGCAAGGGACCAATCAGAGTGGCCCCTTGCCGGCAATCGATCCGATTGGTGAGTCTATGCAGACTAACCAATCGGATCGCGGCAGTGAAAAAATGCCTGTTCCAGGCTCTGATCTGCGCTCTGCAGATCAGAGCCTGAAATCAGGTAATGTCCTCGTGCCCCCCGATCTGTGCCCCCTTAGAACATTGAGACACTAAAACATAATTTTTTCATTTCAAATATGCTATTATTGTGTTAAAGTGAAATAAATAAAAAAAAGGTGTACATATTAGGTATCGCCGCATCCGTAATAACCTGCTCGATAAAAATATCACATGACCTAACCCCTCAGGTGAACACCGTAAAAGAAAAAAAAAACAGTGCCAAAAAAGCCATTTTTGTCACCTTACATCACAAAAAGTGCTTATGACCCCCAAAATAGTACCAATCAAACCGTCACCTCATCCCGCAAAAAATTATACCCAATTTAAGACAATCGCCCAAAAAATAAAAAAAGCTATGGCTCTCAGACTATGGAGACACTAAAACATCTTTTTTTTTGGTTTCAGAAATGCTATTATTGTGTAAAACTTAAATAAATAAGAAAAAGTATACATATTAGGTATTGCCATGTCCTTAACGATCTGATCTATAAACTGTCACATGACCTAACCCCTCAGATAAACTCTGTAAAATTAAATAAATAAAAACTGTTCCAAAACAGCCAATTTTTTTGGTTACCTTGCCCCATAAAGTGTAATAATGAATGAACAAAAAATCCTATGTACCCAAAAATGGTACCAATAAAAACCTCAACTCTTCCTGCCAAAAACGAGCCCCTGCACAAGACGATCGGCAGAAAAATAAAAAAACATATGGCGTTCAGAAAATGGACACACAAAAACATAATTTCTTTTTCAAAAATGCTTTATTATGTAAAACTGAAACAAACAAATAAAGTACAGTCGTGGCCAAACGTTTTGAGAATGACACAAATATTAGCTTTCACAAAGTTTGCTGCTAAACTGCTTTTAGATCTTTGTTTCAGTTGTTTCTGTGATGTAGTGAAATATAATTACACGCACTTCATACGTTTCAAAGGCTTTTATCGACAACTCCCTGACATTTATGCAAAGAGTCAGTATTTGCAGTGTTGGCCCTTCTTTTTCAGGACCTCTGCAATTCGACTGGGCATGCTCTCAATCAACTTCTGGGCCAATTCCTGACTGATAGCAACCCATTCTTTCAAAATCTCTTCTTGGACTTTGTCAGAATTAGTGGGTTTTTGTTTGTCCACCCGCCTCTTGAGGATTGACCACAAGTTCTCAATGGGATTAAGATCTGGGGAGTTTCCAGGCCATGGACCCAAAATGTCAACGTTTTGGTCCCCGAGCCACTTAGTTATCACTTTTGCCTTATGGCACGGTGCTCCATCGTGCTGGAAAATGCATTGTTCTTCACCAAACTGTTGTTGGATTGTTGGAAGAAGTTGCTGTTGGAGGGTGTTTTGGTACCGTTCTTTATTCATGGCTGTGTTTTTGGGCAAAATTGTGAGTGAGCCCACTCCCTTGGATGAGAAGCAACCCCACACATGAATGGTCTCAGGATGCTTTACTGTTGGCATGACACAGGACTGATGGTAGCGCTCACCTTTTCTTCTCCGGACAAGCCTTTTTCCAGATGCCCCAAACAATCGGAAAGAGGCTTCATCGGAGAATATGACTTTGCCCCAGTCCTCAGCAGTCCATTCACCATACTTTCTGCAGAAGATCAATCTGTCCCTGATGTTTTTTTGGAGAGAAGTGGCTTCTTTGCTGCCCTTCTTGACACCAGGCCATCTTCCAAAAGTCTTCGCCTCACTGTGCGTGCAGATGCGCTCACACCTGCCTGCTGCCATTCCTGAGCAAGCTCTGCACTGGTGGCACTCCGATCCCGCAGCTGAATCCTCTTTAGGAGACGATCCTGGCGCTTGCTGGACTTTCTTGGATGTCGTGAAGCCTTCTTAACAAGAATTGAACCTCTTTCCTTGAAGTTCTTGATGATCCTATAAATTGTTGATTGAGGTGCAATCTTAGTAGCCACAATATCCTTGCCTGTGAAGCCATTTTTATGCAATGCAATGATGGCTGCACGCGTTTCTTTGCAGGTCACCATGGTTAACAATGGAAGAACAATGATTTCAAGCATCACCCTCCTTTTAACATGGCAAGTCTGCCATTTTAACCCAATCTGCCTGACATAATGATCTCCAGCCTTGTGCTCGTCAACATTCTCACCTGAGTTAACAAGACGATTACTGAAATGATCTCAGCAGGTCCTTTAATGACAGCAATGAAATGCAGTGGAAAGGTTTTTCTGGGGATTAAGTTAATTTTCATGGCAAAGAAGGACTATGCAATTCATCTGATCACTCTTCATAACATTCTGGAGTATATGCAAATTGCTATTATAAAAACTTAAGCAGCAACTTTTCCAATTTCCAATATTTATGTAATTCTCAAAACTTTTGGCCACGACTGTAGACATATTTGATATCATTGCGTCCGTAACAACCTGCTCTATAAAAATAGCACATGATCTACCCTGTCAGATGAATCTTGTAAAAATAAAACTGTGCCAAAACGGATTTTTTAGTTACCTTGCCTCACAAAAAACTTAATATAGAGCAATTAAAAATCATATGTACCCCAAAATAGTACCAATAAAACTGGCACCTTATCCCCTAGTTTCCAAAATAGGGTCACTTTTTGGGAGTTTCTACTGTATGGGTGCATCAGGGGGGCTTTAAATGGCATGGCATCTAAAACCAGTCCAGCAAAATCTGCCTTCCAAAAACCATACAGCGTTCCTTTCCTTCTGCGCCCTGCCGTGTGCCCTTACATCAGTTTACGACCACATGTGGGGTGTTTCTGCAAACCACAGAATCAGGGTAATAAATATTGAGTTTTGTTTGGCTGTTAACCCTCAATGTGTTAAAGAAAAATTTTTAATAAAATGGAAAATCTGCCAAAAAAGTGAAATTTTGAAATTTCATCTCCATTTTCCTTTAATTCTTGTGGAACACCTAAAGGGTTAACAAAGTTTGTAAAATCAGTTTTGAGTAACTTGAGGGGTGCAGTTTCTACAATGGGGTCATTTATGGGGGGTTTCCACTTTGTAAGCCCCACAAAGTGACTTCAGACCTGAACTGGTCCTTAAAAAGCGGGTTTTGGAAATTTTCTTAAAAATTTTAAGAATTGCTTCTAAACTTCTAAGCCTTCTAACGTCCTAAAAAAATAAAATGACATTTACAAAATGATGCCAACATAAAGTAGACATATGGGAAATGTTAAGTAATAAATATTTTATTAGGTATGATTTCCGGTTTTAGAAGCAGAGAAATTGAAATTTGGAAAATTGAGAATTTTTCAAAATTTTTGGTAAATTTGGGATTTTTTCATAAATAAAGGTGAAATATATTGACTCAAATTTATGACTATCATGAAGTACATTATGTCACGAGAAAACAATCTCAGAATAGCTTGGATAAATAAAAGTGTTCCAAAGCAATTACCACATAAAGGGACGCATGTCAGAGTTGTAAATTTTGACCTGGACACTGGGGCATCAATGACTCTTGGTCATGAAAGGGTTAAAATCAGATAGCCTTTTTTTTTCTAATCTGTTTTTATTTTCTGATTACAGATTTTTTAATTCTGTTTCTTGAACATGATTATGGGGACGGCCATCTTGCCTGAGCTGTTCTTAACAGCATTTATAAAGCTGGCAGCCATAGACACATTGGACTGAAAGGGCCTTTTTTGACTTCTATGGGAGAGTTTTTTGGGCATGCCCTGTGCAGAGGTTATTGTACAAGGAAAGAATAGATAAGCTTTGCCAATCACCTATTGTGAATGGTGGATCCTGTCGTATCTGTCATTCTAATCCTGCCTCTAATGATATCACCTCTGTGTATAGATTAGCAGGTAACTGCGGTAAAGTGACCTGTACAGACCAAGAAGTGGTGCCTATTATTAGGCTTAGTGGCTAGTGTGAAAACTGCAGGATTTTATGTTTTTTGTTTAAATTAGATAAATAGATATTGACATGGAAAATTAAAAATATCATCAAAAATTATTTTAAAATATGCTAAACATAAAAATGTAATTTATACAATAGGTCATTAATCGAAGACACATTCCCTTTAAGATAGAAGCCCTTGAGTTTTCACAATGGCTCTGGTTAGCACTGGTGCCTTGCAGTGCTGGAGTCCTAGGTTCAAATCTGACCAAGGACACCATCTGCATGGAGTTTGTATGTTCTACCTGTGTTTGCATGGTTGTTCTCCCACACTCCAAAGGCATACTGATCAGGAGCATTGGGGACAGCTTGATGCTAATGTCTGTAAAGCTCTGTGGAATATAGCAGCGCTATGTTAGTGCATATTATAAATAATAATCTCCTGTTCAGGTGTATAAGTTTTCTTCAGCTGTTTCATCTATATCTAGGCTAAACTAGTGTTGATCGAGCACCAAAGTGCTCTGGTGCTCGCGTAGAACACTTTGGGATGCTCGGGTGCTTTACAGAGCACCCGAGCACAATGGATGTCAATGGGAGAACCCGAGCATTAAACCAGGCACCCCCTGCTCTAAAAAGGGGAGGGTGCCGGGTCCCACTGAGGTCTATGCAGAAGATTGATGTACAGTGGCGGAATCCCCCAGTGAGAGTCCGTGCTTAGGAGTCCCTGCTCTGACTCCATATATAGATATGTCTATATATGGAGCCAATGCTTGGGGACATCCAGTGTATTTAAATCAAATTTAGTCTAATTTCACACTCGCGTTTTGGCTTTCCGTTTGTTAGATCGGTCCAGGGCTCTCACAAGCAGTCCAAAACGGATCAGTTTGCATTCTAATTCACTTTCAATGGTGTTTAAGACGGATCTGTCTTGGCTATGTTAAAGATAATACAAACAGATCCATTCTGAACAGATACATTATCTGAATGTATCTGTACATAACACAAGTGTGAAATTAGTCTTATCCTCCATTTCTGAAAGGTTTCTGCCTGGATTTGAACTCACAACCATCTACATTAGAGGCAAGAACCTTAGCCACTCAGCTATAAAGCTGAATGATAAACTGTGTCAAAAAAACCTTATAGTAGTTTCTCATGTAGTAAGTATTCCTATACAGCAGAAGTATCATTTTATATTTAACTGCAGGTTAACATGCAGCTCTATTGCGTAGTGGTTCTTGGCTCTAATGTAGAAGGTTGTGAGTTCAAAGCCCAGCAGAAATAGAGGCTAAATTTTATTTAAACATATATATGTGTTTTTAGCCATAATATATTTACATATATTATTATATATTTAGAATATATAATATATTACATCTGTAAATATATTATGGCTAAAAACATCAGTAGTAGTTTCCCACATATTATGCATTCCTATATATCAGAAGTATGATTTTATCTATATATATATATATATATAATTTATTTCTTTGTAATTACACGTTTATTTTGTGCCATAAATTTTTTATAATTACTTAAAAAATATATATAAATTAAATTTAGCCTCTATTTCTGGAATGCTTCTGCCGGGATTTGAACTCACAACCTTCTACATTAATGCCAAGAACCTTAACCACTATGCTATAGAACTGCATAACTTCTCTGCGTCATCCAGAGGCGGAGACCGAACGTCTTGACGTCAGATCCACTCCGTCCGGCCCTACCACGCATATATGCGTGCCAGTACGCCGCGGCAGTGATCCACGCCAAGTCATAGATCTCTTCCGCCATTTTTCTCTAGGGCAAACATTTGGGCAAGATCTATGACTGGCGTGGATCACTGCCGCGGCGTACTGGCACGCATATATGCGTGGTAGGGCCGGACGGAGTGGATCTGACGTCAAGACGTTGGGTCTCCGCCTCTGGATGACGCAGAGAAGTTATGTACTGCGTCGTCCGTAGGGAAGGAATTGACACATGCGCACTGAGGAGGGAGAGACGCGGAGTAGTGGCGTGCCTCCACACAAGTTCAGTCGCCATCTCCTCCTGTTTCTTCGTATGCTACCACAGCAAGGTATTTTAGGATATGGGGTTTACATTGCACTTAGCACTTTATTGTATGCACCTACACGTGTTGAATGTGAATCATAATGGAGAAGCACAGAGTTTAGTCTCTATCTATGCACATGTAGAGAAGGAATGAATTGTAACATGCCTTAAATATGGGAGTGCACTGATTTTGTATTGGTTGATGACTAATTGATTATATTGTGATGATGTATTTATACAAGCACTTATGCACTTGATGTTCACCTGACTTGAAAAAGGTTCTGGGAGAGAACCGAAACGTTGTCTCATTTTGACATGTGTGAATAAAACTACATTTTTCTATACTTCAAGGAGTGCTGCGGATTTTCTTCATTATTTCAAAGTCCTGAATCCAGGGACCACCGCTGGCACCACACAGCTACGGCTGAGTTAACAAGGAGTGCTGCCTGAACTTTTTCTTTATATATATATATATATACACTGTATATATATATATATACACTGAATATATATATATATATATACATATATATATATATATATACACTCACCTAAATAATTATTAGGAACACCTGTTCTATTTCTCATTAATGCAATTATCTAGTCAACCAATCACATGGCAGTTGCTTCAATGCATTTAGGGGTTTGGTCCTGGTCAAGACAATCTCCTGAACTCCAAACTGAATGTCAGAATGGGAAAGAAAGGTGATTTAAGCAATTTTGAGCGTGGCATGGTTGTTGGTGCCAGACGGGCCGGTCTGAGTATTTCACAATCTGCTCAGTTACTGGGATTTTCACGCACAACCATTTCTAGGGTTTACAAAGAATGGTGTGAAAAGGGAAAAACATCCAGTATGCGGCAGTCCTTTGGGCAAAAATGCCTTGTGGATGCTAGAGGTCAGAGGAGAATGGGCCGACTGATTCAAGCTGATAGAAGAGCAACATTGACTGAAATAACCACTCGTTACAACCGAGGTATGCAGTAAAGCATTTGTGAAGCCACAACACGCACAACCTTGAGGCGGATGGGCTACAACAGCAGAAGACCCCACCGGGTACCACTCATCTCCACTACAAATAGGAAAAAGAGGCTACAATTTGCACGAGCTCACCAAAATTGGACTGTTGAAGACTGGAAAAATGTTGCCTGGTCTGATGAGTCTCGATTTCTGTTGAGACATTCAAATGGTAGAGTCCGAATTTGGCATAAACAGAATGAGAACATGTATCCATCCTCTGATGGCTACTTCCAGCAGGATAATGCACCATGTCACAAAGCTCGAATCATTTCAAATTGGTTTCTTGAACATGACAATGAGTTCACTGTACTAAAATGGCCCCCACAGTCACCAGATCTCAACCCAATAGAGCATCTTTGGGATGTGGTGGAACGGGAGCTTTGTGCCCTGGATGTGCATCCCTCAAATCTCCATCAACTGCAAGATGCTATCCTATCAATATGGGCCAACATTTCTAAAGAATGCTATCAGCACCTTGTTGAATCAATGCCACGTAGAATTAAGGCAGTTCTGACGGCAAAAGGGGGTCCAACACCGTATTAGTATGGTGTTCCTAATAATTCTTATACACTCACCTAAAGAATTATTAGGAACACCTGTTCTATTTCTGATTAATGCAATTATCTAGTCAACCAATCACATGGCAGTTGCTTCAATGCATTTAGGGGTGTGGTCCTGGTCAAGACAATCTCCTGAACTCCAAACTGAATGTCAGAATGGGAAAGAAAGGTGATTTAAGCAATTTTGAGCGTGGCATGGTTGTTGGTGCCAGACGGGCCGGTCTGAGTATTTCACAATCTGTTCAGTTACTGGGATTTTCACGCACAACCATTTCTAGGGTTTACAAAGAATGGTGTGAAAAGGCAGTTCTGAAGGCCACAAGGCATTTTTGCCCAAACGACTGCCGCATACTGGATGTTTTTCCCTTTTCACACCATTCTTTGTAAACCCTAGAAATGGTTGTGCGTGAAAATCCCAGTAACTGAGCAGATTGTGAAATACTCAGACCGGCCCGTCTGGCACCAACAACCATCCAGTATCCGGCCCGTCTGGCACCAACAAACATCCAGTATGCGGCAGTCCTGTGGGCAAAAATGCCTTGTGGATGCTAGAGGTCAGAGGAGAATGGGCCGACTGATTAAAGCTGATAGAAGAGCAACGTTGAATGAAATAACCACTCGTTACAACCGAGGTATGCAGCAAAGCATTTGTGAAGCCACAACACGCACAACCTTGAGGCGGATGGGCTACAACAGCAGAAGACCCCACCGGGTACCACTCATCTCCACTACAAATAAGAAAAAGAGGCTACAATTTGCACGAGCTCACCAAAATTGGACTGTTGAAGACTGGAAAAATGTTGCCTGGTCTGATGAGTCTCGATTTCTGTTGAGACATTCAAATGGTAGAGTCCGAATTTGGCGTAAACAGAATGAGAACATGTATCCATCCTCTGATGGCTACTTCCAGCAGGATAATGCACCATGTCACAAAGCTCAAATCATTTCAAATTGGTTTCTTGAACATGACCATGAGTTCACTGAACTAAAATGGCCCCCACAGTCACCAGATCTCAACCCAATAGAGCATCTTTGGGATGTGGTGGAACGGGAGCTTCGTGCCCTGGATGTGCATCCCTCAAATCTCCATCAACTGCAAGATGCTATCCTATCAATATGGGCCAACATTTCTAAAGAATGCTATCAGCACCTTGTTGAATCAATGCCACGTAGAATTAAGGCAGTTCTGACGGCAAAAGGGGGTCCAACACTGTATTAGTATGGTGTTCCTAATAATTCTTTAGGTGAGTGTATATATGAAAAAAAAAGCAGCGTCACATTCAGGTAAATTTTTAAAAAATGGTGTCCTTTAGTGATGTTTCAGTCCTCTTACTGGGAGATAATCTACTTAGTCCCAGTAAGAGGACTAAAACGTCGCTGCTTGGGTGAATAAAGGATAGCACTTTTTTCAGTTTATCTGGATGTGACACTGCTCTTTTTCTTTTTTAAACAGCAGATAATTGGTCTCATCTTAAGGCACTCCATTTATTCCTACACTGACAGTGCTGCCCTAATTTTGGATATATTACTAACTTGATTAGGCAGGTATGGAAAAAAGTTATTTCTATACCTGTCTATTTCTCTATATATACACTGCGTGCAGAATTATTAGGCAAATGAGTATTTTGACCACATCATCCTCTTTATGCATGTTGTCTTACTCCAAGCTGTATAGGCTCGAAAGCCTACTACCAATTAAGCATATTAGGTGATGTGCATCTCTGTAATGAGAAGGGGTGTGGTCTAATGACATCAACACCCTATATCAGGTGTGCATAATTATTAGGCAACTTCCTTTCCTTTGGCAAAATGGGTCAAAAGAAGGACTTGACAGGCTCAGAAAAGTCAAAAATAGTGAGATGCAATAGAGGGATGCAGCACTCTTAAAATTGCAAAGCTTCTGAAGCGTGATCATCGAACAATCCAGCGTTTCATTCAAAATAGTCAACAGGGTCGCAAGAAGCGTGTGGAAAAACCAAGGCGCAAAATAACTGCCCATGAACTGAGAAAAGTCAAGCGTGCAGCTGCCAAGATGCCACTTGCCACCAGTTTGGCCATATTTCAGAGCTGCAACATCACTGGAGTGCCCAAAAGCACAAGGTGTGCAATACTCAGAGACATGGCCAAGGTAAGAAAGGCTGAAAGACGACCACCACTGAACAAGACACACAAGCTGAAACGTCAAGACTGGGCCAAGAAATATCTCAAGACTGATTTTTCTAAGGTTTTATGGACTGATGAAACGAGAGTGAGTCTTGATGGGCCAGATGGATGGGCCCGTGGCTGGATTGGTAAAGGGCAGAGAGCTCCAGTCCGACTCAGACGCCAGCAAGGTGGAGGTGGAGTACTGGTTTGGGCTGGTATCATCAAAGATGAGCTTGTGGGGCCTTTTCGGGTTGAGGATGGAGTCAAGCTCAACTCCCGGTGCAGCGTACTCAAGTTAGGGTTAATAGTGTTCCTGGGTTTTGTAGTGCAATCATGACACTAACCTGAGACGGCTGACTCTCTGCAAGGGCAGGGGATGATAGGAAATGTTCGTGACGCCAGTGCCAATTAAACGGTGGCACGCCGTTTGCTGATAGCAGGAATAACTGAGGAACCACGTGATGTTAAAGCAGAACTCAAACTTTAGTAGTCATCATACATGGGCATAGCTGGAAACGCAGTTCCTTTGCAGACAGTTTGTTGCAGTACATTTGATGTAGGCAATATAGACATAGCAAGGTGACTTCAGAGTGTTAAACACAGGACTTGCAGTACAGGGGCTTGCACTCTATTCCTGACTGATCCTGGAACATAGAAAATCTTCTCCAAGGCCAAATACCCTAGCTCTGGCGTATATCCTTGGTTTTATCTTTATAAAGTACCTCCTCTGTTGTCTTGAGTACCTCTTGCTTCTCTGAGCTTGCCCCTGTCCCTCTCTCTGCTTCCTCAGCCTCTAGAAACTTCTGAACTCCCAGGCTGTTTAACAGTGGTCTTCCTGCTTCTGCATATATAAGTTCAGGAGGGGAACCTTCTCCTTGGATCTGGAACCCGGTTACAGGGACTGCAATACCCTCTCCTGTTCCGCAGGCTTCAGGCCTGGACTTGTCTCTGACATAGTCTAAGCTCCAACTTCAGACTACAGGCTGCAGCTTTAGACTCCCACTTAAGACTCCAACTTTAGACTGACTTTCCTTTCCCTGACTGGGCCTTATATAAACTAGGGCTCCCTAGCTCCTTCTAGTGACTAAGAGCTGGAATGACACCCCTAGCAGGCCTGTACATGCAAGTTTCACAGTAACAGGGAAATACATAGCATTACATTTTATGACATTTTATAAAGATGACATATACCAACTTCCCCATAAATAAGGGGGGACGACAGCACACCAAGTGACCCTTTTGTAGTGACGGGTATTACAGTCCCCGTACACTACATACCCCACTGCTTTAAGCTGAGTACGACCTCGTACTCCATCAGGGCTCGCCCAACTGGAATCTCTACCTGAAATAGAAAAAGAGACATGCAGGCATACATATATGTCATTCATCTGCATTTACATTCATATCAGGTCCAATTGGCAAAGATGAAGGGTGGTGACAAGGGGCGTCGTTCTCTTCTTCTCAGGATAGTGAATGGAACTGGGGCGCTGACCTGGCACAGCGTAACATTATAACCAGGATAGTCCATGACAATGAATAAGTCCATAATAGAACAGCAAAATAGATAAAACAGTATAAAAGTTCTTGGAGGCTCAAAGAACAAACATGAGTCCGTACCCAGCTTATTTTCCTATTAAATCACAGAGGCTCTCGTGCGGTGGAGTCCATCTCTGGGCACATTTCCTTTAAAAAGAGTAAGAATCTCAGAGGCTCAGGTTCTTTTGAGTCTGTCTCCGGGCACGGTTCCTTAGTATCAAGTTGCACAATAAAATTGTAGAATATAAAACAAGTGCTGTAATACCCCTGATCAACCTGAAAAGGGGGTTAAGGGTAAAAGGTGCAACTAAGGAACAGGCACAACTTGGTGTGGGATAGCAAAAGCAGGCAGGAGATCCTGGAAACAAACTTGGCTTTGTTGACCTTGTAATTTCAGTGGTTAACACCTACCACTGAGCCGTGGATAAACTGGCAGCAGCAACAAACGACCAGGAAACATAGGACTCCTGTCCTGGAAGGGTTAATAACATCATTCTTTGGTGAAATAAATCAAAGGCCTAGCAGGCTGATTCACAGGGGTATGTCATCATTACCCGGCTCTGCTGGCAAATACGGCCTGTAGTAGTCCTCTACAGGAGGATGGGCCCACATAACGGTGTTAGGGGGCAGCTGCAAGGTAAAGGGGCCCCTAATAGGTATTGGCCCCATGGGCCTAGGGGTAAACCCTTGGGTGGACCGTACTGGTCCCGGCATGATAATTGTGGGATGTAAGACAGTTGGTACCGCCGCCGCAAGCGGTCCGGTGGGCTCGGTGTAGCAACTCACAGGAATAACGGGTCTTCCTTGGGGCCTTGACGGAGCAACATTAGCAGACGGTGGTTTACGGGTGGTGACAGGCACCCTTACCTCGTCCTTTGGCGGCGTCCGGATCCTGGCGGTCGCGATCTTGCGCAGCTCCCGCAACTTCTCTTCCAGCCGGACAATCTGGTGACCGATGCTCTCCGTGTCGGAATCGCTGTCATCTGCTGGCGCCGCCGGCGCAGGTACAGTCAACGATGGCGCGGACTCGGCCTCTGCAGGTTCTGGTGATGCATCGGGTCTCCGACCCCTCCGGATGTTCTCAAAGGTATTGCGAAGTCCTTTTAAGTTTTCCATATCTTGTATGGTCTTCTCCCGACGAGGCAGCTCGGGGGAAGGATAGGGGCTCACCCATTTTTCCAACACGGTTGGCTGCCAGAAGACGTTAGGCCCAATGAAGGAGCTCCGCTCCTGGAAGGCGTGATGGGCCGGCTCTGGAGAGCGTTCAGGTTCCCGCTCGCAGCCAGAGTAGTCTTCTTCTGCCTCCCAGTCCTCAGGTTCTCGCTTGGGACGGGTCACGGCAGTTGCATAAGGGCCTCTCAGGCTCTCGGCAGGGGTGAACTCCACTTCCTCTCCCTCGCGGAGGCTGTGCTGATAGGAAGGGAGGTAGTCTCTCTTGACAGATCTTCTGTTAACATATAGGTCTCTGCCAGTCAGGTAATCTTGTATGAACCCGTAGCCACGGGCTTTGTCAAAGGACACCACCACTCCCTTTCTCCTTTCCAGGCGGGGTTGGGTGTTGGTGTGTCGTTCATGGATAGTCTTGGTCAATTCCTCATAATAGATTTTAGTCTTTGTATTCCGCTTTATAGCGGCCTCCCGGATCTCTGCCATTAGTGAGGACCACTTGAAAGAGGGCTGAAAGAAGTCTCTCCAAGAGCCATAGCAGGGCTCTGGTTCTTTCTCCCGTGGCGGGCAGGCGGGTTTCTCCGGTCCCGGAGAGTAGGCCGGTGGAGCCTCCTCTGGCTCTACACCAATATCAGTCATCTTTGGTATTTCAGGCGCGGACGTTGCAGCAAAGCTCTGTTCATTCTCCAACATGCTCGATCCTTCTCTGGAGAGCGATAGGGTGGCACCAATAAGATCAGCCAGCTCCTCCCATTGCACTGGGAGGCCGCCCCCCAGGTATTCCAGTATATGGAAGGCAGAGTCCATGCTGGCCGACATGCAAATGTCCAGATAAGCAGTGGCGCCTGACCTTGAACTCCTTCCCGCTATTTCCTCAGAAAGGCGCCAATTTTTCCCGCCTTTTCGGGATGAAGATGACGCAGCAACTATTTCAGTAGCCTCAGCGGCCATCTTTTGGTATAAACGCTGTCTATTCACTGACAGCAAGCAGGATGATGAAAAGTCCACAAAACCACACTCCGATGTGGCGATTTTCTTCCTCTTGATAGCGCAACACTGCACAGTGCGTTTTGGAGATTTTAGGAACACTTTGGGTAGGATTTTCAGTCCACAAAGTCCACTTTAAATAAACAGGCAATTTGTCACTTTGGTCACAGGGCAACTGTATAAGGCACAAAGTTCACGCTCCTTGCACTATAAAGCGTGCGTATCCTGTTCGTGATGCCAAAAGAGAGGTGCAGCGTACTCAAGTTAGGGTTAATAGTGTTCCTGGGTGTTGTAGTGCAATCATGACACTAACCTGAGACGGCTGACTCTCTGCAAGGGCAGGGGATGATAGGAAATGTTCGTGACGCCAGTGCCAATTAAACGGTGGCACGCCGTTTGCTGATAGCAGGAATAACTGAGGAACCACGTGATGTTAAAGCAGAACTCAAACTTTAGTAGTCATCATACATGGGCATAGCTGGAAACGCAGTTCCTCTGCAGACAGTTTGTTGCAGTACATTTGATGCAGGCAATATAGACATAGCAAGGTGACTTCAGAGTGTTAAACACAGGACTTGCAGTACAGGGGCTTGCACTCTATTCCTGACTGATCCTGGAACATAGAAAATCTTCTCCAAGGCCCAATACCCTAGCTCTGGCGTATATCCTTGGTTTTATCTTTATAAAGTACCTCCTCTGTTGTCTTGAGTACCTCTTGCTTCTCTGAGCTTGCCCCTGTCCCTCTCTCAGCTTCCTCAGCCTCTAGAAACTTCTGAACTCCCAGGCTGTTTAACAGTGGTCTTCCTGCTTCTGCATATATAAGTTCAGGAGGGGAACCTTCTCCTTGGATACGGGGACTGCAATACCCTCTCCTGGTCCGCAGGCTTCAGGCCTGGACTTGTCTCTGACATAGTCTAAGCTCCAACTTCAGACTACAGGCTGCAGCTTTAGACTCCCACTTAAGACTCCAACTTTAGACTGACTTTCCTTTCCCTGACTGGGCCTTATATAAACTAGGGCTCCCTAGCTCCCTCTAGTGACTAAGAGCTGGAATGACACCCCTAGCAGGCCTGTACATGCAAGTTTCACAGTAACAGGGAAATACATAGCATTACATTTTATGACATTTTATAAAGATGACATATACCAACTTCCCCATAAATAAGGGGGGACGACAGCACACCAAGTGACCCTTTTGTAGTGACGGGTATTACAGTCCCCGTACACTACACCAGTCCTACTGCCAGTTTCTGGAAGACACCTTCTTCAAGCAGTGGTACAGGAAGAAGTCTGCATTCTTCAAGAAAAACATGATTTTCATGCAGGACCATGCTCCATCACACGCGTCCAAGTACTCCACAGCGTGGCTGGCAAGAAAGGGTATAAAAGAAGAAAATCTAATGACATGGCCTCCTTGTTCACCTGATCTGAACCCCATTGAGAACCTGTGGTCCATCATCAAATGTGAGATTTACAAGGAGGGAAAACAGTACACCTCTCTGAACAGTGTCTGGGAGGCTGTGGTTGCTGCTGCACGCAATGTTGATGGTGAACAGATAAAAACACTGACAGAATCCATGGATGGCAGGCTTTTGAGTGTCCTTGCAAAGAAAGGTGGCTATATTGGTCACTGATTTGTTTTTGTTTTGTTTTTGAATGTCAGAAATGTATATTTGTGAATGTTGAGATGTTATATTGGTTTCACTGGAAAAAATAAATAATTGAAATGGGTATATATTTGTTTTTTGTTAAGTTGCCTAATAATTATGCACAGTAATAGTCACCTGCACACACAGATATCCCCCTAAAATAGCTAAAACTAAAAACAAACTAAAAACTACTTCCAAAAATATTCAGCTTTGATATTAATGAGTTTTTTGGGTTCATTGAGAACATGGTTGTTGTTCAATAATAAAATTAATCCTCAAAAATACAACTTGCCTAATAATTCTGCACTCCCTGTACAGTCCTGATCAAAAGTTTAAGACCACTTGAAAAATGGCAAAAAATCATATTTAGCATGGCTGGATCTTAACAAGGTTCCAAGTAGAGCTTCAACATGCAACAAGAAGAAATGGGAGTGAGACAAAACATTTTTTGAGCATTCAATTTAATGAAAACAACGAATAAACTGAAACAGTCTGTTTTTCAGCTGATCAAAAGTTTAGGACCACACCTCCAAAAAAAAACTAAACCCCCCCAAAACAGAAATCCAACTTCCAAACATGAACTCAGTAATGAGTAGCTCCGCCGTTATTGTTTATAACTTCCAAAATTCGTTTCGGCATGCTTGATGCAAGCGTTTCCATGGGGTGAGTGGGAACATTTCTCCAAGTGGTGAAGACGGCCGCACGAAGGCCATCTACTGTCTGGAACTGTTGTCCATTTTTGTAAACTTCCCTTGCCATCTATCCCCAAAGGTTTTCAATTGGATTTAGATCAGGGGAACACGCAGGATGGGTCAAAAGACTGATGTTATTCTCCTGGAAGAAGTCCCTTGTCCTGCGGGCATTGTGTCCTGTTGAAAAACCCAGTCGTTACCACACAGACGAGGGCCCTCAGTCATGAGGAATGCTCTCTGCAACATCTGGACATAGCCAGCGGCCGTTTGACGCCCCTGCACTTCCTGAAGCTCCATTTTTCCACTGAAGGAAAAAACACCCCAGACCATTATGCACGCCCCCTCCACTGTGCGCGTAGAAAACATGGTGGGATCTGCTTGTCATGCCAGTAACGTTGGAAAACCATCAGGACCATCAAGGTCAAAACTTTCTTCCACCTTTGAATGTACCATGTTTGGTGCTCTCTTGCAAAGTCCAAGCGAGCAGTTCTGTGGCGTTCAAGGAGATGAGGTCTTTGAAGAAGTCTTTTGTTTTTGAAGCCCTTCAGTCTCAGATGCCATCTGATGGTTATGGGGCTGCAGTCAGCACCAGTAAGGGCCTTAATTTGGGTCGAGGATCGTCCAGTGTCTTGACGGACAGCCAATTGGATCCTCCGGCTCAGTGCTGATGACATTTTTTGGGGTCTTCCACTTGACTTTTTTGTTCCATAACCCTCAGGATCATTTAAGAAATTCCAAATGACTGTCTTACTGCGTCCCACCTCAGCAGCGATGGCGCGCTGTGAGAGACCCTGACAACCCAACCACGTTCAAAAAGGGAGAGTTTTTTTGCCTTTGCCATCACAACGTGTGACTACCTGACAGAAAATGACAATGAATCCACATCTTTGCACAGATTTGGCCTTTTAAAGGCATGTGGTCCTAAAATTTGGATCAGCTGTAAAACAGCCTGTTTCAGTTTAATCGTTATTTTTTTAATTAACTGAATGCTCAAAAAATGTTTTGTCTCACTCTCATTTCTTCTTGTTGCATATTGAAGCTCCACTTAGAACCTTGTTAAGATCCAACAATGTAAAATATGATTTTTTGCCATTTTTCAAGTGGTCTTAAACTTTTGATCAGGACTGTATATTATTGCAGTCAAAGCAGCACTGTCTGTGTGGTAATGGACGGAGTGACAGCAGTTTAGATGGGATCAACCATGTGCCAGTTAAGCCTCATTCACACATCCATGTCTGTGCTGAAATCCGTGAAAAGGTGGTCAGTGATGCTTCCGTGAAGATGTCTGTGAAGGTTCCGTGTGTCAGTTTTAACCTCTCAATGGCCATTTTATTTAGCATTCTATCTTACGAATGCTATTATTTTCCGTTATAACCATGTTATAACGGAAAATAATAAAGTGAAGTTCGGGTCCCCATTGACTTTAATGGGGTCTGGGTTCGGGTTCGGTGTTCAGGTCAAGTTCGGGTCCTGAACCCAAACTTTGACTTGAAGTTTGGCCGAACCCGGCGAACCCATACTTCACCGAGTTCGCTCATGCCTATTCTTACCTTAACACTACTCCTTACTATTACTATCTAACTGCCAGTACTCAGGCTAACTAACTACGGCTGGTTTCTATACAAAGGTGATTGCGCTGCCCAATTTAGACAAAAGCATCCGGAAATGTTCGGACCATCACAGTCTTTTTAGACGCAACCAAACATCGGGATATCGAACAAGGATGGCTTTTCCAAAACGATCCTTCTGTGGAAATTAGAGGGTTGCGCACATAGTGACGTACCACCAGATATAAGATCATAAAAGTATTTATTATACTCAAAATAGAAGTATGATTATAAGCATTGAATAAAACATCCACACATAGATCTGCCCAACCTAGGTTCTGCCTGTTTACTTCTTCAGGGGTGAGTGGCCCACCCTTCAAGTGGCGTATGATTTATACGGTTAAAAGTTAGAAACTCCTCCCATCATCAACTCTGATTACAATGGTTTCTATACACATCCATTATCAAAACAAAATACATAAAATTTCAAAGCAATCTCTTCATATATCTTTTAAAATTCACCATATATTTTACAAAATCCCAGGCACTTTATAGCATTAGTAATCCAATTTCACTATATCTTCATTCATAAAACTAGCATGTAATTGGTGCTGACCAATAGAATCTCTCAGTTGGAAGGAGTCTGCCCTCCATTCTCATTCCCCTCTTTTCTCATTCATAAATTAGACACATGACCCGTACCAACCAATAGAAAGAATCTCATATTGCCGTGTTACAACAAAATACGATCTCCTCCCTCCTAGTCCCTTTCTATTCTACGATACACAGTTTCAAATCAAACTCAATGTTAACCCTTGTGGCTGCAAAGTCCCCAGTTTGTATATCCACTCCACTTCCTTACGATTGATATTTGCTACCGGATCTGCCCAACACCAATTTGTATTGACCTTCTCGATGCCCACAAATATTAATCCTTTTGGATCCTTTCCATGCGATTTTTTTTAAATATAATGATACACTACAGGGAGTGCAGAATTATTAGGCAAATGAGTATTTTGACCACATCATCCTCTTTATGCATGTTGTCTTACTCCAAGCTGTATAGGCTCGAAAGCCTACTACCAATTAAGCATATTAGGTGATGTGCATCTCTGTAATGAGAAGGGGTGTGGTCTAATGACATCAACACCCTATATCAGGTGTTCATAATTATTAGGCAACTTCCTTTCCTTTGGCAAAATGGGTCAAAAGAAGGACTTGACAGGCTCAGAAAAGTCAAAAATAGTGAGATATCTTGCAGAGGGATGCAGCACTCTTAAAATTGCAAAGCTTCTGAAGCGTGATCATCGAACAATCAAGCGTTTCATTCAAAATAGTCAACAGGGTCGCAAGAAGCGTGTGGAAAAACCAAGGCGCAAAATAACTGCCCATGAACTGAGAAAAGTCAAGCGTGCAGCTGCCAAGATGCCACTTGCCACCAGTTTGGCCATATTTCAGAGCTGCAACATCACTGGAGTGCCCAAAAGCACAAGGTGTGCAATACTCAGAGACATGGCCAAGGTAAGAAAGGCTGAAAGACGACCACCGCTGAACAAGAAACACAAGCTGAAACGTCAAGACTGGGCCAAGAAATATCTCAAGACTGATTTTTCTAAGGTTTTATGGACTGATGAAATGAGAGTGAGTCTTGATGGGCCAGATGGATGGGCCTGTGGCTGGATTGGTAAAGGGCAGAGAGCTCCAGTCCGACTCAGACGCCGGCAAGGTGGAGGTGGAGTACTGGTTTGGGCTGGTATCATCAAAGATGAGCTTGTGGGGCCTTTTCGGGTTGAGGATGGAGTCAAGCTCAACTCCTAGTCCTACTGCCAGTTTCTGGAAGACAACTTCTTCAAGCAGTGGTACAGGAAGAAGTCTGCATCCTTCAAGAAAAACATGATTTTCATGCAGGACAATGCTCCATCACACCCGTCCAAGTACTCCACAGCGTGGCTGGCAAGAAAGGGTATAAAAGAAGAAAATCTAATGACATGGCCTCCTTGTTCACCTGATCTGAACCCCATTGAGAACCTGTGGTCCATCATCAAATGTGAGATTTACAAGGAGGGAAAACAGTACACCTCTCTGAACAGTGTCTGGGAGGCTGTGGTTGCTGCTGCACGCAATGTTGATGGTGAACAGATAAAAACACTGACAGAATCCATGGATGGCAGGCTTTTGAGTGTCCTTGCAAAGAAAGGTGGCTATATTGGTCACTGATTTGTTTTTGTTTTGTTTTTGAATGTCAGAAATGTATATTTGTGAATGTTGAGATGTTATATTGGTTTCACTGGTAAAAATAAATAATTGAAATGGGTATATATTTGTTTTTTGTTAAGTTGCCTAATAATTATGCACAGTAATAGTCACCTGCACACACAGATATCCCCCTAAAATAGCTAAAACTAAAAACAAACTAAAAACTACTTCCAAAAATATTCAGCTTTGATATTAATGAGTTTTTTGGGTTCATTGAGAACATGGTTGTTGTTCAATAATAAAATTAATCCTCAAAAATACAACTTGCCTAATAATTCTGCACTCCCTGTATAGCTTTCCAAGCCTTTTGTAATATTTCTAATGTGTTCTTGTATCCTTATTTTCAGTTTTTGCATGGTCCGTCCCACATACTGGAGGCCACATGGACACTCTAGAAGATAAATGACCCCTATCTGTTCACATGACATCTCCCCTTTAATTTTAAAACTCAAACCTTTTCTTTTAGATTGTATGGTTTGTATATTCTTTTTCATATTTACTTGTGTGCGGTTCTTGCAGGGAAAGCACCAGCCACATAATCACTTGTTCTTTTTTGTCAGGTGAATGCATAATTTTTGGGGCCTGTAATCCACCGGCCTACAGTAAAATTGTTATCCACTGACCGTCTAATATACCTCCAGCCACATAATCACTTGTTCTTTTCTGTCAGGTGAATGAATAATTTTTGGGGCCTATACTCAACTGACCTAAATTAAAATTGTTATGCACTGACCGTCTAATATACCTCGAGCCACACAATAACTTGTTCTTTTCTGTCAGGTGAATGCATAATTTTTGGGGCCTGTACTCCACTGGCCTAGAGTAAAATTGTTTTCCTCTGACCGTCTAATATACCTCCAGCCACACAATCACTTGTTCTTTTCTGTCAGGTGAATGCATCATTTTTGGGGCCTGTACTTCACGGGCCTACAGTAAAATTGTTATCCACTGACCGTCTAATATACCTCCAGCCACATAATCACTTGTTCTTTTCTGTCAGGTAAATGTATAATTTTGGGGGCCTGTACTCCACTGGACTGCAGTAAAATTGTTATCCACTGACCGCCTAATATACCTCCAGCCACATAATCACTTGTTCTTTTCTGTCAGGTGAATGCATAATGTTTGGGGCCTGTACTTCACTTGCCTGCAGTAAAATTGTTATCCACTGACCGCCTAATATACCTTCAGCCACATAATCACTTGTTCTTTTCTGTCAGGTGAATGCATCATTTTTGGGGCTTGTATTTTACTGGCCTACAGTAAAATTGTTATCCACTGACCATCTAATATACCTCCAGCCACATAATCACTTGTTCTTTTCTGTCCAGTGAATGCCTAGTGTTTTGGGCCTGTACTCCACTGGCCTGCAGTAAAATTGTTATCCACTGAAAGCCTAATATATTTCTAGCCACATAATCACTTGTTCTTTTCTGTCAGGTGAATGCATAATTTTTGGGGCCTGTACTCCACTGGCCTATAGCAAAATTGTTATCCACTGACCGCCAAATATACAGTCAGGTCCATAAATATTGGGACATCGACACAATTCTAAAATTTTTAGCTCTATACACCACCACAATCGATTTGAAATGAAACAAACAAGTTGTGCTTTAACTGCAGACTGTCAGCTTTAATTTGAGAGTATTTACATCCAAATCATGTGAACGGTGTAGGAATTACAACTGTTTGCATATTTGCCTCCCACTTGTTAAGGGACCAAAAGTAATGGGACATAATAATCATAAATCAAGCTTTCGCTTCTTAATACTTGGTTGCAAATCCTTTGCAGTCAATTACAGCCTGAAGTCTGGAACACATAGACATCACCAGACGCTGGGTTTTATCCCTGGTGATGCTCTGCCGGAACTCTACTGTAACTGTCTTCAGTTCTTGCTTGTTCTTGGGGAATTTTTCTTTCAGTTTTGTCTTCAGCAAGTGAAATGCATGCTCAATCGGATTCAGGTCAGGTGATTGACTTGGCCATTGCATAACATTCCACTTCTTTCCCTTAAAAAACTGGTTGCTTTTGCAGTATGCTTTGGGTCATTGTCCATCTGCACTGTGAAGCGCTGTCCAATGAGTTCTGAAGCATTTGGCTGAATATGAGCAGATAATATTGCCCGAAACACTTCAGAATTCATCCTGCTGCTTTTGTCAGCAGTCACATCATCAATAAATACAATAGAACCAGTTCCATTGGCAGCCATACATGCCCAAGCCATGACACTAGCGCAACCATTCTTCACTGATGAGGTGGTATGCTTAGGATCATGAGTAGAGTTGAGCGGACACCTGGATGTTCGGGTTCGACGGATTCGGCCGAACTTCACAAAAAAGTTCAAGTTTGGGACCAGAACTTGACCCCGAACCCCATTTAAGTCAATGGGGACCCGAACTTTTGAGCACTAAAATGGGTGTAAAAATCTCATGGAAAGGGCTAGAGGGCTGCAAATGGCATCAAATGTGGTTAAGAGAATGGCAAGTGCTCTGCAAACAAAAGTGAATAGGGAAATGACTTTAAATAACATAAAATACGTAAAAATAATAAATAATAATCGTGATCTAGGAGGACCGGGTCCATATGGAGTAGGAGGTTGAGGAGGCGGTGAATGTGGCAGTGTAGGTGGAAGCGGCGGTGGAGGAGGAAATAGCCTACACAGTTTTTTTGTTTTAAATTTATTTTTTTAAGTCAGGGTACACCCCAAAACATTGGAAAATATAACCTGTGATAACCCCTCCAGTCATGCTAAACACACGTTCAGACAATACACTGGCTCCAGGGCAGGCCAGCACCTCCAAGGCGTAAAGGGCAAGCTCAGGCCATGTGCCCAATTTGGAGAACCAGAAGTTGAAGGGGACAGACACGTCATTCAGTACGTGTAGGCATGTGCGCACATACTGCTCCACCATGTTGCTGAAATGCTGCCTCCTGCTAAGATGTTCCATATCAGCTGGTGGTGCTGGTTGTTGTGGCGTGCTGACAAAGCTTTTCCACATTTCGGCCTTCTGAGGTGTTGGCGGTGCCCCAGCTGCGTTGGCGACTTCTTCCTCGTCCTCTGCCTTCGCCTTGTGCTTCCACTTTGCCCCCGCTGTCAGGTAGGAATGCCACCAGCAGCGCGTCTACCAGTGTGCGCTTGTACTCGCGCATCTTACGATCACGCTCCAGTGAGGAAATTAAGGACGGTACGTTGTCCTTGTAACGGGGATCATGCAGCGTGGCCACCCAGTAATCAGCACAAGTTAGAATGTGGGCAACTTGGCGGTAGTTGTGGAGACACTACAGCATGTAATCGTTAATGTGTGCCAGGCTGCCTAGAGGCAACGAAAAGTTGTCCTCTATGGGAGGTGTATCGTCTGTGTCCTCTTTATCCCCCCCAGCCACGCACCAGTGCTGCTGTGAACATGGTTCTTCCTCCTCCTCCATCTCCTCATCCTCCACCTCATCATCCTCCAGAACTGTGCCCTGGCTGGACAATTGTGTACCTGGCGTTTGTGGGTGCAGTAACCCACCCTCGGAGCCCCTTGTGAATGACTGTCCGGAAATCCTACGAAATGATCCTTCTTCCTCCTCCTGTGCCACATCCTCTTCCATCATCGCCAGCAGCGTTTTATCAAGGAGGCATAGAAGTGGGATAGTTATGCTGAGAACGGCGTTATCGGCACTGGCCATGCTGGTGGAGTACTCGAAACAGCGCAACAAGGAACACAGGTCTCGCATGGAGGCCCAGTCATTGGTGGTGAAGTGGTGCTGTTCCACAGAGCGACTCACCCGTGCGTGCTGCAGCTGAAACTCCACTATCACCTGCTGCTGCTCGCACAGTCTGGCCAGCATGTGCAAGGTGGAGTTCCACCTTGTAGGCACATCGCATATGAGGCGGTGAGCGGGAAGGCCGAAGTTACGCTGCAGCGCTGACAGGCGAGCAGAAGCAGGGTGAGAACGCCGAAAGCTCGCACAGACGGCCCGCACTTTATGCAGCAGCTCTGACATATCGGGGTAATTTTTAAGGAATCTCTGCACCACCAAATTCAGCACATGCGCCAGGCAAGGGATGTGCGTCAAACCGGCTAGTGCCAGAGCTGCTATGAGATTTCGCCCATTATCGTACACCACCAGGCCGGGCTTGAGGCTGACTGGCACAAACCATTCATCGGTCTGCCTGCTGTCATTTACTGATGGCTGTGCTGAAGTTGGTGGTGAAGGTGTTACGCTGACCGGATGAGGAGCTGGTAGAGGATGAGGAAGCAGAGTAGGAGGAGGAGGCAACAGGAGGCAAACTGAAGCACCCTGCAATCCTCGGTGGTGGAAGGACATGCACCAAACTGCTATCTGCCTCAGGCCCAGCCGCCACTGCATTTACCCAGTGTGCTGTTATAGAGATATAACGGCCCTGACTGTGCTTACTGGTCCACGTATCCGTAGTCAGGTGCACCTTGCCACAGATGGCGTTGCGCAGTGCACACCTAATTTTGTCCCCTACTTGGTTGTGAAGGGAAGGGATGGCTCGCCTTGAAAAGTAGTGGCGGCTGGGCACAACGTACTGTGGGACAGCCACCGCCATAAGGCCTTTACAACTATCCATCTCCACCAGACGGAATGACAGCATTTCAAAGGCCAGTAATTTAGAAATGCTGACATTCAGGGCTAGGGATCACGGGTGGGTAGGGGGGTACTTCCCCTTCCTCTCCAGCGTTTGGGATATGGAGAGCTGAACGCTTCCGTGGGACATTGTGGAGATGCTTGGTGACCCAGGTGTTGGTGTTGCTGGCAGATCCTCTGTTTGTGGAGTGGCAGGTGGCACGGTCACTCCAGAGGTGGATGAAGAGGCCACGACTGCAGCAGAAGAGGAAGCAGGAGGAGCCAGAGACCTTTCTTGGTTATTGGGGTGTCTACTCCACTGCAGCTCGTGCTTTGCACTTAAATGCCTGGTCATGCAGGTTGTGCTCAGGTTGAGAACGTTTATGCCTCGCTTCAGGCTCTGATTGCACAGCGTGCAAACCCCTTGTGTCTTGTCGTCAGCACATTGTCTGAAGAACTGCCACGCTAGGGAACTCCTTGGAGCTGGCTTTGGAGTGCTCGGTCCCTTGCTGCGGTGGGCAGTAGCAGGCGTACTGTCCAGGGGACGGCCGCTCCGCTTTTGCACCCTGCTCCTTCTTCTGCTGTGCTGGTGGCTCTGTGTGACCACCGCCTCTTCCTCCGAACTACATAGGTCACTTGCATGATCTTGATTCCATGTGGGGTCGAGGACCTCATCGTCCTCCACATCATCTTCCACCAAGTCTTCACCCCTGCCCTCCTTGTCAGTCTGCACACTTTTGAAAGCCCCAGCAGTTGGTACCTGTGTTTCGTCATCATCCGAGACGTGCTGTGATGGTCCTCCCATGTACTCATCTTGAAACATAAGTGGTTGGGCATCGGTGCACTTAATCTCTTCCACTTCTGGGGCAGGGATAGGTGGATGGCCCTGGGAAACCCTGCCAACAGTCATCAAAAAGCAGAAGAGACTGCTGCATGACTTGGGGCTCGGACTGCTTGGCTGATTTGCAAGGGGGTGAGGTGAAAGACTGATGGACATCGGCTGCAGGTGCCAACTCTGATCTTTCAGCTGGAGACTGGGCGGGAGACAATGTGAAGGAACTGGAGGCACTGTCAGCAACCCAATCTACTATCGCCTGTACTTGTTCAGGCCTCACCATTCGTAGAGCCGAATTAGGCCCAACCAAATAACGCTGCAGGTTCTGTCGCCTACTTGTACCTGAGGAAGGGGTTTCACTTGTGCGTGTAGCTGGCACAGATCGACCACGTCCTCTCCCTGCAACAGGAGCTCCACCAGAAGCGCCACGACCCTTATTTGACGCTCTCCTCATATTTCTTAAATTTAGGATCTTGCTCTAAATGGGTGTTTAATTAATAGCAGAATAGAACGACAGTATATAAAGGTTGGATCTCACACGTACAGATGCAGACTAGTCCGCAATTAAAGTTTTTTGCCCAAAATCGGTGTTTGTTTAATAACTGAATAGAACCACAGTATGTAAAGGGTGTATCTCACAGGTCCTGATACAGACTAGGCCGCAATTAACCACCTCAGCCCCCAGTGCTTAAACCCCCTGAAAGACCAGGCCACTTTTTACACTTCTGACCTACACTACTTTCACCGTTTATTGCTCGGTCATGCAACTTACCACCCAAATGAATTTTACCTCCTTTTCTTCTCACTAATAGAGCTTTCATTTGGTGGTATTTCATTGCTGCTGACATTTTTACTTTTTTTGTTATTAATCGAAATTTAACGATTTTTTTGCAAAAAAATGACATTTTTCACTTTCAGTTGTAAAATTTTGCAAAAAAAAACGACATCCATATATAAATTTTGCTCTAAATTTATTGTTCTACATGTCTTTGATAAAAAAAAAATGTTTGGGTAAAAAAAAAATGGTTTGGGTAAAAGTTATAGCGTTTACAAACTATGGTACAAAAATGTGAATTTCCGCTTTTTGAAGCAGCTCTGACTTTCTGAGCACCTGTCATGTTTCCTGAGGTTCTACAATGCCCAGACAGTACAAACACCCCACAAATGACCCCATTTCGGAAAGTACACACCCTAAGGTATTCGCTGATGGGCATAGTGAGTTCATAGAACTTTTTATTTTTTGTCACAAGTTAGCGGAAAATTATGATTTTTTCTTTTTTTTTTCTTACAAAGTCTCATATTCCACTAACTTGTGACAAAAAATAAAAACTTCTATGAACTCACTATGCCCATCACGAAATACCTTGGGGTCTCTTATTTCCAAAATGGGGTCACTTGTGGGGTGGTTATACTGCCCTGGCATTCTAGGGGCCCAAATGTGTGGTAAGGAGTTTGAAATCAAATTCTGTAAAAAATGACCTGTGAAATCCGAAAGGTGCTCTTTGGAATATGGGCCCCTTTGCCCACCTAGGCTGCAAAAAAGTGTCACACATCTGGTATCTCTGTATTCAGGAGAAATTGAGGAATGTGTTTTGGGGTGTCTTTTTACATATACCCATGCTGGGTGAGATAAATATCTTGGTCAAATGCCAACTTTGTATAAAAAAATGGGAAAAGTTGTCTTTTGCCAAGATATTTCTCTCACCCAGCATGGGTATATGTAAAATGACACCCCAAAACACATTCTCCAACTTCTCCTGAGTACGGAGATACCAGATGTGTGACACTTTTTTGCAGCCTAGGTGAGCAAAGGGGCCCATATTCCAAAGAGCACCTTTCGGATTTCACAGGTCATTTTTTACAGAATTTGATTTCAAACTCCTTACCACACATTTGGGCCCCTAGAATGCCAGGGCAGTATAACTACCCCACAAGTGACCCCATTTTGGAAAGAAGACACCCCAAGGTATTCCGTGAGGGGCATGGCAAGTTCCTAGAATTTTTTATTTTTTGTCACAAGTTAGTGGAAAATGATGATTTTTATTTTATTTTTTTCATACAAAGTCTCATATTCCACTAACTTGTGACAAAAAATAAAAACTTCCATGAACTCACTATGCCCATCAGCGAATACCTTGGGGTCTCTTCTTTCCAAAATGGGGTCACTTGTGGGGTGGTTATACTGCCCTGGCATTCTAGGGGCCCAAATGTGTGGTAAGGAGTTTGAAATCAAATTCTGTAAAAAATGACCTGTGAAATCCGAAAGGTGCTCTTTGGAATATGGGCCCCTTTGCCCACCTAGGCTGCAAAAAAGTGTCACACATCTGGTATCTCTGTATTCAGGAGAAGTTGAGGAAT
Source organism: Bufo bufo (assembly GCF_905171765.1). Lineage (NCBI taxonomy): Eukaryota > Metazoa > Chordata > Amphibia > Anura > Bufonidae > Bufo > Bufo bufo. The sequence goes on along the minus strand of NC_053395.1, from coordinate 142,869,126 downwards.
GTGTTTTGGGGTGTCTTTTTACACCCACATTTGGGCCCCTAGAATGCCAGGGCTGTATTACTACCCCACAAGTGACCCCATTTTGGGAAAGAAGAGACCCCAAGGTATTCGCTGATGGGCATAGTGAGTTCATGGAAGTTTTTATTTTTTGTCACAAGTTAGTGGAATATGAGACTTTGTATGAAAAAAAAAAAAAAAATCAGCATTTTCCACTAACTTGTGACAAAAAATAAAAAAATTCTAAGGAACTCGCCATGCCCCTCACGGAATACCTTGGGGTGTCTTCTTTCCAAAATGGGGTCACTTGTGGGGTAGTTATACTGCCCTGGCATTTTCCAGGGGCCCTAATGTGTGGTAAGTAGGTAAATGACCTGTGAAATCCTAAAGGTGCTCTTTGGAATATGGGCCCCTTTGCCCACCTAGGCTGCAAAAAAGTGTCACACATGTGGTATCGCCGTATTCAGGAGAAGTTGGGGAATGTGTTTTGGGGTGTCTTTTTACATATACCCTTGCTGGGTGAGAGAAATATCTTGGCAAAAGACAACTTTTCCCATTTTTTTATACGAAGTTGGCATTTGACCAAGATATTTCTCTCACCCAGCATGGGTATATGTAAAATGACACCCCAAAACACATTCCCCAACTTCTCCTGAGTACGGCAATACCAGATGTGTGACACTTTTTTGCAGCCTAGATGCGCAAAGGTGCCCAAATTCCTTTTAGGAGGGCATTTTTAGACATTTGGATACCAGACTTCTTCTCACGCTTTGGGGCCCCTAGAATGCCAGGGCAGTATAAATACCCCACATGTGACCCCATTTTGGAAAGAAGACACCCCAAGGTATTCAATGAGGGGCATGGCGAGTTCATAGAATTTATTTTTTTTTGGCACAAGTTAGCGGAAATTGATATTTTTAATTTTTTTCTCACAAAGTCTCCCGTTCCGCTAACTTGGGACAAAAATTTCAATCTTTCATGGACTCAATATGCCCCTCACGGAATACCTGGGGGTGTCTTCTTTCCGAAATGGGGTCACATGTGGGGTATTTATACTGCCCTGGCATTCTAGGGGCCCTAAAGCGTGAGAAGAAGTCTGGAATATAAATGTCTAAAAAATTTTACGCATTTGGATTCCGTGAGGGGTATGGTGAGTTCATGTGAGATTTTATTTTTTGACACAAGTTAGTGGAATATGAGACTTTGTAAGAAAAAAAAATAATAATTCCGCTAACTTGGGCCAAAAAAATGTCTGAATGGAGCCTTACAGAGGGGTGATCAATGACAGGGGGGTGATCAATGACAGGGGGTTGATCAATGACAGGGGGGTGATCAATGACAGGGGGGTGATCAATGACAGGGTTGGTGATCAATGACAGGGGGTTGATCAATGACAGGGGGGGTGATCAATGACAGGGGGGGTGATCAATGACAGGGGGGGTGATCAATGACAGGGGGGTGATCAGGGAGTCTATATGGGGTGATAACCACAGTCATTGATCACGCCCGTGTAAGGCTTCATTCAGACGTCCGTATGCGTTTTGCGGATCCGATCCATCTATCAGTGCATCCGTAAAAATCATGCGGACATCTGAATGGAGCTTTACAGGGGGGTAAACAATGACAGGGGGGTGATCAGGGAGTCTATATGGGGTGATAACCACAGTCATTGATCATGCCCCTGTAAGGCTTCATTCAGACGTCCGGATGCGTTTTGCGGATCCGATCCATCTATCAGTGCATCCGTAAAAATCATGCGGACATCTGAATGGAGCTTTACAGGGGGGTGATCAATGACAGGGGTGTAATCAATGACAGGGGGGTGATCAGGGAGTCTATATGGGGTGATCACCACAGTCATTGATCATGCCCCTGTAAGGCTTCATTCAGACGTCCGGATGCGTTTTGCGGATCCGATCCATCTATCAGTGGATCCGTAAAAATCATGCGGACGTCTGAATGGAGCTTTACAGGGGGGTAATCAATGACAGGGGGGTGATCAGGGAGTCTATATGGGGTGATCACCACAGTCATTGATCACGCCCCTGTAAGGCTTCATTCAGACGTCCGGATGCGTTTTGCGGATCCGATCCATCTATCAGTGCATGCGTAAAAATCATGCGGACATCTGAATGGAGCTTTACAGGGGGGTGATCAGGGAGTCTATATGGGGTGATCACCACAGTCATTGATCATGCCCCTGTAAGGCTTCATTCAGACGTCCGGATGCGTTTTGCGGATCCGATCCATCTATCAGTGCATCCGTAAAAATCATGCGGACATCTGAATGGAGCTTTACAGGAGGGTGATCAATGACAGGGGTGTAATCAATGACAGGGGGGTGATCAGGGAGTCTATATGGGGTGATCACCACAGTCATTGATCATGCCCCTGTAAGGCTTCATTCAGACGTCCGGATGCGTTTTGCGGATCCGATCCATCTATCAGTGGATCCGTAAAAATCCTGCGGACGTCTGAATGGAGCTTTACAGGGGGGTAATCAATGACAGGGGGGTGATCAGGGAGTCTATATGGGGTGATCACCACAGTCATTGATCACGCCCCTGTAAGGCTTCATTCAGACGTCCGGATGCGTTTTGCGGATCCGATCCATCTATCAGTGCATCTGTAAAAATCATGCGGACATCTGAATGGAGCTTTACAGGGGGGTGATCAGGGAGTCTATATGGGGTGATCACCACAGTCATTGATCATGCCCCTGTAAGGCTTCATTCAGACGTCCGGATGCGTTTTGCGGATCCGATCCATCTATCAGTGCATCCGTAAAAATCATGCGGACATCTGAATGGAGCTTTACAGGGGGGTGATCAATGACAGGGGTGTAATCAATGACAGGGGGGTGATCAGGGAGTCTATATGGGGTGATCACCACAGTCATTGATCATGCCCCTGTAAGGCTTCATTCAGACGTCCGGATGCGTTTTGCGGATCCGATCCATCTATCAGTGGATCCGTAAATATCATGCGGACGTCTGAATGGAGCTTTACAGGGGGGTAATCAATGACAGGGGGGTAATCAATGACAGGGGGGTGATCAGGGAGTCTATATGGGGTGATCACCACAGTCATTGATCACGCCCCTGTAAGGCTTCATTCAGACGTCCGGATGCGTTTTGCGGATCCGATCCATCTATCAGTGGATCCGTAAAAATCATGCAGACGTCTGAATGGAGCTTTACAGGGGGTTGATCAATGACAGGGGGGTAATCAATGACAGGGGGGTAATCAATGACAGGGGGGTGATCAGGGAGTCTATATGGGGTGATCAGGGGTGATCAGGGGCTAATATGGGGTTAATAAGTGACGGGGGGGTGTAGTGTAGTGTAGTGGTGCTTGGTGCTACTTTACTGAGCTACCTGTGTCCTCTGGTGGTCGATCCAAACAAAGGGGACCACCAGAGGACCAGGTAGCAGGTATATTAGACGCTGTTATCAAAACAGCGTCTAATATACCTGTTAGGGGTTAAAAAAAACACATCTCCAGCCTGCCAGCGAACGATCGCCGCTGGCAGGCTGGAGATCAACTCTCTTACCTTCCAGTCCTGTGAGCGCGCGCGCCTGTGTGCGCGCGTTCACAGGAAATCTCGCGTCTCGCGAGAGGACGCGCCGGCGCGTCCACTCGGAATGAATCAACCACCTCCAGGACGCGTCTGTGCGTACAGCGGTCCGGAGGTGGTTAAAAAGTTTGTTGACTAAAATGGCTGTTTTTCAAAAAACTGAATAGAACACAGTATCTTAAGGGTGTATCTCACACGCCAAGATCCAGACTAGACCGCAATTAAAGGTTTTGGCCAAAAATTGCTGTTTTTTTTAATTATTGAATAGAACCACAGTATCTAAAGGGTGTATCTCACACGCCCTGATCCAGACTAGGCCGCAATTAAAGATTTGTGCCAAAAATTGGTGTTTTTCAAATGACTGAATAGAACCACAGTATGTAAAAGGTGTATCTCACAATGACATATGCAGCAAAGGCTGCAAAAAAAACTGCAATTGTGTATTTTTGCCCAAAAAGGGTGTTTTATTAATAGAAGAATATACCCACAGTATCTAAATGGTGTATCTCACACCGACTGATTTAGACAATGCTGCAATTAAATTTGTTTGCCCAAAAAGGCTGTATTTCAAATAACTGAATAGAACCACAGTATCTAAAGAGTGTATCTCACACGTACTGATCCAGATTAGGCCGCAATTTAAGTTTTTTGCCCAAACTGGGTGTTTGTTTAATAACTGAATATGACAGCAGTATAAAACCCTTGAATTTCACACATGCTGATGCTGCAAGGGCTGTAAAATTGTGTATTTTGGCAAAGAAGTGTGTTTTTAAAAACCTAGAAAATAATGGCTGTATTTCTAGCTTAAATTGCACACTGACTAATCCAGATGTTGTATATTGCCAAAAAAGTGTTTTTTACTAACAGAATATGAAAGCTGTATATATTAAGCTTGAATTTCACACGTGCAGATCTGTAAAATAGTGGATTTTGCCAAAAAAGGGTGTTTTTAAAAACCCAGAAAATTATGGCTGTATTTCTAGCTTAAATTGCACACTGACTAATCCTGCAAATGCCCCAGATGTTGTATATTGCCAAAAAAGGGTGATTTTTTTAAAACCAGATTATTAGTGCAGTATTTCAAGCTTGGATTTGAATGTCACAAAAGCTCAGATGCAGTGCTGGTGCACTGAGCTTGCATAAAATGGCCGCGGCCGCCCACCTAACTAACAGATGTATAAAAGTAATTTTTTTCTGTCACTGGGCTCAGGGCAGGGTAAAAAGATTGTTCACTGCACCCACACAATTAAATGTATGTATATCGCTGAGTTAGATTCGAGTTCCGATCACAGATTCTGTCCTATTCTCTCCCTGAAATCACCAGCAGCATCCTCTCCCTACACTAGTAATAGCAGAGTGACCATTAGTAGGCATGGCTGTGATGGCTTCTAAGGTCAGACAGTTAAACGCTTGTTGATTGGCTGCTCTGCAGCCTTTCAAAAACCACTAAGAAATCGCCGAACCCGAACTTTTACTGAAATGTTCGGGTCCGGGGTCCAAAAATCCTGAACTTTACACTTTCGGTTCGCTCAACACTAATTATGAGCAGTTCCTTTCCTTCTCCATACTCTTCTCTTCCCATCACTCTGGTACAAGTTGATCTTGGTCTAATTTGTCCATAGGATGTTGTACCAGAACTGTGAAGGCTTTTTTAGATGTCGTTTGGCAAACTCTAATCTGGCCTTCCTGTTTTTGAGGCTCACCGATGGTTTACATCTTGTGTGGAACCCTCTGTATTTACTCTGGTGAAGTCTTCTCTTGATTGTTGACTTTAAAACACATACACCTACCTCCTGGAGAGTGTTCTTGATCTGGAGAACTGTTGTGAAGGGTGTTTTCTTCACCAGGGAAAGAATTCTTCGGTCATCCACCACAGTTGTTTTCCGTGGTCTTCCGGGTCTTTTGGTGTTGCTGAGTTCATTCTTTTTAAGAATGTTCCAAACAGTTGTTTTGGCCAGGCCTAATGTTTTTGCTATCTCTCTGATGGGTTTGTTTGGTTTTTTCAGCCTAATGATGGCTTGCTTCACTGATAGTGACAGCTCCTTGGATCTCATCTTAAGAGTTGACAGCAACAGATTCCAAATGCAAATAGCACACTTGAAATGAACTCTGGACCTTTTATCTGCTCATTGTAATTGGGATAATGAGGGAATAACACACACCTGGCCACGGAACAGCTGAGAAGCCAATTGTCCCATTACTTTTGGTCCCTTAACAAGTGGGAGGCACATATGCAAACTGTTGTAATTCCTACCTTGTTCACTTGATTTGGATGTAAATATCCTCAAATTAAAGCTGACAGTCGGCAGGTAAAGCACATCTTGTTCGTTTCATTTAAAATCCATTGTGGTGGTGTATAGAGCCAAAAATGTTAGAATTGTGTCGATGTCCCAATATTTATGGACCTGGCTGTACCTCCAGCCACATAATCACTTGTTGATCAAACTGTATACCAATGCCTCCTTTTAGTGCATAGCATAAGGCTATATTTATTAATAATTGTGCTGAAAAGCCATCTTTTATTATGCTGAAAAACAGTCGTCATATCAAAAGCATAGTATTGAGGATGTGCGATCCAGATTCACTCACATGTTGTATACATAATCACTTGTTCTTTTCTGTCAGGTGAATGCATAATTTTTGGGGCCTGTACTACACTGGCCTACAGTAAAATTGTTATGCACTGACCATCTAATATACCGCCAGCCACATAATCACTTGTTCTTTTCTGTTAGGTGAATGCCTACTGTTTGGGGCCCGTACTCTTGCGGCCTAAAATACATTCTTCTAGGCTCCAGCAGGGCACATTTTTGAGAGTTTCCCTTTAAGACGCATAAATAAAAATTGCCCCTGATTAAAATACATATTTTTTGTGGGAATTTTTGCCATTAATCCTCATCTGGTATGTCACTGTCCATGTTGCGGGACTATTTGTGCACTTCTAGTAAGTATTTGGTGGCTGCATATATGACCTGAAGGTTTTTCAGGTTCGCCTGCCATTAAAGTGAATGGGGCACGCCACGAACGCGCGGTTCGCAAACATTTTAACGTCCCGGCCAATGTTCGTCCATCACTATTTAGCATTCAGCTTTGTAGCTGAGTGAATAAGGTCCTTGTCCTGACAGAAACATTTCAGAACAAGATATAAAATTTATATTTTTTATATTTTTTTGTAATTGTTAAAAATGTATGGCACAAAATAAATGTGTAATTACAAAAAAATAAAAATTATAAATAAATAGATATATACACTCACCTAAAGAATTATTAGGAACACCATACTAATACGGTGTTGGACCCCCTTTTGCCTTCAGAACTGCCTTAATTCTACGTGGCATTGATTCAACAAGGTGCTGATAGCATTCTTTAGAAATGTTGGCCCATATTGATAGGATAGCATCTTGCAGTTGATGGAGATTTGAGGAGATTCCAGGGCACAAAGCTCCCGTTCCACCACATCCCAAAGATGCTCTATTGGGTTGAGATCTGGTGACTGTGGGGGCCATTTTAGTACAGTGAACTCATTGTCATGTTCAAGAAACCAATTTGAAATGATTCGAGCTTTGTGACATGGTGCATTATCCTGCTGGAAGTAGCCATCAGAGGATGGATACATGTTCTCATTCTGTTTACGCCAAATTCGGACTCTACCATGAATGTCTCAACAGAAATCGAGACTCATCAGACCAGGCAACATTTTTCCAGTCTTCAACAGTCCAATTTTGGTGAGCTCGTGCAAATTGTAGCCTCTTTTTCCTATTTGTAGTGGAGATGAGGGGTACCCGGTGGGGTCTTCTGCTGTTGTAGCCTATCCGCCTCAAGGTTGTGCGTGTTGTGGCTTCACAAATGCTTTGCTGCATACCTCGGTTGTAACGAGTGGTTATTTCAGTCAACGTTGCTCTTCTATCAGCTTGAATCAGTCGGCCCATTCTCCTCTGACCTCTAGCATCCACAAGGCATTTTTGGCCACAGGACTGCCGCATACTGGATGTTTTTCCCTTTTCACACCATTCTTTGTAAACCCTAGAAATGGTTGTGCGTGAAAATCCCAGTAACTGAGCAGATTGTGAAATACTCAGACCGGCCCGTCTGGCACCAACAACCATGCCATGCTCAAAATTGCTTAAATCACCTTTCTTTCCCATTCTGACATTCAGTTTGGAGTTAAGGAGATTGTCTTGACCAGGACCACACCCCTAAATGCATTGAAGCAACTGCCATGTGATTGGTTGACTAGATAATTGCATTAATGAGAAATAGAACAGGTGTTCCTAATAATTCTTTAGGTGAGTGTATATATATATATATATATACACACACACAGGTGAAACTCGAAAAATTAGAATATCGCGCAAAGTTAATTTATTTTAGTAATGCAACTTAAAAGGCGAAACTAACATATAAGATAGACTCATTACATGCAAAGCGAGATATTTCAAGCCCTTATTTGTTATAATTTGGATGATTATGGCTTATAGTTTATGAAACCCCAAAGTCACAATTTTGAGGTACCCTTTGCTCAGAGGGTATGGATTAATTAGCTGACTAGAGTGTGACACTTTGAGCTTAGAATACTGAATCTTTTCACAAAATTCAAATTTTAAGCTGCATTAATGCAATTCCTTTTAATTTGCATTACTGAAATAAATGGACTTTTGCACGATATTCAAATTTTTCGAGTTTCACGTGTATATATACACTGCCTGTCCAAAAAATAAGTTGCCACCTGGATTTAACTAAGCAAATTGTTATGAGCCTCCTATTAGATTATTACTGCATGGGCGATTATCTTTCAGCTGGCAACAAGTTATTTAACCCCAAGTGATGCAATGAGTTGCTTCTGATTTCTTAAACAACCATGACGAAAGACACATATCGTGGTCTTGGAAAAGATGTTAGTCTGTTTGAGAAGGGTCAAATCATTGGCATGCATCAAGCAGAGAAAACATCTAAGGAGATTGCAGAAACTACTAAAATTGGGTTAAGAACTGTCCAACGCATTATTAAAAACTGGAAGGATATTGGGGACCCATCGTATTCGAGGAAGAAATGTGGCGGGAAAAAAATCCTGAATGATCGTGATCGGCGATCACTTAAACGTTTGGTGAAATCAAATCAAAGAAAAACAAAAGTAGAACTCAGGGCTATGTTTAATAGTGAAAGTAAGAGCATTTCCACACGCACAATGTGAAGGGAACTCAAGGGATTGGGACTGAACAGCTGTGTAGCCGTAAGTAAACCACTAATCAGTGAGGCAAACCAGAAAAAAAGGCTTTATTTTGCTAGGGAGCATAAAGATTGGACTCTGGAGTAATGGAAGAAGGTCATGTGGTCTGATGAGTCAAGATTTACCCTGTTCCAGACTGATAGGCGCATCAGTGTAAGAAGAGAGGCAGATAAAGTGATGCACCCATCATGCCTAGTGCCTACTGTACAAGCCTGTGGGGGCAGTGCTATGATCTGGGGTTGCTGCAGTTAGTCAGGTCTAGGTTCAGCAACAGTATGTGCTCCAAGAATGAGGTCAGCTGACTACCTGAACATACTGAATGACCAGGTTATTCCATCAATGGCATATTCCAAGATGACAATGCCAGGATTCATCGGGCTCAAATTGTGAAAGAGTGGTTCAGGGAGCATGATACATAGTTTTCACACATGGTTTGGCCACCACAGTATCCAGATCTTAACCCTATTGAGAATCTTTGGGATGTGCTGGAGAAGGCTTTGTGCAGAAGTCAGACTCTACCATCATCAATGCAAGATCTTGGTGAAAAATGAATGCAACACTGGATGGAAATAAATCTTGTGACATTGCAGAAGCTTATCGAAACAATGCCACAGTGAATGCGTGTCGTAATCAAAGCTAAAGGCGGTCCAACAAAATATTTTTGGTGGCGACTTTTTTTTTGGGACGGGCAGTGTATATACAGGGGGGCCATTTATATGGATACACCTTAATAAAATGGGAATGGTTGGTGATATTAACTTCCTGTTTGTGGCACATTAGTATATGTGAGAGGGGAAACTTTTCAAGATGGGTGGTGACCATGGCGGCCATTTTTTAAGTCGGCCATTTTGAATCCAACTTTTGTTTTTCAATAGGAAGAGGGTCATGTGACACATCAAACTTATTGGGAATTTCACAAGAAAAACAATGGTGTGCTTGGTTTTAACGTAACTTTATTCTTTCATGAGTTATTTACAAGTTTCTCTTTGTTTACAGCCATTGACATGTCGCCGAGGTTAACACATGAGGAGCGGATAGAAATTGTGTTGATGTCTGGTGAACGCAGTAACCGGGTCATTGCAGCAGATTTCAATGCACGACACCCTACGAGACCACCCATCTTCCATGCTACAGTTAGCAAACTGCTTGCTAAGTTTCGTGAAACTGGTTCAGTGTTGGATTTGCCAAAATGTGGACGCATGAAATCTGTCTTTAATGAAGAAACATCAGTGGCTGTCCTAGCTTCATTCAGCAAGAGCCCACAGCGTAGCACTCACCGCATGTCACTGGAGAGTGGCATTAGTCGAACATCCCTTCGGCGGATATTAGCTACTCACAAATGGCACCCTTACAAACTCCAGCTACTGCAGCATCTCAACGAGGATGACCCAGATCGGCGCACTGAATTTTCAGAATGGGCAAAACAAAAAATGGAACAGGACCCTCAGTTTACACAGAAGATTTTGTTCAGTGATGAGGCAAACTTTTATGTGAATGGTGAAGTTAACAAACAAAACCACCGTTATTGGTCGGACACTAACCCACATTGGATAGATCCCTCCAAGACTGTTGGAACAAAAAAATTTATGGTATGGTGTGGTATATGGGGTACAAAGATAGTGGGGCCATTCTTTATCAATGGAAACCTCAAGGCCACTGGATATGCGAAATTGCTACATGATGATGTGTTTCCCTCTTTATGCACTGAAGCTGGCATGTTCCCTGAGTTTTTCCAGCAAGATGGTGCACCACCACATTATGGGTGTCAGGTCCGAGCATTCCTAGATGAACAGTTTCCTGGAAAGTGGATTGGTCATCGTGGGCCAGTTGAATGGCCCCCAAAGTCTCCCGATCTGACCCCCTTAGACTTTTATCTTTGGTGTCATCTGAAGGCAATTGTCTATGCTGTGAAGATACGAGATGTGCAGCACCTGAAACTACGGATACTGGAAGCCTGTGCTAGCATTTCTCCTGCGGTGTTGCTATCAGTGTGTAAAGAGTGGGAGAAGAGTGTTGCATTGACAATCCAACACAATGGGCAGCACATTGAACACATATAAGTGGTCAGAAACTTGTAAATAACTTATGAAAGAATAAAGTTAAAACCAAGCACACCATTGTTTTTCTTGTGAAATTCCCAATAAGTTTGATGTGTCACATGACCCTCTTCCTATTGAAAAAACAAAAGTTGGATTCAAAATGGCCGACTTCAAAATGGCCGCCATGGTCACCACCCATCTTGAAAAGTTTCCCCTCTCACATATACTAATGTGCCACAAACAGGAAGTTAATATCACCAACCATTCCCATTTTATTAAGGTGTATCCATATAAATGGCCCACCCTGTAGATAAAATCATACTTCTGATATATATAAATGCATCATATGTGGTAAACTACTACTGATGTTTTTATCCATAATATATTTACATATATTATAATATATTATATATTCTAAATATATAATAATATATTATGACTAAAAACTTATATATATATAAATGTTTCTGCTGGGATTTGAACTCCCAACTTTGTACATTAGAGGTGAGGATGTTAACCACTACACTATAGAGCTACATCTTAACCTGCACAGAAATATAAAATAAGTCTTCTGATGAATAGGAATACATCAGAAACTACTATGAGGTTTTTCTGAAACAGTTTAGCATTCAGCTTTATATCTGAGTGGATAAGGTCCTTGCCTCTTATGTACAATGTTGGGAGTTCAAATCCTTTCAGAAATTAGATTTAAATACACTAGAGTGTCCCCAAGCACTGACTCCATATATGGATATAGTTATATATGGAGTCAAAGCAAGGACTTCTAAGCTGAACTAGAGTCCTGCCACCCTCCCCTCTTCAGAGTAGGGGGTGCCTGGGGTTCTCCCATTGACTTTGTGCTCGGGTGCTTGGTAGAACACGAGCACTTTGGTGCTTGATCAACACTAGTTCTTGTACTTATTTTTTGTTTTCATGGGGATACAACTGTGAACTAGATGATCCTGTATGTTGGAGGCTTTTTTATATACTATTTCAGGTCTCGCTGGGATTAAAGTTCCCAGAATGGGGTCATTTTTCTAAACTGCCCAGTTTTTCTTTAGGGCGTTTTTTGCCTGAAATGGCATTAAATTGCGTGAAACCCAAAATCTTTTTCTTATTTATTTTTTTGTTGCCATCATTCTTTTCTTTCATTTCTTCACTATCTTTTATCTTTTTACTACACTTTCTCAATTCCTCTCTAAAATTACCTTTTTCTTCAAAGCGATCTTGGATTATCAGACTTCTGCTCCCTATAGTCCTTTATGTCCGTACAATTCCGATATATTCTTTTCAGTTGACCCTTCGGAATTTTTTAACCAGGGACTGTGATGGCAACTCTTCACATCAATATAGAGCTGCCAAATTGGGCAGCGCCATCACCTTTGTATAGAAACTGACGGTAAATGTGAATTGAACCCACTTCACACGGAGATCAGCAGCGCCTAATTTTATTTAACTAACTACGGCTAATTACCAGTAATTTTTTATATATTATTTTTGTATATTTTTATATTTATTTCTTTTTTTCCGAATGCCTAAACCATTTCTAGATAACTGCCAGCAGTACTCTGGCAAACTAAGGCTACTTTCACACTAGCGTTCAGAGCGGGTCCGTCTGATGTTTCATCAGACGGATCCGCTCCTATAATGCAGACGTTTGTATCCGTTCAGAACGGATCCGTCTGCATTATAACTTAGAAAAATTTCTAAGTGTGAAAGTAGCCTGAACGGATCCGTCCAGACTTTACATTGAAAGTCAATGGGGGACGGATCCGTTTGAAGATTGAGCCATATTGTGTCATCTTCAAACGGATCCGTCCCCATTGACTTACATTGTAAGTCTGGACGGATCCGCTTGCCTCCGCACGGCCAGGCGGACACCCGAACGCTGCAAGCAGCGTTCAGGTGTCCGCCTGCTGAGCAGAGCGGAGGCTGAACGCTGCCAGACTGATGCATTCTCAGCGGATCCGCCTCCACTCAGAATGCATTAGGGCTGGACGGATGCGTTCGGGGCCGCTTGTGAGCCCCTTCAAACGGAGCTCACGAGCGGACACCCGAACGCAGGTGTGAAAGTAGCCTAACTAAAACTATCTAATTACCAGTAATTTTTATATTTATGGTTTTTAAATTATATATAAAAAAATGTATTATATCATTTCTTCTTTTTTTTATTTTTATAAATGCCTAACTCTAACACTAACCTCAACTATTTCAAGCTACCTGTCTAGCTATAGGGGAGAAAGGGTGGTGGGAGGATGGGGTACCAGGGGAACAGTGTGTGTTTGGGGCACTGTGGGGGTGTTTATTTGCTTGGGGGCACTCTGACTGGAGACCAGGGCAGCGCAGCTCCGATCTCCTGACATGTAACTCAATCACAATGAGGAGATCGGAGCTGCACTGGATGATTCTTGCCTGCCAGCAAGCAGGACGCGCTGCAATTGGTCACTCAGATCTGTCCGTGACACGCGTTAAGATGGCGGTGTCACAGCAAGTATGGTGACACTTTAATTTCATGATTTACTGTACATGTCATGATGCGGTAACTAACACCACATCATGACGTACATAGTACATCATTCGTCACTAAGGAGTTAATACGTTTTTATTGAGATTTTTGTTGAAACAGCATAAAGTATTGTATAAAATGCTAAAATGATAACAGACAAAAGAAAAACAAAACAGCATAATGTCCTTGATTGATGTCCAGTATTCCATAGTATAAAATAAAATAGAATGATATAATACCTGTATATCAAAAGTGGTACATAAGTTACAGTATAGTTTTTTTATGATTCAGTAAGTTTTTATTGCGATTTTTGTTGAAACAGCATAAAATAATGTATACAATTCTAAAATGATAACAGGAAAAAGAAAACTAAAACATAGCATAATGTCCTATACCTATGGGACTATGCTTGGCTGTTTCTGAATTTCAGATGGAGGGTTGTGGTGTGGTGGGTTAGGAGAGCCATCTTTGCCCTGTGTGAAGGAAAGCCTAGTTACACCTTTACAGGGACTGTGTTTGCTGATGGGAAACAGAACAGCAGTACCAAAACAATACCATTCTCATACTAAGCCAAAATATAGCACCCATAACAGTCTAGACTCTAGAGTGTACCTCCCACACTTCCAGTTTTATACAGAGACATATGGAGAGTTTTATTTTTGTTGACTTTTGTGTAAAAAAAGAATGTGGTGTGCTCGATCAGATGCCATATCAAGGACCTAGGGGGTCATTTATCAAACTGGTGTAAAGTAGAACTGGCGTAGTTGCACATAGCAACCAATCAGATTTCCTCTTTCATTTTTCACAGCTCCTTTGGAAAATGAAAGGTGGAATCTGATTGGTTGCTATGGGCAACTGAGCCAGTTCTACTTTACACCAGTTTGATAAATGACCCCCTTACTCTTTACAAAATGCATTAGGGCCACACACCTTAAGATTTTTCTTAAAAATAATTTGATGTGTCAAGGCACCTTACAGAATGCCAAGGTTGAACATGTTTGTGTATCACATATAAGCAGTATTTTTGCAGCAGTAGAAGCAATACACCCGGCCGGCACCCCCATAGAACATGTTCTATTTTTTTCCGGAGCCGCGGACCAGAAGATCGGGGCTGCACTCCGGAAATACAATGTTAACATTTACAGTTGCTTCTAAAATATTTTAAGCTGGAATTATGTTTCAGTAATAATTTTTTCCCTTCTTCCTATTTATCCACCCAAAGACCATAGCCTATTAGAATAATCTGTTAATACACCATATAGAATCAAGTGATCTTTCCATGAAATAAAATTGACAAGCAAGAGAAAGCTGAGAAAAACATGTATTGTGTAGCAGTATATCTCTTCATACGTCGATTGCCCAAGGGACATAGGTGCCAGGCGCATCTCTTGGAATCTACAACAGAGAATTATCATTATTTACTTTTTATTTTTCCATGGCACTGTATATCAAGAGAGTGTTACACATACATAATATAAAAATACAAATATGATAAACATGAATCTATTAACAAACTGGTACAGAGGACAGGAGGACCCTGCCCACAATCTACAAGGGAAGGGGTAGGACACAGTAGATAAGGGTAAAAGTTGCTCATCTGGTTGTAGGGTGGCAGCATGCTCATTGCAGGTGGTAAGCTTTCCTGAGGTGGATTTTCAGGTTAGTGGTGAAGGTTTAGATGTTGGGGGAAAGTCTGATGTACTGGTGTAGTGAGTTCCAGAGTGTGGGGGATGCACATGAGAAATCTTGTAGTTGATTGTGTGAAGAACAGATGAGAGGAGAACAGAGGAGGAGGTTTTGTGTGAGGATAGGAGATTACTCGTGGGGATGTATCAAGAAATCAGGTCAGAGATGTAAGGAGGGGGAAAGTTGTGGCTGGTCTTATATGTAGTTGTTAGTATTTTAAACTGAATTCGCTGGGCAATGGGAAGCCAGTAAAGGGATAGGCAGAGGGGGAGTGACAGAGGAGAGGTGGATTAACTGGGCAGAAGAGTTTAGGAAAAATTGGAGGGGTACGAGAGTGGTAGATGGGAGACCACACAGGACGATGTTGCAGTAGTCCAGGCGGGAGATTACAAAGGCATGCACTCAGGGGCGTAGCTAGAAATGCATGGGCCCCATAGCAAAAACATTTTATGGCCCCCCCCCCCCCCCATAACAGTGTCCCTGACAGTGACTGACCCCCAACAGGGGGTGGAGGCCGGCAACTATTGTAAGACGGACCCCGCGTTCCTTATGTAAGTGAGCTTGAAGGGAACCTGTCACCAAAAAATCGCTTATTAAGCTGTTAATAGTACCTTATAGTGCTGCATAGTAGTTTCCTAATGCACTTTTTCTTCGTTTAGCCGCATTTAGCCTCCTTGAGAAATCAATGTTTTATTCAGTCGCTGCCCCCTGCTTCAAGTCAGGTTTGAAGTCAAGGGGGCAGCGGCCTAGGCGTCTCCAATCCTGCTCTCCCCGCCTCCCGTCGCCTTTATTGACACGCCGGATCTTAGTGCCGGGACCGCGCTCCCAGCCCGCATGCGCCCGCCAGCCGGCTTCAGTTTCGCTACTGCGCATGCGCCCGCCAGCCTTACATACTAGCGCAGTTACAGAAGATGCCGGGCGCATGCCCAGTAGCGAAACTGAAGCCGGCTGAGTGTACGAGCCGGAGCCGGGATCGCGCTACAGGCTACAGCAGCCCTTTACTGCGCATGCGGACTGGGAGCGCGGTCCCGGCACTGAGATCCGGCGTGTCAATAAAGGCACGGGGAGAGCAGGATTGGAGACACCTAGGCCGCTGCCCCCTTGACTTCAAACCTGACTTGAAGCAGGGGGCAGTGGCTGAATAAAACATTGATTTCTCAAGGAGGCTAAATGCGGCTAAACGAAGAAAAAGTGCATTAGGAAACTACTATGCAGCACTATAAGGTACTACATACTAGTACATACTTTGCACAAGTTTATTATTTACAACTTAAAGGGAACCTGTCACCAAAATCGCTTATTAAGCTGTTAATAGTATTCTTTGGTGACAGGTTCCCTTTAAGTTGTAAATAATAAACTTGTGCAAAGTATGTACTAGTATGTATACTACTATCTAATAATCCTTATCTATCACTTGACACTTGCCCAGTAACCACTTCAGCCACAGAGACAGATTCCCACAGAATTCAGAGTCCCAGACTCCCACTGTCCCACTCACTCCATGATCCCATCCCATTCCATTCCCATCCCATCATCAAGCTGGGCCCTGGGCTGGGCTCTGCTCTGCGCTGCCGCTGCCTGCCACTCAGAGTAGAGACTAGTCAAAACTCACCTCGCCGCCAGCCACCGCACGTCCGCACTGCCGCCTGCTTCTGAGTGTCTGACTGGGGAGCCGGGAGATGCACGGAAACCACGCCTCCGGCTCCTCCTCACTCAGTCAGACCTCACTCAATGTTGCGGCCGCCCCCTCTGACACGTGAGCTGCCAACGGCCTGCGCTGCGCCGTGCGCACTGCCCCCGGGGCCGGGCCCTATTAGATCACAACTTAGTGGCCTGGATTTTGAATAGGAGGCGGTGGGGGGGCCTGTGAGACTGGAGAAAGCGTTGTTCTATTAACTCTAATGGATAGGTCAGGTAGGGGGGCTGAGTGACAAGGAGGAAAGATGATGAATTCAGTTTCCTCCATGTTGAGTTTTAAGAAGCGGGAGGAGAACAATGAAGATAAAGCTGACAGACACACTGGGATTCTAGATAGCAGGGAGGTGGCATCTGGGACAGAGCGGTAGATCCGAGTCTCATCAGCATAGAGGTGGTATTTGAAGCCATGGGATCCAATGAGCTGTGAGATAAAACATTCTAAACAATGAAAAGACAATATTATTAATATTATAGCTAGTTGGAGTTCACAAGCTGTATGAAATTGAAACTATGGATGGACTTATCTAGGACTAAGAACATATTCTTGAGAGTCATGCAACATTTTTTTAATGTAGGTCTATGGTGTTGCAATGTAACTGCGACAGTCGGAAGAAATCCAGACATGCTGGATTTTGTGTTGCATGTTGCACACAACCTTCACTCCATTGAATTCAATATAAGTCGCATGAGACAGCCATATCACAGCTGTAAAATAGTCCCGCAGCAGCAGTTTGCTGACAAGCTGCACATATTTTTGTACATTTCTACGACTTGCTGTCACGCAACACGTGTCGCCCTAGCCTACGTTTCCACTGACCCCCTCATCTATTATATTACAAGGATCACATATCTGATCTGTGTACTACACTGGCCATACACTTTAGATAGCTGTCAGCCAACAGCCATCTTCCCCCCAACCTCCCATGAGAAACATGTGTAGTGTCCCACTACGTAAAGGTGGGCACTACTCAAGGGTCAATTGCGTCATGTTGTTCTCCACCTCCTGTGGAACATGGTCATGGTATTTTGTATTGCATTATAATGTGTATTTTCATGTTATTTCCTGTGTACCAGGCCTGTTAGGGGTGTAGTTTCTCCTCCCAAGCTGTAGAGGGAGCTAAGGAACCTCCTAGTATATATAGTCAGGTCTAGTCCAGGGAAAGGGTGTGTGGTCAGAAGCCAAGATTCACTTCAGCCAGGCAGGAGATGAGGTCAAGCTTCTAACATGCAGCTAGATAACCTAGGATTCTAACCTGCTTCCAGGAGAAGAAGTTTCCTCCTGAAGTTATCCTGCATCAAGCAAAGTACAGAGCAGTGCTAATTGTATCCAGCCAAGTAGAAAGCTGAAAGGCAGAAGTTTATTTACAGCAAGTGGATTTATACCAGAGGAAGGTTTCCCTACCCAAGGATAAAGCCAGCTATTAGGCATTTGGGCCTTGGAGAAAGTCAGACAGGATTTGTCACGGCCAGTGGTATGTTTTGTGACACTTTCCTTCACTTGGTTGCCCGTGGCAACGTGTGGTGTTGTGTGCATGTGGTGGCAGTGTCTCAGCCTTATGGCTGATCCCCAGGACATGATTGCCACGCATGCCGTTGCCCGCGGCAACAGGTGAAGTGTGTTTGTTTATGTGTGTATTCCCCTTTAAGTGTCCGTCTTCCCTTGCCTGGTGTTGGAAGGGTTAAATCCCTTCTGTGTGTGAACACTGGGTGTGTCTCTGTGGCTACTTGGGCCTATAAAGCCTTAGTGGATATCACTTGTCTGAGGGGTACTTCAGCCATGGTTAGCTGGAGCAGCCTCCTGTGTATTCCATCTGCCAGTGGGGGCCACCCTTGTGGTCATAGGTTTATGTATGGTGTTTAGAAGATGTTTGTTTGGTCTTTATTTATTGCAGAATATGGTTTCCTGGGTTCCCGTGTGATGTCTGTGTGTGCGGTGTCCTTTGTGTTGTTTGTGGACAGCAGCACTTGCACGTGGGTTCCAGGTTGTGTGTCTGTGGCAGGTAAGTGTGGTACTAGTCTCACTTACCTGCCATTGCCATATGTCTGTTTATGTTCCCTTTTCTTTATAGCTTGGCCATTTTAGACTCCAGTTACTCTGTGTCCAGGAAGAACGGGCTGTCTACCCAGCTCCTAGTACAGGGATCGACGGAGGGTCAGAAGGGATCCAAGGTTCCTGAGCATGAGCCCTCCTACCTTCAAGGGCGGCTCATGCAGCTAGGAGTCAGGGTCAGATTAGGGAAGCTCTAGGAGGTGACCTGCTCCCTAATTCTGTAGTACTGGTCAAGTAGCGACCTTACATCTCCTAATACCGCACGGCTGAGGGTTTTCCCCATCCTAGGCCGTGACAGGATTCTGCAGAAAGTACAGCCTGATCTGTGAGTTTATTCCCTCAGCCTGATTCTGTGAGTTATCTTGCTAGGATTCTACCTGCCATTTATGTGAAGCCTGCCTGTTACCAAATCTACTTCATATGGAACTGTTTGAAGCCTGTATATAGTGGAACTGTTCAGTAAAGAGGAGTTCTAGTTCACCATAATCGTGTGTACCTCAATTATTCCTCTAACAAATCGGTGTGCCACTGTTACCGGCACTGGCGTCACAAACTGTAAGGGATCTTGCCACAGGCACGCTAAACTTCCAACACCAAGGGCACCTCACCTACCACCCGGCCTGGTCCCTACATTCAGAGAGTGCCCCAGAGGATTTATGTGCCAGCCTCTTCATCACTGCTGTACGCCTGCCCAGGGTCTTCTACAAACTGTGAGTACTAAGAGCAACCCTTGGTCTGCCTATTAACCCGTGACCTCACATTCGCTCCCCCTGAAGGACTGGCGTACTGCACATGCTCTGTTTAGCCAAATGTGCATGTTCTGAATAGGGAAAAGGGAGTAAACCGCTGCCATCTCCAGTGACACTGGCCATGTTAAAATCCAACATGCCCGATCCTTCTTTTCCCTGACATCGGCCCTCAGGGGAGAGCTGAGACACCCCCATGCACATTAAATGGTTGGTGAAATTGGCAGGTTTGGTCAGTATTCATCTAAGCTGTATGGCCACTAGAAGACGTACCATATTGGTGAACCGATCTCCACAAGCCATTCTTATCTTCTCTGGGGTAGCTGGACTGTTCAAAGTGAAGAGCTCTGACAGCCCTCTCTCTTTTCGAGCGTATGCTATAGCATCTTTTATAGCAAAATATATAGATGAACCCAAGAACAATGATGGTTCTCCAATACCCTGTGGAATACAACACAACATTCAGTACATCATTCAGACAAACACAATTAATAAAATACCGAAATATACATACATACTGGTTTAATGCCGCTAACAACAGTGACTAAGGCCATAATGTAATGATAAATACAGTTACTTAGGAATCCTTACAACCCTGAATTGCAACAGGATCCTAAAATTGAGTAGTCCCAGTTCTCCTTTAGAAAATATAAAAAAAAATACACGTGGATCCACGCAACATGCACTCGTTAAATGCACTAACTGCCTGCCCCCCGATGAAGCAAGGCGAAACCTGCGTCTGGCAAGGGCAATGTGTTTTATGTGGAAAAACAAGCAATTAATCCTGTAGCGCAATAAAGTGTTTTGATTTTTAATCGATACGGTGAACACTATGCATATATGCTTTTTCAAGGTACTGGCATTGGAACAGTGAGCGGCCCGTAGATTGGTAGATACCAACACAGAGTACTGATACCACATGGTGCCGGCATACGAGCAGTGAATGGTCCGTGGGCTGTGAGATACAACAAGCTGGTTCATGTAACGAGTGCTGGAACAACTTGCATGGTGCATGGATCCACATGTGTGTTTTTATAATGTAATGATAGAAAAATAAAAAATCAGCCAGCAAGAAGTTGTGCAGCCAAAATGTGTGCTTCAAAACCCCATCTTTCAAACCTCAGCTACTGCCAGAGTCAATACCCTAAGTGTACGGCCACATGGTCAGGTTTCCTGATGCAGTTTTGGAAGCCAAAACCAGGAGTGAATTAAAAAAAGAGCAGAAGTTGGATCATTTCTGATTTTGGCTTCCAGAACTGCGTGCAGAAACGTGACCATGTGGCTGTACCCTAAGGAAAAGCTAGATCTCAGCGAGTCAATGCTGCTGTATCTGTAAGCTGCAGTAGACAACACTAATGAGCTATATTACATGGGCCTCTTCCACACAAGCAGATTAAAATCTGTATGCATTCCGGAACATGCACGAATTCCAGACGATATACAATCAAGATTGCCATCAATATTGTAATTCATCTGTATTTTTGAATCTCTCACAAACTATAATTAGTGTAATTGGAAGCAAAAATGCTAAATCTAGGACATGCTGCATATTTAAAATACTTACGGAAATAATACGCCCTGGTGAATAGCCCTGTGCATTAACAGCGGATTCCAGTACACAAAATATGCCCCATATATACGGATTGCAAATATGCTCGTGTGAAAGAGGCCAAAGTTAAAGTGAAACACTTACAGTAGGCCCCTTTCACACGGGCGAGTATTCCGCGCGGATGCGATGCGTGAGGTGAACGCATTGCACCCGCAGTGAATACCGACCCATTCATTTCTATGGGGCTGTTCACATGAGCGGTGATTTTCACGCATCACTTGTGCGTTGCGTGAAAATCGCAGCATGCTCTATATTCGTTTTTCACGCAACGCAGGCCCCATAGAAGTGAATGGGGTTGCGTGAAAATTGCAAGCATCTGCAAGCAAGTGCGGATGCGGTGCGATTTTCACGCATGGTTGCTAGGTGACAGTCTATTCACTGTATTATTTTCCCTTATAACATGGTTATAAGGAAAAATAATAGCATTCTGAATACAAAATGCTTAGTAGGTGATCAATTGAGGGTTAAAAAAAATAAAAAAATTAACTCACCTTCTCCTCTTGTTCGCGTAGTTCCCGGTCTCTTCTTTACTTCTCAAAAGATGAACTATCGGCTAGGACCTGTGGTGACGTCAGATCACATGCTCCAATCACATGGTCCATCACCACGGTGATGTACCATGTGATTGGAGCATGTGATCTGACGTCACCAAAGGTCCTTTAGCCCACAGCTCATCATTAAAGAAGTAAAGAAGAGACCGGGAACTACGCGAACAAGAGGAGAAGGTGAGTTAATTTTATTTTATTTTTTTAACCCTTAATTGATCACCTACTATGCATTCTGTATTCAGAATGCTATTATTTTCCCTTATAACCATGTTATAAGGGAAAATAATAAAATCTACACAACACCTAACCCAAGCCCGAACTTCTGTGAAGAAGTTCGGGTTTGGGTACCAAACATGCGTGATTTTTCTCACGCGAGTGCAAAACGCATTACAATGTTTTGCACTCGCGCGGAAAAATCGCGGGTGTTCCCGCAAGGCACCCGCACATTTTCCCGCAACGCCCGTGTGAAAGAGGCCTTAGGCCTCCTGCACACGACCGTTTTTTCTTGGTTTTCTTTTCATTTACAGGCCGTTTTTTGCGTTCTGTATACGGTCCTTATACGGAACCATTAATTTCAATGGTTCCGCAAAAAAAATGGAATGTACTCCGTATGCATTCCGTTTCCGTTTTTCCGTTCCGTTGAAAGATGGAACATGTCCTATTATTGCCCGCAAATCACGTTCCGTGGCTCCATTCAAGTCAATGGGTCCGCAAAATAAACGGAACACATATGGAATGTACTCCGTAGGTCTTCCGTTCCGTTCCGTCTTTGCGGAAATATTGAAAATGTTATGCCCAGCCCAATTTTTTCTATGTAATTATTGTATACTGTATATGCCATACGGAAAAACGGAACGGAAAATTGGAAACGGAAACAAAAATTGGAACAACGGATCTGTGAAAAACGGACCGCAAAACACTGAAAAAGCCATGCGGTCGTGTGCAGGAGGCCTTAGTGACACGTCAGAACTTAGTTTTGATTAGTGGGGGTCTGAGTGCTTAGACCCTCCCTGACCACTGAAGAAAAGGGGCAGAATGAGGCAAAGTTAGGCTACTTTCACATTAGCGTTCTTTGCGGATCCGTCATGGATCTGCAAAAACGCTGCGATTATAATAATACAACCGCGTGCATCCGTCATGAACGGATCTGGTTGTATTATGTCTTCTATAGCCATGATGGATCCGTCATGAACACCGTTGAAAGTCAATGGGGGACTGATCTCAATTGTGGAATTGAAAACACTAGTGTGAAAGTAGCCTTAGAAGTGTAAGGAGTAATTGGGGGAAATTACTGCCATTTCATTTAAACCCCAACATGTTACAGTAAGGCTCCTTTCACACGGGCGAGTATTCCACGCGGGTGCAATGCGTGAGGTGAACGCATTGCACCCACACTGAATCCTGACCCATTAATTTCTATGGGGCTGTGCACACGAGCGGTGATTTTCACGCATCACTTGTGCGTTGTGTGAAAATCGCAGCATGCTCTATATTCTGCGTTTTGCACGCAACGCAGGCCCCATAGAAGTGAATAGGGCTGCGTGAAAATCGCAAGCAAGTGCGGATGCGGTGCGATTTTCACGCACGGTTGCTAGGAGACGATCGGGATGGAGACCCGATCATTATTATTTTTCCTTATAACATGGTTATAAGGGAAAATAATAGCATTCTGAATACAGAATGCATAGTACAAGGGGTTAAAAAAAAAAAAATATATTATTTAACTCACCTTAATCCACTTGATCGCGCAGCCCGGCATCTCTTCTGTCTTCTTCTTTGCTGTGTGCAGGAAAAGGACCTGTGGTGACGTCACTCCGGTCATCACATGGTCCATCACCATGGTAAAAGATCATGTGACGGACCATGTGATGACCGGAGTGACGTCACCACAGGTCCTTTTCCTGCACACAGCAAAGAAGAAGAAGACAGAAGAGAAGTCAGGCTGCGCGATCAAGTGGATTAAGGTGAGTTAAATTTTTTTTTAATTTTTTTTAACCCCTCCAGCGCTATTGTACTATGCATTCTGTATTCAGAATGCTATTATTTTCCCTTATAACCATGTTATAAGGGAAAATAATACAATCTACAGAACACCGATCCCAAGCCCGAACTTCTGTGAAGAAGTTGGGGTTTGGGTACCAAACATGCAGATTTTTTCTCACGCGCGTGCAAAACGCATTACAATGTTTTGCACTCGCGCAGAAAAATGCATGTTCCCGCAACGCACCCGCACCTTTTCCAGCAACGCCCGTGTGAAAGAGGCCTAAGGGTCCATTCACACGTCCGCAATTTCGTTCCGCATTTTGTGGAACGGAACTGCGGACCCATTCATTTCTATGGGGCAGCAGGATGTGCTGCCCGGATACGGAATTGCGGACCCGCTCTTCCGGGTCCACAATTCCGTTCCCGAAAAAAATAGAACATGTCCTATTCTTGTCCGCAATTGCGGACAAGAATAGGCATATTCTATTAGTGCCGGCAATGTGCGTTCCAAAAAATGCGGAACACACATTGCCGCTGTCCGTGTTTTGTGGATCCGCAAAACACACACGGATGTGTGAATGGACCCTAAGATGTACCAAATTTACTAAGAAGTACATGGTTCTTAATGAATTTGTTGCATGCTTTGCCTGTCTATGCGCCAGAAAAGAAATCTATGGCTGCTATGAACAGGCATAGATTTGCAGTATATGTTATACCAATTTCTGATGTAAATTATAGTAAACCTTTCTGTCAGATAATCCACCCTCTGCTGCTAAACCCCACCCACTTCTCTTGTTATTTTTAAAAAGGTGATACAGCAAAATATAATATTTTGTGCAAAAACGGCTTATAACAAAATTGCTGACTTTTCTACGACTGAAAACTGCCATATGGAGAGGTAAATTCCTCCCATAGACTTCCTACGAGCCTGTACACTGCTCTGCCCTGAGCAGAGAAAACCACACCGTAGAGGCAGTGTGCCCCCTCATTTCGGCAGCTGGTGGGAGTCTCAGCAGTGACCCAGTAGATCAATGTCAAGGGTTAATTACTGAAAGGGTTAAAGTATCACTATGTAATCCCAAATGTTGGTCTACAGGCAGCAAATAGTTAACATTTGGCAGCTCTTTAGCATGATTGCTGTGGAGTATTATTTTATTATTACTTAGAGGAACACCTTAAAGGTACTGTTGGTCTGTAACATTGGTGGTCTATCAGCAAGATATGCAATCATTGAGGGTATGACTTGTCCTGTTATCCCCACAATCAACAAAAAAAAGTCTGAACCATTTGCTGAAGCATCAAACCTCACTCACTGCAGCTCAGAATAGTTCTCTTGGACACAGTTGGGCAGCAGCACCAGGAACAGACACATCAACAAGATAAAGACATGAAGGCATATTGTGTACCTTAGAAGAGTATATGGCACGAGGGTTTGGAACATTAGTGAGCAAGGAAACGTAGAACTGTTCTGGGACGTCACAAACAGATGGAATCTTATACTGAGCTGGACCTCGACTGTACAGTATGCCTTGAGGAGAGAACTTAAGTTCTTCAATTGTGAAAAGTCCAAGACCTTGAACAAAAGCACCTTCAATCTGAAAATATAAAGCACCACAAAAGCATACACCTTAGTGCAAAATAACTATGAAAATTCTATCATTATGGTGATAGATGCCACAATAAGGCTGTGTTCCGATTGGAGTTTTGGCTTGGGCCCCATTCCCCCAACTGACTCTTAATAGGTCTTTCAGGTTTCACATTTTAGTGACCATCATGTGAACACAGCCTGAATACCAGTCCGTATTAAGTACTCTTAGCAATTGATCTGTTGAACATAAAGCCATTTATTTTAACCATACCTGTCCTATGTCCACAGCTGGGTTAATACTGCATCCAACATCCATAACCATATCTGTGCGGAGATTCTAGTAAAAGAACAAATAAATACCAAATCTTATGAAACAAGATACAGGATTCCCTATAATGACAATGCCAGAATGACTGCTATGAAAGTCATAAAACTGAGTTTATGTTGGCAAACTACATAAAGGCTTTTAACCATTATTTTCTTATGCATTGAGACATAGTAGGTGTGTGATCTGCTGATGGAAGAGTTTATATAAAATCTTCACTTCACTATTAAAGGGGTTGTCTCACTTCAGAAAGTGGCATTTATCATGAAGACAAAGTGTAAGATCCTCACCTGTCTCGCACTCCGGTGTGACCAAAAAGGGTCCTTGTGGAGCGGCGGGACAGGTTACGCGTGTCTCCACTGATACACCAAATCTGACCCCTTTGCGAACCGATTTGGGGATGCATTCGTGTGTGCGTCGGAGGGGAAGACCACCGGGTTCTCGGGGACAGGTTGGTCGGGCTAGTGGCAGTACGTTGCGGCCGGGCTTGTCTCCAGTACCTCTTGTGGATTCCACTTCGGTGTCCATATCGATGCGTACGCGTACTCTTGCTGAGCCTGTCGTGCGTCTGCGTGTACGCTCGGGAACGGGTTCGCAAGGGGATGCGCGGTCGCGTTTACGCGCTTATTATGCGCTTATTATGCGCTTCGCCGACCAGTGAGGGGAATAGCACAAATTTGTGGACACAAATTCAAAGTAGGTTAGGGGGCTGGTATTGGTCTAATTGCCAATGACCGGCCAAAGCTTTGTACCCAGGTGTAGGGCAGTTTATGACCCATGGGGAGTGGATGCTTGGCGCCCTGGGATTTGTTAGCAGACACATAAAAGGTGGCCTCCCCGGTAGAGTTGAGCGGACACCTGGATGTTTGGGTTTGACGAGTTTGGCCGAACTTGAAAAAAAAGTTCGGGTTCGGGACACGAACTTGACCCCGAACCCCATTGAAGTCAATGGGGACCAGAACTTTTGGGCACTAAAATGGCTCTAAAATAGTCCTGGAAAGGGCTAGAGGGCTGCAAATGGCATCAAAATGTGCTTAAGATGCCTTTTGCAGCCCTCTAGCCCTTTCCAGGACTATTTTAGAGCCATTTTTGTGCCCAAAACTGTTCTGCAAACAAATGTGGATAGGGAAATGACTTAAAATAACATAAAATACAGAAAAATTAAAAATAACAATCTGGATCTTGGAGTAGGAGGTTGAGGAGGCGGTGGATGGGTGGATGTGGCGGTGTAGGTTGACGTGGCGGTGTAGGTGGAAGCGGCTGTGAAGGAGGAATAGGTAGCCAACACTGATTTGTGTTAGTTTTTATTTTTAAATTGGGGTATCCCCCAAAATATTGGGACATATAACAAAATAAAACAAAGAATAAGTGCACTTGAGTACAAGAATGGATAGTTGAGGCTGGTATAAATGTCTATTCTGCACAAGGTACGGACAAGTCCTGTGGGATCCATGCCTGGTTAATTTTAATAAATGTAAGTTGTCCACATTGGCTGCGGCCTGTGATAAGGCTCTCTGCCGTGCTAAACACACGTTCACACTATACACTGGCTGCAGGGCAGGTCAGCACCTCCAAGGCAGACAAAGCTTTTCCACATTTTGGCCATGCTAACCCTGCCTTCTCAGGTGCTGGTGGTTCCCCAGCTGCGTTGGCAATAGGGTTGCCACTAGGGATCGACCGATTATCGGTTTGGCCGATATTATCGGCCGATATTGAGGATTTTGAACGTTATCGGTATCGGCATCAATTTTGCCGATATACCGATAACGTATGGGGAACACAGAACGCGCTGCTCTCAGCGCTCTCTGTGTTCCCTCCGCAGCACAGGGGAGAAGGAAGCAGTGTCTCCTCCCCCTGTGCTGCTGCTGCCGCTGCCGCCAATGAGGGGATAGAACATAAGAGGAGGGGAGGGGCTGTGGCCGCTGCGCCACCAATGAAGATAAGCCTTTCATTCATTCATATATACAGGAGGCGGGAGCTGGCTGCAGAATCACATAGCCGGCTCCCGACCTCTATGAGCAATAGCTGCGGTCCGCGGTAGTTAACTCCTCAGGTGCCGCGGATCGCAGCTACCGCTGATAGAGGTCGGGAGCCGGCTATGTGATTCTGCAGCCAGCTCCCGCCTCCTGTATATGAATGATCGATAGACTTATCTTCATTGGTGGCGCAGTGCGCCCCCCCAAGCCCCCCAGTATTAATCATTGGTGGCGCAGTGCGCCCCCCACCCCCATCCCAATCCCGGCCAATAGTAAAAACATTGGTGGCGCAGTGCGCCCCCCCCCCCCCCCCCAGTATTAATCATTGGTGGCAGTGGCCACAGGATCCCCTCTCCCCTGCTCCTCCGATCGGAGCCCCAGCTGCGTAAGCCTGGGGCTCCGATCGGTTACCTTGGCAGCCAGGACGCTATTGAAGCCCTGGCTGCCATGTTCAGCTCCATGCTGCTGTGTGCACTATGCACAGAGCAGCAGGCACAGTGTGAGATCCTATTCACCCTGATAGAGATCTATCAGGGTGAATAGGACAAAGGTTCTAGTCCCTAAGGGGGTTAAAAGTTAGTAAAAAAAAAACACAAAAATATTAAGTATAAATGAAAAAGATTTATAAAAAAAAAATACACATTAACAATAAACAAAAAAAATACACATTAACAATAAACATATTAATTTTCAGCAGATTTGTGTAGGAATTTTTTTTTTTCCTCAAAAATGAAAATTCCCAGAATATCGGTATAAATTATCGGCTATCGGCCTGAAAGTTCACAAATTATCGGTATCGGTATCGGCCCTAAAAAATCAATATCGGTCGATCCCTAGTTGCCACCTTTTCTTCAAGCCAAACCCGAACAGAAGGGAGGGAGGGCCCCCTTCCAGGCTCCACCCATGTCCCGCCTCCAGCCACGCCCATGTCCACCCCTGGTCGCTGTCACACTGCGATCGTTACTCCCCTGAAGAGGCTTATTAGCATATTATAAGTCTTTATTTTAAGAGAACGGCGGCAGCGAGTTATAAAACACACTGTTATGTACTGCTGACATCAGCCCATCGCTAATGTCAGTCAGCTACATAACGTAAAGTTTTTTCTGATGATTGACAGATTCAGAAACCTGTTTAAAGGGTTTCTACAACCAGAAATACTGTTATGTAACAGTAACCACTGAGGAAGGGGTCTCTTCACCCCGAAACGCGTTTGGTATGTGTCACGGAACCATGAACCAGACGTACAACAAGAGATAAGTGAAAATAGAAGGCTTTATTGAAAATAAAGCTGTAAAGCAAAAGTCCAAACGGATGGTGAAACCGAGCAGAGTCTTTGCGAAGCCAGAGGTCAGGAACCAGAAGGGTAGTCAGACGAAGCCAGGATCAGGAACCAGCAGGGTAGTCAGACGAAGCCAGGATCAGGAACCAGCAGGGTAGTCAGACGAAGGCAGGATCAGGAACCAGCAGGGTAGTCAGACGAAGCCAGGATCAGGAACCAGCAGGGTAGTCAGACGAAGCCAGGATCAGGAACCAGAAGCAGCAGCAGTCTTAGAAGCATGTGAACACAAGAGGACCAAGCAAGGAACTAAAGCCACAGACCTCCTATATATATGAGCTAGGCATCCAGCTCCTCCCAGGGGAAGGAGGAGCCGCAGGGTGGAAGGCTACAAGAAACCCAGGACCCAAGATGGCCGCCAGCACATGTCAAACGAAGGAGAGCAGCAAGCAGGTAAGACCATGACAGTACCTCCCCCTCAAGGGCCCCTCCTCCGCGGAGCACAAAACGGTTTCTGAGGGAAGCGTGCGTGGAAGGCTCGGAGCAAGGCAGGAGCATGGACATCTGCGGAGGGAACCCAGGAACGCTCCTCTGGACCATAACCACGCCAATGGACCAAAAACTGCAACCGACCGCGGACCAGGCGTGAGTCCAGGATATTGCTCACCTCATATTCCTCACGATTGCCCACTTGGACCGGACGAGGCCGAGGAACCGAGGAAGTGAAACGATTACACACCAGTGGCTTCAACAGGGAGACATGAAACACGTTGGAGATCCGCATGCCAGGAGGAAGCGCAAGGGCATAGGCTACCGGGTTTACCCTGCGAAGCACTCGGAAGGGACCAACAAAGCGAGGCGCCAGCTTGGGAGTGGGCACTCGAAGGTTGAGGTTGCGGGTGGACAACCATACACGGTCTCCGACCTGGTAGGAAGGAGCAGGCGCACGTCTGCGATCAGCCTGGAATCTCTGGCGCTGCGCAGAGACCTCAAGGGACTTCTGGATCTGTACCCAAGAAGCACGTAGGACGGAAAGGTGATCCTCCACAGCCGGAATATCCTGGGGAGAGAATACCTCCGGTAACACGGCAGGTTGGAACCCATAATTGGCCATGAAGGGAGACGTCCCAGAGGAAGAGTTCACCGCCGTGTTCCTGGCAAACTCAGCCCAAGGCAGGAGGTCAACCCAATTGTCTTGGTGATCGGAGACATAGCAACGAAGGAATTGCTCCAAGGCCTGATTGGATCGTTCTGCGGCCCCATTGGACTGAGGGTGGTAGGCCGAGGAGAAGGAGAGATGAATCCCCAACTGGGAGCAAAAGGCGCGCCAGAACCTGGACACAAACTGACTCCCCCGATCCGACACAATCTCCTTAGGCAAACCGTGCAACCGGAAGACCTCCCTGGCAAAAATCGTGGCCAACTCTTGTGCAGAGGGTAACTTGTTGAGAGGAACACAGTGGCACATTTTGGAAAACCGATCCACAATCATGAGAATGACCGTATGGCCTCGGGATGCAGGGAGGTCCACAATGAAATCCATCCCCAGGTGTGACCATGGGCGCTCCCCGGTGGCTATGGGTTGCAGAAGGCCCAACGGAAGGTGCCGAGGGGACTTACTCTGGGCACAAACGGAGCATGCCGCTACATATGCGGCGATGTCGGAACGTAGGGAAGGCCACCAGAACAGACGTGAAACAGCCCAGGACAGCTGATTCTTTCCAGGATGCCCCGCGGTCTTGGAGTTATGGTAGGTTCGCAACAACCGAGTGCGCAACTCCTCAGGCACAAAACATCTGCCGTTGGGTCTCCCAGAGGGAGCACCAGATTGAGCCGCCAAAATCTGCTCACCCAGGGGAGAGGTCAGGCTGGTGCGAATGGCGGCCAGGATCTGATTCGGAGGTATGACCGAAGTCGGAATCGACTCCTCCCTGGACAGCTCGGAGTACTGCCGTGATAAGGCATCCGCCCTGATGTTCTTGGAACCGGGTAGGTAGGAGACCACGTAATTAAAACGTGACAAGAACAGAGCCCATCTGGCCTGACGTGGTGTCAATCTCTTGGCCTCAGAAAGGTAGGTCAGATTCTTGTGGTCCGTCAGGATGAGAACCGGAACCACCGAACCCTCGAGCAA
Source organism: Bufo bufo (assembly GCF_905171765.1). Taxonomy (NCBI): domain Eukaryota; kingdom Metazoa; phylum Chordata; class Amphibia; order Anura; family Bufonidae; genus Bufo; species Bufo bufo. The sequence goes on along the minus strand of NC_053395.1, from coordinate 142,838,161 downwards.
GTGCCTCCATTCTTTAAGGGCCTGCACGATGGCCAATAACTCCCTGTCACCAATCTGATAGTTGCACTCCGCGGAAGACAGTTTCCGGGAGTAAAACCCACAAGGAAGCAGAGGACCCTCTGGTGTTCTACGCTGAGACAGAAGGGCGCCTACTCCCGTCTCAGACGCGTCCACCTCGAGGACAAAGGGCAACCCATAGTTGGGATGCGACAGAATCGGAGCCGACACAAAGGCGGACTTTAGGGCCTCAAAAGCTCGGATGGCCTCGAGCGGCCAGACCTGGGAATTACTGCCCTTCCTGGTCAGATCCGTGAGAGGCTTGGCCAGCATGGAAAAGTCCCTGATGAACTTCCGATAATAATTGGCGAAGCCCAAAAAGCGCTGCAGGGAACGAAGACCACTGGGCTGGGGCCACTGTAAGACAGCCGAAACCTTCTCAGGATCCATGGAAAACCCCTCAGCGGAAATGATGTAACCTAAGAAGGTTACCTGGGATCGGTGAAATTCGCATTTCTCAAGCTTACCGAACAGCTTGTTCTCTCGTAACCGTTGCAACACTCGTCTGACATCCAGAATGTGGGCCTCCATGGATTCAGAATATACCAAGATGTCATCCAAATAGACTACCACACACTGCTGCAACAGGTCACGGAAAACATCGTTGATGAATTCCTGAAAGACTGCGGGCGCATTGCACAACCCAAAGGGCATAACCAAGGATTCGTAATGACCGGTCCTGGTGTTAAACGCGGTCTTCCACTCATCGCCCGCCTTGATCCTTACCAGGTTATATGCCGCCCTCAGGTCGAGTTTGGTAAAGACCGTGGCCCCTTTAAGGCGATCGAACAGCTCGGAAATCAAGGGTATCGGGTAAGCGTTCTTGATCGTGATGCGATTGAGACCCCTGTAATCGATGCAAGGCCTCAACTCACCGCCCTTCTTTTTCACAAAGAAAAATCCAGCCCCTGCCGGGGACGAAGATTTGCGAATGTGTCCGCGTGAAAGCGCCTCCCTCACGTACTCCTCCATGGCCTCATTCTCCGCTACCGACAGTGGATAGACTTTGCCACGAGGAGGAACGGCACCAGATTGTAACTCTATGGCACAATCGTATGGGCGGTGCGGAGGTAGGGCAACCGCGCGCACCTTATCGAATACATCCCGGTACTCCTCGTATTCAGGAGGCAACAGAGAGTCCGAGGAAGTACACAGCAACTTGACAGACCCATGGATGCAACTAGCCCCACACTGCGGTGACCACGAGAGGATCTCGACCGATCTCCAATCGAAAGTCGGATTATGCTTCTGGAGCCAGGGGTACCCCAAGACCACCGAGTAGTGTGGAGACGAAATAACCTGGAGGCAGACCGACTCTCTGTGAACGGCACCAATGGCTATCCCCACTGGAAGGGTCTCATGAGTCACGTGTGGCGGCAGAAGGGGTCTGCCGTCTATCGCCTCAAGAGCCAGTGGGGAACCTCGAGCCTGCAGAGGAATGGAATTGGCGGCAGCGAACACACTATCAATGAACAAACCACCAGCACCAGAGTCCACCAACGCCTGGGTCGTCACCGAGCCCCCGACCCAGGAGAGGACAACAGTGATCAGTGGTTTGTCAACATGGGAAACCGGGGACGAGGAGACTCCACCCAAGATCTGCCCCCGACAGGATCTCAGGGTACGAGCGTTTCCCGGACGTTTCGGACATGCCAACCGAAAATGCCCACCGAGACCACAGTACATGCATCGGCCCTCGCGTCTCCGGAGTGCCCTCTCCCCCTCGGACAGGCGAGCAAACCCCAGCTGCATGGGTTCACCCCCAGACAAGTCATCCCCAGGAGGCGTGGGAGGAGAGGGAGGCACGGGTGGGACAGCAAACGTAGGCACCAATCTGTTAGAAGACCTCCGCAGGTTCTCCTTAAAGGAAGGTCTCTCCCTGAGTCTGGTGTCAATCAAAATCAGGAAAGAAATAAGAGACTCGAGCTCAACTGGTAGGTCCTTAGCTGCAACCTCATCCTTCAAGGCATCCGAGAGACCATGAGAGAAAGCAGCGACCAGAGCCTCATTATTCCAGCCCACCTCTGCTGCCAGGGTACGAAACTCAATGGCGTATTCAGCTACGGATCGTGAACCCTGTCTGATGGACATAAGGAGCTTCGCAGCAGAGGCAGCACGAGCCGGCACATCGAATACCTTCCGAAGAGAAGCAACAAAACCGGAAAACTCGGCAACCACCGGATTTTTGTTCTCCCATAAAGGGCTGGCCCAGGCCAAGGCCTTGTCCGAGAGCAGCGAGATCAAGAAGCCCACCTTTGATCTCTCAGTAGGAAAGGCATGTGGCAGCAACTCGAAATAAATGCCCACCTGGTTAAGGAAACCTCGGCACTGAGTTGGCTCTCCCCCAAAGCGCTGTGGAAGAGGGGCAGAACCGGTCATACCCCGAAACACCGCAGGCGCAACAACAGGTGTCGGGGTAGACTCTGGCGCAACAACCGGAGCGGCAGTAGGAGCGAGCCCAGGAGCGACAACCGACCCATCGGCAACGGGAGCGAAATGAGCCGTGCGTTCAAGCAGGGTTTGCAACGCCACAGCGAACCGACCCAACAGGTGATCCTGCTGATCAAGTCTGGCAACCAGCGTGGGTAGCGAGGATGGCCCTGTACCGTCAGAATTCATGGCTTGGTCCTAATGTCACGGAACCATGAACCAGACGTACAACAAGAGATAAGTGAAAATAGAAGGCTTTATTGAAAATAAAGCTGTAAAGCAAAAGTCCAAACGGATGGTGAAACCGAGCAGAGTCTTTGCGAAGCCAGAGGTCAGGAACCAGAAGGGTAGTCAGACGAAGCCAGGATCAGGAACCAGCAGGGTAGTCAGACGAAGCCAGGATCAGGAACCAGCAGGGTAGTCAGACGAAGGCAGGATCAGGAACCAGCAGGGTAGTCAGACGAAGCCAGGATCAGGAACCAGCAGGGTAGTCAGACGAAGCCAGGATCAGGAACCAGAAGCAGCAGCAGTCTTAGAAGCATGTGAACACAAGAGGACCAAGCAAGGAACTAAAGCCACAGACCTCCTATATATATGAGCTAGGCATCCAGCTCCTCCCAGGGGAAGGAGGAGCCGCAGGGTGGAAGGCTACAAGAAACCCAGGACCCAAGATGGCCGCCAGCACATGTCAAACGAAGGAGAGCAGCAAGCAGGTAAGACCATGACAGTATGACAGTGAGGGACTGCTAAGAAGAATTATCTACAATGGTGTATTTACACTTGGATTGAAAGCTTTAAACTATCTGCACCAAAGAGATTTGAAAACCCCGCCTGGAATTACAGCTCACCTGACCTGTCCAGCAAACCACATGGGACACCACACAGGTCTTGGAAGGTCAGAGCGGTGATATCAAGCAGCACCGCTACTACATATCCAGGAGCGTGGAGAACTTCATATATAGACTTTGCCTAAAGGTCCTTGCAGCTCACAACAGAGCATTACACTTGAAAACCTTGGTGTACAAGCGGACCGATCATAGGAGCGGTAAAGTACCCTGCATAATTACAAATCTAAGTAGTGCTGCAATGTGGATATACTAACAACTCCTCAATTAATGTGGAACTTACAACCATAACAGTCTCAGGACTATGATGCTTGGAGTTAGCATTTAACAGCCACTGCCATACAGCCATTCCAAGGGTGCTAGTGCTATTGAAAAATAGCCCCACCCAGGGATGTATTAGCACTAATCAATCTCAGATTTTCAGTGCATTTGACTATTTGCGGTATATTTTTAATTGTTTTTATGAGATGTTTTATATGTAATATTGTAGTGTGTTTATTTTTTAAGCCTATAAAATTTATGTGGATACCTATTTACTGTGTGTTTGCCTAATATTGAGTGACCCCCTATCCAAACTTTATAAATACTGTTATGTAGCTGACTGATATAGCGATGCGCTGATGTCCGCACTACATAACAGTATGTTTCTAACATTAGTCCCTGCAGCCGTTCTGATAAAATAAGCACTTTTATTATATGCTAATGAGCCTCTAGGTGCCGGATTCCTCACTGCGTCTGCGCCGACTATGTCACAGTGAGGAAGCCGGCATCAGGAGAGCAGCCTTCACTCACTGCGCCTGCGCCGAAGACATAGTGAACGGCACAGGCGCGGGATTTCGTCAATGCTGCTGCGAACCGTCACATCAATCAAGAGGAGCGGGGCGGGCAGAACAGGGGACCTGGGTGGGATAAAGGGTGAGTGGACGGAGCCTCTAGGTGCTGATTTTACGCCCACATAGCACCTAGAGGCTCATTAGCATATAATAAAAGTGCTTTTTTAGCAAAAACGGCTGCAGGGACTAATGTTAGAAACATACTGTTATGTAGTGCTGACATTAGCGCATCGCTATATCAGTCAGCTACATAACAGTAATTCTGGTGGTAGAAACCCTTTAAACACTGTTACATTTACACACTTCAAATGTTTTATATACCTTTTTAGAAGTGCCTAGGACAGGTGTCAGGACTGTCTTGGTCACACACAGGTTGAAAAACCACTCTGCAGGCAGGGCACAGTGGGCACTGGGCTGGGCACTACTTGGGCAGGCTGCTGGAGCTGGACTGGAGTCTGGAGAAGAAGAATGATTTCAATTCTCCCTCCCTGCCTCTCTCTCTGATGTCACTTCCTGTGTGGACTTCACTTCCTTATCAGAGAGAAGGAGGGAGGGACTGGGAGGCAGGGGAGGAGCGAGGAGTCCGGAGACTGAACAGTAAGTGAGCCGCTGTGCTGCCTGGCATCATTCACTGTTACACTGTAGTGACTGTAGACTAGAGGAGGGAGGGTGAGGGAGGGACTAGAGGAGGGAGGGTGAGGGAGGGACTAGAGGAGGGAGGGTGAGGGAGGGACTAGAGGAGGGAGGGTGAGGGAGGGACTCGGGGAGGCTCGGGAGGAGTGCTGGCTGCGCTCAGCTGATCACCCGGCCCCGGCCGCCGCAGTGAGTGACAGCAGCTAAGCTTATGCGATCGGAGTCTGTCTCACTCTCGGTCGGACTGTCTGCAGTTTGAATGAATAATCCTGTGCCCGGGTCTAAGAAAGGCTTGTACCCGGGCACAGGATTACAAACCCGGACTGTCCGGGTCAATCCCGGACGGGTGGCAACCCTAGTTGGCGACCTGTTCCTCCTCCTTTGCCTTCGCCTTGTGCTTCCACTGTGCCCCCGCTGTCAGGTGGGAATGCTATCATCGTGCGCTTGTAGTCGCGCATCTTCCGATCAGTAACAGATGTTTTCACTGAATTTAGTTCCCTATCAGCAATGCAGAGCAGGGGTTCATTCACGGCAAAAGGGGTATCTTGTCACCCAGCAATAGAACAGAGGATTTTGAGAGATTTAGGCCCCTGTCACCCAGGCACAGCCGGGGTTCATTCACGGCAAAAGGGGGTTCATGTCACCCAGCAATAGAACAGAGGATTTTGAGAGATTTAGGCCCCTGTCACCCAGGCACAGCAGGGGTTCATTCACGGCAAAAGGGGGTTCATGTCACCCAGCAATAGAACAGAGGATTTTTGAGAGATTTAGGCCCCTGTCACCCAGGCACAGCAGGGGTTTATTCACAGCAAAAGGGGGTTCATGTCACCCAGCAATAGAACAGAGGATTTTGAGAGATTTAGGCCCCTGTCACCCAGGCACAGCAGGGTTTCATTCACGGCAAAAGGGGGTACATGTCACCCAGCAATAGAACAGAGGATTTTGAGAGATTTAGGCCCCTGTCACACAGGCACAGCAGGGGTTCATTCACGGCAAAAGGGGGTTCATGTCACCCAGCAATAGAACAGAGGATTTTGAGAGATTTAGGCCCCTGTCACCCAGGCACAGCAGGGGTTTATTCACGGCAAAAGTGGGTTCTTGTCACCCAGCAATAGAACAGAGGATTTTGAGAGATTTAGGCCCCTGTCACCCAGGCTCAGCAGGGGTTTGTATACGCCAAAAATGGTAAAATGTCACCCGACAATTGAAAATAAGATTTTTTTCCATTTAGGGCACTAAAATTGGCACTTTTTTGCATTAAAATGGCTATAAAATAGTCCTTGAAAAGGCTAGAGGGATGTAAAAGGCAGTAAAATGTGCTTAAGATCATGGCAACTGCTCTGCAAACAAATGTGGATAGGGAAATAACTTAAAATAAATTAACTAAAAATTACAAATTATTAACCTGCAACTCAGAATGCCACCAGCAGCGCGTCCACCAGCGTGCGCTTGTACTCGCACATCTTACGATGACGCTTCAGTGACGGAATTAAGGACGGTACGTTGTCCTTGTAATGGGGATCCAGCAGCGTGGCCACCCAGTAATCAGCACAAGTTAGAATGTGGGCAACTCTGCGGTCGTTGCGCAGACACTGCAGCATGTAATCGCTCATGTGTGAAAGGCTGCCCAGAGGCAACGAAAAGCTGTCCTCTGTGGGAGGTGTATCGTCTGTGTCCTCTGTATCCCCCCATCCATGCACCAGTGATGGCCATGAGCTGGTCTGGGTGCCACCCTGCTGTAAACATGGTTCCTTCTCCTCATCCTCCACCTCCTCCAGAACTGTGCCCTGGCTGGACAATTGTGTACCTTGGGTTTGTGGGTGCAGGAACCCACCCTCGGAGCCACTTGGGAATGACTGGCCGGAAACCCTATGAAATGATCCCTCTTCCTCCTCCTCCTCCTCCTGTGCCACATCCTCTTCCATCATCGCCATGAGCGTTTTTTCAAAGGAGGCATAGAAGTCGGATAGTAACGCTGAGACATGTTGGTGGAGTACTCGAAACAGCGCAACAAGGAACACAGGTCTCGCATGGAGGCCCAGTCATTGGTGGTGAAGTGGTGCTGTTTTGCCGAGCGACTCACCCGTGCGTGCTGCAGCTGAAACTCCACTATCGCCTGCTGCTGGTCGTACAGTCTGGCCAGCATGTGCATGGTGGAGTTCCACCTTGTGAGCACGTCGCATATGAGGCGGTAAGCGGGAAGGCCGAAGTTACGCTGCAGCGCTGACAGGCGAGCTGCAGCAGGGTGAGAACGCCGAAAGCGCGCACAGACGGCCCGCACTTTATGCAGCAGCTCTGACATGTCGGGGTAATTTTTAAGGAATGTCTGCACCACCAAATTCAGCACATGCGCCAGGCAAGGGATGTGCGTCAAACCGGCTAGTTCCAGAGCCACTACGAGATTTCGCCCATTATCGCACACCACCAAGCCGGGCTTGAGGCTGACTGGCACAAACCACTCATCGGTCTGTTGTTCAAGGCCCGTCCACAGCTCCTGCGCGGTTTGTCCCCCAAACAGATACGTTTTAAAACTGCCTGCTGTCGTTTACCCCTGGCTGTGCTGAAGTTGGTGGTGAAGGTGTTACGCTGACCGGATGAGGAGCTGGTAGAGGATGAGGAACCAGAGTAGGAGGAGGAAGCAACAGGAGGCAAACTGAAGCGCCCTGCAATCCTCGGTGGTGGAAGGACATGTGCCAAACTGCTATCCACCTCAGGCCCAGCCGCCACTGCATTTACCAAGTGTGCTGTTATGAAGATATAACGGCCCTGACCGTGCTTACTGGTCCACGTATCCGTAGTCAGGTGCACCTTGAAACAGATGGCGTTGCGCAGTGCACACCTGATTTTGTCCCCTACTTGGTTGTGAAGGGAAGGGATGGCTCGCCTTGTAAAGTAGTGGCGGCTGGGCACAACGTACTGTGGGACAGCCACCGCCATAAGGCCTTTAAAACTATCCATCTCCACCAGACGGAATGACAGCATTTCAAAGGCAAGTAATTTAGAAATGCTGGCATTCAGGGCTAGGGATCGCGGGTGGGTAGGGGGGTACTTCCTCTTACTCTCCAGCATTTGGGATATGGAGAGCTGAACGCTTCCGTGGGATATTGTGGAGATGCTTGGTGACCCAGGTGTTGGTGTTGCTGGCAGATCCTCTGTTTGTGGGGTGCCAGGTGGCACTGTCACTCCAGAGGTGGATGAAGAGGCCCCGACTGCAGCAGAAGAGGAAGCAGGAGGAGCCAGATACCTTTCTTGGTTTTTGAGGTGTCTACTCCACTGCAGCTCGTGCTTTGCACTTAAATGGCAGGTCATGCAGGTTGTGCTCAGGTTGAGAACGTTTATGCCTCGCTTCAGGCTCTGATTGCACAGCGTGCAAACCACTCGTGTCTTGTCATCAGCACATTGTCTGAAGAACTGCCACGCCAGGGAACTCCTTGGAGCTGGCTTTGGTGTGCTCGGTCCCTTGCTGCGGTGGGCAGTAGGAAGCGTACTGTCTAGAGGACGGCCGCTCCGCTTTTGCACCCTGCTCCCTCTTCTGCTGTGCTAGTGGCTCTGTGCGACCACCGCCTCTTCCTCCGAACTACATCGGTCACTCGCATGATCTTGATTCCATGTGGGGTCTTCACCCCTGACTTCCTTGTCGGTCTGCACGCTTTCGAAAGCCCCAGCAGTTGGCACCTGTGTTTCGTCATCATCCGAGACGTGCTGCGATGGTCCTCCCATGTACTTATCTTGAAAGATAAGTGGTTGGGCATCAGTGCACTCAATCTCTTCCACTTCTGGGGCAGGGATAGGTGGATGGCCCTGGGAAACCTTGCTAACAGAGTCATCAAAAAGCAGAAGAGACTGCTGCATGACTTGGGGCTCAGACTGCTTGGCTGATTTGCAAGGGGGTGAGGTGAAAGACTGATGGATATCAGCTGCAGGTGCCAACTGTGGTCTTTCAGCAGGAGACTGGGTGGGAGACACTGTGAAGGAACTGGATCCACTGTCAGCAACCCAATCTACTATCGCCTGTACTTGTTCAGGCCTCACCATTAGTAGAGCAGCATTAGGCCCGACCAAATAACGCTGCAGTTTTTGTCGCCTACTCGCACCTGAGGAAGGGGTTTCACTTGTGCGTATAGCTGGCACAGATCGACTACATCCTCTCCCTGAAACAGGAACTCCACCAGCAGCACCACGACCTTGGCCACGTCCCTTATTTGACGCTCTCCTCATATTTTCTGAACTTAGGATCTTGCCCTAAATGGGTGTTTAATTAATAGTAAAAAAGAACGACAGTATGTAAAGGGTGTATCTCACACGGCCTGAACCAGACTAGGCCTCAATTAAAGATTTCTTTGCACAAAATGGCTGTATTTCAAATGCCTGATTCAAACCCCTGTATGTAGGGGGGTATCTCACACGGACTGAACCTGTGTAGGCCTGAAGTAAATATATCTTTGCACAAAATGGCTGTATTTCAAATGGCTGTATTTCAAATGCCTGATTCAAACCCCTGTATGTAGGGGGGTATCTCACACGGTCTGAACCAGTGTAGGCCTGAAGTAAATATATCTTTCCACAAAAAGGCTGTATTTCAAATGGCTGTATTTCAAATGGCTAATTCAAACCCCTGTATGTAGAGGTAGTATCTCATAGGTCCTGAACCTGTGTAGGCCTGAAGTAAATATATCTTTGCACAAAAAGGCTGTATTTCAAATGGCTGTATTTCAAATGCCTGATTCAAACCCCTGTATGTAGGGGGGTATCTCACACGGTCTGAACCAGTGTAGGCCTGAAGTAAATATATCTTTGCACAAAAAGGATGTATTTCAAATGGCTGTATTTCAAATGGCTAATTCAAACCCCTGTATGTAGAGGTAGTATCTCATAGGGCCTGAACCTCTGTAGGCCTGAAGTAAATATATCTTTGCACAAAAAGGCTGTATTTCAAATGGCTGTATTTCAAATGCCTAATTCAAACCCCTGTTTGTAGGGGGTATCTCACACGGTCTGAACCTGTGTAGGCCTGAAGTAAATATATCTTTGCACAAAATGGCTGTATTTCAAATGGCTGTATTTCAAATGCCTGATTCAAACCCCTGTATGTAGGGGGGTATCTCACACGGTCTGAACCAGTGTAGGCTTGAAGTAAATATATCTTTGCACAAAAAGGCTGTATTTCAAATGGCTGTATTTCAAATGGCTAATTCAAACCCCTGTATGTAGAGGTAGTATCTCATAGGGCCTGAACCTGTGTAGGCCTGAAGTAAATATATCTTTGCACAAAATGGCTGTATTTAAAATGGCTGTATTTCAAATGCCTGATTCAAACCCCTGTATGTAGGGGGGTATCTCACACGGTCTGAACCTGTGTAGGCTTGAAGTAAATAAATCTTTGCACAAAAAGGCTGTATTTCAAATGGCTGTATTTCAAATGCCTAATTCAAACCCCTGTATGTAGGGGGGTATCTCACACGGTCTGAACCTGTGTAGGCCTGAAGTAAATAAATCTTTGCACAAAAAGGCTGTATTTCAAATGGCTGTATTTCAAATGCCTAATTCAAACCCCTGTATGTAGGGGGGTATCTCACACTCCCTGAATCAGTGTAGGCCTGAAGTAAATATATCTTTGCACAAAAAGACTGTATTTCAAATGGCTGTATTTCAAATGCCTAATTCAAACATATAGAAACATAGAAACATAGAATGTGTCGGCAGATAAGAACCATTTGGCCCATCTAGTCTGCCCAATATACTGAGTACTATGGATAGCCCCTGGCCCTATCTTATATGAAGGATGGCCTTATGCCTATCCCATGCATGCTTAAACTCCTTCACTGTATTTGCAGCTACCACTTCTGCAGGAAGGCTATTCCATGCATCCACTACTCTCTCAGTAAAGTAATACTTCCTGATATTACTTTTAAACCTTTGCCCCTCTAATTTAAAGCTATGTCCTCTTGTAGCAGTTTTTCTTCTTTTAAATATTCTCTCCTCTTTTACCTTGTTGATTCCCTTTATGTATTTAAAAGTTTCTATCATATCCCCTCTGTCTCGTCTTTCTTCCAAGCTATACATGTTAAGGTCCTTTAATCTTTCCTGGTAAGTTTTATCCTGCAATCCATGTACCAGTTTAGTAGCTCTTCTCTGAACTCTCTCCAAAGTATCAATATCCTTCTGGAGATATGGTCTCCAGTACTGAGCACAATACTCCAAATGAGGTCTCACTAGTGCTCTGTAGAGCGGCATGAGCACCTCCCTCTTTCTACTAGTAATGCCTCTCCCTATACACCCAAGCATTCTGCTCGCATTTCCTGCTGCTCTATGACATTGTCTGCCTACCTTTAACTCTTCTGAAATAATGACCCCTAAATCCCTTTCCTCAGATACTGAGGTTAGGACTGTATCACTGATTTTATATTCTGCTCTTGGGTTTTTACGCCCCAGGTGCATTATTTTGCACTTATCCACATAAAATATTAGTTGCCAGATTTTTGACCATTCCTCTAGTTTTCCTAAATCCTTTTCCATTTGGTGTATCCCTCCAGGAACACCAACCCTGTTACAAATCTTTGTGTCATCAGCAGGGCTGGGACAAGGCCATTTGGTGCCCAGGGCGAAGATGGCAAACTGCGCTACCCCCCCCCCCCCCCCCGTTTTTAAGAAAGAATCAATGTTGTTTCAAAACAAGAATATACTTAAAGCAATAGAACAAAGGACTGTGGGACTTTGAAAGTCACAGACACTATAAAGTTCCCCCCCATCATCATGTGCCAGTATAAAGTCCCCCCCATCATCATGTGCCAGTTTTGTAATAAGCCCCCCCAATGTGCCAGTAACACTATTGTAAAAAAAAACAAAAAAAAACACTTATACTTACCTAAGTGTCAGCGATGCGATGCAGCCTCTTCCTGTGTCCCACGCTGTAATGTAAGGCTCAGGCGGCACGATGACGTCATTGCGCCGGCCTCTGATAGGCTGCCGGCCTAGTGCCTGCAGCCAGGGGCGTACATAAAAATCACTGGGCCCCATAGCAGGAATCTAAATTGGGCCCCCATTCCCCTTTTATAGCCCCTCCCTTTGTTCCATGAACTATTCTTGCTGCTGCGTTTTATAATTTATGCCATCAGGGCCGGAATGGGATTACAAAACAGCCCTGGCACACAAAAGAGGTATAATAGATGCAGATGTATATTATATACAGCAGTGTACAGTTATGTGAGGTACGCGGTATAATAGATGCAGTGTGTACAGGTATATAGTATATTCCCTAGTGTTCTGATATGTGAGGTACAGGGTATAATAGATGCAGTGTGTACAGGTATATAGTATATACAGCAGTGTACTGATATGTGAGGTACGGGGTATAATATATGCAGTGTATACAGTATATACAGTAGTGTAATATGTGAGGTACGAGGTATAATAGATGCAGTGTGTACAGGTATATAGTAAATACAGCAGTGTATTGACACCTCGTACCTCACATATCAGTACACTGCTGTATATACTATATATCTGTACACACTGCATCTATTATACCTCGTACCTCACATATATAGTATATACAGAAGTGTACTGATATCTGTACACACAGCATCTATTATACCTCATACCTCACATATCAGTGCACTGCGGTATATACTATATATCTGTACATATTGCATGTATAATACTGTGTAATATATGCAGTGTGTGTGTGTGTGTGTGTGTATATATATATATATATATATATATAACACACAGAGCAGTGTATTGATGTGACACATAGAAGGTATAATACTGTAGATGCAGTGTTTATAGAAATATGTGGTCAGTTATACATTATAGTCACTGTGAGGTACATGAGGTAGTGGTAACTGTCTGAAGTAGTATACATGAGTGAGCAATGAGTAAAAACAGGGCATGGAGGGGGGGGGGTAAATGATGAAAAGTGGAGGACCTCCTCTTACCTCTCCATTCCAGTCTGTATGGATCAATACAGAGCTGCTTGTGAACTTTTAATACTTGCTGTTAGGGGTTGAAGGACCTGTGATGATGTCATCACAGGTCCTGGCAGATGTACCTTTGAAACCTAGGAACTACACCATTTTTGGTGCTGTTCCTTTGCTAGATTCTGCAGGACCTGTGATGTTGAAGATGATGTCATCACAGGTCCTGGCAGATGCACTGTTCTAACCTGGGAACTACACTTTACACTGTGCAGTTCCCTTACAGGACCTGTGATGACATCATCAAAGGTCCTTTAGCTTTAGAAAGGTAAACAGGAGTAATTAGGGGGCGGGGCCTCTCCTCCACTTCGGTGCCTGCCTGCAGCCTATCAGAGGAAAGGGAAGGGACACGCCTCTCCCTCCCCTGCACCTCCGCTGGCACAGACAGTTTACAATGGAGATGAGCGCAATGGAAGCGCTCATCTCCCTGTGCCCGGCGGCGGCTGCTCACTTGGGGGGGGGGGGGGGTCATTTTAGTTGGGGGGGCACATGGGGGGGCACAGCATGATGTAGGGGGGGCCGTGGCTGGCACTTCACCTGCGCCCCCCTCCTGTCCGCAAATGGTAGCGCCCAGGGCACCCGCTCCTTCGGCCCCTGCCTTGTACCGACCCTGGTCATCAGCAAAAAGACACACCTTACCATCGAGGCCTTCTGCAATTTCGCTGATAAAGATATTAAACAATATGGGTCCCAGAACAGATCCCTGAGGTACCCCACTGGTAACAAGACCTTGGTCTGAATATACTCCATTGACTACAACCCTCTGTTGCCTGTCCCTCAGCCACTGCCTAATCCATTCAACAATATGGGAGTCCAAGCCCAAAGACTGCAATTTATTGATAAGCCTTTTGTGTGGGACAGTATCGAAAGCCTTACTGAAGTCTAGATAAGCGATGTCTACTGCACCTCTGCCATCTATTGTTTTAGTCACCCAATCAAAAAAATCAATAAGATTAGTTTGACATGATCTCCCTGAAGTAAACCCATGCTGTTTTTCATCTTTCAATCCATGGGATTTTAGATGTTCCACAATCCTCTCCTTAAGTATGGTTTCCATTAATTTCCCCACTATTGATGTCAGGCTTACTGGCCTATAGTTGCCCGATTCCTCCCTACTACCTTTCTTGTGAATCGGCACAACATTTGCTAATTTTCAATCTTCTGGGACGACTCCTGTTGCCAGTGATTGGTTAAATAAATCTGTTAATGGTTTTGCTAGTTCACCGCTGAGCTCTTTTAATAGCTTTGGGTGTATCCCATCAGGCCCCTGTGACTTATTTGTATTGATTTTAGACAGCTGACTTAGAACCTCTTCCTCTGTAAAGACACATGCATCAAAAGATTCATTAGTCTTCTTTCCTAACTGAGGTCCTTTTCCTTCATTTTCCTTCGTAAAGACTGAATAGAAGTATTCATTGAGGCAGTCAGCTAGTTATTTATCTTCTTCCATATACCTTCCTTCTTTTGTTTTTAATTTTGTAATTCCTTGTTTTAGTTTCCTTTTTTCATTTATGTATCTGAAGAATGCTTTATAGCCTTTTTTCCCTGACTGAGCTAATTTCTCTTCTGCCTGTGCTTTAGAAGCTCTTATAACTTGTTTGGCCTCTCTCTGCCTAATCTTGTAAATTAGCCTGTCATCCTCGTTTTTTTTTTTTTTATAATTCCTAAATGCTATCTTTTTGTTTTTAATGATTTTGGCCACTTCTGCTGAGTACCACAGTGGTCTTTTCTTTTTTTTGCTTTTACTGACAAGCCTAATGCAATTTTCTGTTGCCTTAAATAGTGCCTTTTTTAAGTAGTCCCATTTCTCCTGGACTCCAATGAAACTGTTCCAATCTGATAGGGACTCGTATACCACTAATCTAATTTTAGAAAAGTCAGTTTTTCTAAAATCTAAAACTTTTGTTTTTGTGTGGTGTGAATCACTAGATCCCAAACTTTCCCCTACAGTAATATCATATACCAAATTCCCATTTGTGAATACTAAATCTAAAATGGCCTCCTTCCGGGTTGGCTCCTCAACTACTTGCTGTAGAGATAATCCCAGTAGGGAATTTAGAATATCTGTACTCCTGGCAGAACTAGCTATTTTGGTTTTCCAGTTTACATCAGGAAGATTGAAGTCTCCCATAATAATAACTTCCCCCTTCAATGTCATTTTAGCTATTTCCTCAACTAGTAGATCATCTAATTCTTTGACTTGGCTAGGTGGTCTATATATCACACCTACACGAGTTACCTTTATGATTATCAAGCTGCAAGGTAACCCAAACTGACTCTAAATTGTTCTCGCTAACTTGTATCAAATTAGATTTTATGCTGTCTTTCACATACAGGGCCACCCCTCCCCCTTATTGCCTTCTTTGTCTTTCCTGTATAGAGAGACAGAGAAGGCAAACCCCTGTATGTAGGGTGGTATCTCACACGGTCTGAACCTGTGTAGGCCTGAAGTAAATATATCTTTGCACAAAAAGGCTGTATTTCAAATACGTAATTCAAACCCCTGTATGTAGAGGTGGTATCTCACAGGGCCTGAACCTCTGTAGGCCTGAATTCAATATTGGTGCACCAAATGGCGGTATTTAAAATCTCTAAATGTAACCCAAATGTATTAAGGGTGTATCTCACAATGACATCTGCATCAAAGGCTGCCAACTAAATTTTTGGAGCCCAAACGACTGTTTGTTTAACAACTGAATTTGACAGCAGTATATAAGCCTGTAATTTCACACGTGCTGATGCTGCAAGGCCTGAAAATAGTGTTTTTTGTCAAATAAATGTGTTTTTCAAACCCCAGAAAATGATGGGTGTATTTCTAGCTTAAATTGCACACTGACTAATACAGATGTTGTAGATTGCCCAAAAAGTCTTTTTTTGCTAACAGAATATGAATGCTGTATATATTAAACTTGAATTTAACACTTGCAGATCTGGCAAATACTGTTTTTTGAAAATGTGTTTTTCAAACCCCAGAAAATTATGGGTGTATTTCTACCTTAAATTGCACACTGATTAATCCAGATGTTGTAGTTTGCCCCCAAAAATGGTGATTTGCAATGTCCCAAAAGCTCAGATGCAGTGCTGGTGCACTGAGCATGCATAAAATGGCCGCCGCCGCCACCCACCTAACTAACAGAATTCTAAAAGTTAGTATTTTTGGTCAATGAGCTCAGGGCAGGGTAAAACGATAGACGATTTGTCTGTAGATCGCTGAGTTAGATTCTCTCCTATGCTCTCCCTGAAATCACAAGTCCAGCAGCATCCTCTCCCTACACTTGTAACAGCAGAGTGACGTGCAGCGCTACGTAATCCAAGCTTATATAGAGGCTAGGTCACATGCTGCTCTGGCTAATCACAGCCATGCCATTAGTAGGCATGGCTGTGATGGCCTCTTGGGGCAAGTAGTATGACGCTTGTTGATTGGTAGCTGTGCAGCCTTTCAAAAAGCGCCAAGAAAGCGGCGAACACCGAACCCAAACTTTTACAAAAATGTTCGGGTTCAGGTCCGGGTTCCAAAAATCCTAAAGTTCGGTACGAACCCGAACTTTACAGTTCGGGTTTGCTCAACCCTACTCCCCAGTCTTTCACTGCCCACTGTTATCCTTCCCTTTCCAGATACAGGTCATACCACTTGTGCTAGTGACTGAAGATTGTCTGGACACCGTCCTTTCCAGTGGGACCCAGGATCCGGAATTCCCCATGACGCATTCTTTCGTCTGGCAAGTGTGCACAGCGATGTAAAGCACGGATTGGGACTTCTCCTGGCTTCCATTCGTTTTTGTAATCCTGTTATTTGTTACCAGTGAAGTTTGCCTGGACTTTGTTTACATTCTTTTGAATAAACCCCTTGCTTCATCTACACTGGTCTGTTTCGTTGGTGCCTTGCATTACACAAAGTTAATACAAGCCACTTACTAATGTATTATTATCCATATTGCTTCCTTTGCTGGCTAGACTCAATTTTCCATCACATTATACACTGCTCGTTTTCCATGCTTTCGACAACCTCCAATCCTGCATCGGTGGCCGGTGAATAGTGTGCAAGCACGGCCATTGATGTTGGTTTGCAGGTGTTCGTAACCATGGAAACAAAAAGTGGATAATGTGATGGAGATATGAACCTAGACAGCAAATTAAGCAATATGGGCAATCACAATACATTAGTAAGTGCCTTGTATTAACTTTCTCAACTTGGTAAATGCTGCTTGCTGAAGTGAGACAAACCCCTTTAAAGTTACCTAATTAGGTACAGTGTTAAAAGAAACACAAGGTTTATCATGATCTCAATACCTTGTGATCTCCGGTCAGGCAATCTATTTCAACCTCAGAACAAGCAACTCCATATACAAAGTATTGAGCTGGGTTACCCTCTCCTTTTTCCCAGTTCATTTCACTGTCAAATCCCCTGTAGGAAAAAAAGAAAATGGCAATAAATAATACTTTCTTTGACACAGGAGTGAAAAATTTTATATTTAAGACATTTAAAAGGCTGAAGGACAAGTACATCTTCTAGTACACTATTGGTAACATTTAAGGGGTATCTATAAGAACTGCAGAGGTAGCTGGACCCTGGTGTGTGATGGTGCCTAAAAGCCCCTCTGCTACACAAGTATAATAAATGGGATGTGGTAGATGGGGCCTTGTTACATATTTTGCATTGGAGTCTGGGAGCTTCAAGTGTGCTTCCTCCACTTACCTTTTAACACGATTCCTAAAATGTTGTTCTGTCCTGAGATTCTCACACTGAAGTGGTTTAATATTTCCACAAAACTATTTCCAGTAATACATTTAAGGCTACTTTCACACTTGCTGCAGGACGGATCAGACAGGGTGAACAGCCTGTCGGATTTGTCCTGCCGCAAGTGTGAAAGTACCCTAAAGCGGTTGTGCTGCTATATAAAATATACATAAATGTGCACACAACATTTGTTGTTGATTTTAAGTGCCGGTCTGAGTTTTGGCAGCACCTGGCTGTCCTTAAATAGGCAGCTGGGCTCAGAAGCCATGTCTCTGTGTTGGGATCTGGCAGCCTTGTGTCTGGTTGAAGGCTTGCTACCTGTTTGGCGTGAAAACAGGTTGGTGCTGCTATCAGCAAGGACTCTTTGAGGCAGAATTGCTGCATGGTGTGAATTAACACCAACACCGCAAGGTGACTTTCTGTTTGATTATGACTGCTTGTTTGTTTTGTCACTTGCCTAAAGTGTTAATAAAACACCGAACTGTTTGATCCAAAGAACTTGTTGTTGCCTCTATACTGCGTCCGCTAATCCTATCTACCAGAGCGAAACCCCACAATATATATAAACTGTTGCCAAATGCTGAAAACGTATTTTTTATTTTTGGACCAAAATATATCATATTTACCTGAAATAGCCTGTCGCAGAGAGACTTATTGACTGCATAAATGCTTCTTTCACCTGAGATCAGGAAAAAAAATCAATGTTCATACAAAAGCTAAATTTTCCGGGATACAGTGACAGACTGCACGGATTAACCCCTTCCTCAGCAGAAGCCGAGTACTGTAGAAGCACAGCCTCATAGTTGGCCAATGTTAACATTGAAGTCCTGTGAGAAAGGCAAGCATGCCAGAAAGCACCTGAAATACAGCCGATACAATGCATGCCACCCTAACCACACGTATTGTGCCCAGTGACTAAATCAAACACTTTCTTAAACACAAAAAACAGCGATATTGGCTAATGGTTACGTTTTCTTCGCTTAAATTCCACTGACAAGGCATACCAAGTAATAAAAACCATGGGAGCTGGAAGTTAGTGCCAGCATCTTTGCCACATGGGAGAACAGCAATATTAGGGAAAAGGTGTGATGGCACATAAAGAACTATTGATTTACTGTACGAAAGTCAGGTATTCAGTTATAGTGTGCAGAGATCTCTTCACCCCTGTAAAGGCATCTCATGTGCCATGGTCCAGGACTCAACAGATCAGCTCTTTTCTTCTTAAAGGCACCGTTTGCATATACTGTTAGTAGTTTTACAGTTTTGGCATCATCTAGTGGTCAATTTAGAAAATGCCGTTTAAGGAGATCCTATCATTTAAAGGTTCAACAAAGTAAAAGGCTAGAAGAGGCAACAAGGATTAAATATCTCCATTACCTACATTAACCACACATTGATAACATATCCTAGCAATAAACTATCAATATTTAAAGAAAAAAAAAACAATCATCATTAAAAAGGAAAATATAATATAAATATGTTACTAAATAGCCAAAACTAGCCAAAGAAGATGCCTCATAAAAATAATAAGTGTCAAAAGATTAAGGGGAGATTTATCAAAACTGGTGCAAAAGGGAGACTGGCTTCTTTGCCCACGGCAACCAATCAGATTCCAACTTTTATTTTTCAGAACTCCTTTGGAAAAGAAAAGGAGCAATCAGATTGGTTGCTATAGGCAACTGCCTGTTTTCCTTTGCAGCAGTTTTGATCAATCTCCCCCCTCCCCCACTGAACTTACTTTCATTTTTCTGTTCCATCACAGGAGCAGCAAAATGGAATGGAAGCTGTGAAGGATCCGTCACATAGCAAACACCAATGGGTTCCTCAATGGTGTCCGTCATTTTAACGGAAAAAAATAGTCCTGCCTGTTGAGCTATTCTTTCACGTAAATGAAAGAGGGTCCAAAGCACGGATGTAAATAGTCTTACAGATGATGGCCCTAAATGGAGAACCTCACCTGAATCAACTCATAATTTCATAATGCAGTAGGTGAAAATTGGTTTTCAAACCAGGCAAACCCTTTAACCTTCCGTTATATGTCTGGATGGTCGGCAAATATCTCTGCACAGACGTTTTAAAATATCCATGTAGAGACCCCAGCTGCGGGAGCTGGAGACCACTGTAAGTGACAGCAGGGCTCACTGGAGAAGGCAAGGATTGTTTTCCCTATCACTTTGTATATGATGCATTGGCCAGCACAAAAGGTGAAGAGAATGGGAGTGATGGCGATGGCAATGAGGGTAGCCATAGCCCTCACGGTGGCTATTCTTTTCAATTTTATAGAAAATAATTTACACCATAAAACATTCCACTGAATGATCCCTGAAAGGGAAGGTCCACCTATGCAACCAATTATTCTGAAATCTAAGTCAAATCACAATAACCTTCCCACCAGGGCCGGCTCCAGGTTCATGTGTGCCCTTGGGCGATAAATCCCAGTGGGCCCCCTTGAAATTTTT
Organism: Bufo bufo; assembly: GCF_905171765.1. Lineage (NCBI taxonomy): Eukaryota > Metazoa > Chordata > Amphibia > Anura > Bufonidae > Bufo > Bufo bufo. Next base: position 142,818,190 of record NC_053395.1, on the reverse strand, counting down.
ACATGTCCATCTGTGGCTCCCACACTATACAGTATAATGACCACTAGTATCCCTTCACACAGTATAATGCCCCCTGAATGCCCCCAAACACAGTATAATGACCCCCAGTGGCCCCACACACAGTATAATGACCCCACAGTGGCCCTTCATTCAGACTAATAACCCTCAGTCGCCCCCATTCAGAATAATGACCCCCCAGTGACCCCCACACTGGGGTTATACTGTATGGAGGGGGCTTCCATTCCGTTTCCGTTCCGTATGTCCGCAAAAAATAGCCGTATGGTTTCAGTTTACAATCCTTTTTTTGCGGATCAGAAATGGAATATAAAAGGTTTGACATCATCAGTTTAGGCCGCATCCTTTTTTCACTCCCCCTATTTAACTTGGTCATGTGATAGTTGTGACTCCATTTTCATCAGCTTGTTTCAGCATTGAGAGCGTATTTGGAATCCTGTATTTGGCAGACATTGGTTTCTGGCTACAATTTTCTGCTGTATCATGGCTGAGGAGGAACTGGTTCTCTTGTGCTGGCTGCTTTCTCGGGACTTCGAATTGCAGCCAACTATGCAGAACACGGAACCGAGGAGGCAGTGGGTTCACCCTATTGTCTCTCAGTGGCACAGGAAGGGTCATTTCCACACGCTGTACATGGATATGCGACAGCATCCTGATAAATTTCATCGGTATTGTCGTATGTCTGTGAACAGCTTTGACTTGTTGTTAGCGACTCTGCGCCCTGGCCTCACCTACCAGGACACAAATATGAGGCGCTGCATTTCTCCAGAGGAACGGCTCATCGTTACGTTGAGGTATGCATCGTTTATGTTATAGAATGTGCATAGTATTACATGTTATTAATGTTATCATGTTGTTATATGTGTGATAGTTTTGCGCAAAAGTGTAAAATGGAAAATAGAGAAATAGTAGTGTAGACGGGCACTCTATATCAGGAGACACACACATGTAGATATAGAGTGCACGTCTACACTACTATTTTTCTATTTTCCATTTTATCTGACTGGTTGATTCAGGCTAGACGTCGAGCACCTATACCAGGGGTGGCCAACCTGAGGCTCTCCAGCTGTTGCAAAACTACAACTCCCATCATGCCTGGACAGTCTACAGCTATCAGCTTACAGCAGGGCATGGTGGGAGTTGTAGTATCACAACAGCTGGAGAGCCGCAGGTTGGCCATGCCTGCCCTATACATATTTATGTTTTTCAGATTTTTGGCAACAGGGAATTCATTTGTATCTCTGCATTTTGAGTTCCTGCTGGGAGTCTCGACGATTTCTATGATAGTTCGTCAGAAATGTGATGTGATTTGGCAGCGACTCAGGGAAGCGGTGATGCCAGTGCCCAAGGCTGAGGATTGGATCCGAATTGCTGAGGGTTTTTATGGTGATGCTCAGTTTCCAAACTGCATTGGGGCACTGGATGGCAAACACATTCATGTTAAGAAGCCGCCTCACTCAGGGTCCCTGTACTACAATTATAAACAGTATTTCTCTGTCGTGCTAATGGCCTTGGCTGACAGTAATTACAAGTTTATAATTGTGGATATTAGGGCATATGGGAGCACTGCAGGTGCGCGCATTTTCAGTGCTTCCAGAATGTGTGAGAGACTTCAAGCCAACCAGCTTTCCCTACCAGAGCCCAGACTGCTGCCAGGTTCTGCGGGACCACCGGCTCCATTTGTAATTGTGGCTGATGAAGGGTTTGCTTTGGCACCACATGTCATGCGACCCTTCCCCAGACGCAACCTGGATGACAGCAGACGTATCTTCAACTATCGGCTGAGTATAGCTCGTCGGTATGTTGAGTGTGGAGCGTTTGGAATACTCACACAGAAGTGGAGAGTATTCCTGTCATCCTTACAGATGGCACCGGAGAATGCCACCCGGGTTATTCAAGCGTGTGTGATCCTGCATAACTTTGTCAGGATTAATGATGGTCACTCAAAATTTTATGAATTGGAATCTGGTAAATCTTCTTCATCAGGAGGATTGGACCAGACCCTTCACGGACGACCAGGAACTGCAGCCCTTGCAGTTCGGGCCCTCTATGAAGAATATTTTTCAAGTCCTGAGGGAGCAGTGCCGTGGCAGATGGGCGTAGTTCATGGCAGAGTGTAAATTAATCTGGACTCTGGTAATCCTAGTAACTTTATTTTGCAAGTTTTTAAATTTGGATGGTGGGGTTATATATTGATAGTGTAGGGACTCACAAGACAAAGAGGACCCTTGACGTGGGCTTGTGGGCTGGGGTTATAGTGTATGAATTAACAAATAACATTATTGTAGTCGAAATTGGTAAATTAGGCCATTTTCATGACTACAGAAATCTTATATTTGATTGTCTACAACAACCCTCTAATACCTCGTAAAAACCATAAAGAAATCGGACCTATGTTATGATTGCATACGTACCCATATGTTGCAATACTTATTCCAAACTTGTCGTTTTTCCATAGGCATGCAGAAGACTTCAAGATGCTGTCCAAGGTTCCGGATTCGAAAATTATTCAAGCAGATACAACATGTTTCCAATAGATGTTGAATATGTTTTTTTTGGAGTTAAGCTGGTCTCGCCATCCTGTGTCCCTGCAACTGTATACAAACAACAATTCCCAGTCTGGGTTGATATTCTAGAGCTCTTATAGGGCATGCTTAGAGTTGTAATTTTTATACAGCTGGATGGCGGAAGGTTGAGCAGCGTTGACTTTACGTATATATCCAGGCCGAGTTGTAATGATTCACCAATAAAAAGATGTGTATGACGTTTGGAGTGTAGTGATGTAAATAAAACATGTAATGTTGTATACCGTAAAAATGTTGATGGTTTGCAAATAAAAGGATAGATGTTTTTTGAATCTTTGTTTATATTTGGAACGAACATTTTCCAGGGTAAAAATAAAAGTGCTTAATATTCAGCTATCAAATACATCAAAAGACATAACATAAAAATTACATTTCGGTTAATTACCACATAAAAGGGCCCTGTGTGCTAGGGCCAGCCACATTAGGGGGTGGTGGGTATCTCATCATTTGTACAGGACAAGGGGGGCGAGGCCCAAAATCAGGTTCTTGGGAAAATAGGGGCTGTGAATATGTTTGTTGGATGGGCTGCTGGTAATACATACTGGGCCCAGGTTGGGCTGATGTGCCACTGCTTATTGTTAAAGCCCGACAATGGACATTATGGATGCCCGCACTAGTTCTACTGGGTCCATAGGGCCATTACAGAAACAAAAATGTCTTGCTTTTCAGCAGACAATGGTTCTATAAGTGGCGCTAGGCCACTGAGCATTCACTCTTCTTTGCCCTCAGCCCTTCTCTCCATTAAATACTCGAGCACCTGACTTTCAACAATGGCTCGAGTATTTAAGACAGGTTCGGCAGGCTGTGGTGCGACCCTTCTCCGCCGCGATGGTCTCCTTAATAAAGGTTCGGGGCTCGACTGAACCTCAGCCCCAACCTCCACAGCAGAGGACTCCTCCCTCTCTGTCGGATCCAACTGTTGCGATAGTTGTCGCTCTTCAGTGGCCAGAGAAGGGGAATCCTGGGGAGCAGCCACACGCTCCTCCTCACTGGTGGTCGACTCATGGCCCCTCTGCTCTTCCAGGCTGTCAACGGTGCTGTGGAATGAGAGAGTAATGTAAATAACATTGGTATATATATATACATTGTATGAACATATAAGCCACATTTCATAAACCACACTGGATGACATTGGTCCAGTAGACGTGTCACATATTGATTATCAGGATAGCTAATCAATATGAAATGGCGTTGGGAGATCCTTATTATGTAGCTGCACAGATGGTTGTCCCTTATCGCTATCCTCACCTGTTTATAATGTCAGGCATTTGTGCTGGTAATATCAGGATAAACAATGGTAGCTGGAATACTTTAGCGATCATTGTGGTGACAAGGCCAGTATATTCCCACAAGATATTATAACAACATGTACCTGGCTTGTGCACTCCAGCCCTAGTTGTATACTAGGCTATAAAACATTACTGGTAAAATGAGAACTATTTTACCAAAAAAAAGCCACTACTAATATATTTGGGGACATTTCTAAGATAACATTCAAAATAATCTATACATTTCATACTCACGACCTAAGGTCCAGCACTGGCTTTAAGAAAGCCAGCTGCCAGGTATAAATGTATGGCTTCTTTCGGACGCCTCCATCGCCACTTTTGCCCATGGCCTGGACTCGTTCCCGGCGGAACTGATCCCGGCACGACTGCCAGCGAGTCTTTAAGCGTTGGACTGTAGAAATATAACATAACAACAATTCTAACTTAAAAAATGTCATCACACGTATAAAATCACATAATCAAATATGGTTACTAATACATTAAAACCTGCAAATACTTAATTTTGTATACCATATACAGTAGATTTTCAAACTTCATAGGCTGAATAACCTTATGTTCACATCACTTCACAAACTTCTTGTTTCTATTGTTGTAAATACTATCTAATCCATCCACATGGACTGCGCTTGACCAGTACACCAAAAATAAAATGAACTAACCCAGCTTCAGTGATCCCAGCCAACAGAGGGTGAGGAACATTTTGGAATAATATGCAAGCATGGCCACCACTGCGAGATAGCATGGTTGTTGTAACCCGGTAATCATAAAAGGCCTTTAAACATTATTCAGACTTGATATTTTGACATTACAGGGATACACAATATGAAGCTCTAAAGCAGTTTAAAATGTATACCTCTAAGCATGTCCACACATGAACTATATATCAGACTGCAGCAGGTCATGATTATAATTGACGTTTTACTACAGCAGGGGAGCCACCGGTGGCCATGGCTGATGAATAATCAAACAATATATAGTGCTGAGCACTTTCACATTGAAAAAGCAAGTGGTACACAACATCCTCATGGTGCCCATTAAAATAAACACATACCGATTTACCTGCTTCTGTAATATACTCCAATATACACCATTGCTTGACAAGTAACAATGACATTATAGGCATTTTACACATAAAACACATCAACATGGGTTCTCATACCTAATTTTCGCCGTTTGGAGGAACTGGCCTTCTCCCACTCTCTGGGCAACATGTCACGGGTCACTTCGTCCCATGCCCGCTCCTTGCAGATGCGGTCGTGATATGCCTCCGTTCGAGTGTCCCAAAGCAGGGGACGTTCCTGGATCAGCAAGATCAACTTTTCTACATCCATGTTGAGATGCTGGTATTTTGCAAGTCAGACAGGCTGGGGCCGGTTTCAGCACCTGCACATGTGCTCTTGGCAAAGTTTGTAAACACACAACACATGGCTAAAGTAGGCTGGGCCTAGCATTTCTAAATTAGTGATCCGCAAAAAACGGATGACATACGGATGTGTTCCGTATGCATTCCGTTTTTTTTCCGGACCCATTGACTTTAATGGAGCCACGACCCGTGATTTACAGCCAAATATAGGACAAGCTCTATCTTTCAACGGAACGGAAATACGGAAACAGAATGCATACGGAACACATTCCATTTTTTTTGCGGAACCATTGAAATGAATGGTTCTGTATACGGAACACAAAAAAACGGCCTGTAAACTCGCAAAAAAAACGTTTGTGTGAACTAGGCCTAAGCACCAGTACACAGCGGAGCAGCGTGGTGGAGAGGGGAGGCCACCATGTACTGACAGAGCGCTACCTGGTCCTGGTGGTCAGGGATGAGGACTGTGTTTCCCAAGGATCATTTTCTCCTGGGAAATACAGGACACAGTATAATACACTAGAATCTACACTCACCTAAAGAATTATTAGGAACACCATACTAATACGGTGTTGGACCCCCTTTTACCTTCAGAACTGCCTTAATTCTATGTGGCATTGATTCAACAAGGTGCTGATAGCATTCTTTAGAAATGTTGGCCCATATTGATAGGATAGCATCTTGCAGTTGATGGAGAATTGAGGGATGCACATCCAGGGCACGAAGCTCCCGTTCCACCACATCCCAAAGATGCTCTATTGGGTTGAGATCTGGTGACTGTGGGGGCCATTTTAGTACAGTAAACTCATTGTCATGTTCAATAAACCAATTTGAAATGATTCGAGCTTTGTGACATGGTGCATTATCCTGCTGAAAGTAGCCATCAGAGGATGGATACATGTTCTCATTCTGTTTACGTCAAATTCGGACTCTACCATTTGAATGTCTCAACAAAAATCGAGACTCATCAGACCAGGCAACATTTTTCCAGTCTTCAACAGTCCAATTTTGGTGAGCTCGTGCCAATTGTAGCCTCTTTTTCCTATTTGTAGTGGAGATGAGTGGTACCCGGTGGGGTCTTCTGCTGTTGTAGCCCATCAGCCTCAAAGTTGTGCGTGTTGTGGCTTCACAAATGCTTTGCTGCATACCTCGGTTGTAACGAGTGGTTATTTCCGTCAACGTTGCTCTTCTATCAGCTTGAATCAGTCGGCCCATTCTCCTCTGACCTCTAGCATCCACAAGGCATTTTTGCCCACAGGACTGCCGCATAATGGATGTTTTTCCCTTTTCACACCATTCTTTGTAAACCCTAGAAATGGTTGTGCGTGAAAATCCCAGTAACTGAGCAGATTGTGAAATACTCAGACCGGCCCGTCTGGCACCAACAACCATGCCACTCTCAAAATTGCTTAAATCACCTTTCTTTCCCATTCTGACATTCAGTTTGGAGTTCAGGAGATTGTCTTGACCAGGACCACACCCCTAAATGCATTGAAGCAACTGCCATGTGATTGGTTGACTAGATAATTGCATTAATGAGAAATAGAACAGGTGTTCCTAATAATTCTTTAGGTGAGTGTATATACTATAAAGATATTACCCCTACCCCTGAATAATAATACAATTAAGGGGTCATTTATTATATAGAAAAAAAACTGGATGGACAAATGTCTTTTTTCGGCCTTATATACTATGTTACTATGTAGAAAGAACAAAAAAGACCAAAGGTGGCCAATCGGGAAAAAAGTGGAAAACAGTGTCCACCCGAAGGAACCAAAAGGACACCCATAATTTTAACTCGGTACTAGATCCCGAGTGAAACAAGCGAAAAAACAAGGAAACAGAGCTCATAGTACCGTGTTTAAAAATATATAATTTTATTATGACATGATTAAAATATAAAGCAATAAATATTATACCTTTAAAAAGTGAAAAGAAGCAGAAAAAAGAAGAAATACTATGTATGTTACTATGTCTATATTAGGCGTATTTCTGACACACACCTGCTCATGCCAGGTCTAAAAAAGGTGTTGTGGGCAGGGAAAGGGAAACAGTTATGGCCATACAGTTATTGGATGCCACTGCCATACAGTGACTGGAGAACACCTCTGTACAGTGACCGGATAACACCGCCATACAGTGACCAGATAAAAAGGGTATAAGGGGGCACGTACACGGAATGACTAGGGGCACTGTACAGAGTGTGGTAAGAGGGCACAATGCAGGGTATAAGCGGGCACAGTACAGGGTGAGGGGCACAGTCACATGACCCTATGACGTTAGAAGATCCCTATGGTGAATGTGGTTTAGACGCCACCATAATGAGAGGTAGAGGAGTGAGACAGAGGCCCGGGGCCCTGGATGGACAGGAGGGGTGAACACAGCAAGTTGGTGGAAGGGGCTCTGAGGGGGACTCATACAAGAAGTAGTGGCAGGAGGTCTGTGGAGGGCAGCAACATGAGATAGGAGAGTGGAACAGGAGCTCTGGATACATGAGGGAGGAAAGGAGACAGAAGGGGATCAATGAGGATTAGATAGGACAGGATATGGGGGGGGGCACTGGCGTACCGCCCATAGAGGCAGACTACGCAGTTGCTATGGGGCCTGGCCAGGCTGAATGGCCCCGCCCCCTTTCTGACCTGAGTACCCTGCTCCCTTCCTCCTTGCCCCTGCAGCTGCCTGCCAAATCGTTTAGTCTGATTTACTCTGGTGCTTCTCCTGCATGATGTACCTGTCATCATTACAGTTTTAGCAGCAGCAGCAGAGCCCTATGAGAGAGTGGCCCCGGCACGGTTAGCAGCGCTTTACTGCTCTGACCTCCTGACCACTGTGACCTGCAGAAAGGTATCTCCAGCATCCCACATTACACAGACACAGCAGACAGTCCGCACATGTGCTGCAGGGGGGAAGGGAGGGGGACACAGTGAGTTTTTACACTTGGTCATTAGTGTGTATGTATATATACAGGTGAAACTCGAAAAATTAGAATATCGTGAAAAAGTCAATTTATTTCAATAATGCAAATTAAAAGGAATTGCATTAATGCAGCTTAAAATTAGAATTTTGTGAAAAGGTTCAATATTCTAGGCTCAAAGTGTCACCCTCTAGTCAGCTAATTAATCCATACCCCCTGAGCAAAGGGTACCTGAGATTGTGACTTTGGGGTTTCATAAGCTATAAGCCATAATCATCCAAATTATAACAAATAAAGGCATGAAATATCTCGCTTTGCATGTAATGAGTCTATCACATGTGTTAGTTTCACCTTTTAAGTTGCATTACTGAAATAAATGAACTTTGCACAATATTCAAATTTTTTCGAGTTTCACCTATATATATACAGGGTGGGCCATTTATATAGATACACCTTAATAAAATGGAAATGGTTGGTGATATTAACTTCCTGTTTGTGGCACATTAGTATATGTGAGGGGGGAAAATTTTCAAGATGGGTGGTGACCATGGAGGCTATTTTGAAGTCGGCCATTTTGAATCCAACTTTAGTTTTTTCAATAGGAAGAGGGTCATTTGACACATCAAACTTATTGGGAATTTCACAAGAAAAACAATGGTGTGCTTGGTTTTAACGTAACTTTATTCTTTCATGAGTTATTTACAAGTTTCTGACCACTTATAAAATGTGTTCAATGTGCTGCCCATTGTGTTGGATTGTCAATGCAACCCTCTTCTCCCACTCTTCACATACAGATAGCAACACCGCAGGAGAAATGCTAGCACAGGCTTCCAGTATCCATAGTTTCAGGTGCTGCACATCTCGTATCTTCACAGCATAGACGATTGCCTTCAGAAACTAAAGTTGGATTCAAAATGGCCGACTTCAAAATGGCCGCCATGGTCACCACCCATCTTGAAAAGTTTCCCCCCTCACATATACTAATGTGCCACAAACAGGAAGTTAATATCACCAACCATTTTCATTTTATTAAGGTGTATCCATATAAATGGCCCACCCTGTATATATATATATATATATATATATATAATACCACAAATATTGCAGCAGCACAGTCAGATGTTGTGCACTGGGTGCAAAAAATCCTCACAGAGGCTGGCTTCTCCTCCAGGATATATATTCAACGAATGAAGAGGCAGCACTTCCAGTTGTTTGGTGATAGGGTGACGACCCCAAACTTTATTCCAGCAACGTTTCTCCCTTCTCAATGAGGCCTCAGCTTGACAAAGGCCTCATTGAGAAGGCAGAAACGTTGCTGGAATAAAGTTTGGGGTCGTCACCCTATCACCAAACAACTGGAAGTGCTGCCTCTTCATTCGTTGAATATATATATATATATATATATTAGGCCTACACGATATATCGCCAAAGCAATCGTATCGCGATAATCGACGATTGCGATATGGCGATTTGGCCGACCCAAAAATGCGCGGTCGGCGGGTGTATCAACAGAGGGAGGAGGGGCTGGGGGCCGGCATCTGGATTAGGAATGACATCGGGGATCGGTGCAGTCCCTGTATTCTAATGCACCGGCCCCGCTCACTGATGTATAATCTTATCTAACCTGCATTGTTAAAATATAATAATCATGTATTATATAATAACCATCTGTATTACAGCCAAATTCCGTAGCAGAGAGGAGGGAGGAGGCAGGCCGGGAGCGACACGTCACTCACCACGTCATGCACCTGCGCCGCCCACTTTATGAATGAAGTAGGCAGCGCGGGACGTAGTGAGTGACGCGCCGCCCGCCTGCCCTCCTGGCCTGCATCCTCTCTGCTACGGAACTTAGCTGTAAATAATACAGCTGGATTACAAATGATTATTATATTTTAACAATGCAGGTTAGATAAGATTATACAACAGTAAGCGGGGCCGGTGCATTAGAGTACAGGGACTGCACCGATCCCCGCTGTCATTCCTAATCCAGATGCCGGCCCCCACCCTCTGTATTGGGGGTCATTCACACTGCAGGGACACTGTTATGGGGGGGGGGTCTGTGGATGGCACATAGCATAAGATGCTATATATGTGTCATCCACCGATCCCCCCATAGCAGTGTCATCCACAGATCCCCCCATAGCAGTGCCATCCAGAGATCGCCCATAACAGTGTCATCCAGAGATCCCCATAACAGTGTCATCCAGAGATCCCCTAACAGTGTCATCCAGAGATCCCCCATAACAGTGTCATCCAGAGATCCCCCCATAACAGTGCCATCCACAGATCCCCTCCATAACAATGTCATCCACAGATCCCCCATAAGGCCTCTTTCACACGGGCGTTGCGGGAAAAGGTGCGGGTGCATTGCGGGAACATGCGCAATTTTTCCGCGCGAGTGCAAAACATTGTAATGATTTTTGCACGCGCGTGAGAAAAATCGGCATGTTTGGTACCCAAACCCGAACTTCTTCACAGAAGTTCGGGATTGGGATCGGTGTTCTGTAGATTGTATTATTTTCCCTTATGACATGGTTATAAGGGAAAATAATAGCATTCTGAATACAGAATGCATAGTACAATAGCGCTGGAGGGCTTAAAAAAATAAAATAAAATAATTTAACTCACCTTAATCTACTTGATCGCGGAGCCCGGCTTCTCTTCTGTCTTCTTCTTTTCTGTGTGCAGGAAAAGGACCTGTGGTGACGTCATTCCGGTCATCACATGGTCCGTCACATGATCTTTTACCATGGTGATGGATCATGTGATGACCGGAGTGACGTCACCACATGTCCTTTTCCTGCACAGCAAAGAAGAAGACAGAAGAGAAGCCGGGCTGCGCGATCAAGTGGATTAAGGGGAGTTAAATTATTATTATTATATTTTTTTTAACCCCTCCAGCGGTATTGTACTATGCATACTGTATTCAGAATGCTATTATTTTCCCTTATAACCATGTTATAAGGGAAAATAATAATGATCGGGTCTCCATCCCGATCGTCTCCTAGCAACCGTGCGCGAAAATCGCACCGCATCCGCACTTGCTTGCGGATGCTTGCGATTTTCACGCAGCCCCATTCACTTCTATGGGGCCTGCGTTGCGTGGAAAACATAGAGCTTGCTGCGATTTTTACGCAACGCACAAGTGATGCGTGAAAATCACTGCTCGTGTGCACAGCCCCATAGAAATGAATGGGTCAGGATTCAGTGCGGGTGCAATGCGTTCATATCACGCATTGCACCCGCGCAGATAACTCGCCTGTGTGAAAGGGGCCTAACAGTGCCATCCACAGATCCCCCCATAACAGTGCCATCCACAGATCCCCTCGATAACAGTGCCATCCACAGATCCCCTCGATAACAGTGCCATCCACAGATCCCCCCCATAACAGTGCCATCCACAGATCCCCTCCATAACAATGTCATCCACAGATCCCCCATAACAGTGCCATCCACAGATCTCCTCCATAACAGTGCCATCCAAAGATCCCCTCCATAACAGTGCCATCCACAGATCCCCATAACAGTGTCATCCACAGATCCCCCATAACAGTGCCATCCACAGATCCTCTCCATAACAGTGTCATCCACAGATCCCCCCCATAACCGTGCCACCCACAGATCCCCTCCATAACCGTGCCATCCACAGATCCCCTCCATAACAGTGCCATCCACAGATCCCCTCCATAACAGCGCCATCCACAGATCCCCTCCATAACAGTGCCATCCACAGCAAATAGACCTCTAGCACAATTCCCTTAAAATATCACATCGCATATCGTTATCGCAATTTTTAGGGCCCTAATCACAATCGCACAAAATTCCCATATCGCGCAGCCCTAATATTTATGTATATATACACACACACAGAACACTATTCACTGCTTACCACACAGCACATAAAATGTACCCATATTGTTCTTATAAGGGCTCATGCACATGGCCATAGCCGTTTTTGCAGTCCACAAAACACGGACGCTATCTGTCTGCATTCCGGATCCGACCCGCAAAAAATGTGGATTGGATGAGGACAAAAAGACATTTGTGTGTATGAGCCCGTAGGTTAGTGCAATAATTGTACCTTTTTTTTTTATAGGGGGGGCTTAATTCTGAGTTTTGCTATGGGGTCCCATGATTTCCATGTACGCAAATGGGGGAGAGGGGGGGCAGGTGTCATGGGACAAACTGCTTAATGCAGTAAAACAACAAAATAGCATGAAGCAGCATACAGTAGCAGCTTGAAGGATCTCCCCCCCCCCCTTCCTGTCCCGCACACTACACACTCAATGACAAACTCTGCATGTCTGAAGCTAGTAAGGTAACCTGCTGCTCTACTGAACGGAGTGAAGAGGGGGCGTGTCTGAAGCTCTGCAGCAGCCGGCCTCATGTGACTCAGAGGGCCCACCAGAGGGTTACTGCATAAGTGAAATTACAGCAATGAGTGCTTCCATCTGTATTGATGGAAGTGCTCATAGCAGCTCAGTGGGCCCTGGCATTTGTCCAGGTTTGCTGGGTGCTGACGTCGGCCCTGCTTCCCACTAATTAGCCTGTGTGACCACCATGGCATACATGTACAGCATAGTGCAGGAATTTACCTCCTGTAGTTGGTGCATTTTTTGCATCAAGGGTATTTATAGCCTCGTTGCTACCTTAGGCCTCTTTCACACTTGCGTTGTCCGGATCCGGCGTGTACTCCACTTGCCGGAATTACACTCCGGATCCGGAAAAACGCAAGTGTACTGAAAGCATTTGAAGACGGAACCGTCTTCCAAATGCGTTCAGTGTTACTATGGCACCCAGGACGCTATTAAAGTCCTGGTTGCCATAGTAGTAGTGGGGAGCGGGGGAGCGGTATACTTACAGTCCGTGCGGCTCCCCGGGCGCTCCAGAGTGACGTCAGAGCGCCCCATGCGCATGGATGACGTGATCCATGTGATCACATGATCCATGCGCTTGGGGCGCCCTGACGTCACTCTGGAGCGCCCGGGGAGCCGCACGGACGGTAAGTACACTGCTCCCCGCTCCCCACTACACTTTACCATGGCTGCCAGGACTTTAGCGTCCCGGCAGCCATGGTAACCACTCTGAAAAAGCTAAATGTCGGATGCGGCAATGCGCCGAAACGACGTTTAGCTTAAGGCCGGATCCGGATCAATGCCTTTCAATGGGCATTAATTCCGGATCCGGCCTTGCGACAAGTGTTCCGGATTTTTGGCCGGAGCAAAAAGCGCAGCATGCTGCGGTATTTTCTCCGGCCAAAAAACGTTCCGTTCCGGAACTGAAGACATCCTGATGCATCCTGAACGGATTTCTCTCCATTCAGAATGCATTAAGATAATCCTGATCAGGATTCTTCCGGCATAGAGCCCCGACGACGGAACTCTATGCCGGAACACAACAACGCAGGTGTGAAAGAGCCCTTACTTTATAACAGACAAATTTTGTAGGCGAAAATCATTGCTCACCCAGTCCTTCCATGAACCTTTAGGGTTTGCCTCTTTAATGGGCTCCAGGCGTTGCATGAGTTTTTGGCATGCACTCTATGAAAGCAAAGACAGACTATAATGCCGGAAAATTATCGATTCATGTGACTACAAAAACAGGATACAATAACAGCACAGTCTTGTTATATACATAAAAGTATTATTCAGATAATTCACCTTTACTGCCATGCCATTGACATCGGTCCCTAGAGATCCCCCAGACACTAATGTGTTGGGGACAGAAGCTGTGTTGGTTTCAACTACATGCACATTTGATAATGGGATTTGAAGTTCACGACTTGCAATCTAAAGTAAAAAAAAAAACTATTAACTTTTATTTATGTACTTTTAATGTATTATTAAGCATAAATAACATGATAATTTATTCTCTGGGTCAGTATTAGTACAGCGATACCAAATACTTACAGATGTAGCCCAGCTAAACTTGATGGTTAAAGCATTAAAGAATGGCAAGAAAATGTTAACTGACTTTTCAATGGATTTTAATGGCTTTTGTCACGAGATAAACGAGATAACACCGTGACATGTGTTATCAGAATCAATTTTAGCTTGGCCACATCTGTACAGTCGTTTTCACATTTTACTACTTTTGCACAATAAAAATCTTTTTTTTTTAAAGAAGAAAATCTTTTTTGCATCACCCAATTCCAAGATCCATAACATTTTATATTTTTTTCTAAGGAGCTTTGTGAAGTTTTGATTTTTGCAGAATACCTTGTGGTTTTCACTGGTATTATTTTGGGGTATATAACACTTTTAGATCACTTTTTATTAATTTTTTTTTGTGTGATGAATAAGCAAAAAAAAAGCAATTCTGGATTTTTTATGGCATTCACCATGCTGGATAAATTGCATGATATTTGCATAGTGAGGGTTGTTATAGATCCGGCGATACCAAATATGTGAAGATTTTATTTTTTCAATGGAAAAAAAGCTTATTTTTTTATTGGATTTTTTTTAATTTAATTCCTTTTTTTTTTTAATAAAGAGTACTATAATAGGCAATCTTTCAATTTTCCTATTCCTATAGTGCAGTGCTTCTCAAATAGTGGGGCGCGCCCCCCAGGGGGGCGCCAGGCTCCGTAAAGGGGGGCTCATTCAGGGCCGGCCTTTGGGGTGTGCGAATTTCTTCTGTATAATGCCGGCAGGCAGGCCGGGCGGCCAGTGCGTCCCTCAGTGATGTCACGTGCCTGCGCCGCCTGCTTTATGAATGAAGCAGGCGGCGCAGACAAGTGACGTCACTGAGGGACGTGCCGGCCGCCCGGCCCGCCTGCCGGCATTATACAGAATAAATTCGGATATACGGTACTATTAGGAGTGAGGGGGGCATGTTTAATAACTTTAAACGGCGGCGGCGGGCACACGGAATCTGTGGATGGCACAGTTAAGGGGTGGGGGTCTGTGGATGGCACTGTTATGGGCTGGGGGGGCACTGTGGATGGCACTGTTATGGGGTGGGGGGTCTGTGGATGGCACTGTTATGGGGTGGGGGGTCTGTGGATGGCACATATATAACAGTGCCAGCCACAGATCCCCCTGTAACAGTGCCAGCCACAGATCCCCCCCATAAGTGTCCGTCATCCACAGATCCCCCCATAAGTGTCCGTCATCCACAGATCCCCCCATAAGTGTCCGTCATCCACAGATCCCCCCATAAGTGTCCGTCATCCACAGATCCCCCCATAAGTGTCCGTCATCCACAGATCCCCCCATAAGTGTCCGTCATCCACAGATCCCCCCATAAGTGTCCGTCATCCACAGATCCCCCCATAAGTGTCCGTCATCCACAGATCCCCCCATAAGTGTCCGTCATCCACAGATCCCCCCATAAGTGTCCGTCATCCACAGATCCCCCCATAAGTGTCCGTCATCCACAGATCCCCCCCATAAGTGTCCGTCATCCACAGATCCCCCCATAAGTGTCTGTCATCCACAGATCCCCCCATAAGTGTCCGTCATCCACAGATCCCCCCATAAGTGTCCGTCATCCACAGATCCCCACCATAAGTGTCCGTCATCCACAGATCCCGCCATAAGTGTCCGTCATCCACAGATCCCCCCATAAGTGTCCGTCATACACAGATCCCCCCATAAGTGTCCGTCATACACAGATCCCCCCATAAGTGTCCGTCATCCACAGATCCCCCCATAAGTGTCCGTCATCCACAGATCCCCCCATAAGTGTGTGTCCGATCCACATTTCTTTCTTTTTTTATTCTCTACGTTAATAAGGATACAGTGTTATGCAGAGGTGTACTTATAACAATTTTATAGACAAATTATACTATTTACAGTCGCGCGGGGGGCGCGAAATGTTTTCTTCTTCCTAGGGGGGGCATGACAGAAAATAATTGAGAAGCACTGCTATAGTGCAATGCATTTTAATATCAGTGCTATACTGACATTGACCAGCAGACTGCACAAGAGAGGGGCAACCTGCTGGGAAACGCTGGAGGCAGACGGGAAGCCTACACTAGGCCGTGCCCTACCTGCAAAAGCCGTGACACCCTGCAATCTCATTTGCGTGGTGTCAATGGGAGTCTGTTCCCTCTGTAACCGCTTACATGTAACCACGGCATGTAAGGGATTAAACAGCCCAATTAGAGCTTCTGATGGTCCGGACCACTAGAGCAAAAGCACGGCTCATGTGAGAGCCGTCCCCTCTCTCCGCTGCACGGGAGACCAGTGCAGCACTTAGACTGGGCTGCCATAGGCGGCGACCCAGGTCCCTTAGTGACTGCTGTAAAAAGGCATATGGGTGATCACTAAGGGGTTAAAGAATTTAGTCTGGATTGAACACTGTATTGAAAAGGTCCTCCTTAAATTATGCTATTATATGAACTAATGTCTACCATATAGGTAAAAATGTCTGATAAAATGCAATGATGTACCTGTGAAATCTTTGTGTGGACACCTTGTCCCATCTCTACACCACCATGACTGATCAAGACCGATCCATCCAAGTAGACATGGACAAGAGCAGCCGCCTATATCCAAGGACAGTAAATGTTTCATGAAATTATCAGCATTGAGGTGGTTTTGCTCATGTTTTCAAAGTATTGTGGAACAAAGGCAATTTAGAAGATACTGCATGTATTGGTCTACTCTGTTAAGACACTATGGATAATTGACATTACCTGTCCAAAAAATTTCGCAAAGGATCCAATGGGAAATTTCATAGGTATAATGGCCAACCCCTTCTTCTTCCAGTAGTTCTGGTTATTAAATTCATCAATAGCCAACCTTCTGTTGTGGTAAGAAGACTTCTCCATGCACTCATTCCAGCACATAATCAAAGTCCTGGCATCTATCTCCTGTTTTAAATGGTTCACACCAATTCCCCTGTGCAGATTTATCTCCCTGACCTGAAAGACACAGTATGAGAAGTCAATAGGATCATTGATACTGTAATAAATAGATGCATTGGCTAATACTTTGAACTGTTGTACATGGAAGGGAAGTCAAGATGTGACAAATCACAACACTGTGCAGGGAATTTATCATGAGGGTAATATTTAAAATCAGTTTTTCTTGGGTCTGACCTGACGCCATAAACTGCCATGAAAAATGACGAATAAGACGGCCCGACTTGCCTGCCCATGCCACCCCCTCTTTTTCTGCCACCTCGGAAAAGTGGCGTGAGCAGGGAAAAGTCGCAGGTTGTGCCGCAAAACCCCTTTGCAACAAAATCTGTGACAAAAATATGCCAAAGAGTGGAGTAAAAAAAAAATTATAAAATGACCCCCCATTGTTTTTCAAAAAGACAGAGCACCCAAACATATTGCCTTACTTCAGGGAGCAACGTCATCATGCATAGGCGAGAACCATAGGTGTAATATATACCCCATCTATCACCTTTCCAGTCATATCTGCCCAGGGACTGCACTGCAGGTCCGCAATAGACAGGCACCAGCCGTGTGCGCTTCGGGTCCGCAATCCGCAAGATACGGAGAGGTGCGTAGCGGAAGCAGATTGAATCTTGCAGATCCCGGACCCTTTCAAGTGAATGGGTCCACATCTACAAAAAGCGGGCACATGGGGTGTGACAGTGCACATTGTGGACTGCTATTTGTAGTCCACAGAATGGGCATGGGACGCACATGTTCGTGTGCATGAGCCCTTACAGTGTTTACAAATCAAACTGACATTTGTCCTAAGGCTAGTTTCACACCTGCGGTAGAAATTCCAGCAGATTGTTCCAGCAGAGAATCGCCTGCAAGAATTCACTGGATCCGGCACTGCTGGATGCCAACAGAATGCCCGCCAGCCCCAATAAGTATAATGGGGTTGGGGGGGGGAACTGGCCACATTGTGTCAGACAGCAGAGGATCAGCCGGACACAAACCGATGCATGCTGCAGTTTGTGTCCAGAAGATTCCTGGCATTGTCTGCTGGAACAGCCCAATGGAATTTACACTGGGAGTATAAAAGTAGACTAACCCTTTAGAAGACCATCTTAGATTACACTGACCAAGGATTACATACTTTCTCTATCCTTTACGATACTATGTAGCCAATCTTTCCCCATAATCCAGCTCAGTTTGGACTTAAACACATACAATGGAACCACCTTTTCCCAAGAGGTAGGGATCTCTTAGCAGCTAAAAATAAGAAGGGCACACATTTGAGAGCTTGCTTGTACACACAAAGGACCCTCTATTATAACAAAGCTTGAGAAGGTGATGGTGCTAAATTAATCAGGGAAATAGACTGAAGCATATTATATATACACTACTCACAAAAAGTTTGATATATTTGGCTTGCTGGTGAAATTTCCAGATGAACCTAAAATGCACACTAACCTTTACAAGTGAACTTAATGTGACCTCCTCTAAACTTTTGAATGCACATGACCAACTGTTCAATGTTTCACTACATTTTGCATAACTTGATGGTCTCTAACAAGGAGCTTAATGGCAAAATTTGCATCAGGTGTTTGAACCAGGAACTGTATTGGGCGATTCATAGATCAATTAGAATTGGTATTTAAACAGTCCTTCTCATCATGCTGTTCACATTTTGACATCATGAGACCAAGACGACATCTAACAATTGATCAACAGTACCTTTTTGTGAGTAGTGTATGTCTTCAGAGGCGTCTCAACTTATGACAAGGCTATATGTGCAAAGGTGAACCAGTCTGACTACAGTTCTGGAAACATAAAGGTAAGGTCGAGGGAATTAACTCATCTGAGATCATAGCAACCTCATAGTTGGCCTCAACCAAAGCCATATTAATCAATATTTTTGTAGTATTGGTTGCCTTGTCCTGTCATTCATAAGGGAAAATGATTTACCAAAGTCATGCCACCATGTAGTCCTATAGGAAAGCTTAAAAGAAAGGAAAAAACTCGACTGGCATAAATATTAGAGAGGAAATGGCGACCACTCAAGAACTGCAAACCAAAGCTTTCAAAGGGTCTGCATAAGGTAATTCCTGGGGATACTTATCTCAATAAAATTTGACCAAATCTAGACAGCTCTCCATCTGGCATTTTATGTATATCCTGTAAAAAATCTGTAGGGAAAATACCCAGTCTATACATGAAATGGCCAATGCACTAGACCTGTTTATCAATCCACCTACAAAAAGTTTATGGTTGCAGATGCAATACCAACACTAGAGATGAGTGAAGTATTGAAAAATTTGATTCAGCTTCTCTCCGCTGAATTTTGCAAAACAATTTGCTTTGTGGCGCATTTCTTTGCAAGTAGTGGGTGCAATTACAGGGAGTGGCGAATGCGCCTTCCCCTGTCATTGTACTCCTCAGATGCCACGTGCATAGCTGATCGCGGCATCTGACAGTAGTAATACAGTGTAAAATAAAAATTTAAATTAAATAAAATCATACTTACCTCCTCCATGTGCTCGCAAAGTGCCGGCCGCCACCATCTTGATTGAAGATCTAGTGCAAGTCACAAGGTATGGAGGCGTGCGTATGGCAGAGCTCCAAGATGTCAGCAGATGGGCTGCCGAACCTGCCAATGTAAGCAGGGGACACTGGAACCACTAGGTGTCCCTGCACGCATAGGAGAACTGACATACGCACACCTCCATATGGTCAATGACATCTTGGAGCTCTGCCATATGCACGCCTCCATACCTTGTGACTTCCCAGCCCCGTGTCCCCTGATGATTCTTGGGGCTATGTAAATATTTGATGAAACGCGTTGGGACACAGCTTCATTACCTGGTGATCCCCCGTGAGACAGGACATCACTCACCATGGAAACACACAGGATTTTCCAGTCTTTACTCACTTTGTACGCAAGTAGAGTTAGGGTTGTCTAGGGCCTTGATAATAGGGCAAGGTTCCGGACAGGGACGCTCTTTTCAGGGCGATGACTCCATATGAGGAGGACATTAGGGTGTACTAGCCATATTAGGGCATACTAGAGATAGCTTAGTACCCCTAGCAAAGAAAAGGGGGTTAGTCAGCACATCCCAATGCGCAGGTGCACGCTGCCATAGCTAATAACATAGAGAAAAAAAGACAATACAGCAGCACCCTGCAAACCAGATAAAGTACAATAATTCCATAGTCACAAAAATTATTATAGTGCTAATGCTACGCTTATTTATAAAGTGAGATGCTTGGCAAATGCATTTTGTACAAAACCATTTGAGCCCGTCTGCCGGACGTCAACGCGATCTCTGTAAGACGGTCCTAACACTAAATACTACCTGTTATGCGCCATAATGGCCACCATAAAGTTCAGGAAGTGTTGGCTCCACATGCATGCTGGGTCCACTCTGCCTTTTACCATTTTGGTGCCATAATGGCTTCCATTTCATACAAGGGATGAAGGTACCAACATGCATGCCGAGCCCACTCCATACCTTTACTTGTGCCAGACAGCTTCCATTGAATGTAGTTTTGTACAAAATGCATTTGCCAAGCATCTCACTTTATAAATAAGCGTAGCATTAGCACTATAATATTTTTTGTGACTATGGCATTATTGTACTTTATCTGGTTTGCAGGGTGTTGTTGCAGTCTTTTTTTCTCTATGTTTTTAGCCATGGCAGCGTGCACCTGCGCATCGGGATGTGCTGACTAACCCCCATTTCTTTGCAGATTTGCAGTGCTGGAGATGTGGCACTCCAGCGAGTCGTGCACTCCTGATTAGCCTGTCTGCCCCATAGGCTGATTTTTATTAGTTTCAGTATAAAGCTGTAGCCTGCTCTCACTACATTCATTGGAAGCTGTCTAGCACAAGGCAAGGTATGGAGTGGGCTCGGCATGCATGTTGATACCTGCATCCCTTGTAAGTAATGGAGGCCATTTTGGCACCAAAAATTGTAAAAGGCAGAGTGGACCCAGCATGCATGTGGATCCAACATTTCCTGAACTTTATGGCGGCCATTATGGCGCATAACAGGTAGTATTTAGTGTTAGGACCCGTCTTACAGAGATCGCATTGACGTCCGGCAGACGGGCTTAAATGGTTTTGTACAAAATGCATTTGCCAAGCATCTCACCTTATAAATAAGCACTATAGTATTTTTTGGGACTATGGCATTATTGTACTTTATCTGGTCTGCAGGGTGCTGTTATATTGTCTTTTCTCTCTCTTAGTGCCCCTAGCCCAGTCTCTGCACAGGCACGTATGAGCGCGACAGCGGATGTGACAGCAAATTCCCTCAAGGGCAGAATTATCCAAGACTTCATTGAATGGATATCTGTCTGAGCCACATTTGTAGGATGCAATTCGACGGGATTGGTAAGAGCCAACAATTTGTTGCCAGCCTTACTTTTGGCACACCCCTGTCCAGGGTTGATGTAAGCATACATATGTGTTGCTAGCAGAACCACTGTGGCACCCCTGATTGGGCTTACCGACTGTTTTCTCCTAGCATATTCATTACTTTCTTGGTTGAGGTTTGTTTTTTGTTTGTTTGTTTCTGTAGGGGGCATTTACTCTTATTTGCTCTTTATTAAAAGTTGAGTTTTATATGCTATACTGCTATACTTGTTTTCTAATCCTGCAGTATACTGGGGGAGGTATTCACTTGTACCTCTCCTAGACAGGCGACTTTCTTATTTTTTGCAAGTATGATTTTTTTAAATTTTTTGTAGCGCCATTTAGGGAAAATCGATTTGCTACCACGAAGCACAAGGAAATTCGGCTTCGCAGTGAATTTAAATTTTCCTGGCAAATCTAAATTTTGAATTTTGTTGAACACTAACTAACAGTAATACCAAGTACAGTTATTATAAAATGTATGGTCCTGTGTTTAGTTTTGTATGACGAGAGAGCCGCCTCTTCACTGCACTGTGGCTATTCAAACAGCTGATTAAAAAGGGTGCAGGGAGTTCTCCCACACCAATGAGATATGGATGACCTATAGGTCATCAATATCTAAAGGGAATCTGTCAGGTCCAAAATACTCCCCAAACTGGAGTAAACGGTGTATAGTATAAGTGGTGCTGAATCCAATTATGTAATTTTTATCCTCATACTCACTTGCATTCAGATGCTGTGCTCCGACAAACCAGGAGTACAATGCATTGAGGGGACTCCTGAGCTCATACACATGCAACAACAGTGGTCTGCAAAGGGTCCCTTTAAGATAAGATAAGTGTTTTGTAACGCCAGTGGCAATGAAGCAACAACGGGACAGAGTCCCTTTAAGAAATGGTGTTGGTACCCAGGTGTAGGAATGGCCGAGTGATATAGGGTGGCCTATAATGTCCCTTAATGTTTTGTGCACATGTCATGGTGCTCCTACCTGGATATGCTGGAACCCCAGGTGTTGGTTCTGAAGCTGACAAATAGGGTGAACAATTGAGGGATTTAAATAAATATTTCAGTCTAGACCTTATGATGAAGTTCAATGGCAGCTTTAATTTGCATAAACGTTTCTCCAAATGGTTTACAGACTTTATCTTGGTTCCAGCAGGCTTTAGCATTAACTCTGGCAGGCAAACAATCTCAACTCTGTATAATAGCGCTAATAGTATAAATACCCCACAAGTGACCCAATTTTGGAAAGAAGACACCCCAAGGTATTCCGTAAGGGGCATGGCGAGTTCCTAGAATTTTATTTTTTTTGGCACAAGTTAGCATAAAATTATGATTTTTTCCTTTAATTTTTTTTTTCTTACAAAGTCTCATATTCCACAAACTTGTGACTAAAAATAAAATTTTACATGAACTCACCATACCCCTCACGGAATACCTTGGGGTGTCTTCTTTCCAAAATGGGGTCACTTGTGGGGTATTTATACTGCCCTGGCATTTTAGGGGCCCTAAAGCGTGAAAAGAAGTCTGGAATCCAAATGCGTAAAAAATGCCCTGTGAAATCGTAAAGATACTCTTTGGAATTTGGGCCCCTTTGCGCACCAAGGCTGCAAAAAAGTGTCACACATGTGGTATCGCCGTACTCAGGAGAAGTAGGGCAATGTGTTTTTGGGTGTATTTTTACATATACCCATGCTGGGTGAGAGAAATATCTCTGTAAAAGTCAACTTTTCCCATTTTCTTATACAAAGTTGTCATTTTAGAGAGATATTTCTCTCACCCAGCATGGGTATATGTAAAAATACACCCTAAAACACATTGCCCAACTTCTCCTGAGTACGGCGATACCACATGTGTGACACTTTTTTGTGGCCTAGGTGCGCAAAGGGGCCCAAATTCCAATGAGTACCTTTTAGGAGGGCATTTTTAGGCATTTGGATTCCAGACTTCTTCTCACGCTTTAGGGCCCCTAAAATGCCAGGGCAGTATAAATACCCCACAAGTGACCCCATTTTGGAAAGAAGACACCCCAAGGTATTCCGTGAGGGGCATGGCGAGTTCATAGAAGTTTTTTTTTTGGCACAAGTTAGCGGAAATTGATTTTTTATTTTTTTTCTCACAAAGTCTCCCTTTCTGCTAACTTGTGACAAAAAGTTCAATCTTTCATGGACCCAATATGCCCCTCAGCGAATACCATGGGGTGTCTACTTTCCGAAATGGGGTCATTTGTGGGGTGTGTTTACTGTTCTGGCATTTTTGGCGGGGCTAAATTGTGAGCAACCCTGTAAAGCCTAAAGGTACTCGTTGGACTTTCGGCCCCTTTACGCACCTAGGCTGCAAAAAAGTGTCACACATGTGGTATCGCCGTACTCAGGAGAAGTAGGGCAAGGTGTTTTGTCGTGTATTTTTACATATACCCATGCTGGGTGAGAGGAATATCTCTGTAAATTGACAACTTTGTATAAAAAAAATTAAAAAGTTGTCATTTACAGAGATATTTCTCTCCCCCAGCATGGGTATATGTAAAAATTCACCCCAAAACACATTGCCCTACTTCTCCTGAGTACGGCGATACCACATGTGTGACAATTATTTGCAGCCTAGGTGCGCAAAGGGGCCCAAATTCCAATGAGAATCTTTACGATTTCACAGGGCATTTTTTACGCATTTGGATTCCAAACTACTTCTCACGCTTTAGGTCCCCTAAAATGCCAGGGCAGTATAAATACCCAACAAGTGACCCCATTTCGGAAAGAAGACACCCCAAGGTATTCCGTGAGGGGCATGGCGAGTTCCTAGAATATTTTTTTTTTGGCACAAGTTAGCGGAAAATGATTTTTAAAAAAAAATATATATATTTTTTTATTTTCTCTTGCAAAGTCTCATATTCCACTAACTTGTGACAAAAAATAAAATTTTACATGAACTCGCCATGCCCCTCATGAAATACCTTGGGGTGTCTTCTTTCCAAAATGGGGTCACATGTGGGGTATTTATATTACCCTGGCATTTTAGGGGCCCTAAAGCGTGAGAAGAAGTCTGGAATATAAATATCTAAAAAAATTTACGCATTTGGATTCCGTGAGGGGTATGGTGAGTTCATGTGAGATTTAATTTTTCTGTCACAAGTTAGTGGAATATGAGACTTTGTAAGAAAAAAAAAAAAAAATAATATCTATTTCCGCTAACTTGTGACAAAAATAAATAAAATCTTCTATGAACTCGCCATGCCCCTCAAAAGTGATCTTTTTATAGCGCCGCAGCGATTTTACGGTGTTTTTGCAGTGATCAGAAAAAAAAAATTCTGTCACTGCGGTGGGGCGGACTGAACGCAAGTGTGCGCACAAGATCAGGCCTGATCGGGCAAACACTGCATTTTTTGTAGAGCCTATAGAACATGTCCTATTCTTGTCCGCAATTGCGGACAAGAAAAGGCATTTTCTATATAGTTCTGGCAATGTGCGGATCCGCAAAATGCGGAAAGCACATTGCCGGTGTCCGTGTTTTGGATCTACAGCCTGCCAGCGAATGATCACCGCTGGCAGGCTGTAGATCAGCTCGTTTACCTGCAGTTCCTGTGAACGCGCGCTCCTGTGTGCGCGCGTTCACAGGAAATCTCGCGTCTCGCGAGATGACGCGTAAATGCGTCTAGGAGGAATGAATCGACCGCCTCCGGAACGCAATCCTGCGTTAGGCGGTCCGGAGGCGGTTAAGGAAGGAAGGCAGCAAATGTTGTACATGCTGGTTACAGTGCATTTCTCTCTGAAATTATGAGGAAAATGGGCCTTTCCAGACATTGTTCAGAAGAACAGCGTACCTTGATTAAAAAGTTGATTGGAGAGGGGAAAACATATAAAGAAGTGCAGAAAATTATAGGCTGCTCAGCTAAAATTATCGCAAATGCTTTAAAATGGCAACCAAAATCTGAAAGGCGTGGAAGAAACCGTAAAACTGCCATTCAAATGGATAGAAGAATAGCCAAAATGGCAAGGCCAACAATCAGCTCCAGGAAGATCACAGAAAGTCTAAAGTTACCTGTAAGTACTGTTACAATTAGAAGATGCCTATGTGAAGCCAAGCTATCTGAAAGAAGCCCCCGCAAAGTCCCACTGTTGAAAAAAGGCATGTGCTGAAGAGGTTACAATTTACCAAAGAGCATATTGACTGGCCTAAAGAGACATTTTGTGGACTGATGAAAGTAAGATTGTTCTTTTTGGGTCTAGTGGCCGGAGACAGTTTGTCAGACGATCTCCAAACACTGAATTCAAGCCACAGTACACTGTGAAGACAGTGAAGCATGGTGGCGCAAGCATCACGATATGGGGATGCTTCTCATTCTACGGTGTTGGGCCTATTTATCGCATACCAGGGATCATGGATCAGTTGGAATACATCAGAATACTTGAAGAGGTTATGCTGCCTTATGCTGAAGAGGAAATGCCCTTGAAATGGGTGTTCCAACAAGACAACGACTCCAAACACACCAGTAAACGTGCAACATCTTGGTCCCAGACCAACAAGATTGACGTTATGGAGTGGTCAGCCCAATCCGCGGATCTTAATCCAATAGAAAACTTGTGGGGTGACATAAAAAATGCAGTTTCTGAGGCAAAACCAAGAAATAGAGAAGAAATGTGGAATGTAGACCAATCATCCTGGGCTGGAATACCTGTTCACAGGTGCCAGAAGTTGGTTGACTCCATGCAGCACAGATGTATAGCAGTTCTCGGAAACAACTAAATATTAGTTAAGTGATTCAAAGGAAAGCAAAATCTTCAAACATTTTTCAGTTTATAAAGTGAATGTTTTAGTTTGTAAAGAAGAATACAAACACTGCTATTTTTTTTGAACAGTCTAATAGTCACTTCAATTTTTTCTAGAGGAACAACACAAATTTGATATATTTTTCTTCATGTTTTGATTTGGAATAGAATGTGTAGTGTTCCCAATGCATTTGTGTGTATGGAAATAAAGGCTATTAGAAGGATTTTGAGATTTATTCACTTTTTTAAACACACTGCTATTATTTTGAACACAACTGTACATGCATACAGCTAATATTGACAGTCCTGTCTGTGTCCCTCTTACTTCAAGGATGTCACATTTCGTGCAAACTTCTTTTTAACAGTTTTTAACACATGAAATAAAGTATAAGAACTATTGTAATTGTGTGTGGTCTGGTAATTTTTGTAGGTTTGTACATGGAACCAATAAGTCAATAGGTTTGCATAGTGATGTGGCATGCACCTGTCCGGTATAGGCGTTTTGTGGAGCCGTGGTTTGCAGACCATAAATAATTCCCCATGCCTTTTTGAAAATGGGAATTGGCATATGGCATGACAAAAAATACTTTAAAATATGTGAAAGAAAAGGAAAAGATACAATTATACAGTTTTGTTTGTGTTGGACAATCCCATCTTTTTTTAATCCGTCAATAAGCTTATGCAGGCATCCGAGTGAGCAGATGTAATGTCTGGGGAAACCTTGCAGCAAGTGTTTCTTCGCAGTGTCTTCACATGAGAAATGAAGCATTTACAATGCCAACTGAAATGAGTGGGCTGTCTGTAACACACAGACATGCCAGATACCCCAATAAGAAAATCATCTCAGTACCATTACCGATTAAACGGTCCTACAGTGGGTGTTTTTTAGGCTTATTTGTTAGCAGTGACAATAAAACAATTTTTTGGTTCACCCAAAGAACAAACATGAATGTGGTAGGTAAAAGTGGCCCTGTCCTACAGAGCCAATTCTGGTCTATTGTACTCACTTTCTCAGGTGGGAGCCCAGTTTTAATAGCAATTTCACTCATCCAGGTTTCAGTTACAAATGCAGCTTGTGGATACCCGAATCCCCGGAAGGCAGTATTTGATGGTAGGTTAGTCTTGCAGGCAGTTCCCTTGCATTTCAAATTGGGTATCTTGTAGCCGCTGTCCATGGTCATCAAACCAGCCTCTACCACCTAGAAAAATAAATGGAATCCATGTAGAATGAATTAACTGTTTGGGAGTCAAAAGATTACGCTTGAATCCTCTTTCTCTTAGTGGAGTACTCCTGGAGAAGACTTTATTGGGCTGAAGCAATAGAATACAGGTTTACTGATGATAAAATGCAAGCTATGATTTTTTGTGATTTGGTTTGATTTTGTACCACTTTGGGTCAGACAATCTGCTTGTTTTTAAACCCAAGATGGGAAAAAAAACATGGATTTATGAAAACTATCTACACGAGAAATGCTGTTATCCACAGCAAACAATCACAGCACAGCTTTTATTTCATATTCTGCTTTTGACAATGATAATTGTGCATTGTTTGCTTGGTTCTGATAGACAACAATTTTTATTTTTATTTTAGACTGTTTTAATAAGTCTGCTCCCCTTGCACTGTATGCTTATAGAGCTGTATATATTTAGTATATCTATATATATAAAAAAGGACGTATGGATGTATGTTCCATGAAAACTCAAAAACGCAACCATCCATTTCAACGAAACTTGGTATACACATCCCTTGCTACCTGGAAAGAAATCTTGCGGGGGTCTCAGCTCTCTAGGACGTACCGTTCCCGAGATATCCCCAAAAAATGACCTTATCCAATACAAGCCTGCCAGCTTTTCACTTAAATCCTAACTGCCATACACACGGTCACATGTCCCTTATCAGCCAATAGAAGCTCGCAGGTCCTACTCCAGGTTGCCATAACAACTGATCACAGGTTTTAGCAGTTCGCAGGTCCCAAAATATTCAGTGACATGACGTATGGCGGCACAACTACACTGCTACATGCATGGGGGCAGGGGCCACTATTAACGGGCACTGTGGAGTTCACTGTTAAAGGGGCGGTCACTGTGAAAGTCACTATTAAACTGGCGGTCACTGTTAAAGGTGCAGTCACTGTGAAAGTCACTGTTAAAGAGGCGGTCACTATGAAAGTCACTGTTAAAGGGGCGGTCACTGTGAAAGTCACTGTTAAAGGGGCGGCCATTGTGAAATTCACTGTTAAAGGGGCGGTTACCGTTAAAGGGGCGGTCACTGTGAAAGTCACTGTTAAAGGGGCAGTCACTATGAAAGTCACTGTTAAAGGGGCGGTCACTGCGAAAGTCACTGTTAAAGGGGCGGCCATTGTGAAAGTCACTGTTAAAGGGGCGGTCACCGTTAAAGGGGCGGACATTGTGAAAGTCAATGTTAAATGGGTGGTCACTGTTAAAGGGGCGGTCACTGTGAAAGTCACTGTTAAAGGGGCGGTCACTGTGAAAGTCACTGTTAAAGGGGCGGTCACCGTTAAAGGGGCGGCCATTGTGAAAGTCAATGTTAAATGGGTGGTCACTGTTAAAGGGGCGGTCACTGTGAAAGTCACTGTTAAAGGGGCAGTCACTGTGAAAGTCACTGTTATAGGGGTGGTCACCGTTAAAGGGGCGGCCATTGTGAAAGTCAATGTTAAATGGGCGGTCACTGTTAAAGGTGCGATCACTGTGAAAGTCACTGTTAAAGGGGCGGTCACTGTGAAAGTCACTGTTAAAGGGGCGGTCACTGTGAAAGTCACTGTTAAAAGGGCGGTCACCATTAAAGGGGCGGTCACCGTTAAAGGGGCGGCCATTGTAAAAGTTAATGTTAAATGAGCAGTCTCTGTTAAAGGGGCGGTCACTGTGAAAGTCACTGTTAAAGGGGCGGTCACTGTGAAAGTCACTGTTATAGGGGCGGCCACCGTTAAAGGGGCGGCCATTGTGAAAGTCAATGTTAAACGGGCGGTCACTGTTAAAGGTGCAGTCACTGTGAAAGTCACTGTTAAAGGGGAGGTCACTGTGAAAGTCACTGTTAAAGGGGCGGTCACTGTGAAAGTCACTGTTAAAGGGGCGGTCACTGTGAAAGTCACTGTTAAAGGGGCGGTCACAATTAAAGGGGCGGTCACCATTAAAGGGGCGGCCATTGTGAAAGTCACTGTTATTTAATAAAAAATTGCAATAAACAAATACCCGAGCAACGGGTCATCAGCTAGTGTACATATATATATATATATATATATATATATATATATATACAGGGAGTGCAGAATTATTAGGCAAGTTGTATTTTTGAGGATTAATTTTATTATTGAACAACAACCATGTTCTCAATGAACCCAAAAAACTCATTAATATCAAAGCTGAATATTTTTGGAAGTAGTTTTTAGTTTGTTTTTAGTTTTAGCTATTTTAGGGGGATATCTGTGTGTGCAGGTGACTATTACTGTGCATAATTATTAGGCAACTTAACAAAAAACAAATATATACCCATTTCAATTATTTATTTTTACCAGTGAAACCAATATAACATCTCAACATTCACAAATATACATTTCTGACATTCAAAAACAAAACAAAAACAAATCAGTGACCAATATAGCCACCTTTCTTTGCAAGGACACTCAAAAGCCTGCCATCCATGGATTCTGTCAGTGTTTTGATCTGTTCACCATCAACATTGCGTGCAGCAGCAACCACAGCCTCCCAGACACTGTTCAGAGAGGTGTACTGTTTTCCCTCCTTGTAAATCTCACATTTGATGATGGACCACAGGTTCTCAATGGGGTTCAGATCAGGTGAACAAGGAGGCCATGTCATTAGATTTTCTTCTTTTATACCCTTTCTTGCCAGCCACGCTGTGGAGTACTTGGACGCGTGTGATGGAGCATTGTCCTGCATGAAAATCATGTTTTTCTTGAAGGATGCAGACTTCCTCCTGTACCACTGCTTGAAGAAGGTGTCTTCCAGAAACTGGCAGTAGGACTGGGAGTTGAGCTTGACTCCATCCTCAACCCGAAAAGGCCCCACAAGCTCATCTTTGATGATACCAGCCCAAACCAGTACTCCACCTCCACCTTGCTGGCGTCTGAGTCGGACTGGAGCTCTCTGCCCTTTACCAATCCAGCCACGGGCCCATCCATCTGGCCCATCAAGACTCACTCTCATTTCATCAGTCCATTAAACCTTAGAAAAATCAGTCTTGAGATATTTCTTGGCCCAGTCTTGACGTTTCAGCTTGTGTGTCTTGTTCAGTGGTGGTCGTCTTTCAGCCTTTCTTACCTTGGCCATGTCTCTGAGTATTGCACACCTTGTGCTTTTGGGCACTCCAGTGATGTTGCAGCTCTGAAATATGGCCAAACTGGTGGCAAGTGGCATCTTGGCAGCTGCACGCTTGACTTTTCTCAGTTCATGGGCAGTTATTTTGCGCCTTGGATTTTCCACACGCTTCTTGCGACCCTGTTGACTATTTTGAATGAAACGCTTGATTGTTCGATGATCACGCTTCAGAAGCTTTGCAATTTTAAGAGTGCTGCATCCCTCTGCAAGATATCTCACTATTTTTGACTTTTCTGAGCCTGTCAAGTCCTTCTTTTGACCCATTTTGCCAAAGGAAAGGAAGTTGCCTAATAATTATGCACACCTAATATAGGGTGTTGATGTCATTAGACCACACCCCTTCTCATTACAGAGATGCACATCACCTAATATGCTTAATTGGTAGTAGGCTTTCGAGCCTATACAGCTTGGAGTAAGACAACATGCATAAAGAGGATGATGTGGTCAAAATACTCATTTGCCTAATAATTCTGCACTCCCTGTATATATATATCACTTCCACTATAAAAACATATATGTCTTTATATATTTTTGGTGGATTTATGTTGTTCTTAACAGTACAACTGCCTATTCTTCCAGTACTGTAAAAAAAAAAGATGTAAACCAGTCAAACATAAGCCAGCAGGACACTCTTTTGGCCTATAGAATCCTATTAATACTATATAGTATATGTTTGTCTTTTTAATTTAATTTTTAGGCTGATGCTTCAGATGTACTTTCCTCAGGTATTTCTGACAACATGCGTGGATTGGAAACAAAGGTGGCCATGGGAAAAAAAATCTAAAAATGGCTGTATATATTTTAGAGTAGCCGTAGCCACATACAAACCTATACAAAAATAAAATAGATGCATCTTTAAGTCAATGGGACATGGCATACCTATAAACATTTAAAAAGAAAAAATCTGGACATTTAAGCCCAACCCCTTGGACCACTCAGGAGCACCCACAAAACACCCACTTTGGGGAAGGTGCTTGCATAAGCCCGACCCATTCCACAGCTTGATTTGCAGGATTGTCCTGGCAAAATCAGGATTGTTTGCAAGTATGGACATAACTCCCTGGCCCTTATAGGCAGCTCTATAGTGAAATATGGACTATTATCATTTTATATACAGCCCTACAGTAATATGTGGAGCCCAGCCATTATATATACAGTGGGATGCGAAAGTTTGGGCAACCTTGTTAATCGTCATGATTTTCCTGTATAAATCGTTGGTTGTTACGATAAAAAATGTCAGTTAAATATATCATATAGGAGACACACACAGTGATATTTGAGAAGTGAAATGAAGTTTATTGGATTTACAGAAAGTGTGCTATAATTGTTTAAACAAAATTAGGCAGGTGCATAAATTTGGGCACCGCAAAAAGAAATGAAATCAATATTTAGTAGATCCTCCTTTTGCAGAAAATACAGCCTCTAAACGCTTCCTGTAGGTTCCAATGAGAGTCTGGATTCTGGGTGAAGGTATTTTGGACCATTCCTCTTTACAAAACATCTTTAGTTCATTCAGGTTTGATGGCTTCCGAGCATGGACAGCTCTCTTTAAGTCACACCACAAATTTTCAATTATATTCAGGTCTGGGGACTGAGATGGCCATTCCAGAACGTTGTACTTGTTCCTCTGCATAAATGCCTTAGTGGATTTTGAGCAGTGTTTAGGGTTTGGTGTCTTGTTGAAAGATCCAGCCCCGGCGCAGCTTCAGCTTTGTCACTGATTCCTGGACATTGGTCTCCAGAATCTGCTGATACTGAGTGGAATCCATGCGTCCCTCAACTTTGACAAGATTCCCAGTCCCTGCACTGGCCACACAGCCCCACAGCATGATGGAACCACCACCATATTTTACTGTAGGTAGCAGGTGTTTTTCTTGGAATGCTGTGTTCCTTTTCCTCCATGCATAACGCACCTTATTATGGCCAAATAACTCAATTTTAGTTTCATCAGTCCACAGCACCTTATTCCAAAATGAAGCAGGCTTGTCCAAATGTGCTTTAGCCCACCTCAAGCGGCACTTTTTGTGCTGTGGGCAGAGAAAAGGGTTCCTCTGCATCACTCTCGCATACAGCATCTCCTTGTGTAAAGTGCGCCGAATGGTTGAACGATGCACAGTGACTCCATCTGCAGCAAGATGATGTTGTAGGTCTTTGGTGCTGGTCTGTGGGTTGACTCTGACTGTTCTCACCATTCGTCGCTTCTGTCTATCGGAGATTTTTCTTGGTCTGCCACTTTGAGCCCTAACTTGAACTGAGCCAGTGGTCTTCTATTTCCTCAATATGTTCCTAACTGTGGAAACAGACAGCTGAAATCTCTGAGACAGCGTTCTGTATCCTTCCCCTAAGCCATGATGGTGAACAATCTTTGTCTTCAGGTCATTTTAGAGTTGTTTTGAGACCCCCATGTTGCTACTCTTCAGAGAAAATTAAAAGAGGAGGGAAACTTAGGGCCCTTTCACACTTGCGTTGTCCGGATCCGGCGTGTACTCCATTTGCCGGAGCTGCCCGCCGGATCCGGAAAAAAGCGAACTGAAAGCTTTTGAAAAAGTGAACTGAAAGCATTTGAAGACGGATCCCTCTTCAAAATGCATTAAGTGTTACTATAGCAGCCAGGACGCTATTAAAGTCCTGGTTGCCATAGTAGTAGTGGGGAGCGGGGGAGCAGTATACTTACAGTCCGTGCGGCTCCCCGGGCGCTCCAGAATGACGTCAGAGTGCCCCATGCGCATGGATGACGTGATCCATGCGACACGTCATCCATGCACGTGGGGCACCCTGACGTCACTCTGGAGCGCCCGGGGAGCCGCACGGACTGTAAGTATACTGCTCCCCCGCTCCCCACTACACTTTACCATGGCAAACAGGACTTTAGCGTCCCGGCAGCCATGGTAACCACTCTGAAAAAGCTAAACGTCGGATCCGGTAATGCGCCGAAACGACGTTTAGCTTAAGGCCGGATCCGGATCAATGCCTTTCAATGGGCATTAATTCCGGATCCGGCCTTGCGGCAAGTGTTCAGGATTTTTGACCGGAGCAAAAAGCGCAGCATGCTGCGGTATTTTCTCCGGCCAAAAAACGTTCCGATCCGGAACTGAAGACATCCTGATGCATCCTGAACGGATTTCTCTCTATTCAGAATGCATTAGGATAAAACTGATCAGGATTCTTCCGGCATAGAGCCCCGACGACGGAACTCTATGCCGGAAGAAAAGAACGCAAGTGTGAAAGAGCCCTTACAATTGACCCCCTTAAATACTCTTTCTCATAATTGGATTCACCTGTGTGTTTAGGTCAGGGGTCACTGAGCTTACCAAGCCAATTTGAGTTCCAATAATTAGTTCTAAAGGTTTTGGAATCAATAAAATGACAACAGTGCCCAAATTTATGCACCTGCCTAATTTTGTCTAAACAATTATAGCACACTTTCTGTAAATCCAATAAACTTAATTTCACTTCTCAAATATCACTGTGTGTGTCTCCTATATTATATATTTAACTGACATTTTTTATCGTAACAACCAACGATTTATACAGGAAAATCATGACGATTAACAAGGTTGCCCAAACTTTCGCATCCCACTGTATAGTCCTATAATGAGACAAGGAGCACCATAATGATATATAGAGCCTTATAGAGAGAAATGGAGCACCAACAATATACAGTATATACAACCCTAAAGTCATATATGGGGTGCTATTATTACACATACAGCCCTATAATAGTACATAGCACCATAAACTGGCTTAGGTTACCATTATCTTTGGGGCCCGCCAACCTCATGATATCATAACCTGACTGACCAGAATTTCTCCCTGCAGAGTTAATAGCCAATCCACCACTGTTTAGCAATAGGTCGCGTTCATTATGGATGAAAGAAAAATGATAAAACTCACAATAACAGAATCATCTGAAGTTGATCCAGCGTTATTAAAATAAGAAACGTCCAGAGCAGCTATACGACCATCGTTCATGAAACCAACCTGAAAGACAAGTTTTGTTAATAGCAAAATGCTTTGTCTCTCCACCAGTCTAGCATGTGAAATGGCAAAAAATCATAAAAATCTAAATAGAGAATAAAGTTAAAAAAAGTGCAAAAAAAGTAACAGCGTATATTATGGCAATAACGGTTAAAAATGAATCTGTAGACAATGGCCCACATGCTGACCGCTCATAGACTATAAACATCCGGGTGTTTTTTTTCCAACCATCCCTGCCTTCCCCATTGATCTATACACAGTGCTCCATGAGCACTGTGTATAGAGCTGAGGAAGCAGCAATGCCACTTCCTGCTCTAGTCCCAGCTGTCATGTGATTGCTGAGGGCTGGGAGTCTGCAAAACCTGCTGGGTCTTATCAGACCCAAATCAGCTCTGCAGTAAAGTTGCACAGTCTAATATGTGAGCCCTAGTTACAGGAGAAAGCAGCAATAAATGTAAAAATAAATGTTCTGAAAAGGTTCTTGTTTGAACTTTTGGTGACACAAAGTGAAAAATTAAAACAAATTAAATAAAAAATTAAAAAAAGTAAAAAAAATCAAAAAGTGACAAAAACACAAAACCATGGCTCCTAGCCCCGACTCCCGACCACAACCCACACATTGCATATATTAACCCCTTCTACCCCGGGCCAGTTTTCACCCTCCTGCCCAGGCCATTTTTTGCAAATCTGACGTGTCACTTTATGTGGTAATAACTTTGGAACACTTTTATTTATCCAAGACATTCTGAGATTGTTTTCTCGTGACACATTGTACTTCATGATAGTCATAAATTTGAGTCAATATATTTCACCTTTATTTATGAAAAAATCCCAAAGTAACCAGAAATTTTGGAAAAATTTGCAAATTTCTAAATTTCAATTTCTCTGCTTTTAACACAGAAAGTGATACCTCATAATATATTTATTACTTAACATTCACCATATGTCTAATTTATGTTGGCATCATTTTGTAAAGTCAGGTTTTTTTTTTAGGATGTTAGAAGGTTTAGAATTTTAGAAGCAATTCTTAAAATTTTTGCAAAAATTTCCAAAACCCACTTAATAAGGACCAGTTCAGGTCTAAAGTCACTTTGTGGGGCTTACATAAATGACTCCCATTGTAAAAACTACACCCCTCAAGTTAATTTAAACTGATTTTACAAACTTTGTTAACCCCTTAGGTGTTCCACAAGAATTAAAGCAAAATGGAGATGAAATTTCTTAATTTCACTTTTTGGCAGATTTTCAATCCATTTTTTTCTTTAACACATCTAGGGTTAACAGCCAAACAAAACTCAATATTTATTATGCTGATTCTGCGGTTTACAGAAACACCTCACATGTGGTCGTAAACTGATGTAAGGGCACACGACAGGGTGCAGAAGAAAAGGAGCGCCATATGGTTTTTGGAAGGCAGATTTTGCTGGACTGGTTTTAAGATGCCATGTCCCATTTGAAGCCCCCCTGATGCACCCGTACAGTAGAAACTCCCAAAAAGTGACCCCATTTTGGAAACTAGGGGAAAAGGTACCAGTTTAATTGGTACTATTTTGGGGAACGTATGATTTTTAATAGCTCTATATTATGTTTTTGTGAGGCAAAGTAACCAGAAAATGGCTGTTTTTGCACCGTTTTTATTTTTATTTTTTACAACATTCATCTGACAGGGTAGATCATGTTTTTTTTTTTATAGAGCAGGTTGATGCAATTATGTCAAATAAGTCTACTTTTTTTGTTTGCTTGTTTTAGTTTTACATAATGAAGCATTTTTGAAAAAAACATTATGTGCCTCCATTTTCTAAACGCCATATTTTTTTTATTTTTCTGCCGATCACTTTGTGCAGGGGCTTGTTTTTTTGCTATTTTTGCTATTTATTTATAAAAAAAATATCAAATTTACCAAAAATTTTGAAAAAATAGCAAATTTCCAAGTTTCAATTTCTCTATTTCTATAATACATAGTAATACCTCCAAAAATAGTTATTACTTTACATTCCCCATATGTCTACTTCATGTTTGGATCATTTTAGGAATGACATTTAAGTTTTTGGGGACGTTACAAGGTTTAGAAGCAAATCTTTTTCAGAAATTTTCAAAAACCCAAATTTTAGGGACCAGTTCAGGTCTGAAGTCACTTTGTGAGGGTTACATAGAAACCACCCAAAAATAACCCCATTCTAGAAACTACACTCCTCAAGGTATTCAAAACTGATTTTATAAACGTCGTTAACCCTTTAGGTGTTGCACAAGAGTTATTGGCAAATGGAGATGAAATTAGAGAATTAAAATTTTTGGGCAAATTTTCTATTTTAATCCATTTTTTCCAGTAACAAAGCAAGGGTTAACAGCCAAAAAAATGCTATATTTATTGCCCCGATTCTGTAGTTTGCAGAAACACCCCATATGTGGCTGTAAACTACTGTATGGGGACACAGTAGGGCATAGAGGGAAAGGTGCGCCGTATGGTTTTTGAAAGGCAAATTTTGCTGGACTGGTTTATTTACACCATGTCCCATTTGAAGCCCCCCCGATGCACCCCTAGAGTAGAAATTCCATAAAAGTGACCTCATTTTCGAAACTACGGGATAGGGTGGCAGTTTTGTTGGTACTAGTTTAGGGTACATATGATTTTTGGTTGCTCTATATTACACTTTTTGTGAGGCAAGGTAACAAGAAATAGCTGTTTTGGCACCATTTTTATTTTTTGTTATTTACAACATTCATCTTAAAGGTTAGATCATGTGATATTGTTATAGAGCAGGTTATTATGGACGCGGCAATACCTAATAAGTATACTTTTTTTTATTTATGTAAGTTTCACACAATGATTTCATTTTTGAAACAAAAAAAATCATGTTTTAGTGTCTCCATATTCTGAGAGCCATATTTTTTTCAGTTTTTGGGCGATTATCTTAGGTAGGGTCTCATCTTTTGCGGGATGATGTGACGGTTTGATTAGTACTATTTTGGCATACATACGACTTTTTTGATCACTTTTATTACCTTTTTTGGGAAGTACGGTGGGCAAAATTTCAATTTCATCATATTTTTTATTTTTATTTTTTTATGGCGTTCACCATATGGGTAAAGTAACATGACCGTTTTATAGATCAAAAGAAAAGGGCTGGGCACTCACTATATCTAGTAGCCATGGTGCTTTATTAATTAGAATCAATTATTATAATATTAAAAACACATATTCTAACACACATTTATACACATCAATAATAGTATCTAAAATATAAATATAATCACTGTAACACAATGGTAAAAGGACCTATTTGATATATATAAAAGTCAGATATGATCAGTAATTCGCATATGACCAATAATCCGCATATGTGGAGGACGAAAACAGTCCAAAACTATCCGAATGTTCAGTCCAATATCAGAAGTGTGCCATATACAAAAAGGACGGATGAAAATAGTTGATCCGATATCCTGAGATCTTTTACAGAGACGAATAGTCCTGAATTCAAATATTCGCACAGTTCAAAGTAACAGCGTTAATTTCCAAATGGATAATTTGTCAGTTGTATTATAGTCTACTCACATAATAAATGTACTTAGGCGGCTCAGATCAGCAATCCGCAGCGTCCCGCGTAATTGTCAGGGTATGATCTCCGCTTGTACGTGTGAGCCACAACTTCACAATGGAATAGTCTTTGATAACTCCTAGTAGGTTTCACAGAGAGTTTTCAACAAGGGGCGAAGCTGCAAAGGTTGGTGGTCCTTAGGTCCAGTCGGGGGGTCCAGTACCAGACGCGTTTCGGGGCTCTTAGTGGCCCCTTCCTCAGTGGTACTAAGAGCCCCGAAACGCGTCTGGTACTGGACCCCCCGACTGGACCTAAGGACCACCAACCTTTGCAGCTTCGCCCCTTCTTGGAGAAAATAAATTGAAGGTGGAACGCATATCTGCAGAGCTGTGGACTACAAAGATACTACTGGCGCCAGTAAGTGAGGAACTTTGATTGTTCAATTGAAAAACAGCTTGTTGAAAACTCTCTGTGAAACCTACTAGGAGTTATCAAAGACTATTCCATTGTGAAGTTGTGGCTCACACGTACAAGCGGAGATCATACCCTGACTATTACGCGGGACGCCGCGGATTGCTGATCTGAGCCGCCTAAGTACATTTATTATGTGAGTAGACTATAATACAACTGACAAATTATCCATTTGGAAATTAACGCTGTTACTTTGAACTGTGCGAATATTTGAATTCAGGACTATTCGTCTCTGTAAAAGATCTCAGGATATCGGATCAACTATTTTCATCCGTCCTTTTTGTATATGGCACACTTCTGATATTGGACTGAACATTCGGATAGTTTTGGACTGTTTTCGTCCTCCACATATGCGGATTATTGGTCATATGCGAATTACTGATCATATCTGACTTTTATATATATCAAATAGGTCCTTTTACCATTGTGTTACAGTGATTATATTTATATTTTAGATACTATTATTGATGTGTATGAATGTGTGTTAGAATATGTGTTTTTAATATTATAATAATTGATTCTAATTAATAAAGCACCACGGCTACTAGATATAGTGAGTGCCCAGCCCTTTTCTTTTGTATAATTTTTTGCTTGTTAGATTGGGTGAATCTGCGGGCTGTGAGCACCCATCCGGGTTTTTCCATACAGTAGTGCGACCCATTATCTGTGAATTAATCCGTTTTATAGATCAGGTCGTTACGGACGTGGTGATATCAAACATGTGTAGGGAATTTTTTTTTTTTTTTAATTAGCGATAAATGTTTTTTGTTTTTTTTTTACTTTTTTTTTACTTTTTTTTTACCCAGACCCACTTGGTTCGTTCTTTAAGATCCAGTGGGTCTGATGTCTGTATAATACAGTACAGTACACTATATATGTACTGTATTTTCACTTTACAAAGTCTGATTAGACTTCTGCCTTTAGCAGAAGATAGATGTCTACAGAACCTGTTCTATTAAACGCTTATACAAGTAGAGCTACCTCGACAGAGTAGAGAGGGTGTCAGCAGTAAGTTTGTGTTGACTTCACTGATTATTTTGCTCTTTCTCTGATCCATCAGAACAATAACTCCCAAAAAACGGATCCTGTCTGTGGAGCATCCGCCTTCACTCGGTCAGCATTTGGTCAGTAATCCATCAGTATTGCTAAAGCCAAAAAAAAACAGGAGTGGATCTAAAACAGAGATGACACGTGAATGGAATATTTGCATGTCTT
This sequence comes from Bufo bufo, assembly GCF_905171765.1. Lineage (NCBI taxonomy): Eukaryota > Metazoa > Chordata > Amphibia > Anura > Bufonidae > Bufo > Bufo bufo. The sequence goes on along the minus strand of NC_053395.1, from coordinate 142,778,455 downwards.
CTGTGTTTTGTACCCACTTCTGCTTTTGGCTACCAAATCATAAGCCATTTCTGATGCAAAATAGGGACCATGTCATGCAGGCCTTACAGCTGTTACATAGACAGGATCCGTTGTGTGTCTCATTTTTCCTTCCTTCTGACAGATCAGAAGAAGAGTCAAATAAATGATGATGTCAGCCAGGCCGAAAGGCAGAATAGTGTCCCAGTCATTAAGTGGGGAGGGTGGTAACAGCATTAGAAGTCCACAGAGTGGCCCTATGACATAGTGGTGAGGTGAAAGCAGCATAAGGTGAATACAGAGTGGCCCAATGACAGAGTTTGGAGGTGGCAGCAGCAGCATAAGGAGGCCATATGGTGGCATAATGACAGAGTGTGGAGGTTGCAGCAGCAGCATCAGGAGGCCACAGAGTGGCAAGGTGACATAGTGTGGAGGTATCAGCAGCATCAGGAGACCACAGAGTGGCAAGGTGACAGTGTCCAAGTGGTAGCAGCATCACGAGACCACAGAGTGGCAATGTGACATAGTGTGGCGGTAGCAGCAGCATCGGGAGACCACAGAGTGGCAAGGTGACATAGTGTGGAGGTGGCAGGAGCATCAGGAGACCACAGAGTGGCAAGGTGACATAGCATGGAGGTGGCAGCAGCATCAGGAGAAAACAGAGTGGCAAGGTGACATAGTGTGGAGGTGGCAGCAGCATCAGGAGACCACAGAGTGACAGAGTGGGGAGGTGGGTGGCAATAGCAGTACCAGCTGAAGATGGTGGTTGAAAGAAGGAGCACTTGGCATCAGATGTGTGGAATCAGGCGGGTGGCAGCACCAGAATAGTAGCAGAGGCAGGTAGCCAGGAGAAAACTGTTTATTTTGTCAAAATGTTGGTGTGGCACAATGGATGATCTAGTCTGATGCATCAGGCATTAGTGGGTGGAAATCCTGGCTGATCTATGCCCGATTCATCTTGAAAAAGGTCAGTCTCTCCACATTTTGGGAGGACAGGCGAGTTCTTCTTGGGGTAACTATGGCCTCCGCCGCACTAAACACTCGCTCTGATGCAACACTACTGGCCGGGCAGGACAGCTTTTCCAGAGCAAACTCTGCCAGTTGCAGCCACAAATTAAGTTTGGCTGCCCAGTAGTCCAGTGGATCTTCAATGTGGGCTCCTCCCTCTCAGCAGGTGTTAAAAAGGCTCCCATTTTAGACCGGTAGCAAGGGTCCAACAAGGTGGAGAGCCAAAAGTTATCCCTCTGCCGAATGGTGACAATTCGGCTGTCACTACTCAAGCAAGTGAGCATGCATCGGGCCATTTGTGCAAGTGACTCGGAGGGACTCCCTGCCTCCATCTCCCCTGCATACTGCCACGGTGTGTCTGGGTCCTCTGCATCATCTTCCTCATCGCCCTGTAGCTCCTCTGGCTGGTCCTGCTCCTCCTCTTACCTGTGTAGAAAAACCACCCATTCCTCTATGCATTGCTTGTGCTAGAATGTCCTCCTCCTCTAGTTCAACCCCCACAGGGCTCATGTGTCACATCTGTGACAGGTCCCAGAAGGTCTGAAAGATTATCTATGCATTAGTGATCTGACAGCCTCTTTTGGTTGTAGATCGTTTTAGTAAAATGGCACACTTTATTGCATTACCTAGTCTACCCAATGCTAAAACTCTTGCACAGGTGTTTGTCGACAACATCGTGAAACTACATGGCATTCCCTCTTATGTGGTGTCCGATAGAGGGACTCAGTTTGTTTCCAGATTCTGGAAAGAGTTCTGTACTCGTCTGGGTGTACAATTGTCCTTCTTTTCGGCTTTTCATCCTCAGTCGAACGGACAGACCGAGCGTACTAATCAGAATCTGGAGACTTACTTGAGATGTTTTGTTTCAGAGAATCAAGAAGAGTGGTCTTCATTTTTGTCGTTAGCTGAGTTTGCTATAAATAACCGTAGACAGGAATCCACTGATAAGTCGCCGTTTTTGGGGGCATATGGGTTCCATCCACAGTTTGGTACGTTTTCTGGTGCTCAAAATTCCGGCATTCCTGAAGAGGAACGATTTTCCTCTTTGTCTTCTATTTGGCGCAAAATCCAAAATAACCTGAAAAAGATGGGCAACAGGTATAAGCGTGTGGCTGACAGGAGACGTATGAGTGGTCCGGACCTGAGAGTGGGTGATTCTGTGTGGTTGTCTACAAGAAACATTAAACTTAAGGTACCTTCTTGGAAGTTGGGCCCAAGATTTATTGGTCCATATAAGATCACTGCCAGTGTTAACCCTGTAGCCTTCCGTCTTGAACTTCCTCAGGCATTGAAAATCCATAACGTATTTCATAAATCTTGCTAAAGAAATGTGTCGAACCTGTTGAGCCCTCCTCCTTGCCTCCTGCTCCTGTCATGGTGGACGGCAATTTAGAATTTCAGATCAGCAGGATTGTGGACTCCCGAGTTCTCCGGAGATCCCTCCAGTATCTCGTTTATTGGAGAGCGTACGGACCAGAGGAGAAAATGTGGGTTCCAGCGACCGATGTTAATGTCGTCTGGTGAGAGCATTCCACAGAGCTCATCCTGATAAGGTCGGTCCTGGATGCCCAGAGGTCACCCGTAGAAGGGGGGGTACTGTCACATATGTGACAGGTCCCAGAAGGTCTGAAAGATTATCTATGCATTAGTGATCTGACAGCCTCTTTTGGTTTCACTTTGTCTGTGTGTTGCTGGTATGTCCACACCTCCTGGTCAGGTGTGGATCATGTGACCTCTACCACGCCCTATTTAGTCTGACTTTTCCCATCACTCCTTGCTTGGGATAGCTTCATTTGGTCTTGGAAGAGCTGGAGTGTGGTTCGTGTTGAAGTCCTGTTCATCCTTCATCCTCTGAAGTTAAGTGTTCCGCTTGTCGTGTTTTGTATTCCCCCCTCCCCCTGGTTGTTTACTAGGCCTCAGTGAGATGCTAGTTCCTTCACCAGGGAAGGAACAGGTGGTCTCTGCCCTGTCATTATCTTTAGGGCATCTGAGGGTCACCAGGGTTTTCTAGCTTCCCGTGTATGGGTATCTCTACCATCGAGAGGTGCCCATACGGATAGGAGTTAGGGCCAGGAGCAGGGTTTTGTAGGTGGTGACCCTTTTCCTTCCATAGCGGTGAGGCCTAGTGTCTTTCCCCTTCCTTCCTGATTGTCTTTTGGTGTTCTCCCCTACTACATCCGTGACATCATGTGGTCGTGAGATCTAGGCGCCACGTCTCCTGTCCCCTGGTCAGCCAGATTTACCAGCATCTGTTCCAGGACATGAAGCAGTGGAATGACATTGTTCATCCCGTAGTCCTGGCGACTGAAAAATAACCTGGCCTTCTCAAAGGGTCTGAGCAAACAGCAGGTGGCACGCATAAGCTGACACTGGCTGAAATCGAAGTTACACAGGGGAGTACTCCTGTCCGCTTGGATCATCAAGAAATCGTTTACGGCCTTTCTCTGTTCGTATAGTTGGTCCAACATATGGAAGGTGGAATTCCAACGTGTGGAAACGTCGCATATCAGCCTATGTTGGGGGATGCCGTTCTGCAGCTCAAGGAGGGTGTGCTTTGCAGTGTACGAGTGGCTGAAGTGCATGCAAAGTTTTCTGGCCATTTTTAGGATGTCTTGCAGATGCAGGAACCACTTGACAACCAGATTTAACACATGTGCCATGCAGGGCGCATGGCTCAGCCCTCCTTGATGCAGCGCCGACACCATGTTCCTCCTGTTGTTGGTCACCAAGGTTCAGATTTTAAATTGTCGCAGAGAAAGCCAGGATTCGATTTCTTGTTGAAGGACACAGAGTATTTCCTCCCCTGTGTGACTCAGTTCTCCCAGGCAAATGAAGTGTAGAACAGCGTGACACCGCCGTGCTATGTACATGTGGTATGTTGTAGGGGCACTGTGAATTGTCCCTGCAGTGGAGGCTGAGGACATGGTGGAAGATGAGGAGACAGAGGCGGACATTGTCGCAGGACCAACGGCGTGAGAACTTGGAGGGGGAAGCAGCGTGACCTGGCCAAGTTGCTGGTGTGGTTGTGCAGGAACCACATTCACCCAATGGGCTGTAAATGACATGTATTATCCATGACCATAGTTACAGCTTCACACGTCGGCGCTGCCGTGCACTTTGGGCAGACACGGACAGGCTCAAGGACTGGCCCACCTTCTGTTCTAGATACGTGTGCAGGGCTGGTACTGCCTTTTTGGCAAAGAAATTACAACTTGGGACTCTCCACCTTGGCTTAGCACAAGCCATTAGTTGCAGGTGCAGTCCACCACTTGAAGGGACTGCAGCACCAGCAACTTGGCCAGGAGCACATTCAGCTTCTGCGCCATTCGATGAGTGCACGCATACTGTTGTCTCGTGGCAATCACTTCGGTGATCGATTGCTGACAGAATGACTGATGAGGAGTAGGAGGAGCAGGAGCATCAGGACCAGCAGATGATGGGAAGAACAGACAGCAACCTTCGGCTCAGGTGGTGGAGCCATGACTGCCTGAAAATGGGTGTGTGCCACTGGGTGATACAGCGGTTGCTGCGGCAGGCTGGACCACCACATCAGAGCCACGGTTCTCTCAGGCCACTTTATGGTGACGCTGCATATGTTGACGTAGGGCCATTGTGCCAACATTGGCACCCTGGCCACGCTTCACCTTCTGCCGACAGATTCTACAAATGGTCATGTTCACCTCCTCCGGCGGCTTAACAAAAAACGGCCACACCGCTGAGTAGGTGATTTTACCTCTAACACTCCGCACTGACTGACTGCTACCACCACTGCTTCTGTGAACCCCTGCACTACTACTTTCCAGGCAGGTAGGCTCCTGCAAAGCGGGTGGTCTACCCTGGGCATGTGTCACAATGTAGGGGGAGGAGAGGAACACCAGAATGACAACAGAAGGAAAATGACCAGAAACTAGGCCCCAAAGCTAGGGAAAGGGAAATGGTGACCACCTAAGGAAACGCTATACGTAGCCCTGACTCCTGTCAGTATGAATAGACCCTGAAGGTGGGAATATTCATACACCGGAAACCTAGGCCCTAGTAACCCTGAAAATCCCTAGGATTTGTGACAGGGTCTGAGTCAACTGATTCCTTCTCAGATGAATTAACCAGCGTCTCCCTGAGGCATAGTAAACAATGAGCAAATGGGAGCAACAAAAATACCAAGAGAAGTACACTTATCTTCAATAGAAAATGGATGAGCAGGAACTCAGATGCGGAACACAAACCAGCTCTTCCAACTCTAGGCAGAGAATATCAACCGCCTTTTAAGAAGTGTGAGTCCAGACTAAATAGAGGAGCAGTAATGACCACAAGCTACACCTGAAACAAGAGGTGGGGTCATTACCAACAACAAGACTGCAACAAGTGAAAACAGATAGGCTGTCAGATGACCTATCATGCAGCCAGTCTCTCAGATCTTCTAACCTCTGTCACTGGAGGGACAGTGACAGAACGTTTGGCTCCTGACCTTCCACTGCTGCCATACTGCTGACTCCTGGCCACACTAGGAACTTGCTGGCTCTGCCGCTGCCTCACGGGCAAGCTGCCACCCTCTTCTCCCAATAATGATGAAGCCCCTAATTCACCCAGCTACCAAGTGCAATCAGCTACATCATGATCATCGAGTACTGTCTGCACGTCACTGATGTCCTCCTCAACGGTCTCTGGGTCAGGAGCCTGACCACTCGGAACACCAGCTCCCACGCCACTCTCCTCATCACTGCTTGCCAGCCTACCGGAGGAAGCGGCGGATGTCTCCTCCAGATCTTGGCTGGCCAGTAGCTCGTCCTCGCTGTATAGTGGAGCTGAGCCCACAGCATATAATACTCTGGCTAAGGGAACAGAAAAGGACAGTGGCAGGTTGAGGATAGGTGAGGGCACAGGGCCTGCTCCCGGGCCATGCCAACTAAGGGTTGTGTCTGACAAACCCACCGACTCTTGGCTGAGGGGTGTCTGATGTCACTAGGGACAAAGTGGATGACCAAGTCAACCATTCAAGAACCGCTGGATTGCTGGTCAAGACACGAGCGCTAGAAGACACCGGGAGCTCAGGCCTCTCGCTGCAACTCCTGCTGCCTCGCCCCTTACTGTGCTGCAACCTGTGCCTGCACCAGAAACATTAAGGCCTCTGCCACTCCCCTGTGCAGGGCCTGGCACTTCTCTGATAAATAAATAAAAAGGAAATTGAAACACCCCAAAAAAGTCTGTCATTTTCTCACTTCACCACACAACGGCAATCAAGACCTTTTTTCTCACTAATACACACCAAAAGGGGCTTTAGAACATATAACTGCACTGCTGAATGGCAAATAGGCCCTTACCTTTTTCCACTTATACACTCCACAAAAGGCTTTAGAACATATAACTGCACCGCTGAACGGCAAATAAGAAGTAGAAATAGTTCCTTGTAATAAACCCTGTTAATGGCTGTATCAAACAGCACTTGCACCCCAATAACAAGAATGGTTTGCTGGAATTACAGAGCTGTATAATGGCAATTTGGATCCGCAGTCAGTGCAGCAAGGTGTAAAAGGATTGTTCCTATTACCCAGAACAAAATCACAGAAATATCGTGGCAAATATGGGGGAACTGCTCAAACCCCAAACACTGTAGCGTGTTTTTCATTGGGGGAGCAGTCCCACCGCATGTGGACCGCAGCAAACGACTATCCCCAGCAAAAAAATGCATACAATGGAGGATGTCGGCCCGGTCCACATGCACCACAAAGGCATCCTACACAAACCGAAGCATTGTGCGGATGAAAATATATATAAAGGATAGGGAGGAATCATTACACAGTATTGAAGCAGAACAGAGTTCAGTAGGGGAGTTTACAGCCTGGGTAATAGGAATATAAATCACAGAAAAAAATGCACTAAACGGATATGACACTGACTATACTGGCTAGTCATAAATGTAGATATTAAAAGCTGAGACTTTTGCCAATATATTCCTGTCAGGAAAATATCGGAGCCCATCATGCACCACGTCCCGGTCATTTAGCATGGCAAGGGGTCCTACCACTATGCTAACTATGGTGTGAACACGGTCTGAAGGTGATGTAATCCAGCTCACAGCCAAGCTTCCACACAACCGCCTAGCAGGACAACTAGTGCAATGTGAACAAAGCCAGACTGTAAGCCACACCCATATCAGACCATGTGATGGAGGTTACCAGGTGCAAAGGAGTGTTTAAATGCCAGGTAAAGGCACATACACTACATATAAAACAAAAAAAAATCACAGAAATATTGTGGCAAATATGGGGGAACTGAGTAAAACAAAGGGTGCGGGGACCGCGCTATAAGTCAGCAATTTAAATCAGTTATTCAAGTCAGATCCTATAAAGACGGAGAACTGTAATCGCATCCAGCTTTCAGAAGCAACAGTCACGAGTACGTATTACTCATACAGGGAAACTGTCATACACCTCCTTCTGGTCCTCAGATTCCGTCATGAGCCACCAACCGCTGATTCCAGACACCAGATCGGAATACCTTTACAAAGGAACAGAAAAGATGGTGCAATACCCTCGATATTTTTAAGATATAGGGTTTATTATACTCACAAACTAAAAGTTGTTTGCATGCACATAGAAATGCCCGACCCGGGTTTTGCTGTTAGCTTCTTCAGGGGCTGCGGTACAAACACCGCTACAAACCACAAGTAAAATATGACTTCTACCCCGGAACTGAAACGGACTTCCGTTATTCAATCTCATGTCAATCAATCGATTAATGTCGAATGCCAAAAATATATACATAATGTGCAATATAAACAGTTACATAAAATCTTAAATAGCTTATAAATAGTATCATAAAAGACAATCATATAGAAACAATGTTATGAGTAAAACTAAAATAATAATATAATATAATATACTGTATATAAAATATGCATAAGAACAATAGTATCAAGCAAATCAAACCATACAAACTGCTTTTATATCCCATTCGATATTAAGTCCCTGCGGCTGCAAAGTATCCATTTCGAAAATCCATTGCGCCTCTTTTTTGTTGATTTATGTAGCGGGATTTCCTCCTCGCCAATGACGTTTAACTAGTTCGATACCACAGAATTTTAAACCGGTGGGGTCCTTCTGATGAAATCTCTTAAAGTGTGCTGAGACACTATGCGTCTCCAGCCCCTTTTTAATATTCCTAATATGTTCCGCCACCCGAACTTTCAACTTCCTCAGAGTTCTACCTATATACTGAAGCCCACAAGGGCACTCCAGCATATATATGACTCCCATGGATTCACATGAAATATTGCCCTTTATTTTTAATATGGATGATTTAGAAGTAGACACTATTTCTTCTATTTTAGATTTTTTCTTATCATCCCTGGAGCGATTTTTACAACAGGGGCAAAAACCGCACCAGGTAAAGACACTGCGAGGTTTAGATGTGGTTTGATCGTCTTTCACATAGCTATGCACAATGCGATTCCTAACAGTGGGAGCTCTTTTAAAAATAAATGGAGGTTTTTTTGGGATAAGGTCTCCAATAACTCTGTCATTTTTTAGGACATTCCAATTTTGATAGGTGATCTTCTTAATTTGAGGGCAGATAGTGGAATAAGAGGTGGAGAAAGCAAATTGGTATTTATCCCTAATCTGTTTTGTAAACTCACTAGGGTCCTTATTTTTATTTTTAGTATTATAATTATCTCGCTTTACTTCCTCCCTCTGATTGTATAATACTTCCTTTTCATATCCTTTTTCAATAAACCAGTCTATAATAATATTACTCTGTTTTTCATAGTCCTCTATATTGGTGCAGTTCCTTTTGATGCGCTGCAACTGCCCTTTTGGCACATTACAGATCCAGGGCTTATAGTGACAGCTGCTCCTCTCAATATACCCATTACGGTCAGTCGGCTTAAAATAGGTCTTAGTTATGATTTTTCCTTGTTCTAGCCTAATTTCAAGGTCTAAAAAATGGATGGTGTTTTTGCTGACATCTTCAGTGAAGTTTATATTCCACATATTGGAATTGATGTGGGAAATAAAATCAATTAATCCTTTCTCAGTACCGTACCAGACTCCAATGCAGTCGTCAATATATCTTTTCCAAAGTTGTAGACTGCCATTCTCTGTGTCTCTCTTTAGGACGGGGGAGATTTTAGAATGCTCCCAATACGCCATAAAGAGGTTGGCGAAACTGGGTGCGAATTTCGAACCCATCGCCACACCGGAGACTTGTAGAAAATAATAATCATCGTACCAAAAATAATTATGTCCCAGACAGTATTGTATACAGTCTAGGATAAATGTTTTCCGTTCTTCACACATTTGCTCATCACCATCCAAATAAAATTTGACTGCCTCCATACCGATATTATTTGGTATCATTGTATATAATGACGTAACATCAAGAGTCATCAAAAAGGTGTTCTCTGGGATATTATCGGCCTCTTTTAAAAGTTCTAAAATATGCCCTGTATCCCTTAAATAGGAAGGAGTAGTGACCACATACCGCTGTAAAAAAATATCAATATACTCTGATACGCGGCTGGAATTTAGGCAATACCCGAGACTATCGGTCTCCCAGGGGGGCGCTCTGCATCTTTATGCACCTTAGGTAAATAATATATAGTGGGAGTTTTGGGATGTATATTATTCAAATACTGGTATTATTTTTGATTAAGGACCTCCTGAGCTAACCCTCTATCAAGGAGGGCTTTGAGTTCTTTTTTGTATTCAATAACCGGATCATTTTTCAATTTTCTATAAGTATTTTTATCACTAAGAATTTTCTGCATTTCCACGTTATAATCTGCTTTTTTAGGGCCTCTTTTTCTTTTTTACTCAAATTATTCTTTTTCATACCCCCTGTATCTATGTGATCTAATCCTTTTAAAACACCACGTTTAAAAGCCTCAATACATTCATTCTCTTTATTATCCGGATAGAAGGTAGATTTATTTCTTAAATCTGTATATATCTCCGTACCTTCTGTTTGAGGAGTTATGATGGGATTTTTTATAAGGTATTTGCGGATATTTAATTTTCTTATAAACCGATGCAGGTCTAAATAGGTCTCAAATTTGTTGCCCCTATATGTGGGTGCAAACTTGAGACCTTTATTAAGGACCGACAATTCTTCAGGTGATAGAATATGGGAGCTTAAGTTGTAGATACCTATGGATTCCCTCTGCCCTTCTTTGCTTCGGGACTTGTTGTGTCTCTTTCCTCCCCTGTTTCCCCTACCTCTCTTTTTTTCTTTCTGGGTGTTTCCTCTTTCTTTTGAGGTATCTGCGGTGTTTTTCCCTTTATCAACTTGTGTGGAAAATTTTCATCCTGCACACTATTATCTTTCCCTTCATTAGGGCATGATCGTGCCGCAGCAAACGACTATCCTCTTTGCTGGGGATAGTCGTTTGCTGCGGTCCACATGCGGTGGGACTGCTCCCCCAATGAAAAACACGCTACAGTGTTTGGGGTTTGAGCAGTTCCCCCATATTTGCCACGATATTTCTGTGATTTTGTTTTATTTTTATATGTAGTGTATGTGCCTTTACCTGGCATTTAAACACTCCTTTTCACCTGGTAACCTCCATCACACGGTCTGATATGGGTGTGGCTTACAGTCTGGATTTGTTCACATTGCACTAGTTCTCCTGCTAGGCGGTTGTGTGGAAGCTTGGCTATGAGCTGGATTTCATCACCTTCAGACCGTGTTCACACCATAGTTAGCGTAGTGGTAGGACCCCTTACCATGCTGAGTGACCGTGACGTGGTGCATGATGGGCTCTGATATTTTCCTGACAGGAATATATTGGCAAAAGTCTCAGCCTTTAATATCTGCATTTATGACTAGCCAGTATAGTCAGTGTCATATCCGTTTGGTGCATTTTTTTCTGTGATTTATATTCCTATTACCCAGGCTGTAAACTCCCCTACTGAACTCTGTTCTGCTTCAATACTGTGTAATGATTCATCCCTATCCTTTCCCTGAACTTCTATACAACAAAATAAAAGTTTTAAAGTCTTTTCTACCACTGTCCCTAGCGCCTGTTGACGTCTCTCTTGGCACTAAGTACAATGAAAAATGGCTGAATTCAAGATGGCTGAGGCTATTTATAGGGCTGTGACATCACAGGACTGGCTGGCTGCTGATTGCCTGCATGCATGGCATTGTGGGTGATCCCTCGTTCCTAGAGTTCCTTGCTCCATGTCCTAACACGTGCAGCAGTGAGAATCAAATTTTTCCTGAAATTTGGATCGAATTCTACTTTGTCAATTTTGATTCTCTCATCTCTAAATAGGATAAACTACTAACTCCGGAATTTCTACAAGATATATGTAAGAAACTGAGCCAAGCTGACAGCACTGGCACACGGTAGGCATGGACATCAACAATGAGGTAACTGAAATTGTAGCATTACCTTCATACCGGTCCAGGACAAGCTTGGGATCCCATACCAGGAGGTGTTGGTATGAACTCAAGGGAGAAGAAGGGAGAAAGAACTCTCCCGTCAAAACCAGGCCAACCGAGAACCCACCTGCTTGCATAGCTTCAAGGTCAGAGGCAGTCTTAAGGGTTTCACAAGATCTTTACATGGCACTAGCCAGGAGACACAGGGACTGAGGAGTGGCAAGAGATTAAAGGACCTGTGCAGTGTACATAGCCGCAGCTTATATGTGTGAGCATGGCTGTAAGTGTGAATGTGGACAGAGGAATGCACATCTCTATTGCTGTTTGTAGCTCCCTGGGTTGGCGTGCAGTGAGGGGAGTCTCCTTCCCGGTGGCGACAGAGGTGCTCTTGAGGTTATGGGTATTAAATGCAACAAAGGCAGGGCCCCTAATGTTCGAGACATCAGCACCCTCAGCAAATAGATGGAATAACATAGAGAAGAGTTTAGTTAGGTATAAGTTGATATTTAGTGAAAATCACATGTTTTGATGTAGATATACCAATTTATTGCCATAGAAGGGATAGCTGTAATCCATACAAGAATAATTCACAGCCAAGATGGTGCTGCCTCCCATTATAACAGGTCTGGGTAGGACCTTTACTAATTTTCAGTGCTCTGGTCACACTAATGTTCTTTTAACTTCAGGCTGACTCATACTATCTCCAGGTGTAGAGTATACTATACCCTATAGTTCAAATGGCCGGTGTACATATATGTCTTGCACTCCTTGAATTACATATAATTTCCATTAATATTGTCCACATTGTCCATGGAGGAATGTTGCTCCAAATACAGCTTTGTGTTAAACTGTAGATTGTGGATAGGCACTGTAGGCTACTTCACTCACCAAATGCTGGTAGAGTCCATAGACGCACTTCTAACTTCTGCTAGTGACACCAGGCGAACCTATGTCTGGTGCCAGCTTTCAAATCCTGCACTATACGTCTGATGCTCTTACTTCCTGCATCTATATGGCGAAAAATTCTAAATAACTTGATTAATATGGGCAACAAGTATAAATGTGTGGCTGACAGGAAACTTATGAAGGGTCTGGACCTAAGAGTGGGTGATTTGGTGTGGCTGTCCACAAGAAACATTAAGTTGAAGGTACCTTCTTGGAAGTTGGGTCCAAGGTTTATTGGTCCATATAAGATCACAGCCATTATTAATCCTGTATATTTTTGTCTTGAACTTCCTTAAGTTCTGAAAATACATAATGTGTTTTATAAATCTTTGTTGAAGAGATATGTTGAACCTTTGGAGCCATCTTCCTTGCCACCCGCTCCTGTCATGGTGGACGGTAGTTTGGAATTCCAGATCGCCAAGATAATTGACTCTCGAGCTCTCCGTAGATCTCTTCAGTATTTTGTTCACTGGAAGGGTTATGAACCTGAGGAAAAAAATGTTGGTATCGGCATCTGACTTGAATGTCAGTCGTTTGGTGAAAGCTTTTTATAGGTCTCACCCACATTGGTCCTGGGTGCCTGGGGGTCACCCGTAGAAGCAGGGGTACTGTCACGGACGTACCGAGACATACATATGTCCTCGCGACAGTGAGTGGCAGGATATCTTTGAGACTGGCAACACGTGGTTTGATTTGACATGTTTACCTTAGTAACATAGTACATAAGGCCGAAAAAAGACATTTGTCCATCCAGTTCGGCCTGTCATCCTGCAAGTTGATCCAGAGGAAGGCAACTTGTGGATCAATAGGCGTCTGTGTTGTTTCTGGTACTGGCCACACTCTTAACTTCCAGGTGTTGCTATTGTGATCATTTAGCTTTCCCTTTTTATAGTTGTCTCTCCCACAATGCTGTGTGGTTTATAGCTTCAGTTGGACCTGTGGATAGCTGGTATTTGGATCTCGGCTGAGTTCCTGGTGCTGCCATAGCTTCTTGGAAGTTAAGTGTTACATTTTCCTTTTGTATTTTATTTTGACTTTTCTGTGTGTTGCTTTTCCTTGTTGTTTTTTATTAGGCCTCAGGGAGACTCCCATTCATCCTTCCTTTTGGAGGAACATGTTGTCTCATTCCGGTCATTATTACCAGGGTGCTTTATGATTAGATAGCACTTTACATTCCTGTGTATGAACTCTTCTACCTTTGGGGTCTGTTCATACTGGTAGCCAGTCAGGGCTTTGGTTAGGGTTTTCACTAGGAAGTGTCCATCTTCCTTCCCTAGTCTTGCATTATTTCCTTTCCCCTTTCCCTCCTATGTTCGTGTGGGGTTTCCCTCCCACATTAGAGCGTGACAAAAAGTTCTTGTAGAATCTCTTCAACCCTGGAGCAGGGAACCTCTCTGCATCTATTCCCTGTAGGGACAGGAAGAACACTGGTGGGTGGAGGTGGGAGGGACCTTTTAACCTCTGTTTCCTCTCCCAAGAAGGTCAAAGGGCAACAATCTCCTGTTGTGCTGTCATGAGGGATGAGCTGGAAAAATTTTTTTAGTTGCACGTTGTGCTATTAACAAAGAAAAATATAAAAATATGAAAAACTGATTATTTTGCCCCTTTTTTACATTTTGGTTATAAAATTATATAACTTGTAGGAAGGCGCAAGGGTCCGTCGTTGACGGAAGGTATGAGGTCACCGAGGTTCCTGGCCTCGGTGAAGTAAGAGCCGTTTTTTTCAGGTGTAAGAGGCAGCTAATGCTGATTGACACTTTGCTATTTTAGTATGGCTGTATAGCTGATCTGGGACGGGTCTTACTGGAAGTAGCCAAAGTGATGGGTGGGTGACTATTCCCCACGTTCCTGGCCGGGTCCTGACTGGCCTATAAAAAAAAACAGCCAGCAGTGTCAGCTGTGAGTGTATTACTCTCTGGTAGTGGAGCTCTGTCAGTCTCTGTGTTGGGACCTGGGAGTTTGGGCCTGGATTAAGGCCTGCTACCTTGTTGGTGTGAAAGCAGGTGGATTCGGCTTTGTCCAAGCACCGCATGGTGTGAACAAACACCAGAATCACAAGGTGACTGTTTTCCTTGAAGCAGACTTTTTGTTTTGGCATTTACTTAATGTGTGAATAAACACTGAACTGTTTAATTCAAAGACATTGTTGTTGCCTCTATACTGCGTCCGCTAACCTGCCTACCGGAGCGAATACCCACAAACTATGAAAAAAAAATACTAAAGCCCCACGTATGAACGCAGAAAAAGTATTTACAAAATCGAATAGAAAAAAAAAAGTTATGGCTTTCAAAGATATATACAAAAAAAATTAAAATGTGCCCAGTCAGGAAGGGGGTTAATGGTCCAGACTAGAAGTGTTTAAACTAACGTGATTTTGCCTAAAACTAGTGCACAATTGGTGCATTTCTGTCACATAAGGTCAAGTCAAGTTGTAGACATATTGAGGAACCAAATGTGCCAAAAAGAATAATCCATCCATTGATCATCCAGTGTAAGCCACTGTGATAAGGTCGGCAAATCTTTAGACTGCCTATGTTTACTCCTTTTACATTTTAGACAGCATTAGTAGCTCTGCCTTATTTGTGTACAAAGAAAACTGACTTCTTCTCATTGCCAAAAAGATTTCATGCAAAAGTATTTGCAAGAAGAAAAAGGGAGAATGGCACAGCATGGCATTCCCATCGCCCACCCAGCCTTTTATGTATCTGCAAGGGAATTCCTGTGGTTCAGGAATGGGGCCTACAGTAATAATCCAACTCTGTTCACACTTCCTTTACTAAGTTTTGCTTCTCCACAGAAACTGGAGATACTCGGCTTACTTTATATTTCCCAAGATAAGGGTGTCGTCCTCCTGTAATTAACATGTCATCTCCACGTTCCAGAATACAGCGAACTGCACGCTTTGTCCTAAAATTAAAATAGTCATTAAAATCGTGGTTAATTTATAATGGTACAAGGATATGTTGCAGGCTATAATCATTCTGAATGCAATATATTTCTACATATGAATACCCTTTAAAACTACAATATGTTCACTGAAACACCACAGGGAAAACACATTTACTCTGTTATGCCTAGACCTAGTTTGAGGGGGCAGCCCATGATACAATGATAAAATCCATGAGTCATACAACACTTCCCCAGGCCCGGCATCAAGCCTGGCTATACACACTAGATAGCTGTTGGCTGAATGCTCGTTTGGCCCGCAGCTATCTTTCAAGACCACTCCATACACAATCATGCTTGACCAAGCATTTATGTGAATGCATGCATCTTGAAACTAAGACTATGGACATGTGGCTTAACTATCACTATCCCCTTACATACAGGCATCTTTAGTGCTCAGTAAAATATCAGTTTACTTGGAGTGTTACAGTGAACAAGGAAGGGAAAAAGTAGGTGGCATGCAGTACTAAAAATCATATGAATGAAACTAAACTAAACTGAACTAAATCAGCATGATGTCATTAAATCAGTTAAAGGGGTTGTCCAAGCAGGGCCGGCATCAGCACCCGGCATACCCGGGCAAGTGCCGGGGCCCAGTGTTCCTTAGTGGGTCCACTTGTTTCCACTCCGGCCCATTTAAACATTTACTACTGCTGCCATCTCGCAGGATCTCCAGGCCTGCGAGACAGATCGGAGGAGGACTGAAGGACAGCAGGGGTGGAGCTGCAGAAGACAGCGCACAGCATAGCAGCCGAGCTTGAAGAAACCAGGAATTTAGACTGGTGTGAGTTGACCATTAACATGGCGGCCACTTATCGCATTGGGAGGGTTCAATGCCACAGAGAGCTGCCAGTGTATGGGACAGGAGAAGGGCTAGTGACTTAGGGTGCGGTGGTATTAATGATATGGCCAGTCAGCAGTCGCGATATGTGTTGTGGTGACAAAGCACAAATCTCCCTCAGCAGGTAGCACACAAGTGACAACAGGCACCATTCATAGCTTCACCTCCTCCAACACAGCCTGTCACTATTAGCACAGATATGGCCAGCGTCCAGGTCAAATCAGCCCCAAAGGTTCTTCATCCTTCCAGATCCCTCCCGTCACTCAGTATGGACAGGGAGCCCCAAAATCCACAGCAGGGTTTGCTTATAGGAAAGGAAGCAGAGGAGGAGATGTCAGTGGAGTCCAGCCTTCAGTCAGCATGAGGAGAGCTGCTCCTTCACCTCATTCATGGCTTCTGAGGAGAGCAGCCACTTTCCTAAATGCCCTGGAGAAGCAGTCTTCAGTCCCCTAACCAGTATTGTCCTCTGGTAACCAATAATGGCAGGCTGGACCTGCTGAGCCTTGAAGTCCTCTGCTATACTCTCTCCCAGTACAGCCCTGTGGTAATCAATAATGACAGGCAGGAGCTGTGTGCGCAGGTACTAAATTGGGCCTCTTGCCCACTAACGTATGCCCTCCGAGATATACGATCCGTGAGCGGGCCATATGTCCCGGAGCGGCATTGATCGTACACACGTGAGCGTACAGCATCATAGATTACAACGATGCTGTGGACGTCGGGCCGCCCGCGGGGCTATTTTCCCGCACTCAAATGATCATATAGGTGCGGGACAATAGCCCTGCGGGCGGCCCGACGAGCACATCATCATTGTAATCTATGATGCTGTACGCTCACGTGCGCACGATTAATGCAGCTCTGGGACATATGGCCCGCTCACGGACTGTATATCTTGGAGGGCATACGGTCGTGGGCAAGAGGCCTTAATCTGAGTCTGCTGCACACTGCCTGTACAAACCTGAGGCTGCTGGACTGCTGATAGTAGTCTGCTGCACTCCCTGCTGTGCTCCAAATTAAAATATCATCATATTTCTATTTATTAGGCATTGGGGGCACAGGGGCAGGAAGCAGCATAGTGCTATCTGCATTCATATTGAAATTTATTTTCATATTCAATGTCTGTTTCTCTTTAGAGGGCCTACAGTAAAAACGGAATACTGAGTAGACCTGAGAGATTAAAACACTGGGTAGATAAAATAAAGTAGAGGCATAAGGATTGATTCACAAGAGCATCAAATTGTTATGTACCTGACCAGTGGCCATGAGGAGGGCTTGCGTAGCCCCCTGGGCATCAGCCCACCGGTAAATTTCCCTGTAGACTATGGCCAATCCACTCCAAGAGATACTTTGACTTCCACAATGATATCCCTGTCTGAACACCCGGAAAAGGGGGAACCAGACTGAGTACTTTATGACGGGTGTCCAGTGAGATGCACCTCACACTATAAAAAGGGCTGTACAAGTATTGAGGCTGGTTACAGCCTGTATTTGTGGGCGGGGCTGCTGACTATAACTTCCCTCACGTCCTCACCCTGAGGACGGTCGCTGCATGCTTTTGCCTCCAGCCCGCTCCGTCATATCCGGGGTTCCCAGCCTACGTCACTTCCGGTTAAGCTACGGCTCTCCAGCTTCATCGACGGGGGCTGCGTCCGTCCGGCCTGCCCAGCTGGGCTCGGCCGGGGCTTCCTCTCTCCTTCAGCTCCTGGGAAGCCTCCTCGCAGCGTGCGATCTTTTTCCTGTTTAGGGCCGGCGTCCATGGCGCTCCAGGTAGGGCTGACCGCTCCCGCCGGGCTCGGAGAAAGCTTATTAGCTAAAACGTTCGTCGAGGTTGGAGGCACACTGGTCTGTATTTTACAATCTTTATGGACTATGCTCTGTCTTCTTAATATTCGATTCCATTCGTGTTTGCATGCACGGCTGCCTTTTATTTCCTATTGTCCTGGGATATCTATTACTTATAGCCTTCTGGTTGCACTATGCACTTTACTTGCTTCTATGTAACTCATGTGAATAGATGATAGGTTTAGGCGCTTTATCATGATGTTCTAAGCCCATGTGATATATGAAGCTACTTACTACATGACCAATGTAACTTCCTTTTTCTGTATATGTATGCTGCTGTTGTGATTGATTTTGGCATACTAACATTATTGATGTGTCCTGATTAAGATCTTTGTTATTGGTTAATTAGTGGGGTGGTTTTTGGCTCTGTCGGTGTGTATATTTCATTTGAAGCCACACACGGCTAATAGCACTAGCCAGCTAGTGTGTTCTTGGGGGGCAAAAACCCCCCCAAAAAAACGCACTGCTCTGTGGCCTCTCGTTCCCTCTAATGAGGTTATCTACCAAACAGTTTCATAAAAGAACATGGACAGTAGCCTAGAACGTTAAATTATTTTCAGGAGGGCTTTTCAGGTTTTCATTGTTTGCATAGGTATTCACCCATAGAGCAGCATGCTCTACATATATTATTTGTTTTAAAGGGGCTTTTTAGAGTTTTTTTTCATGGATTGGGTCCTCAGCATTGCTCCGGTGGGTCTCTCACCCATACCATGCTCTGGGCCTGGGCATGAGGTGGAGGTGCTGCCGTGCACTTCAGGGAGTTCTCCGGTCGCCCATCTCCGCTTGGCTGACGCATATGCGGGGAGGTGGGATGTCCCTTAAACGGGTCCTTCTCTTTCCAGGTTGGGGGGAGATGCTGTTTTTTCGGTTGTCTAATGTACCATTTCGGGCTCAGGACTTAATTTATTAGCTTGTTGTCTTTACCTAGGTGCGGATAAATTTTTTCCAATATGAACAGGGCTGCAGTGCCGTCTGATATCCAGTCTTCCCGTTCAGCCAAGTAGCTGCTCAGCTTCCTGAATTTCTTCAGGTATCACGCACACGTCATTTTGTCTGTTTTCCATGCTTCCCCCAGGTACATGCTGTCTCTGTCATCCTGGATCGCCCAGGCTTGTTCCGTCTCTGTCATCCTGGATCGCCCAGGCCCGTCCTGCCTCTGTCATTCCGGATCCCCCAGGTACATGCTGTCTCTGTCATCCTGGATCGCCCAGGCTCGTCCCGTCTCGGTCCTCCTGGATCGCCCAGGCCGGCGCTGCCTCTGTCGTCCTGGATCGCCCAGGCCCGCGCTGCCTCTGTCATCCTGGATCGCGCAGGCCCGCGCTGCCTCTGTCATCCTGGATCACCCAGGCCCGCGCTGCCTCTGTCATCCTGGATCGCCCAGGCCCGCGCTGCCTCTGTCATCCTGGATCACCCAGGCCCGCGCTGCCTCTGTCATCCTGGATCGCCCAGGCCCGCGCTGCCTCTGTCATCCTGGATCGCCCAGGCCCGCGCTGCCTCTGTCATCCTGGATCGCCCAGGCTCACGCTGCCTCTGTCATCCTTCCTTGCTCCCCGTCCACGGTCCTTCGTTCCCTCATCTTCCGTCTCTTCCCGGCTCTCCTAAAGCGGTGTTTAAAATAATAATAATAATGAAATCTAATTGGTACAAGTACTTCTTCAGTACACCGGACCTGGGGATAGCTACAACTGTAATTAGGTATAATTGCATGTGTTGTTTTCTATTTTATTTTTCAGTTCATTCCAGCCGAGAAGCCATGGTCGGCAGGCGCGAGGCTTGCCGGCCTGTTTCTCCATTCCGATGAAAAAAAATAAAAAATAAAAAATAAAATAAAATAAAATAGTGATGTGTATGTAGGTATGTATATGTATATGTGTATGTATATATATATATGTGTTTGTATATGACTACGCAGCGGAGAGACCAGACACCAGTGTGATCAGTAAGGTGCTGCCTCGCGGACACTGCTGCGGGGTCAGGGACTGCTGCTCTGATTCCCATCACCTATGCTACCACTAGCCCATGTTAAGTTAAGTTTAAGTTGGTTCTTTCAGTGGACCCCTATACCCACAAGTGCCAATCAATTGCGGCACAATCGCTCTATGTCTCCTCGACCAGGGCTAGAAACTGCACCTTCCACTGCTGCTGGCAGATGTAACACAAGTTATCCCCTCTAGTGTAGCCAACTCCATGAATGTTGTTTTAGTGGTGGGGTTTGTTGCTGTGCTATTTTCCGGTTTCCTAATGTACCTTTTTGGGCAATCTGTTCTTAAAGCAAACACGGCTGCGGTACTCTCTGATATTCAGTCCTCCCGATCAGCCAAGTTGCTGCTCATCTGCTTCCCGAATTCTTCAGGTATCATGCATACGTCTTCTGTCTGTCTTCCCTGCTTCTGGACTCACTATCACGTCATCTGAGGTCTCTGTCATCCTGGATCGCCCAGGCTCGCTCTGCCGCTGCCATCCAGGATCATCCAGGTGCACACTGCCTCGGTCGTCCTGGGGCGCCCAGGCTCGCCCTGCCTCAGTCTTCCTGGATCGCCCAGGCTCTCTCTGATTCAGTTATCCTGGCTGGCCAAGGCTCGCTCTGTCTCTGTCATCCTGGTTCGCCCAGGCTCCCTCTACCCTTGTCATCCAGGATCGCCCTGGCTCGTCCTGTCGTCCTGGATCGCCCAGGCTCGCTCCGCGCCTGTCATCCTGGAACGCCCAGGCTCGCTCCGTCTCTGCCATCCTGGATCGCCCAGGCTCGCCCTGCTCCTGTCATCCTGGTCGCCCAGGCTCGCTCCGCTCCTGTCATCCTGGATCGCCCAGGCTCGCTCCGCTCCTGTCATCCTGGATCGCCCAGGCTCGCTCCGCTCCTGTCATCCTGGATCGCCCAGGCTCGCTCCGCTCCTGTCATCCTGGATCGCCCAGGCTCGCTCTGCTCCTGTCATCCTGGATCGCCCAGGCTCGCTCTGCTCCTGTCATCCTGGATCGCCCAGGCTCGCTCTGCTCCTGTCATCCTGGATCGCCCAGGCTCGCGCTGCTCTTGTCATCCTGGATCGCCCAGGCTCATGCTGCTCCTGTCATCCTGGATCGCCCAGGCTCGCGCTGCTCCTGTCATCCTGGATCACCCAGGCTCGCGCTGCTCCTGTCATCCTGGATCGCCCAGGCTCGCGCTGCTCCTGTCATCCTGGATCGCCCAGGCTCGCGCTGCTCCTGTCATCCTGGATCGCCCAGGCTCGCGCTGCTTCTGTCATCCTGGATCGCCCAGGCTCGCGCTGCTCCTGTCATCCTGGATCGCCCAGGCTCGTGCTGCTCCTGTCATCCTGGATCGCCCAGGCTCGCGCTGCTCCTGTCATCCTGGATCGCCCAGGCTCGCGCTGCTCCTGTCATCTTGGTTCGCCCAGGCCCACGTTGCCTCTCTCATCCTGGATCACCCAAGCTCGCTCTTCCGCTCTCATCCTGGACCGTCACGTTTCTAACTACCCAGTGCCTTCCCGATTCGCTCAGGTCTTTTAACAACCCAGCTCTGGCCTGTATCTCTCAGGCCCTTGTTATCTCCCGTGTCATTCGGTTCAATTAACTATTTCCCTCCTACAGTGTGGGTAGTCTTCTTGCCCACTTATTCAGGCCTACCCCGCACTGGCTCCAGGCACAGTTCAGCCAGATAGTTCATGGAGGGTGATAGGCATCCCTCCCGACTCCACGCCAATGTTCACCTCAGCCCCTGCCACAAGTATTAAGGCTGGTTACAGCCTGTATTTGTGGGCGGGGCTGCTGACTATAACTTCCCTCACGTCCTCACCCTGAGGACGGTCGCTGCATGCCCCACCCTCCCGACCCTTCTTTCTTTCATTCCTCTCTCTTGGGTGGCCCACTTATTCAGGCCTACCCCGCACTGGCTCCAGGCACAGTTCAGCCAGATAGTTCATGGAGGGTGATAGGCATCCCTCCCGACTCCACGCCAATGTTCACCTCAGCCCCTGCCACAAGTGAAGTGGTTTCCTCAAAGAAGATGGCCAGTGTACATAGCATATAAGGGAACTGAAAGTCCAAAAGTTTGGTGGCCTATAGAACATAACTGTTGTACACACGATCACTTACTTGTGGGCAGCAACTGCAGTGATTGCTGCAAGATATGCAGTTTTTGTAGCTTTTCCCCCAAAAGCCCCTCCAACTCTCTTCACGTGACATGCAATTCTGTTGGCAGGTATGTTCAACACTGCACATATAAGGCCCTACAGAGCATGAATGATGAGAATTATGATTTATTATTTGTAACATGTTATATATTTGTAGACCAGTCACACACTATTGGGGTCATTTATCAAACTGGTGTAAAGTAGAACTGGCTTAGTTGCCCACAACAGCCAATCAGATTCCACCTTTCACTTTTGACAGCTCCTTTGGGAAATGAAAGGTGCAATCTGATTGGTTGCTATGGGAAACTAAGACAATTCTACTTTACAACAGTTTGATAAATGACCCCATATGTTTTGCTGTATAATCTTAAATAGGAAAACGCTGCATTAATCAGTTGTTATGAAAATATGGCGTTCTGAGTACGAACATCGCCCAGACCGATTTAACCATTGAAGAGAATGCAGTGCCAGCACACATGCCACTGCCACTTCAAACAGCTGATCAAAGCGGCTGATGATCAGCAGAGGGCACCAATCTGATAATGACAGCTGAGGATAAGCCACCAATATTAGAAAGCATACCGCCCCCCACCCAAAAAAAAATAATCAACAGCGGATATGTAAATTTAATTATTTCCTTGTAAGACTTTGACTGACAACATGTTGCATTAGGATTGTTAAAAAGGGTTTTCCAGTGAAAATTTAAAAACACGCAGAAAGAGGCAGGCTCCGCCAACCCCCTCTAGGATCAAACCTGTCAGTGGGGATATAAGAATAGGGGATATAACAAGGGGAAGCTGTAGAGTCTAGAGTAGTGTAATCAACAGTGTAGACGCAAATAGCTCAATAAAGTTCCAGACAATAAAGTGTATAGCTAACCATTGCACTTTGCATTTATAGGTAATATGACTTTTGTTACTAGGTGCCTTTATTGTCTTACTCCTGTATGTTGGGATACACCATCAATTAGTTGGACCAACCAACACACATGCCTGGTTAGGTCATGGGGTCTTTTAATCTTTATAAAAATGTAAGGATGCCAACAAATATATGTAATTTAAAAACATAATTAAAGAGGTATTCCAGTTTTAATGATTTATTTTTGTTGGGGAAAAAATGTTCTAATTTTCTAATTTACATCTATTTAAAATTTTGCTTGCAGACCTTTATTATATACATACAGTAGCCCCTCCCTAAAAAAATAAAAATAAAAATGGTACAGCCCATTTTTGTTCTGTAAAAGCATCAATAGGAGAGGTGGATAGGACTATACATGGTGGCAGTGATGTGACCCTCACACACAAGTATCATGTGACCTGGCTTTCAGGTATTTAACAGGTGAATATTAGTGGAGTGAGTGGAGTGCAGAACATATACAGTGAATACAATACTACTGTCTGCAGCAGTATCTCGCCATGTCTGTCAGTTTCTGTGTAGAAACAGATCTGTGCTTTGTTCTTTTTTGCACTAAATTTTCTTAACAACATGACAACATCACCTATAGACAGGCAACCATGTAAATACACACAGTAATGTAGTTACTAGTGATGATCGAGCATACTCAGCTGAACACCTGTTCGGCTCAAGCATCTCGATGCTCGGCACATGGCGGTACTCGGCCGAGTACCGCATGTGCTCGAGCGCCATGCTCGAAACTCCTCCCTGCATGTTTCTTGGCTGCTAGGCAGCCAATAAACGTGCAGGTAAGTACTGCCCTCATTGTAATGCCAGTATCCATGTTGGCTACTGTCATTACAGTGATTGACTGGCCGGAACGAGTCATCGGGTGCTATATAGCACCCAATGACGCATATTCGGCTCATTCGTAGTCAGGGAGAGCTGAGCATAGGAAGGGACAGAGAGTGTAGGGAGTGTAACTAAATATTTTTTTTTGTACAAAAACGTTTCAGAGACCCAAAAGTCCTTGTAAGGACTATTGTGCGTGACAGCAGCAATATATGCTTGTAGTGCAACAGCGCTAAATTGCTCAGTGTTAGGCCTCTTTCACACGATCGTATGGCTTTTATAGTTTTTTGTGGTCCGTTTTTCACGGATCAGTTGTTCAGTTTTTTGTTTCCATTTCCTTTCCGTTTTTCAGTTCCGTTTATCCGTATGGCATATACAGTATACAGTAATTACATAGAAAAAATTGGGCTGGGCAGAACATTTTCAATAGATGGTTCAGCAAAAACGGAACGGATACGAAAGACATACGGATGCATTTCCGTATGTGTTCCGTTTTTTTTGCGGACCCATTGACTTGAATGGAGCCACGGAACGTGATTTGCTGCCAAATATAGGACATGTTCTATCTTTCAACGGAACGGAAATACGGAAACGGAATGCTTACGGAACACATTCCGGGTTTTCTTGCGGAACCATTGAAATAAATGGTTCCGTATACAGAACACAAAAAAATGGCCCATACACTCGCAAAAAAAAACGATCGTGTGAACTAGGCCTTAGGGAGAGCTGTGCATAGGAAGGGACAGATATTGTAGGGAGTGTCATAGGAAGACTTTTATACAAAAAACTTTTCAGAGACCCAAAAGTCCTTTTAAGGACTATTGTGTGTGACAGCAGCAATATATATTTTTAGCACATCCTGTGCTAAATACTGTGTAATAGGCCGCTGCGGAAAGTTAAATTATTCGCGCCACATCTCCTGTTACTGTGCGCATCCCTAAAATATCTGTGACATCCAGTGTACATTTTCCGTAGACTGTGTCCGCTGCGGACAGTTAAATTATCCGTGCCACATCTCCTGTTTAAAGTGTGCGCATCCCTAAAATATCAGTAACAACCAGTGTACCTTTTTCTGTAGACACTGCGACCAGAGACATTACCTGTGGTACCTGTCCTGTCTAACGTTTCCTAATCAAAAATACCTTTGTAAATGTTTTTGTGCATACACTTCCAAATCCTACGCTACTGTACGTGTGACATACTTTCAAGCATATATCACATTTAAAATGAAGAAGGCGAGCAGTAAGGGATGGGGAAGTGGCTGTGATGCTGATGGTGCACACAGAGGCCGTGGCCCTGAGCGCGGAGAAACTGTGCCTGCTGCCAGAGCACAAGAAAAACAATCATCTACGATACCTAGCTTCATGTCCCAGTTTACAGGGCGGCGCAGGACACCACTCTTGAAGTCAGACTAGTGCGACCAGGTGGTCGGTTGGATTGCAGCAGATAATGCTTCCAGTCGGTTAAGCACCATCCTGTCTTCCACCAAGTCCAGTCTCAGTAGCAAGGAGTCTGGTCAACACAATCCTCACCCTGATCCTCCTTCCTCCCATCATGTACAATCTGGTCAAACAAGTGATCCCACACTCGGATATTCCCAGGACATCTTTTCATCGCCATTACTTGATTTGACCCTCTCGCCAAGGCCGCTTGAAGAGGGACATGAGATCTTCTGCCCTGATTCCCAACCTCTTGACCATCCACAGTCACAAGAACATGACGGTGGGGAACGGCAATTGGTGTTTAATGAGGTGGATGATGATGAGACACAGTTGCCAATGAGACAACCACAATTACTGTCTCAGAAGGTTGATGAAGAGGATGAGACACAGCTATCAATGCCTGAGGTTGTGGTTAGGTCAACAAATCAGGAGGATAATCACAGTGAGGAAGTGGAAGAGGAGGTGGTGGACGATGAGTTCACTGACCCAACCTGGGAAGGTGTAAAGCCGAGCGAGGTCAGCAGTACAGAGGGGGAGAAATCTGCAGCACCGCAACAGGCTGGAAGAGGCCGTGGGGTGCCAAAAGGGAGAAGGCGGGCCGCACCAAACAGGCCCGCAACTGTTCCACCCCTTGCGGAAATCTCCCTTGTGCAGAATGGCGCTTTTTTGAGGAAAGTGCGGACGACAAAAGAATAGTAGTTTGCAACCTGTGCCATACGAAAATGAGCCGGGGCGTGAACACTAGGAACCTTACCACCACCAGCATGATCCGCCACATGGCATCCAAGCACCGTAATAAGTTTGGACGAATGCCTGGGTCTACAATCGGTGTCTGCGGGTCACACCACTGCCTCCTCTTCCCCTATGTTACATGCTGGCCAATCCCTTGTCGAAGGCACAGGCCCGGATGCCTCCCGCCATGCACCTAGACCACATCTCCACTTCTGTGTCCCAGCGCAGCGTCCAAATGTCCTTACCCCAGACATTTGAATGCAAGCGAAAATACCCAGCCACCCACCCACAGGCCATAGCACTAAATGCGCAGCTTTTCAAATTACTGGCCCTGGAAATGTTACCATTTAGGCTTGCGGACACTGAGGCCTTCCGCAGCCTGATGTCGGCGGCCATCCCACGTTACACAGTCCCCAGCCGCCACTATTTTTCAGTGCATGCCGTGCCCGACTTACACCAAATTGTGTCCCGTAACATCACACGTGCCCTGACCAACGCAGATACTGGGAAGGTCCACTTAACCACGAACACATAGACAAGTGCATTCAGCCAGGGACTCTATATTTCCCTGGCGGCACACTGGGTAAATGTTGTGGAGGCTGGGAGCGAGTCGTACCCTGGGAAGGAACAGGTGCTACTGATGCCAAGGATTGCGGGCCCTACGTCGATCATGGTTTCCGCCAGCACCTACGTTAGTGGCTTCAAACCCCACTTCTCCTCCGCCTCCTCCTCCACTTCCACCTCCGATTTATCTGCTTGCAGCACCAGTTAGTCATCAGTCGGTAGCTGGAAGCAGTGTAGCACTGCAGGGGGGAAGCGGCAACAGGCCCTGCTAAAGCTGATATGCTTAGGGGACAAACAGCACACCGCCGCAGAGCTGTGGCAGGGGATAAGAGACCAGACTGAGCTGTGGCTCTCGCCACTCAACCTACAACCAGGCATGGTTGTGTCTGATAATGGCCGTATCTTGTTGGTGGCTTTGGAGCTCGGCAATCTCAGACACATCCCTAGCCCATGTGTTCAACCTTGTGGTTCAGCGGTTTCTCAAAACCTACTCCAATTTGCCTGAGCTACTGGTGAAGGTGCACCGCGTGTGTGCACATTTCCGCAAGTCATCGCCAGCTTCAGCCAGTCTGTCAGCGCTGTTTTGTGACGTGCGCACACGCTGGAACTCGACGTTCCCCATGTTGGCTAGACTTTGTGAGCAACAGAGGGCAGTAGTGGAATACCAGCTGCAACATGGTCGTTGCCTTTCCAGTCAGCTTCCGCTATTCACAAGCGAGGAGTGGGCATTTATGTCTGACCTCTGCGAGGTTTTAAGAAACTTTGAGGAATCAACACAGATGGTGAGCGGTGATAACTGTGTCCACTCAAATTCTCGCTGCTCACAATTAAGGACAACACTTTGCATGTGGAAGAGGTGAAACTGGGGGAAGACATTACACAGGGTGATAGTTTGACCACCCTCAGTTCGTCTTCTCATCGCGAATTAGACGATGAAGAGGAGGAGGAGGAGGAGACGGTTGCCTCCGCTACAGAGGGTAGTACCCATGGAAGTTTAATTCCATCTGTTCTGCGTGGGTGGGAAGGAGGAAGAGGATGAGGAGATTGAGACTGATCCTCCTGATGACGACAGCGAAGTCTTGCCTGTTGGTACTCTGGCAAATATGGCTGACTTCATGTTAGGGTGCCTTTCCCGCGACCCGCGGGTTATACACATTTTAGACAACACGGATTACTGGTTGTTCACCCTTCTCGACCCTTGCTACAAAGAGAACTTCTCATCTCTCATTCCTCTGGTGGAGAGGAGGAGCAAAACGACGCAATACCAGAAGATCCTTGTTGAAAAATTGCTTCAAAACTTTCCATTTGACAACGCTGGCGGCAGAGTCCGTAGTTCCTTGGCCAACCGAGGAGGGGAGACAAGGTGAACACACAGTAGTTCCAAAATAGGCAGGGCAACACTCCAAAGCCTGGGACAGTTTCATGACACCCCGCCAGCACCCTCACCCTGATGCGCGGCCTAGTGTCAAAAGAAGGGAAACATTTTGGAAGATGGTGAAGGAGTACATAGCAGACCGTGTCAGCGTCCTCAATGATCCCTCAGTGCCTTACAACTACTGGGTGTCCAAGCTGGACACGTGGCACGAACTGGCGTTCTACGCCTTGGAGTTTCTGGCCTGCCCTGCCGCCAGTGTTTTGTCTGAGCGGGTATTTAGTGCTGCTGGTGCCATTATATCAGACAACTGTATCCGCCTGGATTGACCATGACTTCTCATCTCCACCAGAGGAAACCTTCTGAACATAAAGGCACTTTAAATGTGTTGTTTATAATGTACTGAATACACTGCATTCCCATGCACCCCTTCCACCACAAACAAGGGTATATGGTTAAATCTTCCTTTCCTCATCCTCCTTCTCCTCTTCCATCATATCAACACATGCTTATTCGTCGCATATAATGCCCTCGCATATAAAATTTTACAAGGTCATCTCAGCTGCAGGCCCTCGCATATAATTTTTTAAAGGGTCAGCTCACCAGCAGGTCCTTGCATATAATGTTTTACAGGGTCAGCTCACCTGAAGGCCCTTGCATATAATGTTTTAGAGGGTCAGCTCACCTGCAGGCCCTCACCTACAACATTTTAGAGGGTCAGCTCACCAGCAGGCCTGCACCTAAAATATTTTACAGGGTCAGCTCACCAGCAGGCCCGCACCTAAAATCTTTTACAGGGTCAGCTCACCTGAAGGCCCTCGCATATAATGTTTTATAGGGTCAGCTAACCTGCAGGCCCTCACCTACAACCTTTTAGAGGGTCAGCTCACCAGCAGGCCCGCACCTAAAATCTTTTACAGGGTCAGCTCACCAGCAGGCCCGCACCTAAAATCTTTTACAGGGTCAGCTCACCAGCAGGCCCTCACATATAATTTTTACAGGGTCAGCTCACCAGCAGGCCCTTGCATATAATTTTTTACAGGGTCAGCTCACCAGCAGGCCATTGCATATAATTTTTTACAGGGTCAGCTCACCAGCAGGCCCTCACCTACAATCTTTTACAGGGTCAGCTAACCCGTAGACCTGCACCTAAAATCTTTTACAGGGTCAGCTCACCTGCAGGCCCGCACCTAAAATCTTTACAGGGTCAGGTCACCTTCTATTTGCACGCATGCTGCCTTGATTGGATGTGGTAGCAGTAGCTGTTTCTCAGGCTCCCTCTCCGGAATCGAACCATGATTTCCCCTTTACCCATGGTCTACATGGTTTGGGCTGAAAATAACATCGAAAGTTGACAGGGAAGACATCCAAATGGATTGTTGCTGTCACGAGGATGTGCGATCGGCCCCAGGTTGTCTAGCGTCACCAAAGCGGCAGCAGGCCCTCACACATAATGTTTTAGAGGGTCCAATCAGCAAGTCCTTGCTCTAAATGTTTTTGAGGGTCACCAGCAGGCCATCAATTATAATTTTTCAAGGTTGTGTATGATGCCCTCCTTTATGTGATATACAGGTTGTATTGGAGTGCCTCTTCCTTGTAATTTTTGGCAGCACTTGCACTTTATATACAAACCGGATTCCAAAAAAGTTGGGACACTAAACAAATAGTGAATAAAAACTGAATGCAATGATGTGGAGATGGCAAATGTCAATATTTTATTTGTAATAGAACGTAGATGACAGATCAAACATTTAATCCGAGTAAATGTATCATTTTAAAGGAAAATACGTTGATTAAAAATTAAACGGTGTCAACAAATCCCAAAAAGTTGGGACAAGTAGCAATAAGAGGCTGGAAAAAGTAAATTTGAGCATAACGAAGAGCTGGAAGACCAATTAACACTAATTAGGTCAATTGGCAACATGATTGGGTATAAAAAGAGCTTCTCAGAGTGGCAGTGTCTCTCCGAAGCCAAGATGGGTAGAGGATCACCAATTCCCACAATGTTGCGCAGAAAGATAGTGGAGCAATATCAGAAAGGTGTTACCCAGCGAAAAAATTGCAAAGACTTTGCATCTATCATCATCAACTGTGCATAACATCATCCGAAGATTTAGAGAATCTGGATCAATCTCTGTGCGTAAGGGTCAAGGCCGTAAAACCATACTGGATGCCCGTGATCTCCGGGCCCTTAAACGACACTGCACCACAAACAGGAATGCTACTGTAAAGGAAATCACAGAATAGGCTCAGGAATACTTCCAGAAACCATTGTCAGTGAACACAATCCACCGTGCCATCCGCCGTTGCCAGCTGAAACTCTACAGTGCAAAGAAGAAGCCATTTCTAAGCAAGATCCACAAGCTCAGGCGTTTTCACTGGGCCAGGGATCATTTAAAATGGAGTGTGGCAAAATGGAAGACTGTTCTGTCGTCAGACGAGTCACGATTCGAAGTTCTTTTTGGAAATCTGGGACGCCATGTCATCCGGACCAAAGAGGACAAGGACAACCCAAGTTGTTATCAACGCTCAGTTCAGAAGCCTGCATCTCTGATGGTATGGGGTTGCATGAGTGCGTGTGGCATGGGCAGCATGCATGTCTGGAAAGGCACCATCAATGCAGAAAAATATATTCAGGTTCTAGAACAACATATGCTCCCATCCAGACGTCATCTCTTTCAGGGAAGACCCTGCATTTTTCAACAAGATAATGCCAGACCACATTCTGCATCAATCACAACATCATGGCTGCGTAGGAGAAGGATCCGGGTACTGAAATGGCCAGTCTGCAGTCCAGATCTTTCACCTATAGAGAACATTTGGCGCATCATAAAGAGGAAGGTGCAACAAAGAAGGCCCAAGACGATTGAACAGTTAGAGGCCTGTATTAGACAAGAATGAGAGAGCATTCCTATTTCTAAACTTGAGAAACTGGTCTCCTCGGTCCCCAGACCTCTGTTGAGTGTTGTAAGAAGAATGGGAGATGCCACACAGTGGTGAAAATGGCCTTATCCCAACTTTTTGGGGATTTGTTGACACCATGAAATTCTGAGTCAACATATTTTTCCCTTAAAATGGTAAATTTTCTCAGTTTAAACTTTTGTTCCGTGATTTATGTTCTATTCTGAATAAAATATTAGTAGTTGGCACCTCCACATCATTGCATTCAGTTTTTATTCACGATTTGTATAGTGTCCCAACTTTTTTGGAATCCGGTTTGTATAAGTAATTATACAGGAAAGAATGTTTACTAACAATTTTTCCTCTAAAATCAATTTTATCTTCGGTTTTGTGCATATTATTGTCAGTCTGTAAAAGTGGCGTACTACTCGGACAACATCGCTCCCTGCAGCGACCTGTGAGTCCAAGATGCATCCAGACATCCTCCCCATGCTGTTCCCGAACCATTTCGGTAGTGTTTCTATCAATTTCTGACCTTTTCCAATGAACCAGGCACCCTCCCCTCTTCAGAGCAGGGGCTGCCTGGTTTAATGCTCAGGTTCTCCCATTGACTTTCATTATACTCGGGTGCTCGGTAGAGCACCCGAGCATCCCGATGTATTCGGCCCGAGCCCCTGAGCACCCGAGCAATATAGTGTTCGATCAACACTAGTAGTTACTGTAATAACCACAATAAAAATCATGATTCCACCTCTAGTCCTATTTAATTATCACATGGATGTGTCCTGTGTGCTGACCCCGCACATGTATTTCATGTCACACTGTTGCTTACTGAATATCAGGGATCATATGATGAGAAGAGTGTCACATGGCTGATAGCCATGGATACATTACACAGGACTGATACATGGGCTATACCATTTTACTGCATGTATGGGTCAACCACCTGAAAAAAGGTATGCATGCAGAATTAGGATATAAATATCTACACATTAGAAAATTGTATGATTTCCTATTATATAAACAAATACATTAGAAAAAAAAATGGAATACCCCTTTAAGGTGATTCTATTACTTTGATTGGCTCACTTTACTATGTGATTTTGTAGGATTATGTTATGGTTTGAAGTACCACACAAGGGTAGATTCATTATAATATGGGAGCTATACATAATAGATATTAGAAGCAGATGTTATTGTAACAGCATTTAGACATATGCTTTATAGTAGCCACCATGGGCCATAGACACAATGGACAGGAGGAGATCTCATTGACTTCTATGGAAGAGTTTCCTAGGCATGCTATGTAAAAAAATTATATATACAGTACAGACCAAAAGTTTGGACACACCTTATCATTCAAAGAGTTTTCTTTATTTTCATGACTGTGAAGGCATCAAAACTATGAATTAACACATGTGTAATTATATACATAACAAACAAGTGTGAAACAACTGAAAATATGTCATATTCTAGTTTCTTCAAAGTAGCCACCTTTTGCTTTGATTACTGCTTTGCACACTCTTGGCATTCTCTTGATGAGCTTCAAGAGGTAGTCACCTGAAATGGTCTTCCAACAGTCTTGAAGGAGTTCCCAGAGATGCTTAGCACTTGTTGGCCCTTTTGCCTTCACTTTGCAGTCCAGCTCACCCCAAACCATCTCGATTGGGTTCAGGTCCGGTGACTGTGAAGGCCGGGTCATCTGGCGCAGCACCCCATCACTCTACTTCATGGTCAAATAGCCCTTACTTTCAAAGTTTTCCCAAGTTTTCGGCTGACTGACTGACCTTCATTTCTTAAAGTAATGATGGCCACTCGTTTTTCTTTACTTAGCTGCTTTTTTCTTGCCATAATACAAATTCTAACAGTCTATTCAGTAGGACTATCAGCTGTGTATCCACCTGACTTCTCCTCAACGCAACTGATGGTCCTAACCCCATTTATAAGGCAAGAAATCCCACTTATTAAACCTGACAGGGCACACCTGTGAAGTGAAAACCATTTTCAGGGTTCTTTGAATGAGAAGGTGTGTCCAAACTTTTGGTCTGTACTGTGTATATATATCTATATATATATACACACACACACAGTATATATAAATATATATATATATACACACACACACACACACACACACACAGTATATATAAATATATATATATATATATATATCATAAAAACATGATTTAAACAATAGTTCATTTTCTGTTTGCATACTCCCTTTAATGTTGACTTACCTGTGTGTGAGTTGGATCTTGGGTAGCCAAATACACATCCATTTCTCCATCTTCTCCTTTGGGGACAGCTCGGATACTTTGAGTCTCCATATAGAAATGTTCCTGGCCACCTATATAGATTTCACCTGCAATGGTCACAAGAAGGAGAAAGAAAACCATTACAGTGTTACAGACTGATAACTGAAACCCAGTGATCAGCTAAAGCCATGGATACAGTCTTAGAACAAGCTATACAAATAGAATTACATTGGGAAAAGAAGTAGTACATGCCAGTCATTTAAAGGGGTTATCTGGGAATTGATACTGATGACTTATCCTCAGGATAAGTCATCAATACCAGATTGGAAGCAAAAGGCTGTGATGCTCTTTAAGGCTCTTAGGCCTCTTCCTAGGCCAGTGACATTATTGTACATCGGTCACATAGACTACACAGTCAGTCCCATTCAAGTCAACGGGGCCGAGCTGCAATACCAAACACAGCCGCTACAAAATGTACAGCACTGGGCTTGGTAAGCTGCCAGGAGGCCATAGTGCTCACCAGAGGTCATCAATATCAATTCCCAGATAACACCTTTATATGAGTGGTCAACCCTGTAATAGATGGACAGGTTTGGTAGATTAGAGTGAGAGATTCTCTGTGTTAGTGACTGGGATGCCTTTAACCTAGGTAGTTCTGATGAGACTTAAAGAACACCTGTTATTCCACAACCAAAAGGGCACAACATTCAGCTTACCACCTCTGCCCCTTCATTTTAACAATCACAAGGGGTCTTAGCACCAAAAACGCTACAGATCAGAATTTCTGACATGTCAAAATGGTTGCTTATGATGCTTGGTTTATTGTCACATACCAGTGACGCGTTTCGGCACAATGCGTGCCTTCATCAAACTGTGTGCATACAAGAAATTATCCCACATTTAAAGAGGACCTTTCACAACTCTTGACATTCCTGTTTTAATAGCTTCATGCATTCCCCATGTAATAACAATTATGGAGCATCTATTCTTATGTCTGTATGTTGTGTAATTCCTTTAATATTTCTACTAGAAGTTATGAATGAATTGCTAGCAGTCTGCAGTAAGGGTACAGAGGGGTGGTAACCAGTTGGGGGGGGGGGGGGTGTACCTGCACAGACTGACTCTATCCAATCAGTGCTGCCATTTTCAGACACTGCAGGTACACCCCCCCCCCCCCCCCCAACTGGTTACCCCCCTCTCTACCCTTACTGAAGGCTAATAGCAATTCATTTATAACTTCTAGTAGAAATAATAAAGCAATGGCACAGCATAGAGCCATAAGAATAGATGCTCCAGAATTGTTATCACATGGGGAATGCATGAAGCTATTAAAATAGGCATGTCAGGATCTGTGAAAGGTCCTCTTTAAATAGCCCGCCAGATAACAAGGAACTGACGTCATGTTGTCATGACAACCCACTACACTAACAGAAAAAAAACTAACATTGTATTGAGAAAAAACAATGAAATGAACAGCTGAAAGTAGCCAACCATATAAATAAAGTCCATATCATATGCTCCAATATACAATAATTCATAATTGCGATATGGTTCAATTCCGCTATGGAAACAAAAATGAACAAATGAAAGCTACATAAAATTTGGTTCACAAAAAGCTATATAAATCATAATCGCGTTCAAACCCCTGGGTTCCAACGTTTGTAACCGGTGAATGCAGTAAGCTTTTCTTCTGAGCAATAATTTATTTCTGTCACCTCCCCGGCGTGGTTGTGAAATGCTTTCAATGATCTGGAAGAGGAACTGAGAGATGGTGTGTAGAGTTGAGCGAACACCTGGATGTTCGGGTTCGAGAAGTTCGGCCGAACTTCCCGGAAATGTTCGGGTTCGGGATCCGAACCCGACCCGAACTTCGTCCCGAACCCGAACCCCATTAAAGTCAATGGGGACCCAAACTTTTCGGCACTAAAAAGGCTGTAAAACAGCCCAGGAAAGAGCTAGAGGGCTGCAAAAGGCAGCAACATGTAGGTAAATCCCCTGCAAACAAATGTGGATAGGGAAATGAATTAAAATAAAAATAAAATATATAAAAATAAACCAATATCAATTGGAGAGAGGTCCCATAGCAGAGAATCTGGCTTCACGTCAGCAGAGAATCAGTCTTCATGCCATAGCAGAGAATCTGGCTTCACGTTACCCACCACTGTAACAGTCCATTGTCATATATTTAGGCCCCGGCACCCAGGCAGAGGAGAGAGGTCCCGTAACAGAGAATCTGGCTTCATGTCAGCAGAGAATCAGTCTGCATGTCATAGCAGAGAATCAGGCTTTACGTCACCCAACACTGGAACAGTCCATTGTCAGATATTTAGGCCCAGGCACCCAGGCAGAGGAGAGAGGTCCCGTAACAGAGAATCTGGCTTCATGTCAGCAGAGAATCAGTCTGCATGTCATAGCAGAGAATCAGGCTTCACGTCACCCACCACTGGAACAGGCCACTGTCACATATTTAGGCCCAGGCACCCAGGCAGAGGAGAGAGGTCCCATAACAGAGATTCAGGCTTCATGTCAGCATAGAATCAGTCTTCATGTCATAGCAGAGAATCAGGCTTCACGTCACCCACCACTGGAACAGGCCACTGTCACATATTTAGGCTCAGGCACCCAGGCAGAGGAGAGAGGTCCCATAACAGAGATTCAGGCTTCATGTCAGCAGAGAATCAGTCTTCATGTCATAGCAGAGAATCAGGCTTCACGTCACCCACCACTGGAACAGGCCACTGTCACATATTTAGGCCCAGGCACCCAGACAGAGGAGAGAGGTCCCGTAACAGAGAATCTGGCTTCATGTCAGCAAAGAATCAGTCTTCATGTCATAGCAGAGAATCAGGCTTCACGTCACCCACCACTGGGACAGGCCACTGTCACATATTTAGGCCCAGGCACCCAGGCAGAGGAGAGAGGTCCCATAACAGAGATTCAGGCTTCATGTCAGCAGAGAATCAGTCTTCATGTCATAGCAGAGAATCAGGCTTCACGTCACCCACCACTGGAACAGGCCACTGTCACATATTTAGGCCCAGGCACCCAGGCAGAGGAGAGAGGTCCCATAACAGAGATTCAGGCTTCATGTCAGCAGAGAATCAGTCTTCATGTCATAGCAGAGAATCAGGCTTCACGTCACCCACCACTGGAACAGGCCACTGTCACATATTTAGGCCCAGGCACCCAGGCAGAGGAGAGAGGTCCCATAACAGAGATTCAGGCTTCATGTCAGCAGAGAATCAGTCTTCATGTCATAGCAGAGAATCAGGCTTAACGTCACCCACCACTGGAACAGGCCACTGTCACATATTTAGGCCCAGGCACCAAGACAGAGGAGAGAGGTCCCGTAACAGAGAATCTGGCTTCATGTCAGCACAGAATCAGTCTTCATGTCATAGCAGAGAATCAGGCTTCACGTCACCCACCACTGGAACAGGCCACTGTCACATATTTAGGCCCAGGCACCCAGGCAGAGGAGAGAGGTCGCGTAACAGAGAATCTGGCTTCATGTCAGCACAGAATCAGTCTTCATGTCATAGCAGAGAATCAGGCTTCACGTCACCCACCACTGGAACAGTGTCACGGCTGTAAGTGAGCAACTAGAGCATACACAGAAAATAGAGCCACTGACCGGACCCAAACTAGGGAGGATAAAGGGTGACCCCTGTCAGACCCTCAAAGCTTTCCCTATGCTACTAAGCACATACCCGTATCCTAATGGTGGAACGAGGCATGCCCGCGTACCTAGACTGATGACCACTGTAACCCCTACAATAGTGGAAGGGGCACGGCCACCGGTGCCCTGCTCAATATATGGAGGGAACCGTGGTCGCCTTGGATCCGGTCAGAAAACAAACAGATACACTACAATGTCTGCACACTTAGCTGAAGGTGCTGCGGCAGCAGAAAAGACGGATCCAAAGACAGGTGGCAATATCCGGAGTACTTGCTGCAGCAGAACAAAGGTCCAGTGAAATGATAGCATACAAGTGAAGATACTCAAGCAAGAGCTACAACTCAAATGAGAAATATAATCCACACTCTACAAAAGGAGGAGGAGTGATTTAAAGGCAGAGAAATCAAACATAGGAGGAACAGCTGAAAGGAAGGAAACAGAAAGTAATGACCTCATCCCAGGGGCGGAGAAACAGAGCAGTGAGAACTCCTCCAAGCTCTGGTAGTGACATCATCACAGAGGTGGAGAAACAGAGCTGTGAGAACGTCTCAAAGCTCTGGTAGTGACAGTACCCCCCCCCCCTCTACAGGTGGACTCCGGACACCCAGGACCCATCTTCTCAGGATGAGCCCTATGAAATGCCCTGATAAGGCGAGTGGCTTTAATGTCCGACACCGGAACCCACATCCTCTCCTCAGGACCATAACCCTTCCAATGAACGAGGTACTGAAGAGAACCGCGGACAATGCGAGAGTCCACAATTCTGGAAACCTCAAACTCCAGATTGCCATCAACCAAAATCGGAGGAGGAGGCAAAGAGGAGGGTACCGTGGGCTGGACATATGGTTTTAAGAGAGATCTGTGAAATACATTATGTATCTTCCAAACCCGTGGAAGATCAAGACGGAAGGCAACAGGATTGATGACTGACAAGATTTTATAAGGCCCAATAAACTTGGGACCCAATTTCCAGGAGGGAACCTTCAGTTTAATATTTCTTGTAGACAACCACACCAGATCACCCACATTCAGGTCCGGACCAGGCACACGTCTCTTATCAGCCACACGCTTATACCTCTCACTCATCTTTCTAAGATTACTCTGAATCTTTTGCCAAATGGTAGACAAAGACGAGGAAAATCTCTCCTCCTCAGGTAAACCAGAAGGAGCCCCTCCCGAGAATGTCCCAAACTGCGGATGGAACCCATATGCACCAAAGAATGGTGACTTATCAGAAGATTCCTGACGACGGTTGTTCAGAGCAAACTCAGCAAGAGGGAGAAATGAACACCAATCCTCCTGGTTCTCTGCCACGAAACAGCGCAAATATGTCTCCAGATTCTGATTGAGGCGCTCAGTCTGACCATTCGACTGTGGGTGAAAAGCAGAAGAGAAGGACAGCCGAACCCCCAGGCGAGAACACAAAGCCTTCCAGAATCTGGACACAAACTGCGTGCCTCTATCGGAAACAATATCAGAGGGAATGCCATGCAACTTAACAATATGGTCGACAAAAGCTTGCGCCAACGTTTTAGCATTGGGTAAACCAGGGAAAGGTACGAAATGAGCCATCTTGCTAAAACGGTCCACCACCACCAGGATCACCGACTTCCCTGAGGAACGAGGAAGATCCGTGATAAAGTCCATGGACAGGTGTGTCCAAGGACGGGAAGGTATGG
Organism: Bufo bufo; assembly: GCF_905171765.1. Classification (NCBI taxonomy): domain Eukaryota; kingdom Metazoa; phylum Chordata; class Amphibia; order Anura; family Bufonidae; genus Bufo; species Bufo bufo. The sequence continues at coordinate 142,740,005 of NC_053395.1, read as the reverse complement.
GTAACGGGAGAAGGGAACCTGAAGGCCGTGAACGAGGGACCTTAGCGCGAGCGCACGTCTCACAAGCAGCCACAAAACCCTCCACCGACTTACGAAGAGCCGGCCACCAAAATCTCTGAGCAATGAGATCTACCGTGGCTCTACTCCCGGGGTGACCAGCAAGAACAGTATCATGATGCTCCTTGAAGAGTTTGTGACGTAGCTCAGGAGGCACAAACAACTTCCCAGAAGGACAACGGGCAGGTGCCTTAGTCTGGGCAGCCTGGACCTCGGCCTCCAAATCAGAATATAGAGCAGAAACAACTACCCCCTCCGCCAAAATGGGACCCGGGTCCTCAGAGTTTCCTCCTCCCGGAAAACAGCGAGAGAGAGCATCAGCCTTCACATTTTTGATCCCAGGGCGGAATGTAACGACAAAATTGAATCTGGAGAAGAACAGAGACCATCTGGCCTGTCTCGGATTCATACGCCTGGCCGACTCCAAGTACGCCAGATTCTTATGGTCGGTAAAAACGGTGATAGGGTGCCTGGCCCCCTCCAACCAATGGCGCCATTCCTCGAAAGCCAACTTGATGGCCAACAACTCCCTATCTCCCACATCATAGTTTTTCTCTGCCGGGGAGAGTTTTTTAGAGAAAAAGGCACAGGGTCGCCATTTGGCAGGAGAAGGGCCCTGGGACAAAACCGCACCCACACCCACCTCGGAAGCATCCACCTCAACAATAAAAGGTAAGGAAACATCGGGATGCACCAAGACGGGAGCAGACTCAAAACTCTCTTTAATCTTAGAAAAAGCTGCAAGCGCCTCCTTCGACCAAGAGGAAAAATCCGCCCCCTGTTTTGTCATGTCAGTGAGGGGTTTGACAACAGAGGAATAATTCAAAATGAACTTTCTGTAATAGTTCGCAAAACCCAGAAAGCGCATCAATGCCTTCTGATTCTCGGGAAGCTCCCACTCAAGTACAGCACGGACCTTCTCCGGATCCATGCGAAAACCAGAAGCAGAGAGCAGAAAACCCAGAAATTGAATCTCTGATACCATAAAAACACATTTCTCCAGCTTGGCGTACAATTTATTTTCCCGCAGAATCTGCAAAACCTGAAAAAGATGATCCTGATGGGTCTGAACATCAGGGGAAAAAATCAAAATATCATCAAGATACACCAATACAAATTTCCTCATTAAATGGTAGAAAATACTGTTAACAAAATGCTGAAAGACGGCCGGAGCATTCATCAGGCCGAAAGGCATAACGAGATTCTCGAAATGCCCGTTAGGGGTATTAAAGGCCGTTTTCCATTCATCCCCCTCTCTGACCCTGACCAGGTTGTACGCGCCTCTCAAATCCAATTTGGAAAAAACCTTGGCCCCAACAATTTGGTTGAAGAGGTCCGGGATCAGAGGAAGGGGATAGGGATCGCAAATCGTGATACGGTTCAGCTCCCTAAAATCTAGGCAAGGTCTCAGAGAGCCATCTTTTTTTTTAACAAAAAAAAAACCAGCGGCAACAGGTGATTTTGAGGGACGAATATGCCCCTTATCGAGACTCTCGGAGATATAGGTTTGCATTGCGATTCTTTCCGGTTGTGAGAGGTTGTAGAGGCGTGCTTTTGGCAGCTTGGCGCCGGGAATGAGGTTAATGGGACAGTCAAACTCCCGGTGAGGAGGTAGCTCCTGAACACCGCTCTCGGAAAAGACGTCCGAGAAATCAGAGAGAAATGATGGCACAGTTTTAGTAGACACCTCTGCAAAAGTCGCTGTAAGACAATTCTCTCTACAAAAGTCACTCCACTCATTTATTTGCCTTCCTTGCCAATCAATAGTGGGGTTATGTCTAGTGAGCCAGGGTAACCCCAAAACTAGAGGAGAAGGCAATCCGTTAAGGACAAAACAAGATATATCCTCCACATGAGTGTCACCCACAGCCAACCGGATATTGTGAACAATGCCCTTCAGAGATCTCTGTGAGAGTGGAGCAGAGTCAATAGCAAAAACAGGTATATCCTTTTCTAATGTACAAACCTGAAAACCATGCAGGGCTACAAATTGAGTGTCAATAAGATTGACGGCCGCTTCACTATCGACAAAAATCTCACAAGAAATGACTTTGCTCTCTAGCGCCACCCTGGCAGACAGGAGAAAACGGGAACTGCAGGTCAGAGGAAAAGCATCAATTCCTACATCAACTTTGCCCAAAGTAGCAGATGAAGCAGAGTTTGATGATTTACCTTTTGAGGTTTTTCTCTTATTATCGCTCTTAGTACAGTTCAAGAATCTCCTAGACGGACAAACGTTTGCCAAATGACCTATGCCCCCACAACAAAAACACACCATACTCTGAGGACTAAATCCTCTTTTATCAGGGGCAAGTCGACCTAGCTGCATGGGCTCCTCCTCAGAGGGGACCGAGACAGGATGAGGCCCTTGCACACTGAATGAGTCCGCACCACTGCCCCTAGACTGACAATGGCTGGACAGAGAGGTCTCGTTTCTTTCTCTTAGACGCCTGTCAAGGCGTACCGCCAATGACATGGCAGACTCTAAGGACGTTGGTCTCTCATGGAAAGCAAACGCATCTTTCAATCTCTCTGAGAGACCATGACAGAACTGACTCCGGAGTGCAGCATCATTCCAACCTGAATCAGCTGCCCATCTCCGAAATTCAGAACAATAAAACTCCGCAGACAGTTTGTTCTGGCATAAAAAACGTAAGTTAGATTCGGCCAGCGCAACACGATCCGGGTCATCATATATCTGCCCCAGGGCCACAAAAAATCTTTCCACGGATCGAAGGGAGGGATCCCCCTGATGGCAGCGAAAATGCCCAAGTCTGAGCATTACCCCTGAGCAGGGAGATGGCAATCCTCACCCTCTGCTCTTCATTACCAGAGGAATGGGGACACAAGCAAAAATGGAGTTTGCATGCCTCTCTGAAGCGAACAAAATTCTCACTGCCCCCAGAGAATGTTTCCGGAAGTGAGACCTTTGGCTCGCAACAGACTCCATGGGCCGGAGCAGAGCCCAATGCTTGAAGCTGAGTCATAGATTGACGGAGATCCGCTACCTCCAAAGAAAGACCCTGCATGCGGTCAACCAGGCCAGAAAGCGGATCCATGTCAAAAAAGACGGTTTTGGTGGATTATAATGTCACGGCTGTAAGTGAGCAACTAGAGCATACACAGAAAATAGAGCCACTGACCGGACCCAAACTAGGGAGGATAAAGGGTGACCCCTGTCAGACCCTCAAAGCTTTCCCTATACTGCTAAGCACATACCCGGATCCTAATGGTGGAACGAGGCATGCCCGCGTACCTAGACTGATGACCACTGTAACCCCTACAATAGTGGAAGGGGCACGGCCACCGGTGCCCTGCTCAGTATATGGAGGGAACCGTGGTCGCCTCGGATCCGGTCAGAAAACAAACAGATACACTACAATGTCTGCACACTTAGCTGAAGGTGCTGCGGCAGCAGAGAAGATGGATCCAAAGACAGGTGGCAATATCCGGAGTACTTGCTGCAGCAGAACAAAGGTCCAGTGAAATGATAGCATACAAGTGAAGATACTCAAGCAAGAGCTACAACTCAAATGAGAAATATAATCCACACTCTACAAAAGGAGGAGGAGTGATTTAAAGGCAGAGAAATCAAACATAGGAGGAACAGCTGGAAGGAAGGAAACAGAAAGTAATGACCTCATCCCAGTGGCGGAGAAACAGAGCAGTGAGAACTCCTCCAAGCTCTGGTAGTGACATCATCACAGAGGTGGAGAAACAGAGCTGTGAGAACGTCTCAAAGCTCTGGTAGTGACAAACAGGCCACTGTCACACATTTAGGGCCCGGCACCCAGACAGAGGAGAGGTTCATTCAACTTTGGGTTGCCCCACAATATAATGGTAAAATGAAAATAAAAATAGGATTGAATGAGGAAGTGCCCTGGAGTACAATAATATATTGTTAAGGGGAGGTAGTTAATGTCTAATCTGCACAAGGGATGGACAGGTCCTGTGGGATCCATGCCTGGTTCATTTTTATGAACGTCAGCTTGTCCACATTGGCTGTAGACAGGCGGCTGCGTTTGTCTGTAATGACGCCCCCTGCCGTGCTGAATACACGTTCAGACAAAACGCTGGCCGCCGGGCAGGCCAGCACCTCCAAGGCATAAAAGGCTAGCTCTGGCCACGTGGACAATTTGGAGACCCAGAACTTGAATGGGGCCGAACCATCAGTCAGTACGTGGAGGGGTGTGCACAGGTACTGTTCCACCATGTTAGTGAAATGTTGCCTCCTGCTAACACGTTCCGTATCAGGTGGTGGTGCAGTTAGCTGTGGCGTGGTGACAAAACTTTTCCACATCTCTGCCATGCTAACCCTGCCCTCAGAGGAGCTGGGCGTGACACAGCTGCGTTGGCGACCTCTTGCTCCTCCTCTGCCTTCGCCTTGGGCTTCCACTGGTTCCCCTGTGACATTTGGGAATGCTCTCAGTAGCGCGTCTACCAACGTGCGCTTGTACTCGCGCATCTTCCTATCACGCTCCAGTGTAGGAAGTAAGGTGGGCACATTGTCTTTGTACCGGGGATCCAGCAGGGTGGCAACCCAGTAGTCCGCACACCTTAAAATTTGGGCAACTCTGCTGTCGTTGCGCAGGCACTGCAGCATGTAGTCGCTCATGTGTGCCAGGCTGCCCAGAGGTAAGGACAAGCTGTCCTCTGTGGGAGGCATATCGTCATCATCCTGTGTTTCCCCCCAGCCACGCACCAGTGATGGGCCCGAGCTGCTTTGGGTGCCACCCCGCTGTGAACATGCTTCATCCTCATCCTCCTCCACCTCCTCCTCGTCCTCCAGTAGTGGGCCCTGTCTGGCCACATTTGTACCTGGCCTCTGGTGTTGCAAAAAACCTCCCTCTGAGTCACTTCGAAGAGACTGGCCTGAAAGTGCTAAAAATGACCCCTCTTCCTCCTCTTCCTCCTGGGCCACCTCCTCTTCCATCATCACTCTAAGTGTTTTCTCAAGGAGACATAGAAGTGGTATTGTAACGCTGATAACGGCGTCATCGCCACTGGCCATGTTGGTGGAGTACTCGAAACAGCGCAACAGGGCACACAGGTCTCGCATGGAGGCCCAGTCATTGGTGGTGAAGTGGTGCTGTTCCGCAGTGCGACTGACCCGTGCGTGCTGCAGCTGAAACTCCACTATGGCCTGCTGCTGCTCGCACAGTCTGTCCAGCATGTGCAAGGTGGAGTTCCACCTGGTGGGCACATCGCATATGAGGCGGTGAGCGGGAAGGCTGAAGTTACGCTGTAGCGCAGACAGGCGTGCAGCAGCAGGGTGTGAACGCCGGAAGCGCGAACAGACGGCCCGCACTTTATGCAGCAGCTCTGACATGTCGGGGTAGTTGCGAATGAACTTCTGCACCACTAAATTCAGTACATGCGCCAGGCAAGGGATGTGCGTCAAACCGGCTAGTCCCAGAGCTGCAACGAGATTTCGCCCATTATCGCACACCACCAGGCCGGGCTTGAGGCTCACCGGCAGCAACCACTCGTCGGTCTGTTGTTCTATACCCCGCCACAACTCCTGTGCGGTGTGGGGCCTGTCCCCCAAACATATGAGTTTCAGAACGGCCTGCTGACGTTTACCCCGGGCTGTGCTGAAGTTGGTGGTGAAGGTGTGTGGCTGACTGGATGAGCAGGTGGAAGAAGAGGAGGAGGAAGCTGAGTAGGAGGAGGAGGAGACAGGAGGCAAAGAATGTTGCCCTGCGATCCTTGGCGGCGGAAGGACGTGCGCCAAACAGCTCTCCGCCTGGGGCCCAGCCGCCACTACATTTACCCAGTGTGCAGTTAGGGAGATATAGCGTCCCTGGCCGTGCTTACTGGTCCACGTATCTGTGGTTAGGTGGACCTTGCCACAGATGGCGTTGCGCAGTGCACACTTGATTTTATCGGACACTTGGTTGTGCAGGGAAGGCACGGCTCTCTTGGAGAAGTAGTGCCGGCTGGGAACAACATACCGTGGGACAGCAAGCGACATGAGCTGTTTGAAGCTGTCTGTGTCCACCAGCCTAAATGACAGCATTTCATAGGCCAGTAGTTTAGAAATGCTGGCATTCAGGGCCAGGGATCGAGGGTGGCTATGTGGGAATTTACGCTTTCTCTCAAATGTTTGTGAGATGGAGAGCTGAACGCTGCCGTGTGACATGGTTGAGATGCTTGGTGACGCAGGTGGTGGTGTTGGTGGTACATCCCATGTTTGCTAGGCGGCAGGTGCCAACGTTCCTCCAGAGGCGGAGGAAGAGGCCGAGGCTGCAGCAGCAGAAGAGGCCGAGGCGGCAGCAGCAGAAGAGGTAGCAGGGGGAGCCTGAGTGACTTCCTTGTTTTTAAGGTGTTTACTCCACTGCAGTTCATGCTTTGCATGCAGGTGCCTGGTCATGCAGGTTGTGCTAAGGTTCAGAACGTTAATGCCTCGCTTCAGGCTCTGATGGCACAGCGTGCAAACCACTCGGGTCTTGTCGTCAGCACATTGTTTGAAGAAGTGCCATGCCAGGGAACTCCTTGAAGCTGCCTTTGGGGTGCTCGGTCCCAGATGGCGGCGGTCAGTAGCAGGCGGAGTCTCTTGGCGGCGGGTGTTATGATTTTGCCCACTGCTCCCTCTTTTGCTACGCTGTTGGCTCGGTCTCACCACTGCCTCTTCCTCCGAACTGTGAAAGTCAGTGGCACGACCTTCATTCCATGTGGGGTCTAGGACCTCATCGTCCCCTGCATCGTCTTCCACCCAGTCTTGATCCCTGACCTCCTGTTCAGTCTGCACACTGCAGAAAGACGCAGCAGTTGGCACCTGTGTTTCGTCATCATCAGAGACGTGCTGAGATGGTATTCCCATGTCCTCATCATCAGGAAACATAAGTGGTTGTGCGTTAGTGCATTCTATCTCTTCCACCCCTGGGGAAGGGCTAGGTGGATGCCCTTGGGAAACCCTGGCAGCAGAGTCTTCAAACAGCATAAGAGACTGCTGCATAACTTGAGGCTCAGACAGTTTCCCTGATATGCATGGGGGTGATGTGACAGACTGATGGGCTTGGTTTTCATGCGCCATCTGTGCGCTTTCTGCAGAAGACTGGGTGGGAGATAATGTGAACGTGCTGGATGCACTGTCGGCCACCCAATTGACTAATGCCTGTACCTGCTCAGGCCTTACCATCCTTAGAACGGCATTGGGCCCCACCAAATATCCCTGTAAATTCTGGCGGCTACTGGGACCTGAGGTAGTTGGTACACTAGGACGTGTGGCTGTGGCAGAACGGCCACGTCCTCTCCCAGCACCAGAGGGTCCACTAACACCACCACGACCATGTCCACGTCCGCGTCCCTTACTAGTTGTTTTCCTCATTGTTACCGTTCACCACAATAAGAAAAATATTATTCGGGCCAATGTATTGAATTAAAATTAAGGCCTTTTTTTACAGACACCTAACACTGTCTGGCTATCTATTTAGGTACCGTATTACACTAATACAGGCACACAAGTAATGACAGATTTGGTTGAATATAAATGTGAGGCCTATTTTTTACGCGCTGTGTGACAGATATACCTTAAATCACAGAATTAGACTTGTATCTGCAATGTAGCATGTGTGTTAAGTTTTTCAGAATGACACTATCAGCACCTGGAATCTAAGATATCCTTTTTGGGATAGATTTAAAGTAGGCCTGATATAGCAGAAACTACTAATTTTGAGAATGGCAAATTTGGTAATAGTTTTTCAACCCAGAACAAAAACTGTGCTTTTACGGTCACTACAAATAATTTGACCAGCTAAAACAGTACAGATTTGGTTGAATATAAATGTGAGGCCTATTTTTTACGCGCTGTGTGACAGATATACCTTAAATCACAGAATTAGACTTGTATCTGCAATGTAGCATGTGTGTTAAGTTTTTCAGAATGACACTATCAGCACCTGGAATCTAAGATATCCTTTTTGGGATAGATTTAAAGTAGGCCTGATATAGCAGAAACTACTAATTTTGAGAATGGCAAATTTGGTAATAGTTTTTCAACCCAGAACAAAAACTGTGCTTTTACGGTCACTACAAATAATTTGACCAGCTAAAACAGTACAGATTTGGTTGAATATAAATGTGAGGCCTATTTTTTACGCGCTGTGTGACAGATATACCTTTAATCACAGAATTAGACTTGTATCTGCACTGTAGCGTGTGTGTTAGGTTTTTCAGAATGACACTATCAGCACCTTCAATCTAAGATATCCTTTTTGGGATAGATTTAAAGTAGGCCTGATATAGCAGAAACTACTAATTTTGAGAATGGCAAATTTGGGAATAGTTCTTCAACCCAGAAAAAAAACTGTGCTTTTACGGTCACTACAAATAATTTGACCAGCTAAAACAGTACAGATTTGGTTGAATATAAATGTGAGGCCTATTTTTTACGCGCTGTGTGACAGATATACCTTTAATCACAGAATTAGACTTGTATCTGCACTGTAGCGTGTGTGTTAAGTTTTTCAGAATGACACTATCAGCACCTTCAATCTAAGATATCCTTTTTGGGATAGATTTAAAGTAGGCCTGATATAGCAGAAACTACTAATTTTGAGAATGGCAAATTTGGGAATAGTTTTTCAACCCAGAACAAAAACTGTGCTTTTACGGTCACTAAATATAACTTGACCAGCTAAAACTGTACTGATTTGGATGAATAGAAATGTCAGGCCTATTTTTTAGGCGCTGGGTGACAGGCTCAACTTGCCCCTGATGTAGTATATGGCCAAATAATAACCACACTTTTGATGGTTAAATGCACTTGGGTGACACAGGCTCAGCCTGCACCTGATGTAGTATATGGCCAAAAAATAACCACACTGTTGATGGTTAAATGCACTTGGGTGACACAGGCTCAGCCTGCACCTGATGTAGTATATGGCCAAAAAATAACCACACTGTTGATGGTTAAATGCACTTGGGTGACACAGGCTCAGCCTGCACCTGATGTAGGATATAGCAAAAAATAACCACACTATTGATGGTTAAATGCACTTGGGTGACACAGGCTCAGCCTGCACCTGATGTAGTATATGGCCAAAAAATAACCACACTGTTGATGGTTAAATGCACTTGGGTGACACAGGCTCAGCCTGCACCTGATGTAGGATATAGCAAAAAATAACCACACTATTGATGGTTAAATGCACTTGGTGGTAGCTTGTGCTGGTGCACCACAAGCCACAAAATGGCCGCCGATCACCCCAGAAAAAAGTGATATAAAAACGCTCTGGGCAGCCTAAAAAAAGTGAGCAATTCAATATCAGCACTTCAATGATCCACAGCTGGAGATCGATCACTGAATTAAGTCTTTTGGAGGAGTTAATCTGCCTAATCTCGCCCTAACGTCGCAGCAGCAACCTCTCCCTATGCTTGAATCAGCAGAGTGACGTGCAGCGCTACGTGACCCAAGCTTATATAGAGGCTGGGTCACATGCTGCACTGGCCAATCACAGCCATGCCAATAGTAGGCAAGGCTGTGATGGCCTCTTCGGGCAAGTAGTATGACGCTTGTTGATTGGCTGCTTTGCAGCCTTTCAAAAAGCGCCAAGAAAGCGCCGAACACCGAACCCAAACTTTTACGAAAATGTTCGGGTTCGGGTCCGTGTCACGGACACCCCAAAATATACAGTTCGGGTTTGCTCATCCCTAATGGTGTGCTTCTGCTGATAGAAGTGGTGTGGTATAGGAAGCAACAGGTTACCCTTCCTTATGGTGGACTTATGTTTACTGAACCTATCTTTCATTCTCATTTAAGTTTCGCCCACATACAGTAAACCGCAGGGGCATTTGAGTCTATAAATGACGACAACATGACGTCAGTTCCTTGTTATCTGGCGGGCTATTTAAATGTGGGATGATTTCTTGTATGCACACAGTTTGAAGGCACGTATTGTGCCAAAACACGTCACTGGTATGTGACAATAAACCAAGCATCATAAGCAACCATTGTGAGTGCCGGTCCTTTCTTCATATTGCTTACCTGGGACGCCAGCCCCTGGACACGTGCACCACCACGTTAGTTCCTGCCGCAGTGCCGATCTGTGATTATTATCTGGCAGCGACACTACAAGTGGGCAACGGAGGCCTTTTTTGGGCAAACGCTACCACCCAAAAAAGCCGATTCCAGGAGAGCAGGGAGCCATCATCGGCGAGGCGGACGCACCAAGAATGACACGGTCACAGGTATGGCAGAAAACTTAGTTTTATATCTGTCTTCTAAAAACCTGAGTCCGGCACAAATGAACTTATTGCAAAAGGGTCTGTCCTTCAGCCCCACTGGGAGCTTTGATACTTTCACCCTGGATATGGACTTACAGCGGTTTTACTGAAATATACTTTTGAAAGCTCATTTTTCTAATGAACATTGTGTTTCTCGACTGGGTGATGGGATAGAGTCTGGTGCACTTTCTCCAAAGCAGTTTGGCTTGAAAATTAAAAGCACCTTTTCACCTACTAAATCCCATCACCCAGTTGAGACATTTATTAATCTGGTTCAACAGGATGTTGAAAAATTGCTCTACCAATTTAAACAGGGAGATTTTCATATACATCATAATTTGACAGTCGAGGAAAAACATGCTCTTGATCCCTTTCTTATTTTTAAAGTGCAGGTACACTTTAACGGGACAAATCTGCAGATCAAAATGAAAAAGTGTGGATAGCACACCCAGAAGAGCAACATAGGTGGGTGCACACCTTTTAGGGGATTGGTCCAACTCACCCCTTCGGGTATGAAGTTCTACAAACAGAGGGAGAGGCAGTGCTCCAAAACCAGTGATGTCTTTAATCCATATGTGACTTTTCAGATGAAAATGCTACGTAAAGGCTTTTCAGTCAAAATATTGCATATGGATTAAATATTTCACTGGTTTTGGATTACTTTGAGTGATGCCTCTCTGCAGAGAAAACATGGAACATTTCTACTGCACTGTATCCATGCTCATATGGCTAAATAGGGCAATGCAATTAATGACAATATTTTAGGAACTAAATTATATTAGTGGCGATAAGCGTTGTACCTTCATGCACCTGATCAGCTGTTTGAAAGGCTTCTTCTATATTTCCGACCTCTAGTCGTCTTTGTGGTCCATAGAATGAATTGTTATTAATGGCCTCCTACAATATAAAACCAAGAGAAATGTACCATTACTAATAAGCAACATGTTTAATTTCTTTTTAACCTTCTTTTATATAAGATGATCTGAGTTGGCTTGACTATATACAGTACTAGCAGAAGGACCCAGCTTCGCACACGTATATTTCATCTATTTCATTTAATGTTTGTGTGTGTAGTTAAAAGATATTGACAGTATCCCCTATAACAGTGACATCTACAGTACCCCGCACCTTAACACTGATCCCCCACCACAGTGCCCCGCCTCCTTGAAATAGGACGTCCACAGCAGCCCACCCCCTTAACTTTGACCTTCACAGCAGCCTGCCCCTTTAACAGTGAGTTCCACAGCACCCCACCCTCTTGACAGTGAACTCTACAGGGGCCCCGCCCCCTTAACAGTGACCTCTACAGCACCCGCCCCTTAACACTGATTATAGGTTACAGTCCCCTTAACTGTGACCTCCACCATTCCCCCTTAACAGAGACCTCCACAGCAGCTGACCCTTTAATAGTGACTGCCACAGTACCCCGCTCCCTTAACAGTGACCTCCACTGTACCCCGCTCCCTTAACAGTGACCTCCACTGTACCCTGCTCCCTTAAAGGGCTTCTGTCAGCCCACTAAACCGTTTTTTGTTTTTTTTGCTTAATAATAACCCCTACACTGCGATTTATCCATACATAAGTAAAATAAGAATTTTGGTTCAGTAGAATTTGCTAAAACCCTATTTTTATAATATGTAAATTACCTTGCTACCAGCAAGTAGGGCGGCTACTTGCTGGTAGCAGCCGCATCCTCCGATGGTAATGACGCACCCTCTGCTTGTTGATTGACAGGGCCAGCGGACGGGATCTTTCTCCGCTGGCCCTGCCTGTTTTCATTCAATATCTGGCGCCTGCGCCGCGGCCGTGCCTATCTTTAATCGGCGCAGGCGCACTGAGAGGCGGCCACTCACTCGGCCGCTTCATCCTCAATGCGCCTGCGCCGGGTGTAGATGTGACGTCATCGGCGCAGGCGCATTGAGGATGAAGCGGCCGAGTGAGTGGCCGCCTCTCAGTGCGCCTGCGCCGATTGAAGATAGGTACGGCCGCGGCGCAGGCGCCAGATATTAAATGAAAACAGGCAGGGCCAGCGGAGAAAGATCCCGTCCGCTGGCCCTGTCAATCAACAAGCAGAGGGGGCGTCATTACCATCGGAGGATGCGGCTGCTACCAGCAAGTAGCCGCCCTACTTGCTGGTAGCAAGGTAATTTACATATTATAAAAATAGGGTTTTAGCAAATTCTACTGAACCAAAATTCTTATTTTACTTATGTATGGATAAATCGCAGTGTAGGGGTTATTATTAAGCAAAAAAAAAACGGTTTAGTGGGCTGACAGAAGCCCTTTAACAGTGACCTCCACTGTACCCTGCTCCCTTAACAGTGACCTCACAATACCCCGTTCCCTTAACAGTGACCTCACAGTACCACGCTGCCTCTTTAATAGTGACCTCCACAGTCCCCTCCTCCCTTAACAATGACCTCCACAGCGGCCTGCCCCCTTAACAGTAACATCTACAGTGCCCTCCCCTTTAACAGTAACCTCCACAGAGGTCGCCCCTTTATTTGTGATCTGCACAGTACCCCGTCTCCTTAACAGTGATTTCCACAATAACCGTCCCCTTAACAGTGACCTCCACAGCAGCTCCCCCTTTAACAGTGACCTTCACAGTCCCTCGCCCATTAATAGTAACCTCCACAGTGGCCGGCCCTTTATTTGTGACCTCCACAGTGCCCCGTCTCGTTAAGTGATTTTTACAATAACCCATCCCCTTAACAGTGACCTCCACAGCAGCTGCCCCTTTAATAGTGACCTCCACAGTCCCCCGCCCCCTAAACAGTAACTTCCACAGTGGCCGGCCCTTTATTTGTGACCTCCACAGTACCCAGTCTCATTAAGTGATTTCCACAATAACCCGTCCCGTTAACAGTGACCTCAACGGAGCTCCGTTCCCTTAAAATATGACCTCCACAACACCCTGCCCCCTTAACAGTGACCTTTACAGCACCCCGCCCCTTAACACTGACCTCCATAGTGGATAATCCCCTTAACTGTGACCTCTACCGCTCCCTGCCCCCTTAACAGAGACCTCGACAGCTCCCGCCCCTTTAACAGTGACCTCCACAGCGGCCCGCCCCTTTAACAATGACCTCCACAGCGGCCTCCGCTTTATTAGTGACCTTCATAGTACCCCATCTCCTTAACAGTGATTTCCACAACCCCCAGCCACCTTAACAGTGGCCCCTACAGCAATCTGCCACTTAACACAGAACTCCATAGCGGACCGTCCCCTTAACTGTGACCTCCACAGCAGCCTGCACCCTTAACTGTGACCTCAATAGCACTCTGCTCCCTTAACAATGTAATCCACAGCGCTCCGCCCCTTTAAAGATGACCTACGGCAGTGAAGAAAAATGGCTGGGCTGTAATGGAAACCTGGTGTAAAACTGTGTGTATGAGGAGACTAAGGACTTGCAAGCTTTAATTGGCTGATAAGCGTCATGTGACCATGTGTATGGCAGTTGGGATATGAGGAGAAAGACCTAAAGGCTTCTATTGGCTAATGTAGGTCATGTGATGGTGCCATATTTGCATTTTTTGGGAATATCTCAGGAACGATACGTGCTAGAGAGCAGAGACTGGTCTAAATTCTTCCTGGACACCCAATGTACCTGTGTGCCAAATTTCGTGATTATAAATGAGACGGTGTGGAAATCTTTTAACGGACATACATACATACACTCAGCTTTATATATTAGATAAGGTTATTAAAGGGAACTTAGATTTTAAAGGGAACCTGTCACCATGAAATGCAGTGCAATCAGCAGGCAGCATGTCATAGAGTAGGAGGAACTGAGCCGACATATAGTTTTGTGGTAAAAAATTCAGCAAAACTTGTAATTCATACAAGTCCCTTATGTTTTTTGCTTACATATCTTCATTATCTATATGAATGTTGGTGGGCATTTTTCCTGATTGCTTCCCCATAGGATGCTCGGGGGAGAGATCGGGCTTATTGATCTGATTAAATACATATGAGTTGACGTCTCTGATTGGTTTTGTTTCCCTTATATAGCTGTGTGTAGTAAGTATGCGGTATATAGTGTGTCATTGACATTACACTGAACTTTGTGATGACAGGTTCTCTTTAATTGCTTACAAAGGTTTAATATAAAATTGTGCATAATAAAAAAAAAACTGTCTGTCCATTCTGATTTTTTTGTATTTTAGGTACTGATTTAAGTCTCTCAGGTGTATAATAATTCTGAATGATCCATCTGGCGTGGGAACGAGAAAAAGGGAAGAATAAAAACTCTCCCCTTCTCCGAGTCTGGACCAAGAACCTTTTTCTTTAAAAAGGGAAAAAACTTATTGTCTTAGGCCTCTTTCAGACAGGCGTTGCGGGTAAATGTTCTGGGTGCGTTGCGGGAACACGCACGATTTTTCCGCGCAAGTGCAAAACATTGTAATGCGTTTTGCACGCGCGTGAGAAAAATCGTGCATATTTGGTACCCAAACCCGAACTTCTTCACAGAAGTTCGGGCTTGGGATCGGTGTTCTGTAGATTGTATTATTTTCCCTTATAACATGGTTATAAGGGAAAATAATAGCATTCTGAATACAGAACCCTCAGAATGCTATTATTTTCCCTTATAACCATGTTATAAGGGAAAATAATAATGATCGGGTCTCCATCCCGATCGTCTCCTAACACTTGCTTGCGGATGCTTGCGATTTTCACGCAACCCCATTCATTTCTATGGGGCCTGCGTTACGTGAAAAACGCACAATATAGAGCATGCTGCGATTTTCACGCAACGCACAAGTGATGCGTGAAAATCACCGCTCATGTGAATAGCCCCATAGAAATGAATGGGTCGGTATTCAGTGCGGGTGCAATGCGTTCAACTCGCGCATCGCATCCGCGCGGAATACTCGCCCGTGTGAAAGGGGCCTTAGTGCTAAGTCTCTTACAGAATTTGGAACCAGATTTGTAATTTTTTATCTTTCCGGTGAGTGAGAGATAAACTCTAAATGAAACCCGTCTTTGCTAATACCAATAATCCAAGGTCTTGCCGAGATTTTTTCCCAAGCCCGAGAAAAGAGAGAAAGTCTTCCCCCCAAGGGACAGTAATAGTGTTGAGCGAGCATGCTCGGCCGAATACCTGTTCGGCTCGAGCATTGCTATGCTCGGCACATGGCGGTACTCGGCCGTGTACCGCATGTGTTCGAGCGCCATGCTGGAGTCTCATCCCCGCACGTTTCGCGGCTGCTAAGCAGCCAATAAACGTTCAGGTAAGTACTGCCATCACTGTAATGCCAGTGGCTACTGGCATTACAGTGATTGGCTGGCTGGAACGCGTCATCGGGTGCTATATAGCACCCGACGACGCGGGTTTGGCTCATTGTGAGTCAGGGAGAGCTGCGCTTAGGAAGGGACAGATAGTGTAGGGAGTTTGTGATTACAATTTATTCAATTTTAAAACGTTTCAGAAACCCAAAAGTCCTTTGGTGGCAGCAAATTAATCTTGCAAAGTTGTCTTTGATTTTTTTTTCCATACTCTTTCTATAGAGGGTGTCTGCAGTGACTTGTGACATCTGTTCAGCAATACCTTCTGTGTGTCGGGGCAGAGATAGGAAGAATATTATTGAAAGCAATTATATTTTTTCCATAATTTATCCATAATGTTCCTATAAACGGTCCCTGCAGTGAATTGTCACATCTGTACTGCAATAGCGTGTGTGTGTGTGTGTGTCAGGCCCAGATATTGGGAAAAATATTAGGGAAAACAATTATATTTTTTCCATAATTTATCCATAATTTTCCTATAAATAGTGTCTACAGTGAACTTTCACATCTGCGCTGCAATTGCATCTGTGTGTCAGGCCCAGATATTGGGAAAAATATTAGTGACAAATATATTTTTACTATAAACTGTCCCTGCAGTGAATTGTCACATCTGTGCTGCAATAGCGTCTGTGTGTCAGGGCCAGATATTAAGAAAAATATTAGTGACAACAAATATATTTTTTCCATAATTTATCCACACTTTGCCTATAAATGGTGTCTGCAGTGAATTGTCACATCTGCGCTGCAATAGCGTCTGTGTGTCAGGACAAGAGATATTTTTATCAGTGAATTTTTCCTTTTTCCATACTTTTACGTACTTTTCCATATAATGTGCTTGCTGTGAACTGTGATGTCAGTGCCACATCTTGTGTGTTAAGCGTGCATATAACATTTAATATGAAGAAGGCGAGCATTAAGGGACGGGGAAGTAGCCGTGATGCAGATGGTGCACGCAGAAGCCGTGGCCCTGGGCGTGTTGAAACTGTGCCTGCTGCCAGAGCACAAGAAAAACAATCATCCAAGAAACCTAGCTTAATGTCCCAGTTTGAAGAGCGGCGCAGGACACTACAGTCGTAGCCAAAAGTTTTGAGAATGACACAAATATTAGTTTTCACAAAGTTTGCTGCTAAACTGCTTTTAGATCTTTGTTTCAGTTGTTTCTGTGATGTAGTGAAATATAATTACATGCACTTCATACGTTTCAAAGGCTTTTATCGACAATTACATGACATTTATGCAAAGAGTCAGTATTTGCAGTGTTGGCCCTTCTTTTTCAGGACCTCTGCAATTCGACTTGGCATGCTCTCAATCAACTTCTGGGCCAATTCCTGACTGATAGCAACCCATTCTTTCATAATCACTTCTTTGAGTTTGTCAGAATTAGTTGGTTTTTGTTTGTCCACCTGCCTCTTGAGGATTGACCACAAGTTCTCAATTCGATTAAGATCTGGGGAGTTTCCAGGCCATGGACCCAAAATGTAAATGTTTTGGTCCCCGAGCAAATTAGTTATCACTTTTGCCTTAGGGCACGGTGCTCCATCGTGCTGGAAAATGCATTGTTCTTCACCAAACTGTTGTTGGATTGTTGGAAGAAGTTGCTGTTGGAGGGTGTTTTGGTACCATTCTTTATTCATGGCTGTGTTTTTGGGCAAAATTGTGAGTGAGCCCACTCCCTTGGATGAGAAGCAACCCCACACATGAATGGTCTCAGGATGCTTTACTGTTGGCATGACACAGGACCGATGGTAGCGTTCACCTTTTCTTCTCCAGACAAGCCTTTTTCCAGATGCCCCAAACAATCGGAAAGTGGCTTTATCGGAGAATATGACTTTGCCCCAGTCCTCAGCAGTCCATTCACCATACTTTCTGCAGAAGATCAATCTGTCCCTAATGTTTTTTTTGGAGAGAGGTGGCTTCTTTGCTGCCCTTCTTGACACCAGGCCATCTTCCAAAACTCTTCGCCTCACTGTGCGTGCAGATGCGCTCACACCTGTCTGCTGCCATTCCTGAGCAAGCTCTACACTGGTGGCACTCCGATCCCGCAGCTGAATCCTCTTTAGGAGACGATCCTGGCGCTTGCTGGACTTTCTTGGACGCCCTGAAGCCTTCTTAACAAGAATTGAACCTCTTTCCTTGAAGTTCTTGATGATCCTATAAATTGTTGATTAAGGTGCAATCTTAGTAGCCACAATATCCTTGCATCCTCGCAATGATGGCTGCACGCGTTTCTTTGCAGGTCACCATGGTTAACAATGGAAGAACAATGATTTCAAGCATCACCCTCCTTTTAACATGTCAAGTCTGCCAATTTAAACCTAATCAGCCTGACATAATGATCTCCAGCCTTGTGCTCGTCAACATTCTCACCTGAGTTAACAAGACGATTACTGAAATGATCTCAGCAGGTCCTTTAATGACAGCAACGAAATGCAGTGGAAAGGTTTTTTTGGGGTTAAGTTAATTTTCATGGCAAATAAGGACTATGCAATTCATCTGATCACTCTTCATAACATTCTGGAGTATATGCAAATTGCTATTATAAAAACTTAAGCAGCAACTTTTCCAATTTCCAATATTTAAGTAATTCTCAAAACTTTTGGCCACGACTGTACTCTTGAAGTCAGCCCAGTGCAAGCAGGTGGTCATTGGATTGCAGCAGATAGTGCTTCCAGTAGGTTAAGCACCACCCTGTGTTCTACCAAGTCCAGTCTCAGTAGCCAGGAGTCTGGTCAACACAATCCTCACCCTGATCCTCCTTCCTCCCACCATTTACAGTCTGGCCAAACAAGTGATCCCACACTTGGATATTCAGAGGACTTCTTTTCATCGCCCTTAATTGATTTGGCCCTCTCACCAAGCACGCTTGAAGAGGGACCTGAGATTTTGTGCCCCGATTCCCAACCTTTTGAGCATCCAGAGTCACAAGTACATGACGCTGGGGAATGGCAATTAGTGTTTAATGAGGTGGATGATGATGAGACACAGTTGCAAATGACTCAACCGCAATTACTGTCTCAAGAGGTTGTGGAAGAGGATGACACACAGTTGTCAATCACTGAGGTTGTGGTTATGTCAACAAATCAGGAGGATGATCAGAGTGAGGAAGTGGAAGAGGATGTGCTGGATGACGAGGTCACTGACCCAACCTGGGAAGGTGGCAACAAGCCGAGCGAGGAGAGCAGTACAGAGGGGGAGGGATCTGCAGCACTGCAACAGGCTGGAAGAGGCAGTGGGGTGGCAAAAGGTAGATGGCGGGCACCACCGAACGGGCCCGTAACTGTTCCACTGAGCATTTCCTTGCGTAAATCTCCCTTGCCAAAGGATAGGTATGAACACTAGCAACCTCACCACCACCAGCATGATCCGCCACATGGCATCAAAGCACCCTAATAGGTTGGCCGAATGCCTTGGTCCACAATCTCTGTCTGCGGGTCACACCACTGCCTCCTCTTCCCCTGTGTTAAGTGCTGGCCAATCCCCTGTCCAAGACGCAAGCCCGGATGCCTCCCGCCCTGCACCTGGACCTTCACAAGCACCATCAGTGACCACATCCACTTCCCTGTCCCAGCACAGCGTCCAAATGTCATTACCCCAGGCATTTGAACGCAAGCGCAAATACCCATCCACCCACCCACAGGCCATAGCACTAAATGCGCAGCTTTCCAAATTACTGGCCCTGGAAATGTTGCCATTTAGGCTCGTGGAGACTGAGGCCTTCCGCAGCCTGATGTCGGCGGCCGTCCCTCGTTACACAGTCCCCAGCCACCACTATTTTTCAAGGTGTGCTGTGCCAGCCTTACACCAACATGTGTCCCTTAACGTCACACGTGCCCTGACCAACGCAGTTACTGGAAAGGTCCACTTAACCACGGACACATGGACAAGTGCTTTCAGCCAGGGACGCTACATTTCCCTGACGGCACACTGGGTGAATGTTGTGGAGGCCGGGAGCGACTTGTACCCTGGGATGGCACAGGTGCTAACTACACAAGGAGTGCGGGCCCCAATTCCATCAGGGTTTCCGCAACCACCTACGTTAGTGGCTCCAACCCCCACTTCTCCTCCTCCGCCTCCTCCTCCACTTCCACCTCCGAATTATTCGCGTGCCGCACCAGTCAGTCATCAGTCGGTAGCTGGAACAGCAACAGGCCGTGCTGAAGCTGATCTGCCTAGGTGACAAACAGCACACCGCCGCAGAGCTGTGGCATGGGATAAGAGACCAGACTGAGCTGTGGCTCTCGCCACTCAACCTAGAACCAGGCATGGTTGTGTCTGATAATGGCTGTAACTTGGTGGGGGCTTTGGAGCTGGGCAACCGTAGACACATTCCATGCCTTGCCCACGTATTCAACCTGGTGGTTCAGTGGGTTCTAAAAACATACCCCAATTTGCCTGAGCTACTGGTGAAGGTGCGCCACGTGTGTGCACATTTCCGCAAGTCACCGACAGCTTCAGCCGGTCTGTCAACGCTGCAGCAGCACTTGAAATTGCCAGCTCACCGGCTGTTGTGCGACGTGAGCACGCGCTGGAACTCCACGTTCCACATGTTGGCCAGGCTTTGTGAGCAGCAGAGGGCAGTTGTGGAATACCAGCTGCAACATTGTCGTCTCCTTTCCAGTCAGCTTCCGCTATTCACAAGCGAGGAGTGGGCATGGATGTCTGACCTCTGTGAAGTTTTATGGAACTTTGAGGAATCAACACAGATGGTGAGCGGCGATAACTATTATCAGCGTCACCATTCCACTTCTTTGTCTTCTCAAACGCTCGCCGCTCACAATTAAGGACGACGCTTTGCATGTGGAAGAGGTGGAAATGGGGGAAGACATTACACAGGTTGATGATAGCCAGAGCACACGCTCAGTTCGTCTTCTCATCGCGAATTGGAGGCTGAAGAGGAGGAGGAGCAGGAGACGGTTGCCTCAGCTACAGAGGGTAGTACCCATGGAAGTTTA